>NW_027507903.1:563184078-563784078 GCF_037356315.1 Lithobates pipiens
CGGTGGGTCTTGCTGCTCCACCACTGTCATTCGGCGAAGCTGCGATGACGTCACTCCCGCGCATGCGGACGTGAGCCGCCACTCGCGGCATATCACCGTTGACCGTGGCGTGCTCAGTGCGCTTGCGCGCCGCTGTCTACGGCGTATGCACCGTAGATAGCGGTGCCTGTCTTTCGGCAAATATCTCCTAAACCGTGTAGATATTTCTTGGACCTACAGGTAAGCCTTAATCTAGGCTTACCTGTAGGTCAAAGTTGGTTGTAAGGGTTTAAAAAAAATTATGATCTATTAGAATGTAGCAATCAGATAGTAATTTTGTCTTTTTGATCCCATACAGATGTGGCTCTGTGCAATTGCAATTGCGGTAATGATGATAACATCTGTTCCAACTCACCCAATTGTTGTTGTTCATTAGGATATCATGAGGATATACAAGTCAATGGCTCACAATACATAATAAAATGCTGTGGTGAGTTTTAAATGGTAGTAAAATAAGATTTTAACAGTTTCATGTAAAATTTTAAATTGTAAAATGTATTTTACTATTTTATTATTTTTTTTGTATTTGCCAAGATGAATTCTTATAAATAAAATGTTTTCCTAGCAGATAGAAAGCCTAATCATAAAAGTTGTGATCACAAAGGTCCAGTTCACTGTCCTTCAGATTTTAGAGGGGCCGGACTATGACCAGTGGGAATATAATTTTTTCTAGCATCAGTGGGAGTAAGCAGTATCGCATCTTTGATCAGGGAGACAAATAGTACCCCATTGTTGGTGTCAGGGACAGGAATTATGCCCTATTATTGGTGTCAGTGGGAACAAAAGTGTCCCGTATCAGTGGGATGAATAGTAGCCCAAGGGCCTGATAAAGGAAAGCAAAATTGGATGTTTTAGCATTTGGACAATCACTCCAGCATTTACTCCTTAGGTGGGATCCAAACCATGTACAATGGAAGTATTACTTCCGCTATTATACATGACAATGGTTAAGCTACTGTAAGGTAGGGATGGCCTTGCGGTTCGAACTTTGCTCGTTCGCCATTCGCCAAACTGGCGGACTTATGGCACTGTTCACGACGGACATATTCGTTTACATTGTGAAGAACTGTGACCCATGACACATCCATCATGGGGTACAGGACAGCCAATTGAGACATTTCAGGACATGGACATACCCCCTACCTTTTAAATAGACCTGATCTGGCGGACATTTTACATTCTTTACAGTCTTTTGTCAGTGTAGGGAAAGGACGCTGTGTGGAGCAGGGACAGTCAGTCTGTAATCACTAGCTATTGCTATTAGGTCCACAAAAGTCCTTTTAAGGACTGGTATAGGTGTACAGTATATAGGGTTGTAATACACTTACACGTTCGATTACGTCAAAGGACGCACCAGACTTGGTTGAGTGGCTCACTCAGCCTTACTCTTCTGCACCCTCCTCATCCTCTCGATCTGTACCCTCTTCAATCTCTGCTGTGTGCACCCCCAAAGACACTACCACCACCACCATATACCCTCAGCTTGAATCACAGTGTCATGGTTATGCAGTGATCTTCCTGTTTGCTTACTTCCCCTCATGTGTTCAGACTAAGAGGCGAGGCACTTCCACCTGGTGGTTTTTATAACCTCTCCTCTAAGCATGGCTCCACCCCAGGTCCTATCAGGGAACCTTTATTAACCTGTGCACTGCAAGCCAACAGTGCTGATCAACCATTGTGTATTCCTTTGTGTGTTCAGCTTCCTGTTACCTGCCGTGTGCTCTTCTGTTGTTCCATTACCGACTTTGGCGTGTCTTTGACTATCCCTGTTTGCCTGTGATCCTGACCTTTTGGCGTGTCCCTGACTATTTCTCTCTGCTTGTGGCCCCGACCTTGGCTTTGTCCCTCACCATCCCTATCCTCCTGTTGCCTACTGTGGGTGTGAGATGGGGGAACCTGGGGGTCGCGACCTGGAGCCAGTTGCAGCCAAGTCCATCCTCACCACTCGAGGCTCTGGTGAACACCTGCTGGCTCTTAGACTCCGCTCCCCAGGGAATCTTACGCTCTAGCCCCGTTGGGACCTGTCTCCCGTCCGCAGCAGTCAGCCGTAGGGTCCACAACCTTGCGGTGCACTCCTGATCCCTATGATGTGCATCTGTCACCTCGCCTCAAGGTGACCTGACAGTTTGATCAGCCATGGACCCGGCTGAGGTGCCGCTTCCTGCAGATGATCCATTGCAGTGCTTAGTTCGCAGACTTGAGACCCAAGAATCGCATCAGACCCAGGTGATGCGATTCCTTCAAGATCTGGTTTCCCGCTTCGAGCAGCTACAGGCTTCCTTGGGAACCCCAAACCGGCAGCCTCAAGTACAGTCAGCAGCTGCACCTATCGCACCAGTTGCATCCACGCATGCATTTTTACTGCCAGCTCCGTCCCGTTTCTCTGGGGACTCCAGGGCTTGCAGGGGGTTCCTTAGCCAGTGCACAATTCATTTTGAACTTCAGCCCCAAAACTTCCTGTCCGATCGGGCAAAAGTAGCATATATCATATCCCTCCTGTCCGGCGAGGCGCTAGCTTGGGCTGCCCCTCTGTGGGAACTGAATGATCCAGTGGTTTCTAGCATGTCTGATTTCTTGAAACTTTTTTGGAATATCTTAGAGGAACCGGGTCGTGTCTCCTCAGCGGCTAGCACTCTTTTACGTCTCCATCAAGAGTGGTGTTGCAGCTATCCAGCTTGACTCTTGTGACATGTCACCTTCTAACCAACCTGACCTCAGGGATCCACTGACCTCTGCCCAGTCTGGTGGTCCTGTTATGGATGCCCAGCTCATCTTTAAGGGTGTGGGGGACCCTGCTCAGACTCCTGATCTTCTCATGCCCTTACCCATTCCTAAAAAGCCTTTAGTCCTCAAGTCCTCTTGTCCTCTCCCTACCTCGGTTTCGGTCTCTGAGGATAATCTAAAATACGAGGTTAGTCAAGTTTTGGATTCCTGGCTCCGTAAAGGCATTCTTCAGTACCTCGTACTTTGGAAAGGGTTGGGTCCTGAGGAGAGGTCTTGGATCACTGCATCTGAGGTCTTTGCTCCTCGTCTGTTGAGGAGGTTCCATCTGGAGTTTCCCTTTAAGCCTGGACCCAGGCGGGGGAGGGGGAGGCCTCACAAGAGGGAGGGTACTGTAATGGTTATGGCTCCACCCCAGGCCCTATCAGGGAACCTTTATTAACCTGTGCACTGCAAGCAAGACTGACTTTGGCGTGTCTTTGACTATCCCTGTGTGCCTGTGATCCTGACCTTTTGGCGTGTCCCTGACTATTTCTCTCTGCTTGTGGCCCCGACCTTGGCTTTGTCCCTCACCATCCCTATCCTCCTGTTGCCTACTGTGGGTGTGAGCTGGGGGACCCTGGGGGTCGCGATCTGGAGCCAGTTGCAGCCAAGTCCATCCTCACCACTCGAGGCTCTGGTGAACACCTGCTGGCTCTTAGACTCCGCGCCCCAGGGAATCTTATGCTCTAGCCCCGGTGGGACCGGTCTCCCATCCGCTGCAGTCAGCCGTAGAGTCCACAACCTTGCAGTGCACTCCTGATTCCTACGGTGTGCATCTGTCACCTCACCTCAAGGTGACCTGACACACAGGAATTATTTCCCGATCCATCACAAGACATGTTGGCATTGGATCAGGAAGAGGAGGTAGCAACAACCGCCACTCAACAGTCTGATGACAGTACCCAGATCAGCCCAAGGTCCTCATTGTTGCTGCCTACTATGAGATCTCTAATTATAGCGGTGGGGAAGGTGACATTGATGATGACATGTCTAGGGATGTCACATGGGTGCCCACAAGAGAGGAAGAGGAGGGGAGTTCAGAAGGAGATATGGCCAGCAGATAGGGAGGAGAAGCAGGCAGAACTTACATTGCACAGGAGGGACAAACCAGACTGCTAATGTATCAGGAGCGAGGCATCAACCATGTACGGTGACATCTGGCGCTCCCAGGACGGCGGCACATGGCTCCGCAGTGTGGATTTGTTTAACGTGTCCACTGCTGACAATAGTGTTGCCATCTGAAGCCTTTGCAGTCAACGCATAAGTCGCGGAAAGCCCAACACTCACCTAGGGACAACAGCCTTAAGAAGGCACATGAGCTGCCATCACTGAGCCCAGTAGGAGCAACAGAACCCACAAAGCCACACTCCAGGCTCTCACCGTCCAGCCTCGTCTTCTATTTCTCCTTCTCCTCTCTCCTCACAATTGTCCTCCACTCCACCTTCCATCATGCCGTCCTCACGTTTTCCTGGAAAAAGGCAGACTTCCATGGGCCAAATGTTCGAGCGTAAAAAGATTATGACGCCGGATAACCCTCTTGCGCAACGGTTGACCACTGGCTTGTTAGAACTGATAGCCCGCCAACTACTGCCATATAAACTGGTGGACTCGGAGGCCTTTTGAAAATTTGTGGCCATTTGAACACCACAATGGAAGGTCCCAGGAAGGAAGTATTTCTCACAGAAGGGCATCCCAGAGCTATATGGCCATGTTCAGCGGCAAGTGAATGTATCTCTGGCACACAGTGTCGGTGCCAAGATACATCTGACCACAGACACGTGGTCTAGCAAAGATGGGCAGGGAAGGTATGTAACTTTTACTGCCCAGTGGGTGAACCTTCTGACGGCCGTCAAGCATGTAACCCGTGGCACCCATGTAGATTTGGTTTTACCGCCATGGATTGCATGCAGGCCTGCCTCTTCTTCTCCTCATCCTACTCCTTCCTCCCTCTCCTCCTCGGCTGACTCCTTCTTTTCCACTGCTAGTGTCTCTTCCGCTGCGCCGCCCAAGATCCCCAGAACCTATTTGACATGACAGGTGAGACGTTGCCATGCTGTGCTGCGTCTGTTGTGCCCGGAAGCCAAGAGCCAGCCTGGCCTTGCACTCCTTTCAGCTTTGCGTTCACAGGCAGATCAGTGGCTAACAATGCTCAATGTGACAGTTGGTAAAGTGGTGTGTGACAACGGTGCCAATCTGCTTAGCGCATTGAAACAGGGCAAAATTACGCACGTGCCATGCATGGCACACATTTTAAACTTGGTCGTGCAGCTATTCGTTGTCAAATACCCTGGGGTCCAGGACATCTTGTGGCAAGCAAGGAAAATCTCGACCCATTTCAGAAGATCTTACACGGCCATGGCTCGCCTTGCTGACATTCAGCGGTAAGACAATCTGCCGGTCAGACGCCTTATTTGTGATTGCCCGATGCGATGGAACTCAACCTTCTATATGCTTGATAGGCTGCTCCAGCAGAAATGTGCAGTTAACGACTACCTGTACGAACTCTGCGGCAGAACAGGTTCTGGGGAGCTTGTTTTTTTTAACCGTGCCAGTGGCTGCTCATGCGCAACGCATGTGGACTTCTGCGGCCATGGCACGATCAGTGACATCATACCTTATGCCTTCTTTATGGAGCGTGCATTGCGTCGTGTCATTGATCAAGCCATGGAGGAGCAGGAAGATGAGGAAGTCACAATGCTGGAAGAATTCCCAGGGGGGCTACTCTATCTGAGACAAGTGAACAACAGGAGTCTGAAGAGGAGTCAGAGGAGGATGGTGCCAGGGCGGATGAAGAGGAGCAAGAAGAGCATGCTTTAAACCTTTCTGGGAACCCTTTTGTTGTCCATGGATGGGGGGAGGAGAATGAGGAGGACGACATTATCCTGGAAGATGAGCAGGAGCCAGGCCACCACACCGCTTCCAGTTTAGTGCAAATGGGGGCCTTCATGCTCCAGTGTTTTAACAGGGACTCCTGTATAAAAAGCATTAAGGTCAAGGACCAGTACTGGGTGGCAACGTACTTAGACCCCCGGTACAAATGAAAAATGGCGGAAATGTTACCACCATCGTAGAGAGCTCTCAGAATGGAGCATTTCCAGGCCTTGCTTTGAGAAATGCTGCGTTCTACTTTTGCGTGTGCTGGCAGAGGAATTCCCACTCCCAGAGTTGCGGGTACCAATCCAACAATGCCTGCATGAAGAGGGCGGTTTGAAGATGTGTTGGTCACTTCTGATATGAAATCATTCTTTCAGCCGACCCATCGACAGTTGTCATCCGGATCCAGCATCAGGGAACGCCTACACCGACAGGTGTCTGACTACATCGGGTTAACGGCCAATGTGGACGCTCTGAGCAGTGATGAACCCCTGGACTACTGGGTGGGCAGGCTTGACCTTTGGCCAGAGCTTGCACAATTTGCAACGGAACTGTTGGTTTGCCCCTCGTCCAGTGTCCTGTCCTAAAGGACATTCAGCGCAGCAGGGTGGATGGTGATCGATAAGCGTACTCACCTAGCTAACGACAGTGTTGACTACCTCACATTTCTAAAAATGAATGAGGCATGGATCTCGGAGGAATTCAACACATGTGACCAGTAGACCATTTATATGCAGAACTCTATAAACGATTTATACAATCTAACACACGGACCTTTTTTCTACCTGTGGCTCACTTGTACAAAAAAAGCACACCATACTATATGCCCGTACCCTCCTGTTTGAAGAGGTTGAGAGGGGTCATATTTTTGGGTCCCGCAGCAAGTTGCTGGTGTCAGTGCTGGTGTCAGTGCTCTCTATCTCGGTGCTGGTGTCAGTGCTCTCTATCACGGGGCTGGTGCTGGTGTCAGTGCTCTCTATCTCAGTGCTGGTGTCAGTGCTCTCTATCACGGTGCTGGTGTGAGTGCTCTCTATCACTGTGCTGGTTCTGGTGTCAGTGCTCTCTATCTTGGTGCTGGTGTCAGTGCTTTCTATCCCGGTGCTGGTGTCAGTGCTCTCTATCACGGTGCTGGTGCAGTCTCAGTGCTCTCTATCTCAGTGTTGGTGTCAGTGCTCTCTATCTTGGTGCTGGTGTCAGTACTCTCTATCACGGTGCTGATGTCTGTGTTCTTTATCACGGTGCTGGTGTGGTGTCAGTGCTCTCTATCTTGGTGCTGGTGTCAGTGCTCTCTATCTCGATGCTGATGTCAGTGCTCTCTATCTCGGTGCTGGTGTCAGTACTCTCTATCACGGTGCTGGTGTGGTGTTAGTGCTCTCTATCTCGGTGCTGGTGTCAATGCTCAGTCTCTATTGCGTTGCTGGTGTCAGTGTTCTATCTGCGTGCTGGTGTCAGTGAGGGAGATTGCAGCAGAGAAGCCAATCAGCAGGCAGTGCCAGCACCATGGCTGAGGATCAGCACTGGACTGGCACCTCCGGACCACCTGCATAGGTGGGGTTAAGAGCTGGGCAAAGGGAGGGGTCAGGGGCTCAAGCACAGGTTGGCACACTGGGACACTGGCACAGGACTGTGCTGTCCTGACTGTGGTACTGATCATCTCCTGCACCCCCTTCATAGCCTGGCCTGACCTTGCCTCTCCTCCATGGCCTTCATGCGCTCGTGAATTGACAAAATTTCACAGATAAAAAAAGAATGCTTGTCGTTGTCGATCCCAGATTCACTTAATACTTCTGGTATGTCAGTGTCCATGTTGTGGGACTATGTGTGCACAGCTAGTAAGTATTTTGTGGCTGAAAATATGACCTGGAGGTTTTTAAGGTTCGCCTGCCATTAAAGTGAATGGGGTCGGCTGCGAACCTGCGGTTCGTGAACATTTGGTCACGTTCATGGATCGCGTTCACGAAACGTCCCATCGGAAATTCATCCATCACTATTGTAAGGTACTGGTATGTGCAAGAACCACAGAGTCCTTAACGACCGGTAATATCACTGGACCTATTCACTTACATGGCTGTGAATACCTGGCCATAAAGGCATTTTATTCTGGGTAGTTTAAAAAATCAGCTTTGAAGGCCCTCATATAATTCACTCCGGGACCTTTAGAACTGGTATACATTTTAAGGAGGATATGAGGTCCCCCTAAATTCTAGTGTGCAATCCCCTCCTGAACCATGCCAGGTCCTATGCCCTTAACATGGTAGGGTGACAAGGACAAGGGCCTATTCCCCACAACCCTGGCCAGGTGGTTGTGGAGATCTGCAGGAAAGTAGCTTATTGGAATCAGTAAGCCCCCTTTACCAATAAGGGAGCACCCAGATACCAACTTACCACTAAGTAAGGGGGTCACATAGTGCCCCTACACATTCACATAAAAAAGTAAATAAAAACAAAAACTGTTTTTGACAATTCCTTTTAATGAAAAGCAGAAAAGCCAACAAACAGATAAAAACGGTTCACAATATAAATTCATCATCAATTAAGTAATCCTGCCAAAAGAAAAAAGAAAAATGCCTGGCCCTCAGCTCCACTCCTGCCAAAAGACATGGAAACTGGATGACATTGGTTACTGTATATAAGCTAGGACAGGGTAAATTAATGGTACTTTAACAGCCCAGGGATGATTCATAATGGCACCAGACAGAGATGCCCATTATCACCCTTGCTTTTTTACTTTCAAAAGGTTTTTATTTTCCATAACACAAAACATAGGCCTGAGTGGCCATCAGATAACAGTATACAGAAAATACACATAAAGGAACAGAAGGACCTCTTATTACAACCCCTATTACATTTGCACTAATAACACAAACATATAGCTGCGGGGGTCACACTATAAATGGCTTAGGTAATGATCGGCCAAGGGTGAGTCTGACAAGAATCCAAGCCAAAGCAACCCAGGACTTAAAAAGCATCGCAAGCCTCTGACAGTGCACTAAGGTAAGGTATATAAGGTAGGAGCAAGGGACCGTGGTGTGTGCTGCCAAACACAGCCGTCGGGGAACAGGAGGATCCGCGACAGTCCCTGAATCACCCAGCAACCCCTATGGGATCAAGGTGTGCTGAGTAGGGATCTCGGCCCGCCTACCCCCGTCCCTAAAGGACCACCCCTCACGCTCCTAGTTCCATCCATAGGCTCTGGCCTGCCTCTGCACCTCCGGCATGTGGTTCGCTTGAGGTCCACTGTCAGCTACAGCAAACAGGGTAGATAGGATAGAAGAGAAAAAAAAGAGATAGAATAAGAAGGGGAGGGAGGGGAAGGAGAATAAGCTGATCCGTGCTGTCTACCAATTAATACATTTTATGACCCACTTGTACGTGATCACCGTACCGACGAGGTATGGAGCAAGGAGATGCCCATCTGTTGGGCCCAAGGTTCCCATATACTTTCAAATTTGTAGCGGGTGTCGGAAAGTATACTAGACAGTTTCTCTTGGGACATTACCCATGAGATCTTTCTCTGCTCTGTCTTAACAGAGACAGAAGGTTGTTCCCATGCTTTGGCAACCGTGAGTTTGGCCCCTACTAGGATAAAATGGATCAAATTCCTGGTGTGCCTAGGGGAATTGGGAATCTGTTCATTAAGCAGTGCTATTGTAGGGGACCTGGGGACTCAGCAACTGGTGAACCCATCTATAATTTTAAAGATTTTCCTCCAAAAGGGACGTAGCCTGGGGCATTCCCACCAGATGTGGATCAATGTGCCTGTGAGATGACAACCTCTAAAGCATAGAGGGTCTGCAGAGGGATAAATGTTGTCCAATCTGGATGGAGTATAGTACCATCACAGGATGACTTTTAAGCTGGCCTCTGCGAGAGACGTGTTTAGGATCCCTTTGTAGGATGTAAAGATTCCCTTTCCCACTTTTCCTTAAGAAGGGTTTTAGAATCTGGCTGCGTCAGTGATGAGTAAATGATTGAGATTCCTCCCCTCTGCTCCGGGCCCTGACCACACCACATTTCATATTCTGTGAAATTAGGAGGAAGTGTTTTTTCGATCCAAATGGACTGTAGGAAGTGTGATATTTGTTGGAATCTGAATCGCTCGGTCGGTGGTAGTTCTAGTTTCTTAATGTAGTGTACAAGGGGAAGGGACCCGTCGAAGAGAAGAAGTGCCCAATCCAGTACAGCCCTTTGTCCAGCCACCATTTAAATGCGGTAATATTTTGGCCTGGAGGAAATGCCGGGTTATTAAACAGATGAGCTAGTGGTTTACAGGGAGATGAAATGGCTCTTGAGTTGCGTGTCTTATCCCACAATGCTAGAGAGTGGGATAGGGTGGGCGCTAATATCGGGGGATGCTCTTTTGGGGATGCCCACATTAGAAAGTCCAAAGTGTGGAGAGGTATTGCTTGTCTCTCTATCCCAACCCAGTCAGGTTTTTCATATCTCAAGTATATTATCGAGATCTGAGTTAACCTGGTGGCAACGAAGTAGTGCAGGAGGTTGGGCAGACCTAGTCCTCCTTTCTTTCTATGATGGTATAAAATGCTTTCCGGGATCCTAAATCCCCTTTTGCCCCAGATAAACTGAAGCATCTTACTCTGAAATGACTTTACTTGGCTTCTGATGATTGGGATGGGGAGGGATCGGAATAGGTATAGGAGTCTGTGTAGAAGGGCAGCCTTGTCTGGTCCCCCTAGCGATATGGATTGGTTCTGAGTAATGGCCCTGGAGCATAATCCTGGCTTGGGGGGTAGATTAGAGGGATTTGATCAACCCCAAGAATCTGTCATCAAATCCCCACCTTTCTAAAAGTGTAAGTAAGTAGTGCCAAGGTTTGGGAATTACCGTGATGAATGCGGAGTTAAGCAGCGGGTCAAGTGGTTCTCCCCGGGTCTTGGCATTACAAAATTTGGCCAGATGAGGGGCTAAAATATTTGCAGAGGCTTTATAGTAGGGGTAGGATGATGCTTAGTTCTGCTTGTGCCGTGAGTGCTACGTTAAGTTCCAGTTTAATTTTATCTATCTGGGGGATGTTTTCTTTCAGCAGGTTCTTCTTATGTTGCACTCTCAGTGCTGCGTATTCTTTTTCTAGTCTGACGATGTCAGAGGTTCGTTCCTTTTTCAATTGCGTGGCCAATCGTATGATTTCCCCCCCAATAAAGGCCTTATTCGCAGCCCATACTGTCTCCATAGATGTGTCCTTGGTCGTGTTCAGTTTAAAATATTCCACTAGTGCCTTTTCTAGTATGGAGACCCTGATAGGGTCCATTAGGAGGGACTCATTTAGCCTCCAAGGTTTAAAGCCCAGCACAGGGTTCATGAGGCATAGGGACATACTAACTATCGCTTGGTCAGAGAGAATGGTGTCTCTGATCCGGGATTGAGTGACTGAGGGGATCAGATGATTTTGTATAAAAATGTGGTCTATTCTGGCAAATGTATTGTGGGGTGCCGAGTAGTGTGTGTAGTCCCTTGTGGTCGGATTTAGTTCCCTCCATACATCAGTCATGCCCTGTGTATGGATCAGTTTCGCTACTCTGTGGCTGGCTTGGCATGGGCGTGTGAGCTGTTGGCCCAGAGGTTTTGTTCTGTCTAATCCCTGGTCAAAGGCAATATTCGAATCCCCTCCCAATAATATTTTTCCTTCTACTATGGGGTTGAGGGTTTGGAAAAGACTTGCAAACAACTTATCTTGTCCTTTTTTTGGGGCATAGTATGATATTAGTGAGTACATTTGACCTTCTATCATGCCTTTCACTAATATAAATCTGCCTTCTTTGTCCCTGAACTCTGAGATCATGATAAAGTTGCAGTTTTTAGAGAAAAGGATTGCAACCCCTCTCGTTTTATTTTCCGTGTTTGGGAGATTAAAAATTGGGATAGTGAGTGTGGAGGAAGGTCGGGCTGTACTGGATCAGGAAGTGAGTCTCCTGTAGCATTACAATATCTAGGAGGAGGGATTTATAAAAGCTGAATATTTTGTACGTTATGAGAGGCTAGTTTCAGTAGCTTTGGTGTGGTATTAGCCATGGGAGCAGAGGGTCGGATCGCACAAACATTCACCATCACTTACCTTTGGGCGTCTTCTTTCAGTTCTGAGGGGGTACATCCTGGGCTCTGTGGGGAACTGAGTGTTCTGTATCTCATGAAGATGTGTATCTGCTGAGGATACAATTGTTAGTATAGGCAAGGTAGACAGCATGGGGCGTTTCGTCTGGGGGGTGGGGAGGAGGGGTAGAAAGAGAAAGAATTCTCCCTAGAAAAGCGTCAGACTCCGGAGGGGAGAAGGAAACCCCGGAGGCGAAAGTCTCCAAATAGGATCAGAAAATGTCTGAGATTGTCATCTCAGAAGTCCTAGCCCCTGGAAGCCCGAAGGATTTCAGGGGATAGGCAGAGGCACATGTGTACCGCTCCGGACCAAGGGGCTCTTGAAAAAGAGATTGAAGGGATTGTAATTTGGCAATTTAGCAAAGCTTGTGTTTGAAAGTACCAGGGAGGCAAACTGCATTAATGAAGCATAACCTGAGAACATTCAATGCATATAACCAAATAACCAGAATGTGGTAGAAAAAAATCACCCTTGCTTTTTATTTTATCTTTGGAGTCGTTTATCTTTACTGCTCTATCTGTCTGAATTTCTTGTAGAAAATAGAGAATATAAGATAGCATCTTATGCTGATGACTTGTTTTTCTTCCTAACACAACCCCACACTTCCATGCCCAACCTCTTACAAGCTGTTATCTTAAATGGATATATTGTCAACCTTAAAAGTTATTATAGTAAATTGGAAGCTATGAACCTAACCCTTACGCCTACTACTCTGCAATTGGTGAAACCGAATTATTTCTTTAAATGTATTCGTAAAGCCTAGAAATATTTAAGTGTGTGGTTGATTTCCAATCTGCTAGTCTTTTTTAAACCAACTTTACAGTGAATCGAAAAAGATCTTTCTGATTGGATTCTTAAACACTTCTCATGGTTCGGATGCTTGTCTATCATTAAAATTACCATTCTTCCCAGAATTCTCTACCATTTTCATACTTTACCGATAGCCATCCCCACTAGTTTTTTAAACATTTTGGCAGCTATAGTAAGGACACTTTTGTGGTCTGATCATAAGACCAGAATAAGGTTGCATTTTATGTCCTCTAAAATATTAGGGTTTACAGGGTAGGTATACAGGGTTTAGGCTTCCCCAACTTTCGACATTATTATGCCACCCACTAGGCACGGAATTGTGGATTGGCATTGTCTTGGTACATTTAAAGACGGGTACATTTAAAAGAAAGTTATACATTGGTACTTTTGAAATACTCACCTTGGATACCGCAGATGAAATGTCCTCCTGCTCTAAAACACCACTTGCTGATTGGCACAATGCTAATGGCCTTTTATAGTGCTGTTCGCTATGCTGCCATCACCTGGTCTTTGCTCTCACGTAATTCCCTTGAAGGCATATGGGACCCCTTTGCTGGTCACACGTTGCTTGACTACTTCCTTTTGACAAGTTGCTGAGTGATCTTTATCCTGCTAATTTAACACATTGGACATATGGACAGATTAACCATTGTTTCTCCACACGTACCCAGAAAAATGGATCTATTTAGATCTCCTATTTCCTTTGACTCCCTATGTTTGAAGGGGGAAGCTACAGAAAAATGACCTCTTTGTTGTAGTCATGGTTGCACTCCTCTCATATAGAAGAGCCAAATCGATTCAGAGTGATATGAGAATCCACTTTCCATCTCCGATTCACAATGAGAGAAAGCCTGTATCATGGCGCATAAATGCTCCATAATTACACACCTACAGGAAACTTCCTTTAAACTCTTGACACAGTGGCATGCCATGCCCTCTAAACTCAAGTTATGTTTACCCCAGACCTCTGATCTATGTTGGCATTGTGGGAATGAGAGAGGCGACATGATACATGTCTGGTGGTCCTGCCCCTAGATTAAACCTTTTTGGAAACAAGTGTGTAACCCAATTAATCATATTACTGAAACACATATTAAGCATACTCCTGAATATTTTTTGCTACACATCTGTAACTACCCAACAGGGCTATACAAACGCATGTTGACTAAACACCTATTAAATACTGCAAAGTTAGTTATCTCCAAGTACTGGAAATCCTCCAGCTTACCCTCAATTAGGGAATGGGTATGCGCTATTATCAACATTCATCATATAGAGGAAACTTTAGCAATAGCCAACGACATGCCTGAGAGGTTTCACAAAACATGGACCGCTTGGTTCTTCTTTAAGTATTCGGAAGATTATGATAGATTGACCATAGGGTGGGAATTTGCCTAAGGAATATATACCTAGTTGTTCAGACTGAGCTTCACCTTATACTTATGTAAACTTGAACCTTTCAATGGCCTACTGATCCTTTGTTGCACACTTATATAGAGGAATGTAACTGTCTGATCATACTTTTAAATTGCGTTTATTTTAGTTTCTATTACATTTATATTGCATTTGTGTATTTAGACAATATATTTGTTGAAAAAGATTAACATTGATTAACTTTACATAGCCATGCTTATCAATGTCTAGACTCATCTTTTTATGATGGGCTTATGATTTTGAACTATAATACTTTGCTTCCTGATCTTTTATTCTTATTGATCTAAAAAACTGATAATTAACTTGGTTCATTAAATTTGTAATTCATTCAGTCTCCAGAGTGATGTAATTGACAGTACATAGACATGACCATATTTGATCAATGATGTCTGTCAGGGCTGGCTTAGCCCTTCCTTCTCTGGGCTGGCCACTCTGCTGTCGGCTAATTTCCAGCTCTCTTCTCTTTCCACAGTTACCAGCTGTTCCCGATGATGCTCGTCTGACCTGCCTATTTAAAGCCTTCCAGCTCACTTTTTCCTTTGCCTTTGCATTGGTCACATCACAAGGAACCATCTCCTGCTGTTTGTTTCAAGACTGGCTTGCTGACATCCCTCCTGGCTTCTTATCCTGCTTGCAGTTGCTCTCCTTGGATCACTGACATCTGGCCTGGCTGATTACCCGATCTGGTTAATGAACTTTGGACTGGCTGACTACCCAATCTGGCTACTGGACTCTGGCTTTGCTTGACTACACTTTTTCTATTTACCTTTTTATTTTTATTAATAAACAACTGTGATTTGATTGTACTTCTGTTTTAGTCTGTTTCATGGTTTCTGACAATACGCGAAGGCCATGAATTCAGAAGATACAGTCAATCCACTTGTTGGTAATATTTTTTCCAGATTGGCTGAGCAAGATCACCGCATGGATCAGTTTGCCTTGGCATTACAAATGCTCCTGAATCGCACGGTTCACCTGGAATCCCCCACGGTGGATGCTCAACCTGAGTCGCAGGCCATCCCTGCTGCTGTGCCAGTCTCTGTGCAGGCACCTGCCTCGAGCATTACCTCTATAAGAGTTATATCTGGTTCTGCTCTGCTTCCCCAGCGATTTGGGGGCGATACAGTTCAATGCAGAGGGTTTCTCAATCAGGTTGAGATATACTTCGATATGCTGCCCCAGGCGTTTCCCACGGACAGAAGCAAAGTAGGTTTGCTTTCTGAGAGAGCCTTGGTCTGGGCTAACCCTCTATGGGAGAAGCAAAAACCTGTTGTCTTCAGTTAACCTCAGTTTGTGGCCTCATTTAAAAGGGTCAAACAGAGTATGAGAACTGTTGCCGACTACGCCATTGAATTCCGTACTCTGGCAGCAGAGGTTTCTTGGAACAATGAGGCCCTCATGGCTGCTTTTTCTCATGGTCTCTTGGATTCCATCAAGGATGAGATAGCAGCCCGAGATATACCCACTGATCTGGAGAGCTTGATCTCGTTTGCCATCCTCATTGACTCCAGACTCAGAGAAAGACTTTCTCTTAAGGAGTGCTTGTGGAAGCCTCCTGTACGTTTGCCTGCGAGCTTTGTAGTCCCACCCATGCCTCCCTCACCTCCCATGCCTCCTGGTACCGAGTTGGTCAGTGAAGATGAACCCATGCACCTGGACTTTACGCGTCTCTCTGTGGATGAGAGAGCCTTTAGGAGGAGGGAGAAATTGTGCCTTTATTGTGGCCAGGCAGGTCACTTTTTGAAGTCAGGTCCTACCCGTCCAGGGAACGCCCGAACCTTGGGGTGCTGTCATGGACAGACCTTAGGTGGCGTTGTTTCGTCCCCAGTTATCCAGAAGGATAAGCCCCTGGTTTCGGTCACCCTTTCTTAGGCTGAGCTGTCCATCGAGATACAGGCTCTAATTGACTCTGGGGCTGCAGGCCTGTTCATTGATGCTGCATTTGTTTTGCAGCACTCGATTCTGCTGCAGCTGCATGACACTCCACTTGCCATTAAGGCTCTTGACGGGAGACCTTTACAGCCTGCCCATGTGACTCATGAGATGGTTCCGTTGTCCATGGCCATAGGGGCTCTTCACCATGACATAATCCAATTCCAAGTTATTTCCTCACCCAGATTTCCGCTGGTTATTGGTTATTCTTGGTTACAGAGGCACAACCCCTCTTTTGATTGGCTCCGTGCTGAGGTTCTCTCCTGGTCACCACAATGCAGTGAGACATGCTTCCTGAAGGTATCCAAGGTCCTGTGCACTGCTTCACTCCCCTCCCTGCCGGAGGAATACTGTGATTTTGGCGATGTCTTTGATAAAGTTCAAGCCAGTAGTTTGCCTCCACACCGGCCTTATGATTGCGCAATTGACCTTCAACCTGGTGCCATACCTCCTTGTGGCCATGTTTTTCCCTTTGCCGGTCTTGGAGGATAAGGTCATGGAGGAGTATGTTGCTGACGCACTTTCTCGAGGTTTCATCTGCAAGTCCTCGTCTCCTGCTGGTGCTGGTTTCTTCTTTGTGAAAAAGAAGAGCGGTGAACTGAGACCTTGTATAGATTATAGGGGTCTCAATCATGTCACGATTAAGAATGCCTACCAAATTCCATTGATTACAGAGTTATTTGACCGCCTCAAGGGAGCAACGGTTTTCACAAAGCTTGACCTGAGAGGGGCATACAATCTTGTGAGCATTAAGGAGGGCGACGAGTGGAAAACTGCGTTTAATACCAGAACAGGTTATTATGAATACCTGGTAATGCCTTTTGGCCTTTGTAACGCCCCGGAAGTTTTCCAGGAATTTATTAACGATGTCCTCCAAGATTTGTTGCAATTGTGTGTGGTGGTTTATCTTGATGATATCCTCATATTTTCCAAGTCCCTGGAGAGCCACCACACAGATGTCTGTCATGTACTTCAGAAATTAAGAGAGAACAATCTCTACTATAAACTGGAGAAGTACAAGTTCCATCGTGAACAGGTTACATTCCTGGGCTATGTCATTTCCACTGCTAGTTTTTTGGACCCAGAGAAATTGTCGGCAGTCCTACAGTGGCCCAGGACCCATGGGTTTACATCCTCTGCAGCGTTTCCTGGGCTTTGCCAACTACTATCGGAAGTTTATTCGTAACTTCTCATCTCTGGTGAAGCCTCTGACTGATATGACCAAAAAGGACGGTAACCCACAGAGTTGGTCTCTGGAGTCCATTAAGGCCTTTGACACTCTCAAGGCTGCCTTTGTTTCTGCTCCTGTGTTGTCACATCCTGATCCTACGTTGCCTTTTATTCTAGAAGTTGATGCTTCTGAAACTAGAGATGGTGCCCTTCTGTCTCAACGTCCTAACTCTGAGAGCGCTATGCATCCATGTGGCTACTTTTCCAAGAAATTGTCACCTGCTGAGTGCAATTATGAGATTGGTGACAGAGAGCTGTTGGCGATCATTTTAGCCCTGAAAGAATGGAGACATCTCCTTGAAGGTACCACTGTGCCCGTTCTTATTCTTACTGACCATAAGAATCTTACATTCTTGTCTGAGGCTAAGCGACTCTCTCCCAGAAGGGCGCAATGGGCTCTTTTCTTGTCAAGCTTTAATGACATTGTCTCATTCTTACCCGGTACCAAGAATGTAAGGGCTGATGCCTTGTCACGACAATTTTCCTCCACTTCCATGTTGGAGTCCGTTCCTATGATTCCTCCTGATCGTATCTTGGCTATGGTTCGCACCAGTCTTACTTCTCCTTTGGGTAATTGCCAGCTCTCTGATCTTTCCACAGTTACCAGCTGTTCCCGATGATGCTTGTCTGACCTGCCTATTTAAAGCCTTCCAGCTCACTTTTTCCTTTGCCTTCGCATTAGTCACATCACAAGGAACCATCTCCTGCTGTTTGTTTCAAGACTGGCTTGCTGACATCCCTCCTGGCTTCTTATCCTGCTTGCAGTTGCTCTCCTTGGATCCCTGACTTTTGGCCTGGCTGATTACCTGATCTGGTTAATGAACTTTGGACTGGCTGACTACCCGATCTGGCTACTGGACTCTGGCTATGCTTGACTACGCTTTTTTCTATTTACATTTTTATTTTTATTAATAAACAAGTGTGATTTGATTGTACTTCTGTCTCAATCTGTTTCATGGTTTCTGACAGTGTCACAGTATCCCAATGACATCATTGATCATATATGGTCAATCATGCTCATATACTGTATTATCAATAACCAGCATTAAATGCAGGCGCAACAATGTGTTGTAGTCTATCTTATCCATAATATGTGCTACTCTAGAGAGAAAGGTAGTAGATGAAATATTGGATTCCAGGGCCTCTAGTGTAGTAAAGGCATGGTCAGACAATGTACTTGGATGAATAGGTGAGGATTTTACTTTCTGTAAAGTTGATTTGTCTGTGAGGAACATAAAGTATCAATTCTGGATATAAGTGGGGAGAGGAAAGAAGGTGGAAACAAATATCTTGTTCAGACAACAACAGACATGCTGGCAACAACAGATATATTCTTTTTTTTAACAAAAGATGTGGAATCAAGTTTAGGGCTGCTGCCCTCTTCATAGGAGGAATCCAGATTCTTGATTTTGTGGAAAAGTTTGCTTGTAGTCAGAGTCTTCAAGCGGGAAATGCAATACTCCTAAGAACCAAGGCCTGAGGTGTGCCTTGGCCTAGCTGGTCAGTATGCCTGAGATGAGGGCATACCCTGAATGTAAGAATAAGAACAAAATACTATGAGAATGTATGAAACTGGGGAACAGGTGGATGGGAACCCAGAAAACCTACCGACACTGGCCCTGACAGAGGAGGAGGTTTAAATAGCCCTCTCAGGCTCCTCCTACAAATACAGGCTGGCCTGCTGCCAGCCTTCAACTTGTAGTCAGAGTCTTCAAGCGGGAAATGCAATACTCCTAAGAACCAAGGCCTGAGGTGTGCCTTGGCCTAGCTGGTCAGTATGCCTGAGAAGAGGGCAAAAGACACAAAATTTAGGTGAAGAAGGGAAGGTAAAGAACCATCAAGGATAAAGGTGTGCTCCCGGACGGCAGCAGTACGTATCCAGCAAGTAACTGGAAAGTGTTTGCCATGGCAAAAGAACACACCGACTCCTGACTTGGCGATGAGACGGAACCCCCTATCGAACCTGTGACACTACCCTAAACCCAACTGAACATCCCCTGAAAGATTGAATTGAGCTGGATGCCCGCGACACCCAGACCCGAGAATGAACTGCTTGTGAAATGAGAGGATGTGAGAGGGGAATGGAACAAGGCCTGGCCCGAGAAACCCCCTGCAAAAGATCACAAAATACCCCAATGAACACCAGTGAAATAGCCCAGAGACATACCCCCCAAGAGGGTGAGTGGCAAAAAGACCACTAACAGGAGCGCTAAAAGCTAGAAACCTGATGGATGTGACGGAGTAAGCGGACAAGGCCCATGCCCATGGCAATAATACTGTCAACCTGGAGAAACCATACCGGGCACAGGACCCAGGTCCCACCGGATACGATCGGGTCATGCTACAGCCTGAACCCAACAGCTGGGACAGAATCCTGAACCAAGGAGGGCCAAACTCCCTCCCAGGGAAACAGTCCCCATGGTATGATACAGACATACCCAAGCCCCCCCTACTTGGAACAAGCTGGGGATCGGAAAAGACGACTGGACTGATGTCCCTAAGTGGCAATAAGTTCAAACAAGATCAGAGCCAAGAGTGGAATCCAAAACCATTGTGACCTCTGCCCAACCTACCCCCCAAGGACCGTCACGTGGACGTGGCTTAACAAACACCCTGAGAGAGACTATACATCCCTGGGCAGTAACCAGGGCCTCAACACAACAGGACATCAACTGAAGGAAAAAATTTTCGACTGCTTCTGACCCAAGGGTGAGCCCCGTGGTGAAATTACATCAGCACCAATCCACTAGCCCCTAACAACGGCCGGGCTGAAGGAAGTGATAGCAAGCATGGATGATATCGGTATGGATGCCAAGACGGCTCAACCTGAAACACAAACTAGAGAAATGACAGACAACCAGACAATGAGAACAACAATACCCCCTACCTAACTAAGAATGAAACATGAGCAGAAAAGTCAAGACCACTGCGCGTGAAAAGAACCTGCCGCACGGACCCCCCCCCCACCCAACATGTAAAGTGGTAAGTGAGCCCGAGTAACCTGCAGTGCAGAGGCAGGTAATTAACTGAAAACTCAGGGCTAGTGTACCCACGGACCTTGGTGGGTAGTCGTATAGATGTGGTGAATGAACATGCAACATATGACGTATGGTATACAGGCGAGAAGATTGAGGACAACAATCAATTAACAAACGAAAACCTCAGCCCATATGGATCTATAGATGTGCCAGATCCTGACGTGTGAGCCCCAGCTACCTGACCCAGGTACAAACATGACACAGACACGATGAGACATGACAATCAACAAGGACGAACGACTACCAGAGTATGCCATGAGTGAACAACGCCCCTCTGAGAAACTCTGAGACTGAACACCAAGTCTGAAATACCAAGACAGGCATGCTGGCAGCAACACAAAAACAGAAAAATGCTGAGACAGAAAATGCTGAGACAGAAAACACTGAGGCCGCGTACACACGCGGGGACTGTTCGCTCAACTTTGTCCGTCAAACAGTTTCAGCAAACAGTCCGCTCAAAATTAGCATGGACGGACTTGCCCACACGAACGAACAGTTTGCTGAAACCGTGCGCGATGACGTGAACGGCACGTACGACGGGACGGAAAATACAACGTCCTATACACTGCATTACAACTTTCGGCGTGTAAATCCTTTCTGAGCATGCGCGGAACTTAGTTTGACGAACAAGCCTACACACGAGGGGACTGTTCGCTGAAACCAAGTTTCAGCGGACAGTTTTTCGGAAATTCCGAAAAACCTTGTTCAGCAAACTGTTCGCTGAAACTGTCCGCTGAAAGCCCACACACGGGCGGACTGTCCGCCGAAACACTGTTCAGCGGACAAAGTTGGGCGAACAGTCCACGCGTGTGTACGCGGCCTGAGACAGAAACACAACATGCCATGATAAAAACACCATGACAGAAAACGCTGAGACAGAAAACGCTGAGACAGAAAACGCTGAGACAGAAAACGCAACATGCCATGATGAAAAACACCATGACAGAAAACACTGAAACTTCATGCTGAAGCAGAAACATAGTGACAGAAACAAAAGCAAAACGCAATAACAGCAACAACCAAGACTGAAACGCTGAGGCATAAATGAAATGCCAGAAAACCTGGGCCAGAAATGCTATAACAGAAAAACTGCGACAGTGACGCAACAACAGAAACCTGGCCAGAAATGCAAAGGCCAAAAACACGCTGAGACTGAATGCAAAGACGAAAATCCTGGTTCAGAACGCCATGACAGAAATCCTGGTTCAAAACGCCACAGCAGTCCAGGGGCAGACAGAAGTCCAAGGGCAGAACGCTACGTCAAAAATCCCGGGGCAGAAAGCTACGACAGAAATCCCGGGGCAGAAAGCTACGACAGAAATCCCGGGGCAGAAAGCTACGACAGACATGCCGGGCAGAACGCTATCAGGCATCCAGGCAGGAACGCTATGACAAAAATGCCAGACAGACCGCTGACAGGAGATGCTGCGCAGAACGCTGTGACGGAAATGCAGCATGAAACGCTGTGACGGAAATGCAGCGAAGAAACGCTGTGACGGAAATGCAGCGCAGAAACGCTGTGACGGAAATGCAGCGCAGAAACGATGTGACGGGAAAGCAGAGCAGAAACGCTGTGACTGAAAAGCAGCGCAGAAACGCTGTGACAGAAATGCAGCGCAGAAACGCTGTGACGGAAATGCAGTGCAGAATGCTGTGGCAGCGCAGAACGCTGTGACGGAAAAGCCGCACAGAACACTGAGACAGAACGCTAAGATAGAAACGCTGAGACAGAAACGCTGCGACAGAAACGCTGCGACAGAAATGTCACGTGGAGCTCAGGCGGGTGAGGAGACCCGCCACGTGGAGCTCAGGCGGGTGGGGAGACCCGCCACGGGGAGCTCAGGCGGGTGAGGAGACCCGCCACGTGGAGCTCAGGCGGGTGAGGAGACCCGCCACGTGGAGCTCCCCCCTCCCTGCTGGAACATGGTTGAACAAAAGGGGGGGGGTGACGGCAGGGCGGCCACCACAAGCCAGTGGACCCAGTGAGGGAGGCGGCCGACCGCCGCTCTGAAAAGACATGCTCCCCCCAGAAAACCTACCGACACTGGCCCTGACAGAGGAGGAGGTTTAAATAGCCCTCTCAGGCTCCTCCTACAAATACAGGCTGGCCTGCGGCCAGCCTTCAACTAATAAACCACAGTTGGCCATTGTTGGGTGTAGACAGCATTGCAGCGTTATTGATCTGGCTCTTCAGTTTCAGATAGCATTCTTTGTTCATGTCCAGATGAAAAGGCAGGAAAGCCAGTGTATTTTTAACCACTATTATCATTGTGGAATTTTCATGTGATTCTTGAAGAAAAATCACCTCCCCTTCTAATGTTTGGTTTTCTTTCCTTATACTTGGGTGGGTAAATCCTTTAGCGTTTTTGGAGATTATTTTTAAAAAAAATGGACTCAGGATCAGCGTAGCATACCCCCATATACATTGCTGTCTGAGTGTGAAGCATCCATGGGGCATTTACACCCCCAAGAGAAGAGTGGAAAGGCAGCTGGCTGCCTATTAGGGTGACCACATTTCCAAACTGCCAATCAGGGACAGCCCCCTCCCCCCACCCGCACCCACGCCTGCCCAAAAAAATTTTTTTTTATACTTTTGTTTGCCAATTTTTGGAAAAAAAATGCAAACAGTAGTAACCTCTCCTGTAAGTCGCATCTTTGAAGCAGTGAAGGAGCGGGTGTATACACCGCTCCTAAACCACTCCTGCCCATTGAACTGAATGAGAACCGCCGGCAAAGCGCCACTGCTGCGGAGCTTTGCAGGTCATTTTAACCCTTTTTCGGCTGCTAGCTGGGGTTAAAACCACCCCCCGGTAAAGCGGCGCTAAAAATAGTGCCGCTTTACCGCCAATGCCCAGGGTGGCACAGTGTGAAAGGGGTCTGATACCAAGCTGGTCACACTATTTGAAATAGATAGCCAGACTTTCTGCCACACAGAAATACATATGTAAAAAAAAAAAAAAAAAAAAAAAGGAAATAAAATAAACAGAAAAAAAAGAGGAAATTTTATTGCTACGAACATACAGTATCAGATTCTAGAAGGAACATTGTTAAAAGCAATATATGATTCATTGCAAGCATGCATATTCTCATAGAATAGTTTTAGTGAGTGAGTAGTGTACAAACCTTGAAGTTTGGCTGACGGGTTGTGGCCCTTGTGGGTGGGAGGAGGCTCAGGAGGAGAGAAGTCAGGCTGCTGGCTGCTGGACTGGCAATAAGCTGCATGCAGTGGGAGTAGTCAGCTCTGGCACTGGCACTGGACAGTGGCACGGGCTGCCGTGGGGGATCCTGGCTTACCAGCAGCATGGACTAGAGTCAGGAAGAGGAGATACAGAAAATGCTCAGCTGCTCTCTTCCTCTCTCTGCTGCGGCTGGAGGAGGAGAAGGAGAAGAGGAGGTGGGTGGACTCGGAGGCATGCTGCTCAGCGCAGGGATAGCTCTCGATCAGCCGACATCACCGGCTGCTAGACGCGAGGAGGGGCCGCCCTAGCAACCAGTTTGTTCGACTGCTTCAGCAATGTTTATCAGGGTGGCGGACTGACGGTATGTTTTTTTTTCATTCCGGGACACTGTATTGTCCTGGAATGAAGGTGCCCGGGACCAGGGACACAAATATGCATTAAGGGATAATCCCGGGCAAGTCGGGATACGTGGGCACCCTACTGCCTATTCATTTTAAATGAGCCCCAACACAGCAGAAATAACCCCTGCAGATTTTATTTTTCATCTTATTGCAGCTCAACCCACATTGCGGTGCACTGCTTTGTAACTCTAGTATGACGTGCATTGGGGTATCCTTTAAAATGAATGCCTATACTTCCCATTGTAGATGTAAAGCACTCTAGACTTGAATAGGCTCTAAGGGAAATCTGAGAAAATATTTTTCTTCCTCCTACTTTTTTTGTAGTGGAAAGAAACAAAAAGGCTCTGTGCCTGCGAGGTCTCTGGCGTTGGGTCTTTGGTGATGGATTGAGGGAGGCCGGGAGCCATGGTTCTGAGGGGAAATAGAATGCATACCATTCTGGAAGCTAGATGCGTGGAAGATCAAGTTGTTTGCAGAAGCCTTGTAAGTCTTCCGGTGTAACATTATCTGGGACAAGTCCTGGAAAAGTTTAACTTCAGTGCCATTGTGGAGAATTCGCCCCATTTCTCTTGCTTTGTGGAGGATTTCCTCTTTGAGTGGAAAGTTGACCACACAACATATCACATCTCTGGGTGGCTCATTATCACGGGGTTGGGGGGCGCAAAGCGCGGTGGGCCCTTTCCATTTATTTGGGAGAGTTTGCAGGGTGGTCAATTAAATCATTAAAGATTGCGCATATGGGGATCCCGAGTCAGTACTCTCAAGGACCCCCCGCACTCTGACGTTATGCCTCCGGCCTCGGTTATCGAGGTTTTCAACATGCCTGTGGATGTCAAAAGTTGGGAAAGCTGGGGGCGTGGCTTGAGCGCGCACAGCGATGGACGCTTTGACAGCGAGCTCCGCTATCCAGACTGGACATATAGCGACTACCGGACGATCGCTCCGCCGCCATCAGCCCTAAAAGCTCCCGCAACTCTCTCCCAAACCTCCGTCACAGCGATGTCTCGCAAGCGGTACCAGGAAAGAGGTCCGAAACGCCTGGAGACCTTCTCCTTTCAGCCGCGCAACAAGGCCCAAGATGGCGCCGCCAGCACAGCACGGGCCGCCCTGAGCTACACAGACCTCCCTGATGACCATCCTCAGGACATCCCAACGGACATACAAGCACCCTACCCTCCTGATTCGTCCCCCTCAACCCCGGCATCGCAGAGCCCAGTGAAATCAAAGATGGGGATGGATCCTCATAACCAGGCCTCAGGCGCAGTGAGTACCGGCCTACATAACGAATCTGCTATATCTGACTTACAATCCTCCATTGCTCAATTCCCAACTACTGGTCAACCGGTTCTTGACACAACCATGAAAGATATGCTTTTATCGTTGCAATCGTCCCTTATGTCCAATCTTTCATCCCTGATCAATACTTTCTCCCTAGAGCTGAAACATATGGACAATAGAATGCAGTGCTTAGAGTACAAAATGGGGGAATGTAATGACACGGTCAATGAATTGGTTGACGCATATTCTGAGCAAAGAGATGACTCTCTTTGGATCAAAGCCAAAATCGCAGACCTCGAGGACCGATCACGGAGAAATAACGTAAAAATACGCGGTATTCCGGAATCCATTCAACCCGCAGAGCTGCATAACTTTGCGTCCACCATGTTTTCCAGCATGATACCTGAGCTTACACCTATTGAACTCACTATTGATAGAATTCACAGACTGCCAAAACCACGCCACCTTGAGGCGGATATACCCCGGGACGTGCTCCTCAGGGTTCACTTCTTTCAGGCGAAGGAACAAATACTTCAGAAGGCTAGAGAGCTTTCTCCATTACCTGCGCCATACTCCAATATCCAACTGTACGCAGACCTGTCTCAGTATACTCTGCAATTGAGGAGGCAATTAAGTACCATAACTAAAGCCTTGAACAACCATAAGATCACTTACAAATGGCGTCACCCAGCGACCATCCTGACCAGCCACAATGGTATTCCACACACCATCTCTACACTAGAGGGTGGATTGAAGCTCCTTCACGCATGGGGTATCCTAATAGACCCCCCTCACCCTCAACAGGGTCCTGATGGTCAACACAATCCATTTGTTTTTGGCCCCTCTCGGGAGAAGTCCAAATCTACACGACGGTGACTGACATGTCCGCCCTACTATGTTCCACAACTATCATAGTCCGGTCTGGAGTTGCGGCTATACACCTGATTGTTGAACTCTTCCCCACAAAATAGTCAGTTGCTCACGAGAGCAGTTGGATACTGACATTCTCGTATTTTCTTTTGTTTTTCTTGTGTTTTATTTTTCTTCACCTGTTCATTGTTCAGTGTTTTCTTCTCCTCTGGTGCATTTTGTATCAACCCGAATCTACCAATATAGCATGACTTCCATGAGTGTCTGACACACACACACTCCGAACCTAAGGACTGTTGATATCCTGGAATCCTACCTGGTGTTTTCATTTTCATTCTACTGTAATCCCGTTTTCTTCCATCTCATCTCACTAAGGCTTCCTGATTCTGCTCCTAACGGATCCGCTAGTGCCGGCTGCTACCCTAGACTAGGAGCTGTTACATCCGTCTACTGTAAGTACTCACTCTGACAACACACATCCCTCCAACATACCATGGGCATCACCATCCTTTCTCTTAACGCAAACGGTCTCAACCACCCTGTGAAACGTAACTCTCTTTGGAAATCAGCTTTGGCACACAATTGTGATATTTTATGTGTCCAGGAAACCCATTTTGCCGCAGACGCCACACCTAAATGTCAACACAGACTGTTCCCACATGTCTTCCACTCCTCTTCCTCACAGAAGAAGCGGGGAGTATTGATAGCCATAAAGAACACGGTATTATTCAAAGTGCATGATTATATTACTGACACAGATGGGAGATATATTATACTGAACTGTACAATGAACAATGTACCCTACACTCTTGTTACAATTCACGCTCCTAACCAGGGTCAAATGACCTTTCTTAGGAAAACATTGAAAAAAGTGAAAAAAGTGCAAAAAGGTCTTTTACTGCTTTGCGGAGACTTTAATCTAGTTCCAAATAACTCAATGGACTCGACAGCGGGGTCCAAGCGTTATGCCTCCCTTTTGGAGTCTTTTATTGTTTCTAATGACTTGTATGATGTTTGGAGGTGTTGTCATGCGAACAAGAGAGATTTTACATTCCTCTCGCCGCGTCACAACACCTACTCACGTATTGATTTGTTTTTAGCCGATAAACGAGTTCTTCAGAAAACTCTGGGTTCCAGCATCCACACTACCACCTGGTCGGATCATGCCCCCATCAGCATTGACATCTCTGATGAATCCTATCACACAGATTCTTTTATATGGAGAGTAAACAATTACCTCCTTACTTCACCACAATTCTCCGTTTCACTCAAACAAAGTTTAGAAGAATACTTTCTGATTAATCAATCCTCAGTTTCCGACCCGGGGGTGGTGTGGAATGCTCACAAAGCGGTCATGAGAGGTGTGTTCCTCCAATTGGGGGCGAAAGCCAAAAAACAAAGAACCCAAAGGTTAGACAAACTCACGAAGGACATTGCCTCCGCTGACTCCCTAAATAAAACCAATCCCTCCCAAGCCCTTCAAGCTAAAATATTTACGTTACGTAACGAGCTTCGGTCACTATTACTAGAAAGACAGGTAAAAACGTATAAATTGCTTAAGGCCACATCCTACACTACAAGTAATAAAGCAGGTAAAAAAATGTCACTAAAAATCAAAGGGCGTAGAGATAAAACGAAAATCACGTATCTTTACCATCCACACACAAACGAAAAGCTACTTAAGCCTCAATCCATAGCCGATGCCTTTAGCACATACTACCAAGACCTTTATAACCTTAACGAAGACTCAAACAGCACCCAACCTACCCCTGAGTTAATTCAAACATTCCTGAAAGACCTGTCCCTTCCGACCGTTTCTCCAGAACAACTCTCAGATTTAAATTTGCCCTTTTGGATCACTGAGATTATAGCAGTGATAAATAAACTTCCTTGTTCCAAATCCCCAGGCCCAGGCGGCTTCACGGGGGAATATTACAAACAATTCAAGGACATACTAGCCCCTGCCCTGTCCAAAACACTCAACCTAGCAGCCAAGTCAGCATCCTTCCCAAAAGAAATGCTTACTGCCATGATAGTGACCTTGCCCAAACCAGGGAAAGAACCTACATCTCCTAAGAACTTCCGCCCCATCTCATTACTAAATATTGACCTAAAAATATACGCAAAAATGATAGCCAACATACTAGAAGACATCATACCCTCCCTAATCTCCCTAGATCAATCTGGATTTACCAAGGGGCGCCAAGCATCGGACATTCCTCGAGACGTCTACTTAATATTATACACCACGCAGAATCCTCTAAACTCCCCACCATTCTCTTATCCCTTGACGCCGAAAAGGCATTTGACAGGGTCCATTGGGGTTACTTAGCAGCAGTACTAACCAAATTTGGAATTATTGGCCCAATACAAGATGCTATACTGGCTTTATATTCTTCCCCCTCGGCCCGAGTATTATCTGCAGATGTCCTTTCAGCACCTTTTCAAATTTCTAATGGCACAAGACAGGGCTGCCCACTCTCTCCTATCATTTTTAACCTAATCATGGAACCCCTAGCCGAAAGAATTCGAGCAAATACTGAAATCACGGGCATTCCCCTCGCTGGAATGGTCCACAAAATTAACCTGTTTGCGGGTGACGTGATCCTTATGATAACTAACCCTGAACGCTCCCTCCCTGCCATCCAACGGACGCTCGCCTGGTTTAGTGCTGTTTCATATTACAAGGTGAACGAATCCAAATCGTCTATCTTGGACTTAGGTCTAGACCCTTCCATTAGCGCCCGTATCAAAGCATCCTTCCCTTTCACTTGGGCAGAAAAGAGCATAACATACCTAGGTATCCAACTGACCAAATCTACGAAATCTCTATTTGCTGCCAATTATCTACCGCTTCGAACCAAACTACAATCAGATCTCACCAGATTAGCGACCCACGAATTCTCTTGGACAGGGCGCCTAGCGGCATTCAAAATGTTGCACCTTCCTCAAATTCTTTATTTATTCCGCACCTTACCCATCCCGCTTCCTCTTAGCTATTTTAGATCTCTCCAATCATTACTATCTAAGTATGTCTAGCAAGGTAAACGTGCTAGATGTGGACACTCCCAACTAATCAAACATCGCCTGGCTGGAGGTACAGGCTATATAGATTTTCAAGACTACTACATGGCCTCTATCCTTACGCAAACCAAAGCATGGTCCCCATTCTCTCCTAGCTCCTCCCTATGGGGGAAAATGGAAGCTTCTCTAATCCCAGGGGGAAACCTGTCCTTGTGGCTATTCGCCACAAGCTTAGGGGCAAAAACCCCTAGCAAAATTTCTCTGCCCATTGTAGCAACGATTAAAACGTGGATAAGATTTACCCAATCAGCAATGTCTCCCTCTACAGGGGTAAAAGTTCATATCCCTATAGAGACCCTGCATCTACTGATGCAGTCGACATCCTACGAGTGCTGGAAATCCAAAGGTATAACCTCTCTAACAGACCTTATCGACAACAAAACCATAAAATCGTTTCCAACGTTACAAAAAGAATTCCACCTCCCAAACTCTGATATCTTTCTGTATCTGCGCACCAAACATTGCCTCACGTCACTTAAATCATGGGAGTGTACGCTACCCCATGCAGTATGGCTTTTCTACAAATCCATCATGGTACGTACAAAAGGTATCTCCCTCTTCTACAAACTACTCCACCATAAAGCTACTTTTATTAAATCAGCAGTACTACTGCACTGGGAAAAAATGCTAGACCGCACATTTACACTGGAACAATGGGAGATAGCCTGCCAATCCACCTATAAAGTTACATGTTGCGCTTCCCTTTGGGAATTGGCATATAAACTGAATTACGGTTGGTATTTGACCCCTGACAAACTCTCTAGATTCGACTCGACCAATGATGGGACGTGTTGGCGGAAATGTGGTCATTATGGGAACTTAATTCATACCTTTTGGAACTGCCCCAAACTCCAGGGTTTCTGGCACTCAGTGTTCAATCTCATATCTGAAGTCACCAAACAATCTATAACGCAATCTCCCTATCTAGCCCTTCTATCCTTGACTATTGATCAACTCCCTAACCCGACAATAAATATCATAATTCATATACTGTTAGCATCGCGTTTAACTATTGCAAGGAATTGGAAGAACATTGATCCTCCTACACTACTGGAGGTAATTCAAACTACCCAGTCACATTACTCTGAAACTATACTAGCACTTAGACAAGGTCCTAAAAGTAAACTTATTTCCAGATGGCAACAGTGGAAGGATTGGGTCAGCTCCACTGACCTAACTCCCCTATTTCAATCCTAAATCTTTGAAATGACTTTCGAAAACGATCATAAGCAGAGGGACGGATGGCCTCGCTCGGGCACAGCATAGATCCCTCAGGGGGTGCCCGGGCGGACATCTTCATTCTCTCAGGTAATAGCCAATTCTCACCGCTTACCTGACCCAGTCTTCCTCTGTTCTAGATACCAGCTAGCTCATTAACACTACTTTGTCCCTCAGGGGCGATGCTTACCCCACTGTGTGTGTCCCATATTCTCACTACTATCCTAGTTCACGGACTAGAAAACACCTGTTATGACTTACCAGCGTTTTTTTCCGCAATGAAGATGTTTTATGTTTTTTTTTTTTTTTTTTTTGTTTTATTCCTTTTGCCTGTGGTTAGCGGTTCCATTTCTTTAGTTCGAACTGCTCATATCTCTCATTGTATGAAGGCATTTGGGGTATATGGTTATCAGATAACATGGATATATTGCTTACGTTGTTGTGACTTACCACATGTATTACAATTTTGGTTGAACATAACTGTATATCCACTGTCACCTATTCATTGTATTGTGAAAAACTGAATAAAAACCTTTTGAGAAAAAAAAAGTTGGGAAAGCTGGGAGTCGTATGTGGTTTGCACCTGGTGAGTCGCGGCCCCATGGGTTTGGGTGGTTTGTTCCACATCATCAATACGGTGTGCTTCTGCCTGAATTTCCTATTTCAGATCAGCAATCATGGCTCTGACCGTGTTTTTAATATCAGCAGCCACTTTATTCAAATAAAACAGGATGGAAGGTTGAGCTCGCCCAGCACTGGGGGCAGTTCCTCCCAACATCAGCGTGCCAGGCTCCAAAATAGGCAAGCTCGGAGTCTAGGCACTGAGTCCGGAACAGCTCCAGAATGTTCCTTCTCAGCTGTGTACCTGATTCTATGGCCATGCGAGGTGTAGAGGAGCTCCAGGTAGATCGGCTCATGATGGTTCAGCGGTGTAGGCTCCCCTAATAGGCAGGATTAGGTGCCCGGGATGCAGGAGCTATCGACTTATGCTGCCATCTTGGTCTCTGGCCACACCCAAATATCATGAGTATTAACATACACAACAGAAATGGTGAAAGTCTAAATGAATTGGCATTAAGGCAACAGACACATCAAGTAGAGGGCACATCAGTGGCCATGGGGGGCTTGGCTAACCATTTAGACCAGATCTTGAAATACTTTTTAGGACAGCCTCTGTTGGCATATGTATCTTTATAGAGAGGCAACTAGTTGTTTCCAAAAGGTAAAGGGTGGAGATGAGGGTTTTCTCCAATGGAGAGCAATGGCTTTTCTGGCATAGAACAAAAGCAGGACAACTAGAGTGTGTTCCACTACAGGAGGAATTAAATTTTCAATCAGACCCAGAATACATATAGACATGAAGGGTTGCAGAGTTGTGGCACTAACCAGATGGATAAGAGCTATTAGTTCCTCCCAGAACTTGACAATGACCAGGCAGGTCCAAAAAATATGAGTAAGATCCTCTTCAGTCCCCAGTGGAACTAGGAAGTGTGTTCTTCAGAAGTTTCACGAACTTCAACTAATAGACGTATGACGGGCCTTTCATGCAGAAGAGAGGGACTATACATACTTTTCTAACCCCCATCCAGGCATGTACTGGCCATCGGGACTACAGGGAGTTTCCCAGTGGGCCGATGGCTCAGTGGGCCGGTCAGGTGCAGGTGATCGCGATTTCACTCCTGTTAGGTGGAGCATCTGCCGTCACTTGCTGGAGAGCATTAGGCTTTCTGCTCCCTCCAGCCTGCAGGGGGAGATAAACGGCTGGTAGACGTTCCATCCTCTCTCCCTTTATCACTTGTCACTTATCATATGACCAGAGAGAGGAACGAGAAGCTGCCTTCAAAACTGTGAGTACACGTGGGAGGGGGAGGAGAGGGAGGACACTGTGATGTAAGGGGAAGTGCTGATGGAGACACTCAAAATTAAAGTGGGCCGGTCATGATGAAGTCCAGGGCCAAATTTTTGTCCCAGTCCAGCCTCAGTCCCAGTCCAGTCCAGCCTCATCAAGGATGAGATAGCAGCCCGAGATATACCCACTGATCTGGAGAGCTTGATCTCGTTTGCCATCCTCATTGACTCCAGACTCAGAGAAAGACTTTCTCTTAAGGAGTGCTTGTGGAAGCCTCCTGTACGTTTGCCTGCGAGCTTTGTAGTCCCACCCATGCCTCCCTCACCTCCCATGCCTCCTGGTACCGAGTTGGTCAGTGAAGATGAACCCATGCACCTGGACTTTACGCGTCTCTCTGTGGATGAGAGAGCCTTTAGGAGGAGGGAGAAATTGTGCCTTTATTGTGGCCAGGCAGGTCACTTTTTGAAGTCAGGTCCTACCCGTCCAGGGAACGCCCGAACCTTGGGGTGCTGTCATGGACAGACCTTAGGTGGCGTTGTTTCGTCCCCAGTTATCCAGAAGGATAAGCCCCTGGTTTCGGTCACCCTTTCTTAGGCTGAGCCGTCCATCGAGATACAGGCTCTAATTGACTCTGGGGCTGCAGGCCTGTTCATTGATGCTGCATTTGTTTTGCAGCACTCGATTCTGCTGCAGCTGCATGACACTCCACTTGCCATTAAGGCTCTTGACGGGAGACCTTTACAGCCTGCCCATGTGACTCATGAGATGGTTCCGTTGTCCATGGCCATAGGGGCTCTTCACCATGACATAATCCAATTCCAAGTTATTTCCTCACCCAGATTTCCGCTGGTTATTGGTTATTCTTGGTTACAGAGGCACAACCCCTCTTTTGATTGGCTCCGTGCTGAGGTTCTCTCCTGTTCACCACAATGCAGTGAGACATGCTTCCTGAAGGTATCCAAGGTCCTGTGCACTGCTTCACTCCCCTCCCTGCCGGAGGAATACTGTGATTTTGGCGATGTCTTTGATAAAGTTCAAGCCAGTAGTTTGCCTCCACACCGGCCTTATGATTGCGCAATTGACCTTCAACCTGGTGCCATACCTCCTTGTGGCCATGTTTTTCCCTTTGCCGGTCTTGGAGGATAAGGTCATGGAGGAGTATGTTGCTGACGCACTTTCTCGAGGTTTCATCTGCAAGTCCTCGTCTCCTGCTGGTGCTGGTTTCTTCTTTGTGAAAAAGAAGAGCGGTGAACTGAGACCTTGTATAGATTATAGGGGTCTCAATCATGTCACGATTAAGAATGCCTACCAAATTCCATTGATTACAGAGTTATTTGACCGCCTCAAGGGAGCAACGGTTTTCACAAAGCTTGACCTGAGAGGGGCATACAATCTTGTGAGCATTAAGGAGGGCGACGAGTGGAAAACTGCGTTTAATACCAGAACAGGTTATTATGAATACCTGGTAATGCCTTTTGGCCTTTGTAACGCCCCGGAAGTTTTCCAGGAATTTATTAACGATGTCCTCCAAGATTTGTTGCAATTGTGTGTGGTGGTTTATCTTGATGATATCCTCATATTTTCCAAGTCCCTGGAGAGCCACCACACAGATGTCTGTCATGTACTTCAGAAATTAAGAGAGAACAATCTCTACTATAAACTGGAGAAGTACAAGTTCCATCGTGAACAGGTTACATTCCTGGGCTATGTCATTTCCACTGCTAGTTTTTTGGACCCAGAGAAATTGTCGGCAGTCCTACAGTGGCCCAGGACCCATGGGTTTACATCCTCTGCAGCGTTTCCTGGGCTTTGCCAACTACTATCGGAAGTTTATTCGTAACTTCTCATCTCTGGTGAAGCCTCTGACTGATATGACCAAAAAGGACGGTAACCCACAGAGTTGGTCTCTGGAGTCCATTAAGGCCTTTGACACTCTCAAGGCTGCCTTTGTTTCTGCTCCTGTGTTGTCACATCCTGATCCTACGTTGCCTTTTATTCTAGAAGTTGATGCTTCTGAAACTAGAGATGGTGCCCTTCTGTCTCAACGTCCTAACTCTGAGAGCGCTATGCATCCATGTGGCTACTTTTCCAAGAAATTGTCACCTGCTGAGTGCAATTATGAGATTGGTGACAGAGAGCTGTTGGCGATCATTTTAGCCCTGAAAGAATGGAGACATCTCCTTGAAGGTACCACTGTGCCCGTTCTTATTCTTACTGACCATAAGAATCTTACATTCTTGTCTGAGGCTAAGCGACTCTCTCCCAGAAGGGCGCAATGGGCTCTTTTCTTGTCAAGCTTTAATGACATTGTCTCATTCTTACCCGGTACCAAGAATGTAAGGGCTGATGCCTTGTCACGACAATTTTCCTCCACTTCCATGTTGGAGTCCGTTCCTATGATTCCTCCTGATCGTATCTTGGCTATGGTTCGCACCAGTCTTACTTCTCCTTTGGGTAATTGCCAGCTCTCTGATCTTTCCACAGTTACCAGCTGTTCCCGATGATGCTTGTCTGACCTGCCTATTTAAAGCCTTCCAGCTCACTTTTTCCTTTGCCTTCGCATTAGTCACATCACAAGGAACCATCTCCTGCTGTTTGTTTCAAGACTGGCTTGCTGACATCCCTCCTGGCTTCTTATCCTGCTTGCAGTTGCTCTCCTTGGATCCCTGACTTTTGGCCTGGCTGATTACCTGATCTGGTTAATGAACTTTGGACTGGCTGACTACCCGATCTGGCTACTGGACTCTGGCTATGCTTGACTACGCTTTTTTCTATTTACATTTTTATTTTTATTAATAAACAAGTGTGATTTGATTGTACTTCTGTCTCAATCTGTTTCATGGTTTCTGACAGTGTCACAGTATCCCAATGACATCATTGATCATATATGGTCAATCATGCTCATATACTGTATTATCAATAACCAGCATTAAATGCAGGCGCAACAATGTGTTGTAGTCTATCTTATCCATAATATGTGCTACTCTAGAGAGAAAGGTAGTAGATGAAATATTGGATTCCAGGGCCTCTAGTGTAGTAAAGGCATGGTCAGACAATGTACTTGGATGAATAGGTGAGGATTTTACTTTCTGTAAAGTTGATTTGTCTGTGAGGAACATAAAGTATCAATTCTGGATATAAGTGGGGAGAGGAAAGAAGGTGGAAACAAATATCTTGTTCAGACAACAACAGACATGCTGGCAACAACAGATATATTCTTTTTTTTAACAAAAGATGTGGAATCAAGTTTAGGGCTGCTGCCCTCTTCATAGGAGGAATCCAGATTCTTGATTTTGTGGAAAAGTTTGCTTGTAGTCAGAGTCTTCAAGCGGGAAATGCAATACTCCTAAGAACCAAGGCCTGAGGTGTGCCTTGGCCTAGCTGGTCAGTATGCCTGAGATGAGGGCATACCCTGAATGTAAGAATAAGAACAAAATACTATGAGAATGTATGAAACTGGGGAACAGGTGGATGGGAACCCAGAAAACCTACCGACACTGGCCCTGACAGAGGAGGAGGTTTAAATAGCCCTCTCAGGCTCCTCCTACAAATACAGGCTGGCCTGCTGCCAGCCTTCAACTTGTAGTCAGAGTCTTCAAGCGGGAAATGCAATACTCCTAAGAACCAAGGCCTGAGGTGTGCCTTGGCCTAGCTGGTCAGTATGCCTGAGAAGAGGGCAAAAGACACAAAATTTAGGTGAAGAAGGGAAGGTAAAGAACCATCAAGGATAAAGGTGTGCTCCCGGACGGCAGCAGTACGTATCCAGCAAGTAACTGGAAAGTGTTTGCCATGGCAAAAGAACACACCGACTCCTGACTTGGCGATGAGACGGAACCCCCTATCGAACCTGTGACACTACCCTAAACCCAACTGAACATCCCCTGAAAGATTGAATTGAGCTGGATGCCCGCGACACCCAGACCCGAGAATGAACTGCTTGTGAAATGAGAGGATGTGAGAGGGGAATGGAACAAGGCCTGGCCCGAGAAACCCCCTGCAAAAGATCACAAAATACCCCAATGAACACCAGTGAAATAGCCCAGAGACATACCCCCCAAGAGGGTGAGTGGCAAAAAGACCACTAACAGGAGCGCTAAAAGCTAGAAACCTGATGGATGTGACGGAGTAAGCGGACAAGGCCCATGCCCATGGCAATAATACTGTCAACCTGGAGAAACCATACCGGGCACAGGACCCAGGTCCCACCGGATACGATCGGGTCATGCTACAGCCTGAACCCAACAGCTGGGACAGAATCCTGAACCAAGGAGGGCCAAACTCCCTCCCAGGGAAACAGTCCCCATGGTATGATACAGACATACCCAAGCCCCCCCTACTTGGAACAAGCTGGGGATCGGAAAAGACGACTGGACTGATGTCCCTAAGTGGCAATAAGTTCAAACAAGATCAGAGCCAAGAGTGGAATCCAAAACCATTGTGACCTCTGCCCAACCTACCCCCCAAGGACCGTCACGTGGACGTGGCTTAACAAACACCCTGAGAGAGACTATACATCCCTGGGCAGTAACCAGGGCCTCAACACAACAGGACATCAACTGAAGGAAAAAATTTTCGACTGCTTCTGACCCAAGGGTGAGCCCCGTGGTGAAATTACATCAGCACCAATCCACTAGCCCCTAACAACGGCCGGGCTGAAGGAAGTGATAGCAAGCATGGATGATATCGGTATGGATGCCAAGACGGCTCAACCTGAAACACAAACTAGAGAAATGACAGACAACCAGACAATGAGAACAACAATACCCCCTACCTAACTAAGAATGAAACATGAGCAGAAAAGTCAAGACCACTGCGCGTGAAAAGAACCTGCCGCACGGACCCCCCCCCCCACCCAACATGTAAAGTGGTAAGTGAGCCCGAGTAACCTGCAGTGCAGAGGCAGGTAATTAACTGAAAACTCAGGGCTAGTGTACCCACGGACCTTGGTGGGTAGTCGTATAGATGTGGTGAATGAACATGCAACATATGACGTATGGTATACAGGCGAGAAGATTGAGGACAACAATCAATTAACAAACGAAAACCTCAGCCCATATGGATCTATAGATGTGCCAGATCCTGACGTGTGAGCCCCAGCTACCTGACCCAGGTACAAACATGACACAGACACGATGAGACATGACAATCAACAAGGACGAACGACTACCAGAGTATGCCATGAGTGAACAACGCCCCTCTGAGAAACTCTGAGACTGAACACCAAGTCTGAAATACCAAGACAGGCATGCTGGCAGCAACACAAAAACAGAAAAATGCTGAGACAGAAAATGCTGAGACAGAAAACACTGAGGCCGCGTACACACGCGGGGACTGTTCGCTCAACTTTGTCCGTCAAACAGTTTCAGCAAACAGTCCGCTCAAAATTAGCATGGACGGACTTGCCCACACGAACGAACAGTTTGCTGAAACCGTGCGCGATGACGTGAACGGCACGTACGACGGGACGGAAAATACAACGTCCTATACACTGCATTACAACTTTCGGCGTGTAAATCCTTTCTGAGCATGCGCGGAACTTAGTTTGACGAACAAGCCTACACACGAGGGGACTGTTCGCTGAAACCAAGTTTCAGCGGACAGTTTTTCGGAAATTCCGAAAAACCTTGTTCAGCAAACTGTTCGCTGAAACTGTCCGCTGAAAGCCCACACACGGGCGGACTGTCCGCCGAAACACTGTTCAGCGGACAAAGTTGGGCGAACAGTCCCCGCGTGTGTACGCGGCCTGAGACAGAAACACAACATGCCATGATAAAAACACCATGACAGAAAACGCTGAGACAGAAAACGCTGAGACAGAAAACGCTGAGACAGAAAACGCAACATGCCATGATGAAAAACACCATGACAGAAAACACTGAAACTTCATGCTGAAGCAGAAACATAGTGACAGAAACAAAAGCAAAACGCAATAACAGCAACAACCAAGACTGAAACGCTGAGGCATAAATGAAATGCCAGAAAACCTGGGCCAGAAATGCTATAACAGAAAAACTGCGACAGTGACGCAACAACAGAAACCTGGCCAGAAATGCAAAGGCCAAAAACACGCTGAGACTGAATGCAAAGACGAAAATCCTGGTTCAGAACGCCATGACAGAAATCCTGGTTCAAAACGCCACAGCAGTCCAGGGGCAGACAGAAGTCCAAGGGCAGAACGCTACGTCAAAAATCCCGGGGCAGAAAGCTACGACAGAAATCCCGGGGCAGAAAGCTACGACAGAAATCCCGGGGCAGAAAGCTACGACAGACATGCCGGGCAGAACGCTATCAGGCATCCAGGCAGGAACGCTATGACAAAAATGCCAGACAGACCGCTGACAGGAGATGCTGCGCAGAACGCTGTGACGGAAATGCAGCATGAAACGCTGTGACGGAAATGCAGCGAAGAAACGCTGTGACGGAAATGCAGCGCAGAAACGCTGTGACGGAAATGCAGCGCAGAAACGATGTGACGGGAAAGCAGAGCAGAAACGCTGTGACTGAAAAGCAGCGCAGAAACGCTGTGACAGAAATGCAGCGCAGAAACGCTGTGACGGAAATGCAGTGCAGAACGCTGTGGCAGCGCAGAACGCTGTGACGGAAAAGCCGCACAGAACACTGAGACAGAACGCTAAGATAGAAACGCTGAGACAGAAACGCTGCGACAGAAACGCTGCGACAGAAATGTCACGTGGAGCTCAGGCGGGTGAGGAGACCCGCCACGTGGAGCTCAGGCGGGTGGGGAGACCCGCCACGGGGAGCTCAGGCGGGTGAGGAGACCCGCCACGTGGAGCTCAGGCGGGTGAGGAGACCCGCCACGTGGAGCTCCCCCCTCCCTGCTGGAACATGGTTGAACAAAAGGGGGGGGGTGACGGCAGGGCGGCCACCACAAGCCAGTGGACCCAGTGAGGGAGGCGGCCGACCGCCGCTCTGAAAAGACATGCTCCCCCCAGAAAACCTACCGACACTGGCCCTGACAGAGGAGGAGGTTTAAATAGCCCTCTCAGGCTCCTCCTACAAATACAGGCTGGCCTGCGGCCAGCCTTCAACTAATAAACCACAGTTGGCCATTGTTGGGTGTAGACAGCATTGCAGCGTTATTGATCTGGCTCTTCAGTTTCAGATAGCATTCTTTGTTCATGTCCAGATGAAAAGGCAGGAAAGCCAGTGTATTTTTAACCACTATTATCATTGTGGAATTTTCATGTGATTCTTGAAGAAAAATCACCTCCCCTTCTAATGTTTGGTTTTCTTTCCTTATACTTGGGTGGGTAAATCCTTTAGCGTTTTTGGAGATTATTTTTAAAAAAAATGGACTCAGGATCAGCGTAGCATACCCCCATATACATTGCTGTCTGAGTGTGAAGCATCCATGGGGCATTTACACCCCCAAGAGAAGAGTGGAAAGGCAGCTGGCTGCCTATTAGGGTGACCACATTTCCAAACTGCCAATCAGGGACAGCCCCCTCCCCCCACCCGCACCCACGCCTGCCCAAAAAAATTTTTTTTTATACTTTTGTTTGCCAATTTTTGGAAAAAAAATGCAAACAGTAGTAACCTCTCCTGTAAGTCGCATCTTTGAAGCAGTGAAGGAGCGGGTGTATACACCGCTCCTAAACCACTCCTGCCCATTGAACTGAATGAGAACCGCCGGCAAAGCGCCACTGCTGCGGAGCTTTGCAGGTCATTTTAACCCTTTTTCGGCTGCTAGCTGGGGTTAAAACCACCCCCCGGTAAAGCGGCGCTAAAAATAGTGCCGCTTTACCGCCAATGCCCAGGGTGGCACAGTGTGAAAGGGGTCTGATACCAAGCTGGTCACACTATTTGAAATAGATAGCCAGACTTTCTGCCACACAGAAATACATATGTAAAAAAAAAAAAAAAAAAAAAAAGGAAATAAAATAAACAGAAAAAAAAGAGGAAATTTTATTGCTACGAACATACAGTATCAGATTCTAGAAGGAACATTGTTAAAAGCAATATATGATTCATTGCAAGCATGCATATTCTCATAGAATAGTTTTAGTGAGTGAGTAGTGTACAAACCTTGAAGTTTGGCTGACGGGTTGTGGCCCTTGTGGGTGGGAGGAGGCTCAGGAGGAGAGAAGTCAGGCTGCTGGCTGCTGGACTGGCAATAAGCTGCATGCAGTGGGAGTAGTCAGCTCTGGCACTGGCACTGGACAGTGGCACGGGCTGCCGTGGGGGATCCTGGCTTACCAGCAGCATGGACTAGAGTCAGGAAGAGGAGATACAGAAAATGCTCAGCTGCTCTCTTCCTCTCTCTGCTGCGGCTGGAGGAGGAGAAGGAGAAGAGGAGGTGGGTGGACTCGGAGGCATGCTGCTCAGCGCAGGGATAGCTCTCGATCAGCTGACATCACCGGCTGCTAGACGCGAGGAGGGGCCGCCCTAGCAACCAGTTTGTTCGACTGCTTCAGCAATGTTTATCAGGGTGGCGGACTGACGGTATGTTTTTTTTTCATTCCGGGACACTGTATTGTCCTGGAATGAAGGTGCCCGGGACCAGGGACACAAATATGCATTAAGGGATAATCCCGGGCAAGTCGGGATACGTGGGCACCCTACTGCCTATTCATTTTAAATGAGCCCCAACACAGCAGAAATAACCCCTGCAGATTTTATTTTTCATCTTATTGCAGCTCAACCCACATTGCGGTGCACTGCTTTGTAACTGTAGTATGACGTGCATTGGGGTATCCTTTAAAATGAATGCCTATACTTCCCATTGTAGATGTAAAGCACTCTAGACTTGAATAGGCTCTAAGGGAAATCTGAGAAAATATTTTTCTTCCTCCTACTTTTTTTGTAGTGGAAAGAAACAAAAAGGCTCTGTGCCTGCGAGGTCTCTGGCGTTGGGTCTTTGGTGATGGATTGAGGGAGGCCGGGAGCCATGGTTCTGAGGGGAAATAGAATGCATACCATTCTGGAAGCTAGATGCGTGGAAGATCAAGTTGTTTGCAGAAGCCTTGTAAGTCTTCCGGTGTAACATTATCTGGGACAAGTCCTGGAAAAGTTTAACTTCAGTGCCATTGTGGAGAATTCGCCCCATTTCTCTTGCTTTGTGGAGGATTTCCTCTTTGAGTGGAAAGTTGACCACACAACATATCACATCTCTGGGTGGCTCATTATCACGGGGTTGGGGGGCGCAAAGCGCGGTGGGCCCTTTCCATTTATTTGGGAGAGTTTGCAGGGTGGTCAATTAAATCATTAAAGATTGCGCATATGGGGATCCCGAGTCAGTACTCTCAAGGACCCCCCGCACTCTGACGTTATGCCTCCGGCCTCGGTTATCGAGGTTTTCAACATGCCTGTGGATGTCAAAAGTTGGGAAAGCTGGGGGCGTGGCTTGAGCGCGCACAGCGATGGACGCTTTGACAGCGAGCTCCGCTATCCAGACTGGACATATAGCGACTACCGGACGATCGCTCCGCCGCCATCAGCCCTAAAAGCTCCCGCAACTCTCTCCCAAACCTCCGTCACAGCGATGTCTCGCAAGCGGTACCAGGAAAGAGGTCCGAAACGCCTGGAGACCTTCTCCTTTCAGCCGCGCAACAAGGCCCAAGATGGCGCCGCCAGCACAGCACGGGCCGCCCTGAGCTACACAGACCTCCCTGATGACCATCCTCAGGACATCCCAACGGACATACAAGCACCCTACCCTCCTGATTCGTCCCCCTCAACCCCGGCATCGCAGAGCCCAGTGAAATCAAAGATGGGGATGGATCCTCATAACCAGGCCTCAGGCGCAGTGAGTACCGGCCTACATAACGAATCTGCTATATCTGACTTACAATCCTCCATTGCTCAATTCCCAACTACTGGTCAACCGGTTCTTGACACAACCATGAAAGATATGCTTTTATCGTTGCAATCGTCCCTTATGTCCAATCTTTCATCCCTGATCAATACTTTCTCCCTAGAGCTGAAACATATGGACAATAGAATGCAGTGCTTAGAGTACAAAATGGGGGAATGTAATGACACGGTCAATGAATTGGTTGACGCATATTCTGAGCAAAGAGATGACTCTCTTTGGATCAAAGCCAAAATCGCAGACCTCGAGGACCGATCACGGAGAAATAACGTAAAAATACGCGGTATTCCGGAATCCATTCAACCCGCAGAGCTGCATAACTTTGCGTCCACCATGTTTTCCAGCATGATACCTGAGCTTACACCTATTGAACTCACTATTGATAGAATTCACAGACTGCCAAAACCACGCCACCTTGAGGCGGATATACCCCGGGACGTGCTCCTCAGGGTTCACTTCTTTCAGGCGAAGGAACAAATACTTCAGAAGGCTAGAGAGCTTTCTCCATTACCTGCGCCATACTCCAATATCCAACTGTACGCAGACCTGTCTCAGTATACTCTGCAATTGAGGAGGCAATTAAGTACCATAACTAAAGCCTTGAACAACCATAAGATCACTTACAAATGGCGTCACCCAGCGACCATCCTGACCAGCCACAATGGTATTCCACACACCATCTCTACACTAGAGGGTGGATTGAAGCTCCTTCACGCATGGGGTATCCTAATAGACCCCCCTCACCCTCAACAGGGTCCTGATGGTCAACACAATCCATTTGTTTTTGGCCCCTCTCGGGAGAAGTCCAAATCTACACGACGGTGACTGACATGTCCGCCCTACTATGTTCCACAACTATCATAGTCCGGTCTGGAGTTGCGGCTATACACCTGATTGTTGAACTCTTCCCCACAAAATAGTCAGTTGCTCACGAGAGCAGTTGGATACTGACATTCTCGTATTTTCTTTTGTTTTTCTTGTGTTTTATTTTTCTTCACCTGTTCATTGTTCAGTGTTTTCTTCTCCTCTGGTGCATTTTGTATCAACCCGAATCTACCAATATAGCATGACTTCCATGAGTGTCTGACACACACACACTCCGAACCTAAGGACTGTTGATATCCTGGAATCCTACCTGGTGTTTTCATTTTCATTCTACTGTAATCCCGTTTTCTTCCATCTCATCTCACTAAGGCTTCCTGATTCTGCTCCTAACGGATCCGCTAGTGCCGGCTGCTACCCTAGACTAGGAGCTGTTACATCCGTCTACTGTAAGTACTCACTCTGACAACACACATCCCTCCAACATACCATGGGCATCACCATCCTTTCTCTTAACGCAAACGGTCTCAACCACCCTGTGAAACGTAACTCTCTTTGGAAATCAGCTTTGGCACACAATTGTGATATTTTATGTGTCCAGGAAACCCATTTTGCCGCAGACGCCACACCTAAATGTCAACACAGACTGTTCCCACATGTCTTCCACTCCTCTTCCTCACAGAAGAAGCGGGGAGTATTGATAGCCATAAAGAACACGGTATTATTCAAAGTGCATGATTATATTACTGACACAGATGGGAGATATATTATACTGAACTGTACAATGAACAATGTACCCTACACTCTTGTTACAATTCACGCTCCTAACCAGGGTCAAATGACCTTTCTTAGGAAAACATTGAAAAAAGTGAAAAAAGTGCAAAAAGGTCTTTTACTGCTTTGCGGAGACTTTAATCTAGTTCCAAATAACTCAATGGACTCGACAGCGGGGTCCAAGCGTTATGCCTCCCTTTTGGAGTCTTTTATTGTTTCTAATGACTTGTATGATGTTTGGAGGTGTTGTCATGCGAACAAGAGAGATTTTACATTCCTCTCGCCGCGTCACAACACCTACTCACGTATTGATTTGTTTTTAGCCGATAAACGAGTTCTTCAGAAAACTCTGGGTTCCAGCATCCACACTACCACCTGGTCGGATCATGCCCCCATCAGCATTGACATCTCTGATGAATCCTATCACACAGATTCTTTTATATGGAGAGTAAACAATTACCTCCTTACTTCACCACAATTCTCCGTTTCACTCAAACAAAGTTTAGAAGAATACTTTCTGATTAATCAATCCTCAGTTTCCGACCCGGGGGTGGTGTGGAATGCTCACAAAGCGGTCATGAGAGGTGTGTTCCTCCAATTGGGGGCGAAAGCCAAAAAACAAAGAACCCAAAGGTTAGACAAACTCACGAAGGACATTGCCTCCGCTGACTCCCTAAATAAAACCAATCCCTCCCAAGCCCTTCAAGCTAAAATATTTACGTTACGTAACGAGCTTCGGTCACTATTACTAGAAAGACAGGTAAAAACGTATAAATTGCTTAAGGCCACATCCTACACTACAAGTAATAAAGCAGGTAAAAAAATGTCACTAAAAATCAAAGGGCGTAGAGATAAAACGAAAATCACGTATCTTTACCATCCACACACAAACGAAAAGCTACTTAAGCCTCAATCCATAGCCGATGCCTTTAGCACATACTACCAAGACCTTTATAACCTTAACGAAGACTCAAACAGCACCCAACCTACCCCTGAGTTAATTCAAACATTCCTGAAAGACCTGTCCCTTCCGACCGTTTCTCCAGAACAACTCTCAGATTTAAATTTGCCCTTTTGGATCACTGAGATTATAGCAGTGATAAATAAACTTCCTTGTTCCAAATCCCCAGGCCCAGGCGGCTTCACGGGGGAATATTACAAACAATTCAAGGACATACTAGCCCCTGCCCTGTCCAAAACACTCAACCTAGCAGCCAAGTCAGCATCCTTCCCAAAAGAAATGCTTACTGCCATGATAGTGACCTTGCCCAAACCAGGGAAAGAACCTACATCTCCTAAGAACTTCCGCCCCATCTCATTACTAAATATTGACCTAAAAATATACGCAAAAATGATAGCCAACATACTAGAAGACATCATACCCTCCCTAATCTCCCTAGATCAATCTGGATTTACCAAGGGGCGCCAAGCATCGGACATTCCTCGAGACGTCTACTTAATATTATACACCACGCAGAATCCTCTAAACTCCCCACCATTCTCTTATCCCTTGACGCCGAAAAGGCATTTGACAGGGTCCATTGGGGTTACTTAGCAGCAGTACTAACCAAATTTGGAATTATTGGCCCAATACAAGATGCTATACTGGCTTTATATTCTTCCCCCTCGGCCCGAGTATTATCTGCAGATGTCCTTTCAGCACCTTTTCAAATTTCTAATGGCACAAGACAGGGCTGCCCACTCTCTCCTATCATTTTTAACCTAATCATGGAACCCCTAGCCGAAAGAATTCGAGCAAATACTGAAATCACGGGCATTCCCCTCGCTGGAATGGTCCACAAAATTAACCTGTTTGCGGGTGACGTGATCCTTATGATAACTAACCCTGAACGCTCCCTCCCTGCCATCCAACGGACGCTCGCCTGGTTTAGTGCTGTTTCATATTACAAGGTGAACGAATCCAAATCGTCTATCTTGGACTTAGGTCTAGACCCTTCCATTAGCGCCCGTATCAAAGCATCCTTCCCTTTCACTTGGGCAGAAAAGAGCATAACATACCTAGGTATCCAACTGACCAAATCTACGAAATCTCTATTTGCTGCCAATTATCTACCGCTTCGAACCAAACTACAATCAGATCTCACCAGATTAGCGACCCACGAATTCTCTTGGACAGGGCGCCTAGCGGCATTCAAAATGTTGCACCTTCCTCAAATTCTTTATTTATTCCGCACCTTACCCATCCCGCTTCCTCTTAGCTATTTTAGATCTCTCCAATCATTACTATCTAAGTATGTCTAGCAAGGTAAACGCGCTAGATGTGGACACTCCCAACTAATCAAACATCGCCTGGCTGGAGGTACAGGCTATATAGATTTTCAAGACTACTACATGGCCTCTATCCTTACGCAAACCAAAGCATGGTCCCCATTCTCTCCTAGCTCCTCCCTATGGGGGAAAATGGAAGCTTCTCTAATCCCAGGGGGAAACCTGTCCTTGTGGCTATTCGCCACAAGCTTAGGGGCAAAAACCCCTAGCAAAATTTCTCTGCCCATTGTAGCAACGATTAAAACGTGGATAAGATTTACCCAATCAGCAATGTCTCCCTCTACAGGGGTAAAAGTTCATATCCCTATAGAGACCCTGCATCTACTGATGCAGTCGACATCCTACGAGTGCTGGAAATCCAAAGGTATAACCTCTCTAACAGACCTTATCGACAACAAAACCATAAAATCGTTTCCAACGTTACAAAAAGAATTCCACCTCCCAAACTCTGATATCTTTCTGTATCTGCGCACCAAACATTGCCTCACGTCACTTAAATCATGGGAGTGTACGCTACCCCATGCAGTATGGCTTTTCTACAAATCCATCATGGTACGTACAAAAGGTATCTCCCTCTTCTACAAACTACTCCACCATAAAGCTACTTTTATTAAATCAGCAGTACTACTGCACTGGGAAAAAATGCTAGACCGCACATTTACACTGGAACAATGGGAGATAGCCTGCCAATCCACCTATAAAGTTACATGTTGCGCTTCCCTTTGGGAATTGGCATATAAACTGAATTACGGTTGGTATTTGACCCCTGACAAACTCTCTAGATTCGACTCGACCAATGATGGGACGTGTTGGCGGAAATGTGGTCATTATGGGAACTTAATTCATACCTTTTGGAACTGCCCCAAACTCCAGGGTTTCTGGCACTCAGTGTTCAATCTCATATCTGAAGTCACCAAACAATCTATAACGCAATCTCCCTATCTAGCCCTTCTATCCTTGACTATTGATCAACTCCCTAACCCGACAATAAATATCATAATTCATATACTGTTAGCATCGCGTTTAACTATTGCAAGGAATTGGAAGAACATTGATCCTCCTACACTACTGGAGGTAATTCAAACTACCCAGTCACATTACTCTGAAACTATACTAGCACTTAGACAAGGTCCTAAAAGTAAACTTATTTCCAGATGGCAACAGTGGAAGGATTGGGTCAGCTCCACTGACCTAACTCCCCTATTTCAATCCTAAATCTTTGAAATGACTTTCGAAAACGATCATAAGCAGAGGGACGGATGGCCTCGCTCGGGCACAGCATAGATCCCTCAGGGGGTGCCCGGGCGGACATCTTCATTCTCTCAGGTAATAGCCAATTCTCACCGCTTACCTGACCCAGTCTTCCTCTGTTCTAGATACCAGCTAGCTCATTAACACTACTTTGTCCCTCAGGGGCGATGCTTACCCCACTGTGTGTGTCCCATATTCTCACTACTATCCTAGTTCACGGACTAGAAAACACCTGTTATGACTTACCAGCGTTTTTTTCCGCAATGAAGATGTTTTATGTTTTTTTTTTTTTTTTTTTTGTTTTATTCCTTTTGCCTGTGGTTAGCGGTTCCATTTCTTTAGTTCGAACTGCTCATATCTCTCATTGTATGAAGGCATTTGGGGTATATGGTTATCAGATAACATGGATATATTGCTTACGTTGTTGTGACTTACCACATGTATTACAATTTTGGTTGAACATAACTGTATATCCACTGTCACCTATTCATTGTATTGTGAAAAACTGAATAAAAACCTTTTGAGAAAAAAAAAGTTGGGAAAGCTGGGAGTCGTATGTGGTTTGCACCTGGTGAGTCGCGGCCCCATGGGTTTGGGTGGTTTGTTCCACATCATCAATACGGTGTGCTTCTGCCTGAATTTCCTATTTCAGATCAGCAATCATGGCTCTGACCGTGTTTTTAATATCAGCAGCCACTTTATTCAAATAAAACAGGATGGAAGGTTGAGCTCGCCCAGCACTGGGGGCAGTTCCTCCCAACATCAGCGTGCCAGGCTCCAAAATAGGCAAGCTCGGAGTCTAGGCACTGAGTCCGGAACAGCTCCAGAATGTTCCTTCTCAGCTGTGTACCTGATTCTATGGCCATGCGAGGTGTAGAGGAGCTCCAGGTAGATCGGCTCATGATGGTTCAGCGGTGTAGGCTCCCCTAATAGGCAGGATTAGGTGCCCGGGATGCAGGAGCTATCGACTTATGCTGCCATCTTGGTCTCTGGCCACACCCAAATATCATGAGTATTAACATACACAACAGAAATGGTGAAAGTCTAAATGAATTGGCATTAAGGCAACAGACACATCAAGTAGAGGGCACATCAGTGGCCATGGGGGGCTTGGCTAACCATTTAGACCAGATCTTGAAATACTTTTTAGGACAGCCTCTGTTGGCATATGTATCTTTATAGAGAGGCAACTAGTTGTTTCCAAAAGGTAAAGGGTGGAGATGAGGGTTTTCTCCAATGGAGAGCAATGGCTTTTCTGGCATAGAACAAAAGCAGGACAACTAGAGTGTGTTCCACTACAGGAGGAATTAAATTTTCAATCAGACCCAGAATACATATAGACATGAAGGGTTGCAGAGTTGTGGCACTAACCAGATGGATAAGAGCTATTAGTTCCTCCCAGAACTTGACAATGACCAGGCAGGTCCAAAAAATATGAGTAAGATCCTCTTCAGTCCCCAGTGGAACTAGGAAGTGTGTTCTTCAGAAGTTTCACGAACTTCAACTAATAGACGTATGACGGGCCTTTCATGCAGAAGAGAGGGACTATACATACTTTTCTAACCCCCATCCAGGCATGTACTGGCCATCGGGACTACAGGGAGTTTCCCAGTGGGCCGATGGCTCAGTGGGCCGGTCAGGTGCAGGTGATCGCGATTTCACTCCTGTTAGGTGGAGCATCTGCCGTCACTTGCTGGAGAGCATTAGGCTTTCTGCTCCCTCCAGCCTGCAGGGGGAGATAAACGGCTGGTAGACGTTCCATCCTCTCTCCCTTTATCACTTGTCACTTATCATATGACCAGAGAGAGGAACGAGAAGCTGCCTTCAAAACTGTGAGTACACGTGGGAGGGGGAGGAGAGGGAGGACACTGTGATGTAAGGGGAAGTGCTGATGGAGACACTCAAAATTAAAGTGGGCCGGTCATGATGAAGTCCAGGGCCAAATTTTTGTCCCAGTCCAGCCCTGCCCCCATCAATCATACTCCCGAATTGATTTTTATTTTTTTTACCACAACAGATACTCCCTATTTTACAGGATATTTCAATAGGAAATATAACCTGATCAGACCAGTTACGGTGAGGATTTCCCTGTTGGGCGCAACCCAAATGATTGAATGGAGATGGCGCATAAATTAAAGTTTATTACATTATCCTGAAATTCAAGAGGATCTGACCAAGGAAAATAACTGGTATTTTCAGACTAATGATAAAGGGTGACCCATGAATAGTATGGGAAGCCCATAAAGCAGTAATCCAAAACATGGCTCCCAAATAAAGAAGATTCACGAAGTACAAACAAAAATGCTACTGGAAAAAATACAGGAAATAGAGACACAACATAAGAGGACACCAGAAAAGGAAATAGGAATTGAACTAGCGCATCTGAGAAGAAAGTTATCCGACCTCCTCCATTACAAAGCAAAGGCAATATTACAACAAGGGAGGAGGGTAATATATGAATCTGGAGACAAGTGTGGCAAAGTGTTGTAAAACACCGGCTGTTCGCCCGTTCAGTGAAGCCAGAACTCTGTGGGCCGTTCGGGCCAAATTTGCGTGGCGCTCACTGCCCACAATGCACTGTGCCATCGCAGTGCATTGCTGGCTCATGATTGGCCAAGCAGGCACTGTGACCCCGCATGCTTGGCTAATCACAGCGCCGGCAGCGAGGAGAACCATAATTGGCCACAGGCAAGATGCCTGTGGCCAATTATAGCTCAGGCTGTTTAGTACACACCCCACACTATATAAGGCCACCTTGTGTAGTGTTCCGGTGTCTGCAGGAGTTAGTGGGTGTTGTGTGCCTATAGCACAGCACCATATACACCTGTATCTACCCTTTATTGCTGGTGTTCTATAATACAGCCATCTGCAGGAATTAGTGGGTGTTGTGTGCTTCCAGCGCAGTATACACCTGTATCTACCATTATTGCTGTTCTCTAATTGAGTCATCTGCAGGACTTAGTGGGTGTTGTGTGCCTCCAGTGCAGTATACACCTGTATCTACATTTATTGCTGGTGTTCTCTAATACAGCCATCTGCAGGAATTAGTGGGTGTTGTGTGCCTCCAATGCAGTATGCACCTGTATCTACGTTTATTGCTGGTGTTCTCTAATACAGCCATCTGCAGGAATTAGTGGGTGTTGTGTGCCTCAAGCGCAGTATACACCTGTACCTACGTTTTTTGCTGGTGTTCTCTAATACAGCCATCTGCAGGAATTAGTGGGTGTTGTGTGCTTCCAGCGCAGTATACACCTGTATCTACGTTTATTGCTGTTCTCTAACTGAGCCATCTGCAGGAGTTAGTGGGTGTTGTGTGCCTCCAGCGCAGTATACACCTGTATCTACGTTTATTGCTGGCATTCTCTAATACAGCCATCTGCAGGAATTAGTGGATGTTGTTTGCTTCCAGCGCAGTATACACCTGTATCTACGTTTAGCGGGGTCTCTTTAAAAACTATAAAACTACTGTTCCCAGAACCCTGCTGGTTCCCAGGATGCTTTGAGTTATGCCCCAGAGACTTATGGGGGAGGAAATATAAGGAGGGGGAGAGGCCTAGTTCGCTCTCTTTGGACACCCCCCTCTCTCCTAGCAAGAGGAGGTCTGTGCTGAACTGCTGAAAGCACAAGGCCTGAAGCCTGGGCCTTGTGCTCTTTTCCAAAGAGCTCTCTGCCAGCTTAGTTGCACCTGAGAGACATTTTCTCATCTTTGCTGCAGTACACCAGAAGGATTGAAGACTCAGAGGTCGGTGGATTCCTGTTCCTAGACGAAAAGGCAGAGAAAACGGACTTGGACTTGTCCGAGTGGTGAGAGCTGTTTAAAGACAGATGCTTTATCTTTATTATTCGTTTGGATTACAAAGTTGTTCTTCAAGTGCACCACCGAAAGATTGCTAGCGAATATTGTTTTACTGGACTTCCATTTAGATCAGTCAGGCCTGACTGCATAGGTAGATAGTGCTGGATGTTAGTTTACCCATGCGGGGAAGTAGCTGAAAAAGGGCAGCGTTAGAGTTGCATAGCAATACTTTATTATGCTGATTACTCTGTTCATCTTTATTACTGGTTACTGCAGGGACCTGCTTATGTGTTGCAATCCAAATGTTTGATTCATGTTATTCCTTTTATAAAACACACCAAGTAAAGTCAGTTATATACTTTTAAAGATTGTCTATGAGCTTGAGTTATCCACCCACGCACACACACATATTTAGAGTATAAGTGATTTAATGTGTATTGCTAGTTACTAACTGTGCCAAAGTGGGTAGAGCAGATTGCCGGGGGGTTGGTGGAGCTGTGCTCAGGACCCAAACCAAACTTGCGGCTCTCTTAAGTGAGGGTATCGCTATACGTGGGGGCTCGTAAATCCGGGATTTCTGAGACAGCGGTGAACACGCCAGAGGTACCGGCATGGACCCACAGGGAGTCAGAGCGTGGTGTGAAGCGGCTAAGGCCGACCCAAGTCAGTCAGTGGTCATTAGCCTCCCAGGGGAGAAATGGTCGACAGAGACCGTAGAGGAGTTAATGAAGTCAGTGTCCCCAGACCATGAACCATGCGTGATGGAGATAAAATCAGACCCATACATCTCATATCAGTATGCGCTAGTGGAATACTGGGATGGGATGCCGGAGGCTTGCAAGCGCAACCGTGTACGGACACAAGACAACAGATCCTATAGGTTGGCGCACGCAACAAAGGAGGAGCCATCGCCAACGGGATCACCGCAGGCTGCGGCCTGTACCTCACCCGAGAGTCTCAGATCAGCACCGGCCACCCTTAGCGCAGAACTGTGTGCTGTCCTGGGGGAGATTGTGGCCCAGTGCAAGAAGGATCCCACAGATTACCCGATGTCGGGGTACAGAAAACTCCGGATGTTTTCAGGGAGGAAACCTGTACCTTCGGAAGAAGAGGGATTTGAAGATTGGTTAGATAGCGCAACTCAGGCACTAGAGGAATGGGAAGTTCCAGAGCGCAGAAAGAAGCAGAGGATTGTGGAAAGTCTAAAGGGGCCTGCTCTAGAGGCCGTACGCAACCTGAAGATGAGCAGGACAGACTGTAATGCGCAGGAGTACCTAGATGTACTACAGACTGTGTTTGGTGGGACAGAGAAAATCTCTGAGCTTGCTTATCAGTTAGAGCATTGCTACCAGAAGAAAGGTGAAAAACTATCAGACTACATGGGACGTTTAGATAAAATCCTGCATAGGATGATCCTAAAGAAGGGGATCAGCCCAGGAAAAGTAGATGAGGCCCGTGCTCAACAGGTACTGAGGGGAGCTCAACCCATGGATCCTATTGCATGGACACTGCGTGCCCGACTGGATGGGAAGAATCTGGAGTACACTGACCTCATCCGAATGATCAGAGAGGAAGAGGCCCTACTGGAAGAGAAAAGGGAAGAACATCTCACCGAGCCCGTCAACCAACCGGTAGCAATAGTTACACCGGCCATGACTCCCGCTAGAGATAAGGAGCTGGACACTTTGAAGTTACAGATGTCCCAGGTGATGGAGATGTTGACTGCTATGATGGCGAAAGGTCAAGGGGGAGCCGAGAAACCAAGTCCTAGGAGGGAGTTGTTTCCAGATACACCAACACCAAGCCCCACTCGAGACCGAGAAGAGATGCTATGCTACAACTGCGGGGGCAGTGGCCACTTCGCCAGTAGATGTTCCAGTCCCAAGAAGAAGAAGATAGATAACCGCCAGCCGGCGGGAAACTTCAGAGGGCCCCGGTGAGGGAGTCAACCGGGTGCCCATGCCTTTCAGTGAACTCCAAACTGAATAGAAGGAAGAGAGAGAGAGGAAACCAGACCCCTCAGAAGGAATGTCTACAAATAAGAGACAATAACATCCCTCAGCGGGTTTGTACTCCCATTACTGTGGGGAGGGTCAATGCATACCAGGCTCGAAAAAGAGTAAAGTCAAAAACCAACTGGATGAAGACGGGTCCCCAGAAGAGGGTGGCCTCAACCCGGCCCTTCCCAGAAGAATTGGTCGGCCCGTCCCCCACTGTCTCCATCCAGGTGGAAGGAGTCTACACGAAGGCCCTCCTGGACACTGGAGCTCAAGTGACTTTGTTGTACAGAGACTTCTATGATAGGCACTTGAGCCATTTGCCTATACAGAAGATAGAAGAGCTGGAGATATGGGGCCTGGGAACTCAGAGTTTCCCCTACGATGGTTACCTGCCCATAAAGCTGACCTTCGATCCATCTGTGGCAGGGAAAACGGAGGTGTTTGACACCCTGGCAGTTGTGTGTCCTAGACCGCCCGGGGCCAGCAAGATGTCCCTCATCATAGGGACCAATACGGATCTGGTGCGAAGACTTCTGACCCCTCTAGTGGAGACGAGTAACCATCAAGATCCCAATATCCATCCCATGCTGAAGACAGCCTACCAACGGTTGGTCCTAGAGCAGAAGACCCCAGGAGAGGGGATAGGGAAGGTGTGGAGACTTGGGAGAGAGGGAGTGGTGCTGCAGCCCGGAGAGGTAGCCTGCCTCAGGGCCACGGTGAAGCTTACCTGGGAGCAGCCTGGCCCCTTTGTCATGTTGGAATCCGATCCAAGGGAGGATCACTCCGGCCTGGAAGTGATACCGGAAGTGATTTCAATCAAGGCCCTGAAGAAGGCTCGAGGAAGAGTCCCAGTGAGTGTGAGAAACCCTACGGAGAGACCCATAGAGATCCCTGCCAGAATGCTGTTGGGGCAGGTGAGTCCTGCGGCCCCAGTCAGCTGGTCAGAAGTAAAAGGAACGGGTGCAGGAGGAGATGTTTGGGAAAAACTTTCCATGGAGAACCCGGACCTACCTGGAGCCTGGAAGGAGAGAGCCAAGGCCCAGCTGACTAGATGGGAGAGGATTTTCTCAAAGGATGAGTTTGATGTAGGATGTGCCAGGAGTGCCACTACCGAATCCGCCTCCAAGAAGACAAACCCTTCAGGGAAAGGGTTAGGCGGGTCCCTCTAGCTGACCTGGAGGATCTGAGGGAGCAGCTTGCGGAGTTGAAGAAGACTGGTGTGATTCGGGAGTCTAGAAGTCCCTATGCCTCCCCCATAGTGGTGGTCAGAAAGAAGAATGGGTCGTTGAGGCTTTGTATCGACTACAGGACTCTCAACAGGAGGACCATCCCTGACCAGTATACCACACTGAGAATAGAGGATGCCCTACAGAGTTTGGCTGGTGCCAAGTGGTTCAGTGTAATGGACCTCAAGAGTGGGTACTACCAAATCCCCATGCACCAGGAAGACCGAGAGAAGACAGCTTTCATAACCCCAGTGGGATTCTTTGAATTCAACAGAATGCCTCAGGGCCTGTCTGGAGCCCCTGCTACCTTTCAACGCCTCATGGAGAAGACCGTTGGAGACATGAACCTCATAGAAGTCCTTGTGTACTTGGACGATGTCATTGTCTTCGGGAAGACTTTGGAAGAACATGAGGCCAGGTTGGAGAAGGTGTTGAGACGACTCAGCGAAGAGGGACTCAAGCTTTCTCCCGAGAAGTGCCGGTTTTACCAATCCTCTGTGAACTATCTGGGACACATAGTGTCTGAAAAGGGAGTGGCTACAGACCCTGAGAAGTTGGAGGCAGTTACCTCTTGGCCAAGACCGACAACAGTCACAGAGCTCAGATCTTTCCTGGGGTTCTGCTCCTATTATAGAAGATTTGTGGATGGGGTTGCCCGGATTGCCAAGCCACTGAACGAATTGCTCAAGACTGAAGGAGAAGAGGATGGTTTGGGACCCAGGAGGGCCGGTGAGTCGGTTCAAGATCAGTGGAGCCCAAGGTGTGAAGAGGCTTTCCGAACCTTGAAGAGGAGCCTTACCACGGCCCCAGTCCTGGCCTATGCCGACCCCACCAGACCATATGAGCTACATGTCGATGCCAGTCATGAGGGCCTAGGCGGAGTGCTCTATCAAGAGCATGAAGAGCAGCTGCGACCAGTGGCCTATGTGAGCCGGAGCCTGACTCCCTCGGAGAAGAACTACCCCACTCATAAATTGGAGTTCTTGGCCCTCAAATGGGCAGTAGTAGACAAACTGAAGGACTATCTCTATGGGGCGGAGTTTACCGTAAAGACGGATAACAATCCTCTGACCTACCTCTTCACTACTGCAAAGTTGGATGCAACCGGACACAGATGGTTGGCTGCATTATCCGGATTCAACTTCAGTCTAAAGTACAGACCCGGGGCTGGAAATGGGGATGCAGATGCCCTGTCCCGAAGATCTCATGTCATGGTCGATGACTGGGAAGACTGGACTCAGGTAGCACCGGAAGGAGTGTGAGCGCTCTGTCAGGGTGCTGAGTTTCAAGCAAGAGGGGGCTCCAGAGCAGAGGAGATAGGAGTCACCGCAGTGGGAGTCCCTCAACCCTACTGTGGGGTAATTCAACTAGCAGAGGAACTCCTGCCAAAGCTGTCCAGAAAGGAGCTGAGCTATGACCAATTGGAAGACCCCATGGGGAGATTGGTCCTTGAAGCTTTGGAGAACGAGAATCCAGAGGGACTTCGACATCACCCTTCCAAGGAGGCTCGCCTGCTGAGGAAAGAGTTGGATAAGCTACAAGTACATCAGGGAGTGGCCCCTCTGATAACTCAGAAGATAAGTGGCAGTTGTTTCTCCCAGAGAAGCACCGAGAGACGGTACTAATTGCCTTACATGACCAGCATGGCCATCTAGGGGCGGAGAGAACTTTCCAGCTTGTCAGAAGCCGGTTCTATTGGCCCTGTATGAGGGCAGAAGTGGAGGAATATTGCCGTTCTTGTGCACGATGCATCCAGAGGAAGACTCTACCCCATTAAGCTGCCCCAATGGGCCACCTACAGAGTCAGGGTCCAATGGATCTGGTGTGCATTGACTTTCTCTGCCTCGAACCCGATTTGAGTGGATTGGGAAATGTTCTGGTGGTAACCGATCATTTCACCCGTTATGCCCAGGCTTTCCCCACCAAAGACCAAAAGGCCTCCACTGTGGCCAAGGTGCTCATGGAAAAATACTTTGTCCACTATGGATTACCACAGAGAATCCACTCAGACCAAGGAAGGGACTTTGAGAGTCGTCTGATCCGGAACCTACTGGACTCATTGGGAGTAGAGAAGACCAGGACTACACCTTATCATCCACAAGGAGATGCCCAACCTGAGAGGTTTAATCGGACCTTACTAAACATGCTTGGAACTCTAGAGACAGAGAAGAAGCAACACTGGAGCCAACACATATCAGCTCTGGTGCACGCTTACAACTGCACCACAAGTGATGTGACGGGTTACTCCCCCTACCGGCTCATGTTTGGGAGAGAAGCAAGATTGCCAGTGGATCTGGCCTTTGGCATTTCCCTAGACCATGCCTCTGCTACCTCCCACAAGGGATATGTGGACCGACTTAAACACAATTTGAAAGTGGCCCATGAACGAGCTCAGGCGGCCTCGGACCAAAGGGGAGCCCGCAACAAGAGGAACTTCGATCTGAAGGTTCGAGTGCAAGACCTGCAGCCTGGGGACCGTGTACTGCTACGCAATCTGGGGATCCCTGGGAAGCACAAGCTTGCTGATAGATGGAGATCGGAGCCCTATGTCATTTGCAGAAAGCTACCTGGATTGCCTGTGTATAAGCTAAAACCAGAGGGGAAAGTGGGGCCCTTGAAGACTTGGCACAGGAATCATTTGCTCCCGCTTACTGAAGCAGTCAGAATACCTCCAGTGAGAAGTCCACCTCAATCTGTTTCCATTCTGGATACCCCGGGACCTAGCACTCGGTCTCAGACCTCCCGGGTTAGAGATGGACAAGATTCCCAACGAGGTGAAGGTGGAAGAGGAGAGCTTGAGTGGCTGTGGCCTTCATCAACTCCAGGAAATTCTGCCATAGATCTCCCACCTACTGAGGATACACAGGATGGGACACTGAACCCAGAAGCTACAGAGTTCATTCCATCTAGTGGTGTGCCTGAAGGCTGGGAAGATATCCCTAGCATTTACTCAGAAGAGGAAGGAACCGATGTTCCAGAACCAGTGATGCTGTCAGAATGTGTTCCTGAAGTAGAGCCTGTGGCACCAGAGCCTGAAGTCCCAAGAGAACAGAGAGCTCGCCGAGTTGTGAGACCCCCCAAGAAGCTAACCTACTCTCAAATGGGGGAGAGCTCTGAGGACTCTGTTGTGACTGCTAGAAGAAGTGCTGAACGCTCTAATCCTTCCACTGACCATTTGGTGGAGGGCAACCCCAGCTCACTCTCTGGCACAGTTAGGCAGGCCACTCATGTCAGTGTGACCTGTAGGACAGGGAATCCCACCTCTGAGTTCTGGTGGAAATTCCCTGTACCAACATCATACTCAGCACTTTCAAAATTGGTACAGGATATGTGTTAAAAGTTTATCTTTGGGGACCAAAGAGTTTAAGTGGGGGGAGTGTGTAGCGGGGTCTCTTTAAGAACTATAAAACTACTGTTCCCAGAACCCCGCTGGTTCCCAGGATGCTTTGAGTTATGCCCCAGAGACTTATGGGGGAGGAAATATAAGGAGGGGGAGAGGCCTAGTTCGCTCTCTTTGGACACCCCCCTCTCTCCTAGCAAGAGGAGGTCAGTGCTGAACTGCTGAAAGCACAAGGCCTGAAGCCTGGGCCTTGTGCTCTTTTCCAAAGAGCTCTCTGCCAGCTTAGTTGCACCTGAGAGACATTTTCTCATCTTTGCTGCAGTACACCAGAAGGATTGAAGACTCAGAGGTCGGTGGATTCCTGTTCCTAGACGAAAAGGCAGAGAAAACGGACTTGGACTTGTCCGAGTGGTGAGAGCTGTTTAAAGACAGATGCTTTATCTTTATTATTCGTTTGGATTACAAAGTTGATCTTCAAGTGCACCACCGAAAGATTGCTAGCGAATATTGTTTTACTGGACTTCCATTTAGATCAGTCAGGCCTGACTGCATAGGTAGATAGTGCTGGATGTTAGTTTACCCATGCGGGGAAGTAGCTGAAAAAGGGCAGCGTTAGAGTTGCATAGCAATACTTTATTATGCTGATTACTCTGTTCATCTTTATTACTGGTTACTGCAGGGACCTGCTTATGTGTTGCAATCCAAATGTTTGATTCATGTTATTCCTTTTATAAAACACACCAAGTAAAGTCAGTTATATACTTTCAAAGATTGTCTATGAGCTTGAGTTATCCACCCACGCACACACACATATTTAGAGTATAAGTGATTTAATGTGTATTGCTAGTTACTAACTGTGCCAAAGTGGGTAGAGCAGATTGCCGGGGGGTTGGCGGAGCTGTGCTCAGGACCCAAACCAAACTTGTGGCCCTCTTAAGTGAGGGTATCGCTATATACGTTTTTGCTGTTCTCTAATAGAGCCATCTGCAGGAGTTAGTGAGTTTTGTGTGCTTCCAGCGCAGTATACACCTGTATCTACCGTTATTGCTGTTCTGTAAGTGAGCCATCTGCAGGAGTTAGTGGGTGTTGTGTGCCTCCAGCGCAGTATACACCTGTATCTACCTTTATTGCTGTTCTCTAATAGAGCCAGCTGCATAAGTTAGTGGGTGTTGTGTGCTTCCAGCGCAGTATACACCTGTATCTACCTTTATTGCTGTTCTCTAATAGAGCCATCTGCAGGAATCAGTGGGTGCTGTGTGCCTCCAGCAAAGCACAGTATACACCTGTATCTAACCTTTATTGCTGGTGTTCTATAATAAAGGCATCTGCAGGAGTTATTGGGTGTTGTGTGCCTCCAGCACAGCTCAATATACACCTGTATCTACCCTTTATTGCTGGTGTTCTCTAATACAGCCATCTGCAGGAGTTAGTGGGCGTTGTGTACCTCCAGCGCAGTATACACCTGTATCTACTTGTATTGCTGTTCTCTAATAGAGCCATCTGCAGGAATTAGTGGGTGTTGTGTGACTCCAGCACAGCACAATATACACCTGTATCTACCCTTTATTGCTGATGTTCTTTAATACAGCCATCTGCAGGAGTTAGTGGGTGTTGTGTACCTCCAGCACAGTATACACCTGAATCTACCTTTATTGCTGTTCTCTAATAGAGCCATCTGCAGGAATTTGTTCATGTTGTGTGACTCCAGCACAGCACAATACTTTATACACCTGTATCTACCCTTTATTGCTGGTCTTCTATAATAAAGGCATCTGCAGGAATTAGTGGGTGTTGTGTGACTCCAGCACAGCACAGTATACACCTGTATCTACCCTTTATTGCTGGTGTTCTCTAATACAGCCATCTGCAGGAGTTAGTGGGTGTTGTGTACCTCCAGCACAGTATACACCTGTATCTACCTTTATTGCTGTTCTCTAATACAGCCATCTGCAGGAATTAGTGGGTATTGTGTGCCTCCAGCACAGCACAATATGCACCTGTATCTACCCTTTATTGCTGGTGTTCTCTAATACAGCCATCTGCAGGAGTTAGTTGGTGTTGTGTGCCTCCAGTACAAATGACACTACCCAATTGCTAATTTTCCCATCTCCCTGCAGGCCATTGGTGTTGTGTGCCTCCAGCACAGTATACACCTGTATCTACCCTTTATTGCTGTTCTCAAATAGAGCCATCTGCAGTAGTTAGTGGGTGTTGTGTGCCTCCAGCACAGTATACACCTGTATCTACCCGTTATTGCTGGTGTTCTATCATAAAGGCATCTGCAGGAGTTAGTGGGTGTTGTGTGCCTCCAGCACAAATGACACTACCCAATTGCTAATTTTCCCATCTCCCTGCAGGCCATTGGTGTTGTGTGCCTCCAGCACAGTATACACCTGTATCTACCCTTTATTGCTGTTCTCAAATAGAGCCATCTGCAGTAGTTAGTGGGTGTTGTGTGCCTCCAGCACAGTATACACCTGTATCTACCCGTTATTGCTGGTGTTCTATCATAAAGGCATCTGCAGGAGTTAGTGGGTGTTGTGTGCCTCCAGCACAAATGACACTACCCAATTGCTGGTTTTCCCATCTCCCTGCAGGCCATTACCATGTCTGGAAGGCCAACAAGGAGAGGCAGACAGGCACGAGCCAATAAAAGAGGGCAAGCAGGCTCTGTGTCTAGAGACAACAGTGCTGGTCGTGGACGCGGTGCATTGTCATCAGCACGTGGCCATGGGACACGATTGTCCTTATTTTCGGCAGCTGGACGTGTTTAGCTGCATTTTGCCGAAGACTTGGTAGAGTGGATGACCAAGCCCTCTTCATCCTCTTCACCCTCTCGCACCCAGGCTCAGAGTACTAGTAAAGCAGCTGCCAACACATCCTCTTCCCTTTTTTGAGAACAGTGTTGGGTACTTGCTCCAGGAGGATGCCCAGTGTTTTGTAGGCTCTGATGATGATACTCAGCTAGAGGAAGGCAGTAGCGTGAGCACAGAGAGAGGGGATGCTCAAGAAGGACAGGGAGGGGATGATGAGGTCACTGACTCCATGTGGGTGCCTGTTAGGAGAGAGGAGGAGGAGGAGGCACATCTCCAATGAGGCAGGATGCCCTCCAGGGGCCAGCTTAGGGGCAGCACACCAACTGAATCACACCACAGAGCTCCGCCTGTGCAAGGCGTTGCCTCTGCTCGTTATTCTAAAAGTTCTTTGGTGTGGGCCTTTTTTGAGACAAGTGCATCAGATCGCACCACTGCTGTTTGCAACATATGTCTCAAGCGTATCTCGTGTGGCCAAAACATCAGCCGCTTGGGCACTACATGCTTGACCAGACATATGTTGACCTGCCATGCAGCTCGTTAGCAAGCGTACCTCAAAGACCCACACCAAAGAACAAAGCAGATCTCTCCTTGCTCCTCATCAGCTGGGATCTCCAACCCCACTAGACCTTCAGTCCTCTCTGAAACATGCACTGAGAGGAATGAAGGTGTAGAATTAGGTTTGTCACAGCCAAGTGCTTCCGGGCACTCTGCTAGCAGTACAACCATGTCCGATTGTAGCAGGCAAATTTCCCTGCCCCAGCTGCTGGACCGTAGAAAGATGTTCACTCCCAGCCATCCACATGCCCAGCGGTTGAATGCTAGCTTGGCTAAATTGCTAGCACTTCAACTGCTGCCTTTTCAGTTGGTAGACTTGGCCCACTTTCCGTGAGTTTGTGAAATGTGCGGTTCCTCAGTGGCAGGTCCCCAAACGCCACTTTTTCTCATGGAAGGCGATTCCGGCTCTATACCGGCATGTAGAATGCAATATCCTTGCCTCGCTGGACAGGGCGGTCAGCGGTAAGGTGCATATTACCACTGACTCATGGTCCAACAGGCATGGACAGGGACGTTACCTGTCTTTCACGGCCCATTGGGTCACTCTTCTCAAAGCTGGGAAGGATGCAGGACAAGGTGCAGTAGTGTTGGAGGTTATTCCGCCACCACGCCTCCAAAATGCTACTACTGAGCAAGTACGCAGGCAAAACAATGCCATGCCGTGCTTGTGCTGGCTTGTTTGGGGGACAGGAGATATTTTGTCAGCTCTGCAGGGGCAGGCCGAGAGATGGTTGATGCCATGCCAGCTTAAGCCAGGAATGGTGGTTTGTGACAATGGCACCAACCTCCTCTCCACCCTCCGACAGGGACAACTGACCCATGTGCCCTGTGTGGCTGACGTCCTTAACCTGGTGGTGCAGCGGTTCTTGGGCAGGTACCCGGGCTCACAGGATGTCCTGAAGCAGGCCAGGAAAGTCTGTGTGCATTTCCGTCAATTATTTAATGCCAGTGCTCAGCTGGCTGAGCTCCAAAAGGAGTTGAACCTGCCCAAGAACCGCCTTATATGTGACATGCCCACCAGGTGGAACTCAAAGTTGGCCATGCTGCAGTGGCTGCACACGCAGCAGAGGGCCATCAATGAGTACCTGTGCGACTACGGCACCAGGACAGGGTCAGGGGGAGCTCAGTTTTTTCTCACCATGCCAGTGGGGCAAGATCAGGGATGCATGCACTGTCCTGTCACAGTTTGAGGAGGCCACAAGGATGGTGAGCAGTGACAGTGCATGCATCAGTGACACTTTACCTCTTGTCCTCCTGTTAGAGCATACGCTGCATGGAATAATGGACAGGGAGGACTTCCTTGCCTCTCAAGGCCCCTTTATCCAGACAGTGTTCCTGCTGTCCCACCCATCACACACGAAGAGGAGGAGGAGGAGGAGGAGGATGATTGTGTCAGCATGGAGGTGGAGCCTGGCACTCAGCATTAGCAGCAACAGTCTTGTAGGGATGATTTACAGTCCCAAGAAACGAGTGGACCTCTACGTGGCTGGGAAGAGGTGGCTGCAGATCATGTTGTCCTTAGTGACCCAGAGCACTCCGGACCAAATGCCTCAGCTAACCTATGCTGCTTGGCCTCCCTGATCCTGCAAAGCCTGCAAAAGGATCCTCATATTCTTCAGATCAAGCAGAGGGACCATTACTGGCTGGCCACTCTCCTTAATCCATTGTACGAGGGTAAGGTTGCCGACCTTATCTTGAAGTCGCAGAGGGAGCAGAGGATGAGACATCCTAAGGAGGCCTTGCAGAAAGGTCTGTGCAACACGTTCCCAGAGACTGGGAGGTTACAAACTCCTGGTCCTGGACAACGTGTTGATGAGGCTTCGGTCAGAAGGAGAAGGTGGCCGTCTGACCGTTGCGTTCAGACAATTTTTTAGTCCACAGCCCCAAGGTATGATCAGTTCCAGCAACCATCACCAGCGTCTGATTTACATGGTGCAGGAATACCTAGGGGCAAGGTCAGACTTGCACACCTTTCCCACCGAAAATCCTCTGGCTTACTGGGTTTTGAGGATGAATCACTGGCCAGAGCTTGCACAGTATGCAATTGAGCTACTGGCCTGTCCTGCATCCAGCGTTTTCGGAACGCACCTTCAGTGCTGCTGGTGGCTTTGTGACCGATCACAGGGTGAGCCTGTCCACCGACTAGGTTGATCGACTGACCTTCATAAAGATGAATCAGTCTTGGATCACCACCAGCTACCAAGCACCTGAAGCTGATGTAACCAAATATTTTTTTTTCAAATATCACATCCCTTCAAGACTGCCTATACTGATGCTCAGTGACTGTCCTGTTATGTTGACTGTCTATGCTCTTCCTACTCTGCTGATATCTTAGAAGAACATTTTTGGTTCTGGGTGATGCCACCATCCCAATTTTTCAGCCCCTGTTTAACAGGGGCATGTAATTACAATTTTTGATGCAATGCTTTGCAGCAGGGCTCATTCCTGCACTCCAACTAGAGTATGTGGGAGAGGTTGCAGTGTTGTGGCACCAGCAAGCAGTGCCTAAGGCCCAATTTTTCAGCCCCTGTTTAACAGGGGCATGTAATTACAATTCTTGATATAATATTTCACAGCAGGGCCCGTTCCTGTGCCCACTGAGAGTAACTGTGAGGACTTATAGTGTTGTGGCACCAGCACCACCACCACAACCACCAAAGGCCCAAGTTTTCTACCACTGTTCAACGGTGGCATGTAATTACAATTCTTGATATAATTCACAGCAGGATGTGTTCACAGCAGGGAGCTCCAGCACCCACCAAGAGTCACTTTGACGGCTTACAGTGTTGTGGCAACACCAACACCTTGTTCCTGCAGAGCATGTAGGGCAGGCCCCTACTTTCAAACATCCAACTTACAAACGTCTTCTACTTGCAAACGCAAGGAGACAACAGGAAGCGAGAGGAAAAAAGACGGATGGCAAAACAAATTATACAGGGGTGATAACCCTTCTCTATGTTTTCCTAAAAGCTTTAAAATAGATTTTTTGACTGAAGCTACACTTTAAAGATGTACCAGTTCAAATTTACAAACATATTCTACTTAACACAACAAACCTACACAGTCCCTGTCTTGTTTGTACCACCTGTATACTTTTGTTCTGACTGAGTATATAGGGCCTGGGGGCCCCACGCCTTTTTTTTTACTATGGGTACAGGGTTCCCCTTAATATCCGTACAAGACCCAAAGGGGCTGGTAATGGGCGGGGGGGGCTACCTATGCCATTTTTTTTCAATGATTTTCATCCGTATTGCCAGAACCAGATATTACATTAAGGCCTCATGCACACAAGACGCTGTTAAATGCGTGTTCAGATGCAGTTGGACACTTTTTTCAACTGCTCCTGAACTCATTCAATGTTATCCTATGTGTCCATGCACACAGTCTCGTTTCTTGCCGCTTTTATACAGTTGCGTTTAACCTTGTTTTTCCAGAAGCAAAAAAATGAGTTCAGACGCAAAAATGTCCACGTTTCAGACACAAAACGTGGCTTAACATGGCCGCTGTGGCTAAACGCGGCAGCCGCGTTTGCGTTTATAAGCGTTTATAATGGAACCCAATTTTTTGGACCTGAAAACTCAGAAATATGATCTGAGAATGACATTTTGCGACCCAACTTTGGGGGCCCATATCTTTGGGCCACTTATTGCCAGGAACCCCAAATTTGGTATGCAGACACTGTGGAACCAGCACTATAACATATCCATGTTTGAGGTTCCTATAACCAAGTGACCCCGAGATAGGGGGCCCCAAATTTGGGTCGCAAAATGTCATGAGCTTTTCTGCATCAGAGAATGACATTTTGTAACCCGAATTTGGGGGTCCATATCTTGGGGCCACTTATTGCCAGAAACCTGGCCGTCATGTGATTAGGAGGGCCAATCACAGAGCCCTCCTGCCGATCCGAGATGCGCCGTGTCCGGGTGACACGGGGCGAATCGGGATCGCGCCGCTGCATGGGCACGCGCGCGATCCCCCTACTTCTGATGGACGTTCAGAAATTTCCACTCAGAAGTAGAGAGTTCCCACCCAGCCGTTTATGTATATTGGCCGGGTGGGAAATAGTTAAAGTTGGAGGACAATAGGGATAAGGAAGCCAGGGACTGATTGACAACTACCGGGGATATCGTCTTAATATTACATAGTTACATAGTTAGTCAGGTTGAAAAAAGACACAAGTCCATCCAGTTCAACCAAAAAAAAAAAAAAAAAAAAAATATATATATATATATATATATATATATATATATATATATATAGTTATATAGTGTAGACATGTCACTGGAGAAGTGATCGAGGGGGTGTACATCTCACCTAGGTTGCTACACAGTGTGAGATGGTAAATCCAGGATGGATCAGTTTCTCAGCAGCGATATGCTGCTGAGTTGTTATTTAATTTTGCCGGGCCTGGGTTTATATGGAATGGCAGGTAGGTTTGGTAGAGGGACCTGTCATTCCACATCCCCCGATCCAGTTCTGGGTTTGGGATCAGGTGAGCTTTGATCCTAATTAGCCTGGGAAGCTAAAGGCTCTGCAGGGTCTGCAGGTGATTGCTCTCAGCCAGGGAATGAACAATCTGTGTGTTGAAGGAAGCTGCAAGCACAGCCACTGCTGGAGCTAAAACTCACCCTGCGATATCCAGGTGAAAGACGCTGTGTTTGTAAGTGTCAGATAGGTGAGCAGAACCTGTTAGTAAGCGCCCAGCCGGGCTAGGACTTTTATTTTTGTTGTACTTAGAAAGCACGGTGTTGCTGTATATTTTGTTTGCTGGACTGTTTGTACCACGAATAAACGCCAAGATCTGCTTTATAAATTCCAAGTCTGCTGTGAACTGTGTCCAAACACACCCTACCCCGGGAAGATCCCTTACAATTGGTGGAGGTAGCGGGCAACACGGTTGCTAGGGGCAACGGTGTGGACAGACTTGGCTACAGCTGCTTATGTCTTGGGTGAAAGCTGCAACTACACTCCAAGAACAGTCCAGCAACATGGAGGAGATGCTGAAGCAGTTTATGCAAGTGAGTTTGCAACAACAGCAACGACATGAACAGTCCATGGCTGCACAACAACAACTTATCGAGCACCTGATAGCAATTCGAGAGGCGCCTGTGGTTGCTAATCCACCCACAGTGATGGGAGCCGCTCCAGAGATTTTTTTTGGGAGAAGGACTGTGCAGAAAGCGCTGCAAAAGATGACTGCTGAGGACGATGTTGAGGCCTTTCTAACAGTATTTGAGCGCGTGGCTGAGCGAGAGAAGTTACCAGCCGCTGAGTGGGCAGAGGTAATTGCGCCCTATTTAACAGGTGAACCCCAAAAGGCCTACTATGACCTCAGTGAGCAAGAGGTTAAGGACTATACTCGGCTAAAAGAGGAGATACTTGCCCGACTAGGAGTTACTACTGCAGTCCGTGCCCGGAGGGTACGCAACTGGAGCTACAGTCTGGACAAATCAGCGAGGTCCCAGATGTATGACCTAATCCATTTGGCAAGAAAGTGGTTGGAGCCAGACACTTCTACTCCTGCACAAATCCTAGAGAAGGTCGTGATGGATCGCTACCTCCGAGCGCTTCCTACTGACCTGCAACGCTGGGTGGGACAAGGTGATCCTAAGAATGCAAACGAACTTGTCAACCTTGTGGAGAGGTTCCAGGCGACTGAGGACTACCTCCGTGATGTTCCTGCAGCATCTTCACCTCCCCGGAGCGCCAGATCTGTGCCGTCAGCTGGTAAGAGACTTCCATCTATTGGGGGAGTGTGGAGGGGTGCTGATGGAGGGAAAAGGGCTCAAGTGGTGTCTCAGGGACAAAAGGCTGGTGATGGTCCCGGGTGGCTAAGGGGCTCTAAAAAGGACTCCTTGCCAAGGGGACCAGGCCCTATCCAGTGTTGGAGATGCCATGAGGCGGGACACGTGTCTGCCCATTGCCCCCTTACCACTGAACCCATGGAGTGTGACGCTAGCCGGCGTCAGTCGCTGTTTGCGGAACCATCTTGTGCTGCAGTTCCTGGACTAGAGACTGAACCGCAAATCTGCAACATCACAATCAATGACTTTCCTGTTAAAGCGTTAATGGACTCAGGAAGCCTTGTAACCTTGGTGCATGCTAGCCTGGTGACTGGGGACTTAGAGTCTAAAAAGCATATGAGTGTTGTGTGCATACATGGTGATACAAAAGTGTACCCTATAGTGCTGGCTAAAATCGGGACTGAACAAGGCACCGTACAATATGAAGTGGGTGTGGTTAAAAACCTCATGCATAATGTAATATTGGGGCGCGATTTTCCATTATTCTGGGCTCTCTGGGAACAAAGGAAAATCCCCAAAAGGAGTGAGGATACCTCTAAGGTGGTTGCCTTGTCCACTGTGAATGATAAAAGTGTACAGGATGAAAATGATTGTTTTCCTTTGCAGGTCCTGGCTGGGGAGGAGGAGGCTCCTCCCACTGAGCAAAATATACTAGACTTAGAGGTGTCTAGCGATAATTTTGGGGCTGCACAATTACAGGACCCCACTCTCAAAAATGCGAGAGAGCAGGTTGCTGTTATGAATGGGGTACCTCAGGAACCAGATGCTGAAAAAAGATTTCCACATTTTTCGGTGACTAATGATCTTTTCTATAGAGTCAATAAGGTTAAAGATGAGATTGTGGAACAGCTTCTGGTACCTAAGCCGTACCGGCGTCAGGTGCTTGACATGGCACATAACCATGTTCTTGGGGGACACTTGGGGACTGACAAAACGCGAGAGAGGGTTCTCCAGAGGTTTTTTTGGCCGGCCATATATGATGACATTAAAAAATACTGTGAGTCGTGCCCCACATGTCAGGTTAGTGCCCCAGTGTCACATTTTCGCAGTCCTTTGGTTTCACTCCCTATTATAGAGGTGCCTTTTGAGCGTATTGCCATGGATTTAGTGGGTCCCATTGTAAAGTCAGCTAGAGGACACCAGTATATTTTGGTAGTCATGGATTATGCGACCCGCTATCCTGAGGCTGTACCCTTAAGAAACACTGCATCTAAAACAATTGCACGTGAGTTGTTTTATATGTTTTCTAGGACTGGGATCCCCAAAGAAATCCTAACTGACCAAGGTACGCCATTTATGTCGAAAGTAATGAAGGAGTTATGCAAACTATTTAAAATCTCACACATCCGTACCTCTGTATACCACCCCCAGACGGACGGATTGGTGGAGAGATTTAATAAAACTTTGAAACATATGTTGAAGAAAGTGGTGGCAAAAGATGGTCGTGACTGGGATCATTTATTACCCTACCTCATGTTTGCTATTAGGGAGGTGCCCCAAGCGTCCACAGGGTTCTCACCATTCGAGTTGGTCTATGGTCGTCACCCTAGGGGTCTACTGGACATTGCAAAAGAGACATGGGAGAATGAGTCCACCCCATACAAGAGTGTTATTGAGCATGTAGCACAAATGCAGGACCGTATAGCCACTGTAATGCCCCTGGTAAGGGAACACCTCCAGAGGGCTCAAGAGGCCCAAAGTAGAATTTACAACCGGTCCGCAAGAATCAGGACATTCAACCCAGGCGATAGGGTCCTTATACTAGTCCCCACTGTTGAGAGTAAATTCTTGGCGAAGTGGCAAGGTCCCTATGAAATTGTTGAAAAGATCAGTGAGGTGAACTACAAGGTGCACCAACCAGGTAGAAGGAAGCCTTTCCAAGTTTATCACATAAACTTGATCAAGCCCTGGAAAGACAGGGAATCCTTGGTGGCGACAAATACTGTTAATAATTTGTCACCACCAATCCCTCCAGTCAAGGTAGGTGATACTCTATCAGTGTCACAGAAACAGGAGGCTCAGGAATTTTTACAGAAAAACAAAAACAAGTTCTCTGACCTCCCAGGGCGTACACACCTCATCCATCATCACATTGAAACTGAGCCTAGAAGCAGAGTAAACCTTAAGCCCTATAGGATACCGGAGGCACGTAGGGAAGCCGTATCTGCCGAGGTAAAACGTATGCTTGCTCTGGGGGTAATTGAGGTGTCACAGAGTGAATGGTCCAGCCCAATTGTGCTAATCCCAAAGCCCAATGGAACTTGGAGGTTCTGTAACGATTTCAGAAAGTTGAATGAGATCTCCAAGTTCGATGCGTATCCTATGCCCAGGGTAGATGAGTTGATTGAGAAGTTGGGTAACGCCAGGTACATAACCACCCTCGATCTCACAAAGGGCTACTGGCAGATTCCACTTTCTGGTGAGGCTAAAGAGAAAACTGCATTCTCCACCCCTGATGGGCTATTCCAGTATGTAGTGATGCCATTCGGGTTACATGGAGCGCCTGCAACTTTCCAGAGGTTGATGGACTTGATTCTGCGACCACATCGTGATTACTCAGCTGCCTACCTCGATGATGTGGTCATTTTTAGCCCTGATTGGGAAAGTCACCTCTGTAAGGTACAGGCCGTGTTGGATGCCATAAGTGATGCGGGGTTGACCATAAATGCCGAGAAGTGTGCTATAGCCCTAGAAGAGGCCAAATATCTGGGCTACATTATTGGGAGAGGGTTGATTAAGCCACAGCTAAATAAAATTGAGGCAATACAGAGTTGGCCTAGACCCCTGACAAGGAAACAGGTTAGAGCTTTCCTGGGTATTACGGGGTATTACCGTAGATTTGTGCCGAACTTTGCCTCAGTTGCTGCTCCACTAACTGACTTGACAAAGGGCGGAAAGACAGCAATGGTCACGTGGACCCCAGAGGCCGAGAAGGCTTTCCAAAGCCTTAAGTCTGCCTTGTGCCAACCACCTGTCTTAGTTACCCCCGATTTCAGGCGAGAATTTCTGGTCCAGACAGATGCCTCTAACACAGGCTTAGGTGCAGTACTCTCACAAGTAGTGAATGGTGAGGAGCATCCGGTGACGTACTTGAGTAGAAAACTAACCCCGGCCGAGAAAAATTATGCCATTGTGGAGCGAGAATGTTTGGCAGTAAAGTGGGCCCTAGAATCGTTAAAGTATTACTTGCTAGGCAGGAAATTTAAGTTGGTGACAGACCATGCCCCCCTAACATGGATGAAGTTAAACAAGGAGAGAAATGCAAGAGTGACTAGATGGTTTCTCTCCCTACAAAACTTTAATTTCACTGTGGAACACAGGCCAGGGAAATTACAGGCAAATGCTGACGCATTGTCAAGGGTAAGTTGTCTGTGGGGACAAAAGGCTCAGCCCTCCGGTCTGAAAAAGAGGGGGGGGGATATGTAGACATGTCACTGGAGAAGTGATCGAGGGGGTGTACATCTCACCTAGGTTGCTACACAGTGTGAGATGGTAAATCCAGGATGGATCAGTTTCTCAGCAGCGATATGCTGCTGAGTTGTTATTTAATTTTGCCGGGCCTGGGTTTATATGGAATGGCAGGTAGGTTTGGTAGAGGGACCTGTCATTCCACATCCCCCGATCCAGTTCTGGGTTTGGGATCAGGTGAGCTTTGATCCTAATTAGCCTGGGAAGCTAAAGGCTCTGCAGGGTCTGCAGGTGATTGCTCTCAGCCAGGGAATGAACAATCTGTGTGTTGAAGGAAGCTGCAAGCACAGCCACTGCTGGAGCTAAAACTCACCCTGCGATATCCAGGTGAAAGACGCTGTGTTTGTAAGTGTCAGATAGGTGAGCAGAACCTGTTAGTAAGCGCCCAGCCGGGCTAGGACTTTTATTTTTGTTGTACTTAGAAAGCACGGTGTTGCTGTATATTTTGTTTGCTGGACTGTTTGTACCACGAATAAACGCCAAGATCTGCTTTATAAATTCCAAGTCTGCTGTGAACTGTGTCCAAACACACCCTACCCCGGGAAGATCCCTTACAATAGTTATATATATATTATGCCTCTAATCAGTTTGGTTGCCCTTCTCTGCACTTGCTCCAGTTTCCCGATATCTGGTGCCCAAAACTGAACGGCATATTCCAGATGAGGTCTTACTAATGATTTGAACAGGGGCAAAATGATATCTCTCTCTCTGGAGTACATACCTCTCTTAATACAGGAAAGGACTTTGCTCGCTTTGGAAACCGCAGCTTGGCATTGCATGCTATTATTGTGCTTATGATCTACCAAAACCCCCAGATCCTTCTCCACTATGGATTCCCCCAGTTGTACTCCCCCCCCCCCCAGCGTGTATGATGCATATTCTTAGCCCCCAAGTGCATAACTTTACATTTCTCAACATTAAACCTCATCTGCCACATAGTCGCCCAATTAGACAGAGCATTGAGGTCGGCTTGTAAATTGGTGACATCCTGTAAGGACATTATTGCACTGCATAGCTTGGTGTCATCTGCAAAGACGGAAATGTTACTTTTGATCCCAGACCCAATATCATTTATAAAGATATTAAAAAGTAAGGGTCCCAGCACTGAACCTTGGGGTACACCACTGATAACCTTAGACCATTCAGAGTAAGAATCATTAACCACTACTCTCTGAATTCTGTCTTTTAGCCCGTTTTCTATCCATCTACAAACTGATGTTTCCAAACCTGTAGACTTTACCTTACACATGAGCCGTGTATGCGGAACTGTATCGAACGCTTTTGCAAAATCCAAATATATCACGTCCACCGCCACCCCTCTGTCCAAGGTTTTACTTACCACCTCATAAAAAGAAATGAGGTTTGTCTGACAACTTCTGTCTTTCATGAATCCATGCTGTCTGTTGCTCAAAATATTTTTTTCCTGCAAGAACTCGTCTATGTGGTCTTTTATTAATCCCTCCAGTATCTTCCCAACTATAGAAGTTAAACTAACGGGTCTATAATTACTTGGTAAAGACTTTGTTCCCTTTTTAAATATAGGTACCACATTGGCCCTGCGCCAATCCAGTGGTACTATTCCTGTCATTAATGAGTCCCTAAAAATTAGATACAATGGCTTTGAAATTACAGAGCTCAATTCTTTTAGGATCCGTGGGTGGATGCCATCAGGTCCAGATGCTTTATCCACCTTTATTCTGTCCAAATATTTCTGGACCATATCACTTATGAGCCATTGTGGATTTGGGGCTGCGTCAGTACCACCCTCATTATGGACATGAGCTCCCCCATGCTCCTTTGTATACACAGAGCTGAAGAAAGTATTTAATAAGTTAGCCTTCTCTTTGTCCCCAGTCACCCACTCCAGATTATTTTGCAAAGGGCCTACATGCTCAGACTTAACCTTTTTACTATTAATATATTTGAAGAACTACTGTCTTTTGCAATCTGTCTTTCATTTTGAATTTTTGCATCCTTGATTTCCTTTTTATATATTCTGTTATATTCCTTGTAACATTTAAATGACACTAGCGTTCCTTCATTTTTATATTGTTTGAAAGCTCTTTTTTTATAGTTTATAGCTTTTTTAACTTTGGCCGTGAGCCACATCGGTTTTATTTTTAACCTTTTAAACTTATTGCCCATGGGAATATCATTTGCCGTGAGATCACAAACAAGCTTTTTGAAGAATTCCCATTTCTGTTCTGTGCCCATTGGTGCCAATATTCTCTCCCAGTCTAAGTCCTGGAGAGTAGCCCTCATCCTTGGAAAATTTGCTCTCTTGAAATTAAGTTTTTATCTTTCCCGTATGTGATTTTTGCTTACAGCTAACATCAAATGAAATCATGTTATGGTCACTGCTACCCAATTTGGTTCAGGCATAAGGCTATGGCAATTTAAAAATTTGGAGTAAAATGGGGTTGAGCCACAGGGGGGCATTGGGGGAAACAGCTCATTTAGGATAATGCTTACATTTGAGACTGCCCCCCCCCAAGCTTGGAGTGTGGTGAGTATAGAGGGTGTTAGTGAGTATGGGGAGTGGGTACCACAAAATCGGAATTTCAATACTTCCAGGGAGTTCATACACACACACACTGTCCAAGATGGATATTAATTTTACTGGCATAAATAATAAACAAACATATCACCAGTATTATATAGATATTATGGAAAGTTAGATTGTGTATATTGCTAAGATACACAGGATGCAGTTAAACAGGATGCTGTTCTATCATTGTTAGCCACTCATTTACAAGCACTTGCAAAATCTTATTAGAGCTGCGATAAGACTCAAATGAAAAGCTGACTATACACCTTGTTCTCTGCTAACCCAATCTTTTTATTTCTGGTTATGGTGGAGGTTGCCACTCTTCTGCCTCTTGTGCATTCCTACTGGCCCAACAATATAATGGGCGGCCTCACTGACCAATAGGAATATGTTTGCCTGCAATTTGAGATTTTATTTGAGATCTCTATTTCCTGAAGATGTAACCATTAAAAAAAAAATTTCTTCCCTCTACAGATATCGATGAGTGCAAAGAGAATACTACTAAATGTGGTACCAACATGTACTGTAAAAATACAATGGGCTCATATGAATGTTTGTGCTTAGATGGATTCACATCCACCTCCAATACTTGTATAGGTGAGTATTAGATAATATACTGCTTACCACACGTGTCAGAAAGAAATGTAGAAATTAATTTAAATAAAAAAAATATGTAAAATGTAACTTTTATTTGGTGACATCATTTATATTTTCTAAAACACTCTTTTAAAGTACTGTATGTCATGTGTTTAGAATAGTGTGGTATAAATAAATAAGAAATAAAGATATAAGTTGCACATATCACATATAAATTACATCTCACATATGGTTTTTGAGGTGGAAGAAGTGTGAATGGGAATTTAAATAGAAATAGAAACAGGGGAGGTGATTAAAATAGGTAGTTGGAGTAAGCATGAAATATGAATATTGATATAAATAAAAGAAATGTATGTATAAACAGATGTAAAATACTACCCTCTATGTTACAGTAGCTTTGGAGATGGAAGAAGGACAGGGAGGAGAGAGAGGGAAAGATTTATTTGATCGGTTCCTTTTTTTTAGAAAATACCCCTACAATGGAATAATAAAATGATAAGTAGAGCCACTATCTGCTATAACTATGTGTGGTGATCAGGGCTTTTTTTCTCAGACAATAGGTGCAGGAACTCCCCCTTTCTGAGTCACCCCTTTTCTCCGCCCCTACCCACCACCCAGTACTGTTCCTTTTAGACAATATAAAACCAAGTATCATTTTGAGGTGCTAAGTAATTTGTATGGAATTTGGTAATGCTATCACGAAAAGCAGTAGATCCCCCTAACAACAATGGAACAACCACAACAAAATTTCACCACCAGCAACAATAGACTCACCGCAGCATCAACAGATCTCCGCACAGCCAGCATTAATAGTCTGTCTGGCTGTCATCAACAATAGACACCTCCCCGAACAGTAGATCTCTTTCAGGATCAACTGACCCCCCAGCAGCATAAGACCCCCCAGCAACAATAGGTCCCCCACCAGCAACAATTGACCTCCCCAGCAAAAATAGATCCCCAGCAGTGAGTATCAATAACCTGCAGCACAACCCAGCACCCCCTGCCATTACATACAGTCAGTTCCCCACGTTCCTGCTGAAAAAAAGCCCTGGTGGTGTTGTAAAATTTCTTCCTGAGGCTGCACTCTAGAGTAGATATTGTTAAAATGTAGTAATAAAAACCTGTAAGGGGATTGAAAACATACAGCTGGAGAGTGGAGAGGCTGTTGGTAGAGGGGTTATGTAAATTGAGGAGGAGGGGAGGGGGAGTGGGTTTTAGGGATAAGGGAAAATTAAGATGCTGTATCAAAAATATGTAAGGAAATAGCTGGATGTAAAGGGTGGAGTGCTGTGCCAATTCGGCCATAGCTAGTCACCCCCCATACTTGGCACACATGGGAAACTAAGTACCCCAAGGTAGGGGCTGTGAAGTTCAGTTTAGTTGTTCCCCCCCCTTTTTTTTTTTTTAATAGGGAAGGGTTTTTTTTTTTAATCTCTTTTGTTGCACCCTGGTCCGGAGAGGATGGGCGGACTACGTGTAACATCATTAGATGTTAGAGGACTCAATATCCCCAAAAAGGAAACACACCTGAAGGTGGGAGTATACCCTGATCTTCAGAATAGACATTTCCCAAATGTATACCGTGCTTCTAATCAGGAGGGTAAAACTAAAGGTGTTGCTATTTTAATTTCCAGTCGAATTCCTTGGTCTCTGATGGATAAATGTCTGGACTCAGGGGGAAGATATATCTTCCTCAAAAGATTCATAGGTAGTGTAAAGGTGACCCGAGCTACTGTCTATGCTCCAAATGTGCATCAAAATATTTTCTTGAATAAGGTTCTATCAAAATTAATGGAATTCATGGAAGGAAAATTGATCTTAGGGGGAAACTTTAATGTCCCTCACTGGATCCTCTTCGGTCCCTAGTGGAACTAAGAAGTGTGTACTTCAGAAGTTTCACAAACTTCAACTAATAGACACATGGCGGGCCTTTAGAGGGACTATACATATTTTTCTATCCCCCATCAATCATAATCCCGAATAGATTTTTTTTTTTTATCAATTGTGTTTTTATTGAAAAGATTTTCAGAGAAAATATATACAGGGAAGTGCAACAACAATTAATTGTCAGTGTCAACAATGTTACAAACAAAAGGCCAAAGAGCAAGAAAAAAGAAATAAATACACACACCGAAAAATAAAAATCATAATGGTCAGGCAATATCTAGTCATAGGCACAATTAAAGCAGCAAGTCACCCAGCAATAGGGGGGACGGGGGGAAGCATCAGGAGGGAGGGGGGAGGTAGGGAAGGATCCAGTGGGTGGGTATGCCAGGTACGATTTTTTTTTTTTAATACCACAACAGATACTACCTAGGGTACAGGATATTTCTATAGGAAATATAACCTGGTCAGACCATGCGCCATTTTATGATGAGTATTTCCCTGTTGGGCGCAACCCAAATAATGGAATGGAGATGCCGCTTAAATGAAAGTTTACATTAAATTACTTTTAATTAATTAACTTTTAATTACTTTTACATTTAAATTACATTATCCTGAAATTCAAGAGGATCTGACCAGGGAAATGAACTGGTATTTTCAGACTAATGATAACAGGGGGGAGTGACCCATGAATAGTATGGGAAGCCCATAAAGCAGTAATCCGAAGAATTTTAATAAAACATGGCTCCGGAATAAAAAAGACTAGAGAAGTACAAGAGGACACCAGAAAAGGAAATATTATTTGAACTAGCACATCTGAGAAGACAGTTATCTGACCTCCTCCAGTACAAAGCAAAGGGAATATTACAACAAGGGAGGAGGGTGATATATGAATCTGGAGACAAGTGTGGCAAAGTGTTGGCAAGAAAATTAAAAAAACAACAGATACGCTCATATATATACTATATATTAAAACAAAAATAGGTCAAAAACTTTCAATGCTGAAAGATATTGTAAAGGAATTCAGAGAGTACTATACCTCATTATATAATCTTTCATTTTATAATCTTCCTTGCTTGGCCCCCATGCCTTTGGAAGAATATTTAAACTCCTCACAATTAGTTTGATTGCCGTCCCCAATTTGAAGAGAATTGGAGACACCAATCACAATGGAGGAAGTGTTTACAGTAATGAAGACGATAAAACATGGGAAAGCTCCCAGTCCAGATGGTTTCTGTATGCAGTATTTTAAAAATGTATTCACATTATTAGGTCCACATATGTTAAAAACATTGAATGCATTAGGACAGATAATGGATCCTCCGCTTATAGTCAACACCACAGGCCCTGGTTAAGGCTAATGTGGTACATTCAGAAAACTTTTCAATTAGAAATGGGACCCGCCAGGGTTGCCCCCTTTCTCCCCTCTTTTTGGCTCTGAAGCTGGAGCCCTTATTAAATAGAATCCAACAGAACCCTGATTTTAGGGGTATATGCTTGGGGAGAACAGGAGTATCAAGTCTCCGCTTATGCGGACGACTTACTTTGCTCGCTCACTAGTCCACAAACATCATTACCAAACCTTATGAAGGAAGTAGAATGATATGGAGCTCTGTTGAATTTTAAAATAAACTATAACAAATCAGAGGCGATGGGGGTGTCACTGGTGGGCCCCATGCAAATTAGTTTAGAGAACTATTTTAAGTTCAGCTGGACAACAACCGAACTAAAATATTTATCATGAGTATTAACATACACAAAAGAAATGGTGAAAGTCTAAATTACTTGGCATTAAGGCAACAGACACGTAAAGTAGAGGGCATATCAGCGGCCATGGGGGGCTCAGCTAACCATTTAGACCAGATCTTGCCATACTTTTTAGGACATCCGCTGTTGGCATATGTATCTTTATAGTGAGGCAAGCAATTGTTAACTAGTTGTTTCCAAAAGGTAAAGGGTGGAGATGAGCGTTTTCTCCAATGGAGTGCAATGGCTTTTCTGGCATAGAACAAAAGCATGCCAATTAGAGTGTGTTTCGCTACAGGAGGAATTAAATGTTCAATCAGACCCAAAATACATATAGACATGGAGGATTTCAGAGTTGTGGCACTAACCAGATGGATAAGAGTTATTACTTCCTTCTAGAACATAACAATGATCAGGCAGGCCCAAAAATTATGAGTAAAACTTCCCGGGGCCCCTCCACACCGCCAGCACTCAGGGGAGGAGCTGGAGTTCAATTTATTCAATCTGTAAGGGGTAAAGTATGCATGGTGAACTATTTAAAACTGAATTAGGCGTTATAAAAACTAGGGACCAAAAGGGAAAGTCCCATATATCGTCCTAGTCGTGAGTGTCAAGATCCGAAATATCCTGTTGCCATCAGGCCCTAGGACCCTCTAGGACAGGCAGTGACACCATAACTAGATGAGAGTATAACGGGGAAGTAGGTTTTTCTACACAGTCTGACCTTAGTACATCCTCCAGTGCTGACTGCACAACTTGAGGGGCAGAGTGGGAGAATTGGCTACCAAAGGCATGGGAAATTTTAAATTGAAAATAAGGAAACAAATAAGAAACTGGAAACTTAAAGTTAGAGGACATTAGGGATAAGTAAGCCAGGGATTGATTGACAACTACCTGTGAAATAGTCTTAATATTAAATTTGGTTCAGGAACAACGCTCTGGCAATTTATACATTTGGAGTAAATTGGGGTTGAGCCACAGGGGGGCATTGGAAGAAACAGCTCACTTAGGATAATGCTCACATTTGAGACTGCCCCCGCCCCCCCCCAAGCTTGGAGAGTGGTGAGTATAGAGGGTGTTAGTGAGTATGGGGAGTGGGGACCCACGGAGTAGGAATTTCAATGCTTCCAGGGAGTTCCCCACAGTTCACCAGTACAGAAGGGTTGGTGACATCAGCTACACCTTATTTACTGAGTTCACCCACACACACTTTCCAAGATGGATATTCATTTTACTGACATAAATAATAAACAAACATATTACCAGTATTATACAGATTATATGGAAAGTTAAATTGTGTATTAGGGGTGGACTGACAACTCATGGGGCCTCCGGGCAATAGGAGATTATGGGGCCCCCCAGGCAGTCTGAGTTTATGGGGCCACACAGTATACAATCACACAGTATATGCACACATGTACACACAGTAAACACAGACATGTTTCTATTGGCTGAGAAGGTACTGGAGAGGTGGGGCAGCTATAATCTTGGGATTTTCAGACCAAAGTGATGTTGGTAAGGGACATTTCAGAGACAGATGTAAAAAAAACAAAAAACTGATTTTTACATACTGTCCCTGGTTTTACTGAGGCTGGCAACTCTGATGGGGCCCCCTAGTGGCTTGGGGCCCTCGGGCACTGCCCGAGTGGCCCAATGGTCAGTCTGCCCCTGTTGTGTATATTGCTAAGAAACACAGGATGCAGTTAGATAGAATGCTGTTCTATCATTGTTAGCCACTCATTTACAAGCACTTGCAATATCTTATTGGAGCTGCGATAAGACTCAAATTAAAAGCTGACTATACACATTGGTCTCAGCCAACCCGATCTTTTTATTTCTGGTTATGGTGGGGTTTGCCACTCTGCTGCCTCTTGTGCATTCCTACTGGCCCAATAATATAATGGGCGGCCTCAATATAATGGGAGGCCTCACTGACCAATAGGAATATGTTTGCCTGCAATTTGAGATTTTATTTGAGACCTCTATTTCCTGAATATGTAACCATTAAAAAAAATGTCTTCCCTCTACAGATATCGATGAGTGCAAACAGAGTACTGCTAAATGTGGTACCAACATGTACTGTAATAATACAGTGGGCTCATATGAATGTTTGTGCTTAGATGGTTTCACATCCACCTTCAATACTTGTATAGGTGAGTATTAGATAATATACTGCTTACCACAAGTGTCAGAAATAAATGTAGAAATTCATTTAACCACTAAAATACAGGACACTTCCTTCCTAGACCAATTTTCAGCTTTCAGTGTTCTCGCACTTTCATTGACAATTGACGGCTGCAGCCATCTGCTCTCCTCTCCTCAGCGACGACTCCGTGTAACGAGAGGAGAGCCGATTGCCTAGCAACCCACTGTTTGTTTACATCACATGACTAGGGTGACCACATTACCAAACTGCCATTCAGGGACACCCCTCAGCACGCAATGGTCCGTAACATCACAAGGGGGCGGTGCCACCATGTGACATCCACGGGTGACCCCACCCCTTACCTATTTAAGCATTTTGTTTCATGTATGTTAGCCCAACATTGTAAGAACAATTACACTCTGTGACTCTAATTGTTCTTACAATGTTGGGCTAACATACTTGAAACAAATGCTTTTTATATCCAAGGCACTAAAGTTGTATAAAAAACCCCGTACTTTATACTCCAAAGGGAATACAAATAACCCGAGGGATCTGGAGTAAAAACTGGACATACACTGACCTACCTGATCCCTACATTGACCTACCGGATATCACATCCTCAGCTCTGTGGGGCTCATGCTGGGACCTGTAGTCCTTCATTAGGAGAATGAGGTCAGTGGCAGTGGTGAGGTTGGGAGGAGAGAGGGAGTTGGTGAGGAGGGGTGGGTGAGGGTGAGAGAGATGGGTTGAAGGGGGGAGAGGGGTGGGGGGGAGAGCAGGGAGGGGGTATGAGAGAGTAGGGATGGGAGAGAGAGAGGGGGTGGGTGAAAGTGACCCCCTATCCCCTGCCTGCAGTCCCTCCTGTGCCCCCCTGTCCCAGCCCCTGTCTGTGGGTAGGTGTGTGTGTGAGATGCACCTACATCGTGCCCATCCTCGTCCTCTGGGCCCTTGGTCAGCCTGTCTTCCTTCTTGTTGATGACAGTGACAGCTAGGAGAGGAGGCTGGAGAAAGTGTGCAGGCCCTGGGAGTTTTCTGGGGATGCTGCACCCACTGCTGCTCAAGTCAGGGTGGCCGGCGGCGAGGTCTTCTCCCACTCCCTCCTGCGCTGTTGGTTCTAGCCAGCCCCGTGCTGCTTACCGGAGATGCTGATCACTGTTTCAAAATGCTGCTGCTGCTGCTGTCGGCTCCGCTTCCCCTGCACTGCACCCCGCTAGACCAGTGGGACTTTCACTCTCCAGACTCATAGCATGACAAGGGGGTGGCAGCAGGGTTCGTTTCAAAGGGCAGCTGCTTTGGGCCCCAGGAGCACTAGCACGGAGGAGGAGGAAGTGAGAGTACAGCCCCCCCGCTCTATTAGTACTGACCACGCCACAAACCAGTCCCTCCATTGGTACAGACCCCCCTCAGGACAAACCACCCCCCATTAGTACAGACCCCCCACAAACCACCCCTCCATTAGTACAGACCCCCCACAAACCACCCCCCTCCATTAGTACAGACCCCCCTCAGGACAAACCATCCCCCCTCCATAAGTAGAGACCCCCCCAGACAAACCACCCCCTCCATTAGTACAGACCCCCCTTCAGGACAAACCACCCCCCTCCATTAGTACAGACCCCATAAACCACCCCCACATTAGTACAGACTCCCCCACAAACACCCCCCATTAGTACAGACTCCCCCACAAACCACCCCTCCATTAGTACAGACCCCGCACAAACCACCCCTCCATTAGTACAGACCCCTGACAAACCACCCCGCTCCATTAGTACAGACCCCCCACAAACCACCCCCCTCCATTAGTACAGACCCCCCACAAACCACCCCCCTCCATTAGTACAGACCCCCCACAAACCACCCTTCATTAGTACAGACCGCCTCAGCACAAACCCCACCCGGGCGGCAGCTGGAGAGGAGGTGGATCTCCTCCGAGGAGAGGAGGATGGAAGGGGGACGGACTTCAGCAGGAAATACAGCAATGGTGGTGAACAGCGGAGAGACCGGCCTCTGGACACCGTCAAGACACAGAAAGGAGGAGGAGGGAGGGGAGCACTCTGGCGCTTGACCGCCCCCACCTCTGTGGCGCCTGGGTGAACTGCACCCGCCTAGGATCGGCCCTGGTTTCCAGTGTCAGTTTCATTCTGGGACACTGTATTGTCCCGGAATGAAGGTGCCCGGGACGGGGGACAAAAATGTAAATTATGGGATAATCCCGGGCAATCCGGGACATGTGGGCACCCTACACATGACGGCTGTGATTGGACACGGCCATCATGTAATCTGGAGGGCACAGAGCCCTCCTGCCGATCCGAGATGCGCCATGTCCGGGTGACATGGGAGCATCGGGATCGCGCTGCTGCACGGGCACGCACGCCCACGATCCCCCTCCTTCTGAAGGACGTTCCTGAACGTCCAGTCAGAAGGAGAGAGCTTCCACCCAGCCATATATATACATTGGCGAGGTGGGAAGTAGTTTAAAAAATATGTAAAATGTAACTTTTATTTGGTGACATCACTTATATTTTCTAAAACACTCTTTTAAAATACTGTATGTTATGTGTTTAGAATAGTGTGGTATAAATAAATAAGAAATAAAGATATAAGTTGCACATATAAATCACATATCACATATGGTTTTTGAGGTGGAAGAAGTGTGAATGGGAATTTAAATATGAATGGAAACAGGGGAGGTGATTAAAATAGGTAAGCATGAATAAGCAGGAGTAAGCATGAAATATAAATATTGATATAAGTAAAAGAAATGTATGTATAAATAGATGTAAAATACTACCCTCTATGTTATGGTAGCTTTTGAGATGGAGGAAGGATGGGGAGGGTAGAAGTAGTTGTGAGGAGTGTAGGGAGAAGCACATAAGGGGGTGGGGATGGGGGATGGGAGAAGCATAGGGTACGATGATATATTACTATACTTTACTGTGATGTATATTGTGCGCTGTGGGGGAGGGAGGAGGGGACGAGGAGAGGGAGGATGAGAGAGGGAAAGATTTATTTGAAGGGTTCCCTTTTTCTTTTTTTTTTTAAATACCCATACGATAGAATAATAAAATGATAAGTGGAGCCACAATATGCTATAATGATGTGTGGTGATCACCACCCAGTACCGTCCCTTTTAGACAATAAAGAACCAAGTATCATTTTGAGGTGCTAAGTAATTTGTATGGAATTTGGTAATGATATCAAGAAAAGCAGTAAAATAGATCCCCTGCCGCCAGCAACAGTAGATCCCCCTAACAACAATGGACCAACCACAACAAAATTTCCCCGCCAGCAACAATAGAGTCCCCGCAGCATCAACAGATCTCCGCATAGCCAGCATTAATAGTCTGTCTGGCTGTCATCAACAACAGACACCTACCCCAACAGTAGATCTCTTTCAGCAACAACTGACCCCCCAGCAACATAAGACCCCCCTCAGCAACAATAGGTCCCCCACCAGCAATAATAAACCTCTCCAGCAACAATAGACTCCCCTTGCAAAAATAGATCTCCAGCAGTGAGCATCATTAACCTGCAGCACAACCCAGCACCCCTCGCCATTACATACAGTCAGTCCAAGAGGTGCCGGAACTGCGTTCCCCCACTTTCCCGCTGAAAAAAAGCCCTGGTGGTGATATAAAATTTCTTCCTGAGGCTGCACTCTAGAGTAGATATTGTTAAAATGTAGTAATAAAAACCTGTAAGGGGATTGAAAACATACAGCTGGAGAGTGGAGAGGCTGTTGGTAGAGGGGTTGTGTAAATTGAGGAGGGGGGGTGTGGGTTAGAGATAAGGGAAAATGAAAATGCTGTATCAGAGGATAAAAATATGTAAGGAAATAGCTGGAGGGAAAGGGTGGAGTGCTGTGCCGATTCAGCCATAGCTAGTCACCCCCCATACTCGGCAACTATGGGAAACTAAGTACCCCAAGGTAGGGGCTGTAAAGTTCAGTTTAGTTGTTCCCCCTTCTTTCTTTTTTTTAGATGGGGAAGGGTTTTTTTTATCTCTGTTGTTGCGCCCCGGTCCGGAGAGGATGGAGGGAATACATGTAACATCATTAAATGTTAGAGGATTTAATATCCCAGAAAAAGTAAAAATCATATTAAATGACCTTAAACACCATAATACTGGTGTGGGAATGGTGCTGGAAACTCACCTGAAGGTGGGAGTATACCCTTATCTTCAGAATAGCCATTTCCCAAATGTATATCATGCTTCTAATTAGGAGGATAAAACTAAAGGTGTTGCTATTTTAATTTCCAGTCTAATTGCTTGGTCTCTGATGGATACATGTCTGGACAATATATATCTCCCTCAAAGGATTCTTAGGTAGTGTAAAGGTGACCCTAGCTACTATCTATGTTCCAAATGTGCATCAAAATGAATGTAATTCAGGGAAGGAAAATTGATCTTAGGATGAGACTTTAATGTCCCCCTAGAACCTAAACTAGACACCTCCACTGGATCCTCTTCGGTCCCTAGTAGAACTAGGAAATGTGTACTTCAGAAGTTTCATGAACTTCAACTAATAGACACATGGCGGGCCTTTCATGCAGAAGAGAGGGACTATACATACTTTTCTAAACCCCATCAATAATACTCAGGAATCGATTTTTTTAAAATACCACAACAGATACTCCCTATGGTACAGGATATTTCAATAGTAAATATAACCTGGTCAGACCATGCACCAGTTACGGTGAGGATTTCCCTGTTGGGCGCAACCCAAATGATGGAATAGAGATGGTGCATAAATTAAAGGTTATTAAATTATCCTGAAATTCAAGAGGATCTCACCAAGGAAAATAACTGGTATTTTCAGACTAATGATAAAGGGGGGGAGTTACTCCGTGACTAGTATGAGAAGCCCATAAAGCAGTAATCCGAGGAATTTTAAAAACATGGCTCCCAAATAAAGAAGACTCGAGAAGTACAAACAAAAAATCTACTGGAAAAGATACAGGAAATAGAGACACAACATAAGAGGACACCAGAAAAGGAAATAGGAATTGAACTAGCACATCTGAGAAGAAAGTTATCTGACCTCCTCCGGTACAAAGCAAAGGCAATATTATAACAAGGGAAGAGGGTGATATATGAATTTAGAGACAAGTGTGGCAAAGTGTTGGCAAGAAAATTTAAAAAACAACAGATACGGTCATATATACCATATATTAAAACAAAAGGAGGTCAAAAACTTTCAATGCCGAAAGATATTGTAAAGGAATTCAGAGAGTACTATACCTCATTATATAATCTTCCAGTGCCTTCCCTGCCCCCCATGCCTTTGGAAGAATATTAAAACTCCTCACAATTAGTTTGATTTCCGTCCCCAATTCAAAGAGAATTGGAGACACCAATCGCAATGGAGGAAGTGTTTACAGTAATGAAGACGATAAAACATGGGAAAGCTCCCGGTCCAGATTGTTTCTGTATGCAGTATTTTAAAAATGTCTTTACATTATTAGGCCCACATATGGTAAAAACATTCAATGCATTAAGACAGAAAACGGACCCTCCACTTGACGCATTAAGAACACACATTGCGTTAATCCCGAAAGAAGAAAAGGATCAGTCAGTGTGCAGTAGCTACCGACCGATATCACCACTAAATGTGGATTTGAAAATATTCACAAAGACACTCGCATCTCATTTACAACTCCATCTGACGCAGTTGGTACATTTGGACCAAGTGAGGTTTATCCCCACACGGGAGGCTAGAGATAGCACTATTAAAGTATTGAATCTGGTCTAATATGTAAATCAAGGGAAGATGTCTTTGTGAATACAGATGCGGAAAAGGCTTTTGACAGGGTCAATTGGACATTCATGTTAGAAGTGCTGAAAAATATGGGCCTGGGAGATCAATTGTTACTTTGGCTAGCCGGTATATACTCAAAACCATAGGCCTTGATTAAGGCTAATGGAGTACATTTAGAAAACGTTTCAATTAGAAATGGGACCCACCAGGGTTGCCCCCTTTCGCCCCTCTTGTTTGCACTGACGCTGGAGCCCTTATTAAATAGAATTAGACAGAACCCCAATATTAGGTGTATATGCTTGGGAGAACAGGAGTATAAAGTCTCCGCTTATGTGGACGACCTACTTTTCTCGCTCACTAGTCCACAAACATCATTACCAAACCTTATGAAGGAAGTGGAGCGATACAGAGCTCTGTCAAATTTTAAAATAAATGATAGCAAATCTGAGGCGATGGGGGTGTCACTGGCGGGCCCCATGCAAATTAGTTTAGAGAACAATTTCAAGTTCAGGTGGACAACAACCGCACTAAAATATTTAGGAACACAGATCTCCCCGAAGTTAACAGATACTTATGCCTTGAACTTCCCACCACTACTTAGGGAAGTTAGAAAACTATTATATAGATGGACTAAAACTATACACTCTTGGTTCGGCAGATGTAATATTCTAAAAATGAATATAGTACCAAAATTCTTATTTCTCTTCCAGGCGTTACCTATTTCTATCCCCATGGCCTTATTTAGTCAAATTCAAGCCGAGTTCACAAAATTTATCTGGGCGAGTAGACGCCCAAGGATTAACAGAAGTCTGTTGACACTGTCTAAAGAAGCAGGAGGAATAGCAGCACTAGACTTATATAAAAGTATTATATATAATATAATGGGCGGCAACACTGACCAATGGGAATATGTTTTCCTGCAATTTGAGATTTTATTTGAGATCTCTATTTCCTGAAGATGTAACCATTAAAAAAAAAATTTCTTCCCTCTACAGATATTGATGAGTGCAAAGAGAATACTACTAAATGTGGTACCAACATGTACTGTAAAAATACAATGGGCTCATATGAATGTTTGTGCTTAGATGGATTCACATCCACCTCCAATACTTGTATAGGTGAGTATTAGATAATATACTGCTTACCACACGTGTCAGAAAGAAATGTAGAAATTTATTTAAATAAAAAAAAATATGTAAAATGTAACTTTTATTTGGTGACATCACTTATATTTTCTAAAACACTCTTTTAAAGTACTGTATGTTATGTGTTTAGAATAGTGTGGTATAAATAAATAAGAAATAAAGATATAAGTTGCACATATCACATATACATTACATATCACATATGGTTTTTGAGGTGGAAGAAGTGTGAATGGGAATTTAAATAGAAATAGAAACAGGGGAGGTGATTAAAATAGGTAGTTGGAGTAATCATGAAATATGAATATTGATATAAATAAAAGAAATGTATGTATAAACAGATGTAAAATACTACCCTCTATGTTACAGTAGCTTTGGAGATGGAAGAAGGACAGGGAGGAGAGAGAGGGAAAGATTTATTTGATCGGTTCCTTTTTTTTGAAAATACCCCTACAATGGAATAATAAAATGATAAGTGGAGCCACTATCTGCTATAACTATGTGTGGTGATCAGGGCTTTTTTTCTCAGACAATAGGTGCAGGAACTCCCCCTTTCCAAGTCACCCCTTTTCTCCGCCCCTACCCACCACCCAGTACTGTTCCTTTTAGACAATATAAAACCAAGTATCATTTTGAGGTGCTAAGTAATTTGTATGGAATTTGGTAATGCTATCACGAAAAGCAGTAGATCCCCCTAACAACAATGGAACAACCACAACAAAATTTCACCACCAGCAACAATAGACTCACCGCAGCATCAACAGATCTCCGCACAGCCAGCATTAATAGTCTGTCTGGCTGTCATCAACAATAGACACCTCCCCGAACAGTAGATCTCTTTCAGCATCAACTGACCCCACAGCAGCATAAGACCCCCCAGCAACAATAGGTCCCCCACCAGCAACAATTGACCTCCCCAGCAACAATAGATCCCCAGCAGTGAGCATCAATAACCTGCAGCACAACCCAGCACCACCTGCCATTACATACAGTCAGTTCCCCCACGTTCCTGCTGAAAAAAAGCCCTGGTGGTGATGTAAAATTTCTTCCTGAGGCTGCACTCTAGAGTAGATATTGTTAAAATGTAGTAATAAAAACCTGTAAGGGGATTGAAAACATACAGCTGGAGAGTGGAGAGGCTGTTGGTAGAGGGGTTATGTAAATTGAGGAGGAGGGGAGGGGGAGTGGGTTTTAGGGATAAGGGAAAATGAAGATGCTGTATCAAAAATATGTAAGGAAATAGCTGGATGTAAAGGGTGGAGTGCTGTGCCAATTCGGCCATAGCTAGTCACCCCCCATACTTGGCACACATGGGAAACTAAGTACCCCAAGGTAGGGGCTGTGAAGTTCAGTTTAGTTGTCCCCCCCCCCCTTTTTTTTTTTTAATAGGGAAGGGTTTTTTTTTTTTAATCTCTTTTGTTGCACCCTGGTCCGGAGAGGATGGGCGGACTACGTGTAACATCATTAGATGTTAGAGGACTCAATATCCCCAAAAAATTTAAAATCTTATTAAATGACCTTATACCACGCTTCTAATCAGGAGGGTAAAACTAAAGGTGTTGCTATTTTAATTTCCAGTCGAATTCCTTGATCTCTGATGGATAAATGTCTGAAATCAGGGGAAAGATATATCTTCCTCAAAGGATTCATAGGTAGTGTAAAGGTGACCCTAGCTACTGTCTATGCTCCAAATGTGCATCAAAATATTTTCTTGATTCTATCAGGTTCTATCAAAATTAATGGAATTCAGGGAAGGAAAATTGATCTTAGCGGGAAACTTTAATGTCCCTCACTGGATTCTCTTCGGTCCCTAGTGGAACTAAGAAGTGTGTACTTCAGAAGTTTCACAAACTTCAACTAATAGACACATGGCGGGCCTTTAGAGGGACTATACATATTTTTCTATCCTCCATCAATCATACTCCCGAATTGATTTTTTTTTAATACCACAACAGATACTACCTATGGTACAGGATATTTCTATAGGAAATATAACCTGGTCAGACTATGCTCCATTTTATGATGAGTATTTCCCTGTTGGGCGGAACCCAAATAATGGAATGGAGATGCCGCTTAAATGAAAGTTTACATTAAATTACTTTTAATTAATTAACTTTTAATTACTTTTACATTGAAATTACATTATCCTGAAATTCAAGAGGATCTGACCAGGGAAATGAACTGGTATTTTCAGACTAATGATAACAGGGGGGAGTGACCCATGAATAGTATGGGAAGCCCATAAAGCAGTAATCCGAAGAATTTTAATAAAACATGGCTCCGGAATAAAAAAGACTAGAGAAGTACAAACAAAAAAATTACTGAAAAAGATACAGGAAATAGAGACACAACATAAGAGGACACCAGAAAAGGAAATATTATTTGAACTAGCACATTTGAGAAGACAGTTATCTGACCTTCTCCGGTACAAAGCAAAGGGAATATTACAACAAGGGAGGAGGGTGATATATGAATCTGGAGACAAGTGTGGCAAAGTGTTGGCAAGAAAATTAAAAAAACAACAGATACGCTCATATATATACCATATATTAAAACAAAAAGAGGTCAAAAACTTTCAATGCTGAAAGATATTGTAAAGGAATTCAGAGAGTACTATACCTCATTATATAATCTTTCATGTTATAATCTTCCTTGCTTGGCCCCCCATGCCTTTGGAAGAATATTTAAACTCCTCACAATTAGTTTGATTGCCGTCCCCAATTTGAAGAGAATTGGAGACACCAATCACAATGGAGGAAGTGTTTACAGTAATGAAGACGATAAAACATGGGAAAGCTCCCAGTCCAGATGGTTTCTGTATGCAGTATTTTAAAAATGTATTTACATTATTAGGTCCACATATGGTAAAAACATTGAATGCATTAGGACAGATAACGGATCCTCCACTTATAGTCAACACCACAGGCCCTGGTTAAGGCTAATGTGGTACATTCAGAAACTTTTCAATTAGAAATGGGACCCGCCAGGGTTGCCCCCTTTCGCCCCTCTTTTTTGCTCTGACGCTGGAGCCCTTATTAAATAGAATCCGACAGAACCCTGATTTTAGGGGTATATGCTTGGGAGAACTGGAGTATCAAGTCTCCGCTTATGCGGACGACTTACTTTGCTCGCTCACTAGTCCACAAACATCATTACCAAACCTTATGAAGGAAGTAGAATGATATGGAGCTCTGTTGAATTTTAAAATAAACTATAACAAATCAGAGGCGATGGGCGTGTCACTGGTGGGCCCAATGCAAATTAGTTTAGAGAACTATTTTAAGTTCAGCTGGACAACAACCGAACTAAAATATTTATCATGAGTATTAACATACACAACAGAAACGGTGAAAGTCTAAATTACTTGGCATTAAGGCAACAGACACGTCAAGTAGAGGGCATATCAGCAGCCATGGGGGGCACGGCTAACCATTTAGACCAGATCTTGCCATACATTTTAGGACATCCGCTGTTGGCATATGTATCTTTATAGAGAGACAAGCAGTTGTTAACTAGTTGTTTCCAAAAGGTAAAGGGTGGAGATGAGCGTTTTCTCCAATGGAGTGCAATGGCTTTTCTGGCATAGAACAAAAGCATGCCAATTAGAGTGTGTTCCGCTACAGGAGGAATTAAATGTTCAATCCGACCCAAAATACATATAGACATGGAGGATTTCAGAGTTGTGGCACTAACCAGATGGATAAGAGTTATTACTTCCTTCCAGAACATAACAATGACCGGGCAGGCCCAAAAAATATGAGTAAAACCTCCCGGGGCCCCTCCACACCGCCAGCACTCAGGGGAGGAGCTGGAGTTCAATTTATTCAATTTTTAAGGGGTAAAGTATGCATGGTGAACTATTTAAAACTGAATTAGGCATTATAAAAACTAGGGACCGAAAGGGAAAGTCCCATATATCATCCTAGTCGTGAGTGTCAAGATCCGAAATATCCTGTTGCCATCAGGCCCTAGGACCCTCTAGGACAGGCAGTGACACCATAACTAGATGAGAGTATAAAGGGGAAGTAGGAGAATTGGCTACCAAAGGCATGGGAAAATTTATTTGAAAATAAGGAAACAAATAAGACACTGGAAACTTAAAGTTAGAGGACATTAGGGATAAGTAAGCCAGGGATTGATTGACAACTACCTGTGATATAGCCTTAATATTAAATTTGGTTCAGGCATAACACTCTGGCAATTTATACATATGGAGTAAATTGGGGTTGAGCCACAGGGGGGCATTGGAAGAAACAGCGCACTTAGGATAATGCTCACATTTGAGACTGCCCCCGCCCCCCCCCCCCCCCCCCCTAAGCTTGAAGAGTGGTGAGTATAGAGGGTGTTAGTGAGTATGGGGAGTGGGGACCCACGGAGTAGGAATTTCAATGCTTCCAGGGAGTTCTCCACAGTTCACCAGTACAGAAGGGTTGGTGACATCAGCTACACCTTATTTACTGAGTTCACCCACACACACTTTCCAAGATGGATATTCATTTTACTGACATAAATAATAAACAAACATATTACCAGTATTATACAGATATTATGGAAAGTTAAATTGTGCATCAGGGGTGGACTGACAACTCATGGGGCCTCCGGGCAATAGGAGATTATGGGGCCCCCCAGGAAGTATGAGTTTATGGGGCCACACAGTATACAATCACACAGTATATGCACACATATACACACAGTAAACACAGACATGTTTCTATTGGCTGAGAAGGTACTGGAGAGGTGGGGCAGCTATAATCTTGGGATTTTCAGACCAAAGTGATGTTGGTAAGGGACATTTCAGAGACAGATGTAAAAAAAACAAAAAACTGATTTTTACATACTGTCCCTGGTTTTACTGAGGCTGGCAACTCTGATGGGGCCCCCTAGTGGCGTGGGGCCCTCGGGCAGTGCCCGAGTGGCCCAATGGTCAGTCTGCCCCAGTTGTGTATATTGCTAAGAAACACAGGATGCAGTTAGATAGAATGCTGTTCTATCATTGTTAGCCACTCATTTACAAGCACTTGCAATATCTTATTAGAGATACGATAAGACTCAAATGAAAAGCTGACTATACACATTGGTCTCAGCCAACCCAATCTTTTTATTTCTGGTTATGGTGGGGTTTGCCACTCTTCTGCCTCTTGTGCATTCCTACTGGCCCAACAATATAATGGGCGGCCTCAATATAATGGGAGGCCTCACTGACCAATAGGAATATGTTTGCCTGCAATTTGAGATTTTATTTGAGATCTCTATTTCCTGAATATTTAACCATTAAAAAAAATGTCTTCCCTCTACAGATATCGATGAGTGCAAACAGAATACCGCTAAATGTGGTACCAACATGTACTGTAATAATACAGTGGGCTCATATGAATGTTTGTGCTTAGATGGTTTCACATCCACCTTCAATACTTGTATAGGTGAGTATTAGATAATATACTGCTTACCACAAGTGTCAGAAATAAATGTAGAAATTAATTTAACCACTACAATACAGGACACTTCCTTCCTAGACCAATTTTCAGCTTTCAGTGTTCTCGCATTTTCAATGACAATTGCGCGGTCATGCTACGCTGTACCCAAATAAAATTTTTATCATTTTGTTTGCACAAATAGAGCTTTATTTTAGTGGTATTTATTCATGACTCCGTTTTTAATTTTTTGCGATATAAGCGGAAAAACAGCGGAAATCTGGAAAAAAAATATTTTCTTCTTTCTATTTTAAAAGAAATCCAAAAATAATCGAATTTTGTCATAAATTCAAGCCAAAATGTATTCCGCTACATGTTTTTGGTAAAAAAAAATTCAGTTAAGTGTATAATAATTGGTTTGTGTGATCAGTGACATATGTACGTAAATGATCATGTACAGATGTGTGCAGGTGATCACGGACATATGTGTGCAGATAATCATTGGGACATGTGATTTTAGTGGGACATATGTGGGGGACATGTGTTTTTATTATTTGGGGACATTTGTGTTTTGGGGACATGTGTGTTTTACACTAGACTGGTGATCAGTGAGTAAAAAGCTGTAAAAAACAGCTCATACTCACTGATCACCAGCCGGCTGCAGCCATCTGCTCTCCTCTCCTCAGCGACGACTCCGTGTGAGGAGAGGAGAGCCGATTGCCTAGCAACCCACTGTTTGTTTACATCACATGACGGCTGTGATTGGACACGGCCATCATGTAATCTGGAGGGCCAATTACAGAGCCCTCCTACCGATCCGAGATGCGCCATGTCCGGGTGACATGAGAGCATCGGGAACGCGTGCCCATGATCCCCCTCCTTCTGAAGGACGTTCCTGAACGTCCAGTCAGAAGGAGAGAGCTTCCACCCAGCCGTATATATACATTGGCGAGGTGGGAAGTAGTTTAAAAAATATGTAAAATTTAACTTTTATTTGGTGACATCACTTATATTTTCTAAAACACTCTTTTAAAATACTGTATGTTATGTATTTAGAATAGTGTGGTATAAATAAATAAGAAATAAAGATATAAGTTGCACATATAAATCACATATCACATATGGTTTTTGAGGTGGAAGAAGTATGAATGGGAATTTAAATAGGAATGGAAACAGGGGAGGTGATTAAAATAGGTAAGCATGAATAAGCAGGAGTAAGCATGAAATATGAATATTGATATAAGTAAAAGAAATGTATGTATAAATAGATGTAAAATACTACTCTCTATGTTATGGTAGCTTTTGAGATGGAGGAAGGATGGGGAGGGTAGAAGTAGTTGTGAGGAGTGTAGGGAGAAGCACATAGGGGGGTGGGGATGGGGGATGGGAGAAGCATAGGGTACGATGATATATTACTATACTTTACTGTGATGTATATTGTGCGCTGTGGGGGAGGGAGGAGAGGGAGGATGAGAGAGGGAAAGATTTATTTGATGGGTTCCCTTTTTTTTTAAATACCACTACGATAGAATAATAAAATGATAAGTGGAGCCACAATATGCTATAATGATGTGTGGTGATCAGGGCTTTTTTTCTCAGACAATAGGTGCAGAAACTCCCCCTTTCCGAGTCACCCCTTTTCTCCGCCTCAACCCACCACCGAGTACCGTCCCTTTTAGACAATAAAGAACTAAGTATCATTTTAAGGTGCTAAGTAATTTGTATGGAATTTGGTAATGATATCAAGAAAAGCAGTAAAATAGATCCCCTTCCGCCAGCAACAGTAGATCCCCCTAACAACAGTGGACCAACCACAACAAAATTTCCCCGCCAGCAACAATAGACTCCCCGCAGCATCAACAGATCTCCGCACAGCCAGCATTAATAGTCTGTCTGGCTGTCATCAACAACAGACACCTACCCCAACAGTAGATCTCTTTCAGCAACATAAGACCCCCCAGCAACATAAGACCCCCCTCGGCAACAATAGGTCCCCCACAAGCAATAATAGACCTCCCCAGCAACAATGGACTCTCCTTGCAAAAATAGATCCCCAGCAGTGAGCATCAATAACCTGCAGCACAACCCAGCACCCCTCGCCATTACATACAGTCAGTCCAAGAGGTGCCGGAACTGCGTTCCCCCACGTTTCCGCTGAAAAAAAGCCCTGGTGGTGATGTAAAATTTCTTCCTGAGGCTGCGCTCTAGAGTAGATATTGTTAAAATGTAGTAATAAAAACCTGTAAGGGGATTGAATACATACAGCTGGAGAGTGGAGAGGCTGTTGGTAGAGCGTTATGTAAATTGAAAAGGGGGGAGGGGTGTGGGTTAGAGATAAGGGAAAATGAAAATGCTGTATCAGAGGATAAAAATATGTAAGGAAATAGCTGGATGTAAAGGGTGGAGTGCTGTGCTGATTCAGCCATAGCTAGTCACCCCCCATACTCGGCACCTATGGGAAACTAAGTACCCCAAGGTAGGGGCTGTGAAGTTCAGTTTAGTTGTGCCCCCTTCTTTTTTTTTTAGATGGGGAAGGGTTTTTTTTTTCTCTGTTGTTGCGCCCCGGTCCGGAGAGGATGGAGGGAATACGTGTGACATCATTAAATGTTAGAGGATTTAATATCCCAGAAAAAGTTAAAATCATATTAAATGACACCTTAATACTGATGCGGAAATGGTGCAGGAAACTCACCTGAAGGTGGGAGTATACCCTTATCTTCAGAATAGCAATTTCCCAAATGTATACCGTGCTTCTAATCAGGAGGATAAAACTAAAGGTGTTGCTATTTTAATTTCCAGTCTAATTGCTTGGTCTCTGATGGATACATGTCTGGACAATATATATCTCCCTCAAAGGATTCTTAGGTAGTGTAAAGGTGACCCTAGCTACTATCTATGTTCCAAATGTGCATCAAAATGAATGTAATTTTGGGAAGGAAAATTGATCTTAGGATGAGACTTTAATGTCCCCCTAGACCCTAAACTAGACACCTCAACTGGATCCTCTTCGGTCCCTAGTGGAACTATGAAAATGTGTACTTCAGAAGTTTCATGAACTTCAACTAATAGACACATGGCCTTTCATGCAGAAGAGAGGGACTATACATACTTTTCTAAACCCCATCAATCATACTCAGGAATAGATTTTTTTAAAATACCACAACAGATACTCCCTATGGTACAGGATATTTCAATAGTAAATATAACCTAGTCAGACCATGCACCAGTTACGGTGAGGATTTCCCTGTTGGGCGCAACCCAAATGATGGAATAGAGATGGTGCATAAATTAAAGTTTATTAAATTATCCTGAAATTCAAGAGGATCTCACCAAGGAAAATAACTGGTATTTTCAGACTAATGATAAAGGGGGAGTGACCCATGACTAGTATGGGAAGCCCATAAAGCAGTAATACGAGGAATTTTAAAAACATGGCTCCCAAATAAAGAAGACTCGAGAAGTACAAACAAAAAAGCTACTGGAAAAGATACAGGAAATAGAGACACAACATAAGAGGACACCAGAAAAGAAAATAGGAATTGAACTAGCACATCTGAGAAGAAAGTTATCTGACCTCCTCCGGTACAAAGCAAATGCAATTTTATAACAAGGGAAGAGGGTGATATATGAATTTAGAGACAAGTGTGGCAAAGTGTTGGCAAGAAAATTAAAAAAACAACAGATACGGTCAGGTATACCATATATTAAAACAAAAGGAGGTCAAAAACTTTCAATGCCGAAAGATATTGTAAAGGAATTCAGAGAGTACTATACCTCATTATATAATCTTTCAGTGCCTTCCTTGCCCCCCATGCCTTTGGAAGAATATTAAAACTCCTCACAATTAGTTTGATTGCCGTCCCCAATTCGAAGAGAATTGGAGACACCAATCGCAATGGAGGAAGTGTTTACAGTAATGAAGACGATAAAACATGGGAAAGCTCCCGGTCCAGATGGTTTCTGTATGCAGTATTTTAAAAATGGCTTTACATTATTAGGCCCACATATGGTAAAAACATTCAATGCATTAAGACAGAAAACGGACCCTCCACTTGACGCATTAAGAACACACATTGCGGTCATCCCGAAAGAAGGAAAAGATCAGTCGATGTGCAGTAGCTACCGACCGATATCACCACTAAATGTGGATTTGAAAATATTCACAAAGACAATCGCATCTTGTTTACAATTGCATCTGACGCAGTTGGGACATTTGGACCAAGTGAGGTTTATCCCCACACGGGAGGCTAGAGATAGCACTATTAAAGTATTGAATCTGGTCTAATATGTAAATCAAGAAAAGATGCCGAGGTCTTTGTGAATACAGATGCGGAAAAGGCTTTTGACAGGGTCAATTGGACATTCATGTTAGAAGTGCTGAAATATATGGGCGTGGGAGATCAATTGTTACTTTGGCTAGCCGGTATATACTCAAAAACATAGGCCTTGATTAAGGCTAATGGAGTACATTCAGAAAACGTTTCAACTAGAAATGGGACCCGCCAGGGTTGCCCCCTTTCGCCCCTCTTGTTTGCTCTGACGCTGGAGCCCTTATTAAATAGAATCCGACAGAACCCCAATATTAGGGGTATATGCTTGGGAGAACAGGAGTATAAAGTCTCAGCTTATGCGGAAGACCTACTTTTCTCACTCACTAGTCCACAAACATCATTACCAAACCTTATGAAGGAAGTGGAGCGATACAGAGCTCTGTCAAATTTTAAAATAAACTATAGCAAATCGGAGGCGATGGCGGTGTCACTGGCGGGCCCCATGCAAATTAGTTTAGAGAACAATTTCAAGTTCAGGTGGACAACAACCGCACTAAAATATTTAGGAACATAGATCTCCCTGAAGTTAACAGATACTTATGCCCTGAACTTCCCACCACTACTTAGGGAAGTTAGAAAACTATTATATAGATGGAATAAAACTATACACTCTTGGTTCGGCAGATGTAATATTCTAAAAATGAATATAGTACCAAAATTCTTGTTTCTCTTCCAGGCGTTACCTATTTCTATCCCCATGGCCTTCTTTAGTCAAATTCAAGCCGAGTTCACAAAATTTATCTGGGCGAGTAGACACCCAAGGATTAACAGAAGTCTGTTGACACTGTCTAAAGAAGCAGGAGGAATAGCGGCACCAGACTTATATAAATATTATCAGGCCGCCCAGCTCGGCAGAATAATTGACTGGTGTAGACAGGGCCGGACTGGGAATAAAAACCAGCCCTGGAAAAATTTTCATACCAGCCCCACAGCATAACGTCATTATTTTCTTGTTCATGAAAGGGAAAACCATTAAAGCACATTTGATGAAGAGTGTATTATATATAGATTAAATTACATAGGGATATATATATGTATATATATATATATATATATATATATATATATATATATATATATATATATGCAAATTCCAGTTAAAAGTGGTAAGTGGACAATCATCAAGGGGGACCCCAGGAACTCAGATTGTGGGGGGGGGGGGCACCTTCCACAGAAAGAATACACTAAGGTAAGGGGGGTGGGTGCCCACCAAATGCAGCTTTACTCTGCCCGTGAATGCAGTCTCACTGTGCCCACCATTGCGGCCTCACTGTGCCCACCATTGCGGCCTCACTATGCCCATGAATGCAGCTTTACAGTGCCATGAATGCAGTCTCACTGTGCCCATGAATGCAAACTCACTGTGCCCATGAATGCAGCCCCTCCTGTACCCCATGTCCCAGTCTGCAGTCCCTGTCTGTGGGAAGGTGTGTTGTTGATGCTTGGTACGGTACCTTGCATGCCAGCAGGATATCCATGACGGGCAGCAGCAGGCAAGGTCTGTTCTCGTTTTGGATGGGGATGGTGCTCCTTCCAGAGGATCTGTTTGCTGTGAGATGGAGTGGTCCCTGGCCACCTGCACCTTAAGCTGTCCCCATTTTCTGGCCCCAGTCAGCCTGTCCTCTGGTCCTGAGAAAGTGGAGAGCACTTGGTGGGAGCTGGAGAGAAGGGGGAGCAGAGAGTACTGGCGGGGTTGGAGAACACATGGGTGGGGGCAAAGAGCAGGGGGTAGTGGAGATCACAGGGGTGGGGAGCAGAGAGCGCTGGTGGGGAACTTGAGAGTACTGGGGGGCCAAAAAGAACAGTGGTGGAGAGCATGGTAGGTTGAGAGCACTGAGGGGGCTAAGAGTGTGGGGTGGTGAAGAGCACTGGGGGGGGGGCAGAAAAACAAGGGTGGAGAGCACGGGGGCTGGAGAGTACTGCGGGGGGGGGGTACAAAGAGTAGAGGGGAGAGCTTGAGAGCACCAGTGGGGTCCAGAAAGAACAGGGGGAAAAGCACGGGGGACTGGAGAGCATTATGGGAGGTGGAGAGCATTGGCAGGGTTGGAGAGCACATGGGTGGGGGCAAAATGCAGGAGAGAGTGGAGAGCATTATGGGAGGTGGAGAGCATTGGCAGGGTTGGAGAGCACATGGGTGGGGGCAAAATGCAGGGGAGAGTGGAGAGTGCTGGGGGGAGCCAAAAAGAACAGGAGTGGAGAGCACGGGGAGGGGGGGTAGAGAGCACGGGGGGCTGGAGAGTGATGGGTGGAGCTTGGGAGCACCAGGGGGCCAGAAAGAGCAGGGGTGGGGAGAATGGAGGGCTGGAGAGCACTGGGGTGCGGGGCTGTAGAGTGATGGAGAGAGCTGGAGAGCACTGGGGGGGATGAGAAAGAACAGGGGTGAGAGCACTGGGGGGAAAAGAACAGGGGGGAGAGCACTGGGGGGAGTGGAGAGCACTGGGGGGGGAACAGGGGGGAGCACTGGGGGGAAGGAACAAGGGCGGAGAGCACTGGGGGGAGCACTGGGGGGAGTGAAGAGCACTGGAGGGGGAAAGAATGGGGGGGGTGCTGGGGGGAGTGAAGAGCACTGGAGGGGGAAAGAACAGGGGGGAGAGCACTGGGGAGAAGAACAGGGGGAGTGGAGAGCACCAGGGGGAAGAATGGGGGGAGAGCACTGGGGGAGTGGGGAGCATGGGGGGAGAACAGGGAGAGCACTGGGGGGAGTGGAGCGCACTGGGGAACAGAGAACAGGGGGCAGAGCACTGGGGGGGAAGAACGGGGGGAGAGCACTGGTGGGAGTGGAGCGCACGTGGGGGGGGAACAGAGGGGAGAACAGGGGGGAGAGCACTGGGGGGAGTGGAGCGCACTGAGGGGGGGAGAACAGGGGACAGAGCACTGGGGGGGAGCACGGGGGGGTGAAGAGCACAGGGGGGAGAGCACTGGGGGACTGGAGAGCATTATGGGAGGTGGAGAGCACTGGTAGGGTTGGAGAGCACATGGGTGGGGGCAAAATGCATGGGAGAGTGGAGAGTGCTGGGGGGAGCCAAAAAGAACAGGAGTGGAGAGCACGGTGGGGGGGGGGGGGTAGGGAGCACTGGGGGCTGGAGAGTGATGGGTGGAGCTTGAGAGCACCAGGGGGCCAGAAAGAGCAGGGGTGGGGAGAATGGAGGGCTGGAGAGCACTGGGTTGGGGGCTGTAGAGTGATGGAGAGAGCTGGAGAGCACTGGGGGGTGAGAAAGAACAGGGGGGAGAGCTCTGGGGGGAAAAGAACAGGGGGGAGAGCACTGGGGGGAGTGGAGAGCACTGGGGGGAGTGGGGAGCATTGAGGGGGAGAACAGGGAGAGCACTGAGGGGAGTGGAGCGCACTGCGGGGGGAGAACAGGGGGAGCACTGGGGGGAGTGGAGCTCACTGCGGGGGGAGAACAGGGGGAGCACTGGGGGGAGTGGAGCGCACTGGGGAACAGAGAACAGGGGGGAGAGCACTGGGGGGGAAGAACAGGGGGTAGAGCACTGGGGGGAAGAACAGGGGGGAGAGCACTGGGGAGAGTGGAGCGCACTGGGGGGGGGGGACAGAGGGGAGAACAGGGGGAAGAGCACTGGGGGGAGTGGAGCGCACTGAGGGGGGGAGAACAGGGGGAGAGCATTTGGGGGAGTGTAGCGCACTGCGGGGGGGAGAACAGGGGAGAGAGAACTGGGGGGAGAACAGGGGGGGTGGAGAGCACTGGGGGGAGGGGTGCACTGGGGGGGAGTGGAGCGCACTGAGGGGGGGGGGGGAAAGGGGAGAGAGCACTGGGGGGAGTGGAGCGCACTGAGGGGGAGAAGAACAGGGGAGAGAGCACTGGGGGGAGCACGGGGAGGTGAAGAGCACAGGGGGAGAGCACTGGGGGGGAGAACAGAGGGGAGAACAGGGGGGAGAGCACGGGGGACTGGAGAGCATTATGGGAGGTGGAGAGCATTGGCAGGGTTGGGGGGGACTGAGGGGGGGAAAGGGGAGAGAGCACTGGGGGAGTGGAGCGCACTGAGGGGGGGAGAACAGGGGGGGGAGCACTGGGGGGAGTGGAGCGCACTGCGGGGGGAGGGGAGCACTGGGGGGAGTGGAGCGCACTGGGGGGGGGAACAGGGGAGAGAGCACTGGGGGGGAGCACGGGGGTGAAGAGCACAGGGGGGAGAGCACTGGGGGGGGGGAGAACAGAGGGGAGAACAGGGGGGAGAGCACTGGGGGGAGTGGAGCGCACTGCGGGGGGGGAACAGGGGGGAGCACTGGGGCGGTGGAGAGCACTGGGGGAGGGGAGCACTGGGGGGGAGCGGAAGTGCACTGAGGGGGGGAGAAAAGGGGAGAGAGCACTGGGGGAGTGGAGTGCACTGAGGGGGGGAGAAAAGGGGAGAGAGCACTGGGGGGAGTGGAGCGCACTGCGGGGGGAGGGGAGCACTGGGGGGAGTGGAGCGCACTGAGGGGGGAGAACAGGGGAGAGAGCATTGGGGGGAGCACGGGGGGGGGGTGAAGAGCACAGGGGGAGAGCACTGGGGGGGTGAAGAGCACTGGGGGGTGAAGAGCACTGAGGGGGAGCATGGGGGGGTGAAGAGCACGGGGGGAGAGCACTGGGGGGGCACAGGGGGTGAAGAACACTGGGGGGGTGAAGAGCACTGGGGGGTGAAGAGCACTGGGGGGGGTGAAGAGCACTGAGGGGGAGTGGATAGCACTGGGATGGTGGCTAGAGGATGGGGAGAACTGGAGAGCAGGTTGGGGAGGCAGAAAGAACAGGGGTGGAGAGAACTGTAGGGAGGGGGGTAGGGAGCACAAGGTGAACTGGGGGGGGCAGTAAAATAAGTTATATAGGAAGATCAGCAGGGGGGCTGCATATAGAGGAAATAAGCTTTCTATATTCCTCCATGCAGCCGCTCAATACTCGATTCTCCTCCTCTGCATATCATTTCCTCTATATGCAGCCCCCCCCCCCCCCTGCTGATCCTCCTATCCAGGCACACAGGGTGGGCTGTATGGACTGCATGTCATCCTCTTGATCACAGAGCTTGCTGTCTCTGTGTTCGCTCGGCGGCCGCTCTGTAACATGGCCCCGCCCCCCCCAGACCGGCTCATGTGATAGGCAGAGTGTTGATTCTATCTACTATCACACGAGCAGGTCTGGGGGTGCAGGGCCGTGTTACAGAGCGGCTGCCAAACACAGAGCCAGCCAGCGCAGTGTGATCCATAGGAGACAGCACAAATGCAGCCACAACTAAAAGCGGCCCCAGGGCAAGCGGCCTACCGGGAGATATCCCAGTAGCCCAGTCCGGCCCTGGGTGTAGACACGGGGATTATAAATTGCTGACCACCATTGAACAACAAGTAAGCCCAGAGCCATATGATGCTATGCAGCCTTACCCCCCATTTTAAAAACATATCCTACGATAGGCCCTACACTTCGTATAGGTTCTAGGATAATTCAGAATCCTACATTTTCCACCCCAAATTCACCTCTGTTTCCCATTTTGGGAAATCCGGATTTTCGCCCGACCTAGAGCCAGGAGTATTTGGGAAATTGAGAGAGAAAGGGTGCTTTCAAGCCTTGCATTTCTCAATCTTTTTTTTCTGGGGCTTGTTTTAGAGACCCTTTTGGGCCCCGGGCCACAGAGCAGGAGGAGGTAAAGGGGAACTGTTTTCTGTGTTATATGTATAAAAATATAAATCTGACAGGAATGCAAACCTTAGATTTGGATATTATGCTTGGGTTTGAAATATGTTTGTAAAATGAAGAATTAAGACAGTGATACGCAATGATACATTCGTTTCTGTATTCCTGTAAAGAAATAAAGAATTCAAATAAAAAAAAAAGAATAGTGTGGTATAATTGTAAAATGTCACTGGTGACCATTGTCTAAACAGAAAATTAGTGGAAATCCAAAATGCTTGAGTTTTCTCAAGAAGTGAGGGTAATTCTTTCAAGGGGGAACACATGTTTCATGTCAAATATATAAGAAGGAAGTTCCTTTTTAACTACTTCAGCCACGGAAGGATTTACCCCCTTCCTGACCAGAGCACTTTTTTACAATTTGGCACTGCGTTGCTTTAACTGCTAAATGAGCGGTCATGCAATGCTGTACCCAAACAAAATTTGTGTCCTTTTTTCCCACATATAGAGCTTTCTTTTGATGGTATTTGATCACCTCTGTGTTACTTTTTGCGCTATAAACGGAAAAAGACCTAAAACATTTTTTTTTAAATGTTATTTAATTCAATTCAATTCTAGTCAAACATTTAGGCCAAAATGTATTCGACCACATGTGTTTGGTAAAAAAAAATGTCAATAAGTGTATATGTATTGGATTGCACAAAAGTTATAGCTTCTACAAACTAGGGTACATTTTCTGAAATTTACACAGCTTTTAGTTTATGACTGCCTATCTCATTTCTTGAGGTGCTAAAATGGCAGGGCAGTACAACCCACCCCCCCCCCCCCCCCATGACTCCATTTTGGAAAGTAGACACCCCAAGGAAATTGCTGAGAGGCATGTTAAGCCCATTGAATGTTTGAATTTTTTGTCCCAAGTGATTGAGTAATGACAAAAATGTTTTTTTACAAAAAGTTGTCACTAAATGATATATTGCTCACACATGCCATGGTTATATGTGGAATTGCTCCCCAAAATACATTTAGCTCCTTCTCCTGAGTATGGGGATAACACACTTTTTGGGAGCCTAGCCACGTACGGGCCCCCGAAAACCAAGCACTGCCTTCAGGATTTCCAAGGGCGTAAATTTTTGATTTCACTCCTCACTACTTATCACAGTTTTGAAGGCCATAAAATGCCCAGGTGGCACAAAACCCCCCAAATGACCCCATTTTGGAAAGTAGACACCCCAAGCTATTTGCTGAGAGGCATGTTAAATCCATGGAATATTTTATATTTTGCCTCAAGCTGTGGGAATATGACAAACTTTTATTTATTTATTTTTTGCACAGAATTGTTGCTAGTAAGTTGCTAGTCCTTGTTGGCCATATATTGTAATCTTTTTTTTCATGCAGCCTGTGGGCTGAATGAAAAAAAAAGATTGATCGGTGGGTATGCCCACCATTAGAATACCTCCCTTTATCCACCCACTTCTAATGATGGGCATACATGCACCATTTATATATGCCGAAGCACAGGGGCATCCATCCACCTCAAAAGGTAGGAGCAAATCGCTCCTCCACCCCTGCTGCCCCCAAGCTTCGGCATATATGCTCTTTTTTTAACTGTGGTGGTGAAATCACCTCCTACAGCTCTTGAGTCACAGCTTTATGTATCGTGGGAGCAAATGCTGTTGCTGTCAAGATAAATAAATCCATGCTGCAACTGAATGGCATACCTGCTAAGCAAATGAGGGTTAACAGTAAAACAAAGTAACATTACAGTATAACAGTAAGACTTACCATACCTGCAAAGCAAAATACAAAAAAAAAGTAAAAAATAGCACATTTTTAATGCAATCTGTGCCTAAAATATATATATGCCGAAGCATAGGGGCATCCTCCTGCAAAAGGTAGGAGCAAATTGCTCCTCCACCCCTGTTGCCCCCATGCTTTGGCATATATGCTCTTTTTTTTAACCGTGGTGGTGAAATCACCTCCGATAGGGCTGGAGTCCCAGCTTTATGTATCGTGGGAGCAAACGCTGTTGCTGTCAAGATAAATAAATCCGCTCTGCAGCTGACTGGCGTACCTGAAAACAAAAAAAGGTTAACAATAAAACACAGTAAACAGTAAAGTATAAAAAAATTGCATATCCATAAAGTAAACATGATAAAACATAATAACAATAAAGCATTGCAGAATAGAATACAGTAAAAAAAAGAGCAGAACAATAGAGAGAGAATAGAGAGAGAGAGAACAATAAGGCCGCGTACACACGCGGGGACTGTTCGCTCAACTTTGTTCGTCAAACAGTTTGAGCGGACAGTCCGCTCAAAATTAGCATGGACGGACTTGCCTACACACGACGAACGAACAGTCCGCTGAAACTTGCGCGATGACGTGAATGGCACGTACGACGGGACGAAAAATACGACGTCCTATACACTGCAATGCAACCTTCGACGTGTAAATCCTTTCTGAGCATGCGCGGAACTTAGTTTGTCGAACAAGCCTACACACGAGGGGACTGTCCGCTGAAACAAGGTTTCAGCGGACAGTTTTTCGGAAATTCCGAAAAACTTTGTTCAGCAGACTGTTCGCTGAAACTGTCCGCTGAAAGCCCACACACGAGCGGACTGTCTGCCGAAACACTGTTCAGCGGACAAAGTTGGGCGAACAGTCCCCGCGTGTGTACGCGGCCTTACATGACAACTATTTTTGATTTTTTGATTTTATATATTTTTGTGTTTTGTTTTTTTTTACACTTTTTTTGTAACTGTAATGGTTCTAACGGTTGTAACTGTTGTAACGGTTGAAGCGGTTTGGGTCTCCCAAAATGCAATGGCAAAAGTGTGCCTAGTCTATGCAATGCTGTATCCTATGTTAATACTCAACTAGTGTATGGAAGCGTTCAAAACATTCACCAATGCAAAGACCAGGATTGTCAGGACAGGAGGGACAAAAAAATCAGGTGTCACGCCTATATATGCCATACGCCTATATATGCGATTGCCGCAGACACTACATGTTTTTTGGGGGGTTCGTTGGTTAGGGGTACTTGGGAGGACATAAGGAAAATGCCTCTCAGACAGCCGGCTTACAGCATTTGGTTGGGGAAGGTGTGATGGAGCACCATCTGGAAACAGAAGGGTTCTGACAATCTCTTCCTGGAATTTAAGGAAGGATCCAGTCCATCCTGAAGCTCTGTATAGCACATGAGCGTTCAGCAAAGCCAATTGAAATAAATAAACAGACACTTTTTTATACCTGCATCTGGCCTTATGGCAACTAGGTACGGTGCCAACAACTGGTCGTTGAGGTCCACCTCTCCCATATTTTGGTTACATTCGTGGACACAGAGGGGTTTCTCCACAACACCAGTCGCCGTAGTAATTTGGACCATTGTGTCTGCATGAAGGGAGGTAAGAACGAAAACATTCTTATTATCTCTCCACTTCATAGCAAGCAAGTTATTACACTGCAAGCAGGCTCTCTCCCCCAGCCTAAGACAGGAATATACAAGCCGCTAGGGAAAGCCCAGCAATTAGGTCACATGGTGCCACATGCTCCAATCTGTTGATCAAACAAGTGACTAAACAGTGGCATGCTCGTGTAATAATTGTCCATGTTCAAGTGGTACCCCTTTCCGAATAAGAATGACACCATGTCCCACACAATTTTGCCAGTGCTTCCTATGTAGTCAGGGCAGTTTGTCGGCTCTGCGTGACTATCTTTGCCCTCGTAAACCATAAAACTACATGTATAGCCCGTGGCCCTGTCACAGAGCTTATACATCTTGACCCTGTATCTGGCACGCTTGCTGGGAAGGTACTGTTTGAATGACAAGCGGCCAGAAAACGTAATCAGGGACTCATCAATGCAGAGAACTTGATGAGGAGTAAACAAGTCTGCAAAACCTTGGTTTTCAAGGGGCTGGATTTTGTAAAGCCGATCATATCCAGGGTCTCCATGAGGATGACAGAGTTCATTGTCACTGAAATGCATGAACCACAAGATCTGCTCGTATCATGCCCTGGTCATGGAGGCAGAGAACAAGGGCATATGGCGAATTGGGTCAGTGGACCAATATGACCGCAACTCGCTCTTTTTGGTTATGCCCATGTTGAGGGAAAGACCCAGAAAGAGCTTAAATTCGCCACTATGAGATCTTCGGTGAAAAACAGCAAATAAAAATCAAGTGATGTAAAATCAACTGTTTCCACCTGAATGTCGAGTTGGCCAGTGAATGGGGGAAGTATGGGTGCTGCAGAAGTGGTGGGTTCCCAATTAGGATTGGCGAATGCAGCAGGAAGGGTGCTATGGGCACGACGGGCCTGTGTTCATCTTCTTGGTGGCAGCGGGACACTACTTGTGCTTGCCACCTCACCAGCTTGAACTGCACTAATGGGACTCGCCACATCACCACGTGATACTGCAGTGTTGGATGTACAACCAGCGTGTACTAGGCCGCTGGTGCTTGCCAGTTCACCAGAAGGAATAGTGGTGCTAGTACTGCTCTGTTCCATAAGAGGGACCTGCAGATCTTGCACCTCAATGACAGAAGGAGAAAATTGGGGTCTGGTACACTTGACCTTGGCAGGGACCACAATTCTGTCAGCAGAGCTATCTGTCATGGAGCCGCTGTCGTCTACAGGATTGTATTCTGAGCCTGAATCTGACAGATGAGTGACCTCCTCTTCAGTATCTGTCATGCTCAGAAACGTGTAGGCCTCTTCACTAGTGTACCTTCGATTTGCCATTTTGGGCTCTAAATTTAGTGGTACACTAGAAAGACTCACAGGTAAAAAATCTCCTGACTGTTAGCAACTGTATCAAAACGCTACAAAAAAAAACTGTTAGCGATCGCAGGGTCAGGCCTGACTCTGCGAATGCTGCAGTTATGTGTTTAGTGTTTTGTAAGTAAGAGTGATTGATCGATACTGCACTTGGGTGGGCTGGGCAGAGGGGCTAAACACAGGTGCTAGCAGATATCTGGGCTGATCCCGCTAACACTGCATTTTTGGGACCCCTGAACTGCTGGGGACGCTAGTATAGATCTGATCAGATCAGATATCGATCCGTTCAGATACTATACCACTAAGGGTGGTGTATGCTGCGTGCATGGGTGTTAGCGGTACTGGCACTAATCTGATGCTGCCTGGGGTGTCGCAGACCCTAAAACCTAACTTATATCACCCCGTCGGGTAATCAGGCGGTTAAACCTTTATTAGGTAATAAATGGTGGGTGCCCTGACACTATAAAAAAAGAACTAACTAACCAGCGTCACCCGTAACAGTTATATGGTGATCACTGGTGAAAGGGTTAACTAGGGGGGTTAAAACCTTTATTAGGTAGTGGATGGGGTACCTGATGCTATAAAAAGCTGCGGGGAACCTAATACTTACCTCCCTAACTAGCATCGCCTATGACACTAATACAGTTATCATAAAAATGATCGCTTAGTGACACTGGTGATGGGGGGGCGATCACGGCGTTAAACCTTTATTAAGGGTGGTTAGGGGGGTACCCTAGACCTAAACGGGGCTAACCCTAACTGCCCTAACAGTTATTGCAGTCACAGTGCACCAATGCAGTAATCAGTAAAAAAAAAAAAAAAAAAACTGCTATTGGTGTCACTGTAACAGGGGTGATTGGGAGGTGAAATGTGTGTCTGTGTGTTCTACTGTAAGTGTTGTGTTAGTGCAACTCACTTTGGATGTCCACGGGAGCTGGAACGAACAGGCTCCACAAGGAGAGATGACATCATTTCCTCTGCCGCTGTTTACATTACAGCAGCAGAGGAAGCTTTTCATTCACCATGAGTGATCGCAAGGGGGCTGCCATAAATCAGTGACCTCCCCCTCAGTACAGATCGATCCCGCAGCTTGGGCATCGGCATCGGGTATGTTACTTTGCCTGCCTGTGCCATTCTGCCGACGTGTATCATCACGAGACAGTCGACAAGTGGTTAAAGCGGTAGTAAACTGCAGCTGGGCAAAAAAAAATTTAAAATCCCCTGCAATGGCAATGGCATAATGTGCTAGTATGCATCCCATACTAACACATTATGAAATTACTGACCTTAGAACGAAGCCCTCCAGCACGGCATGCTGACAGGGCTTCCATCTTTACCTGGGTTTGCAAGCTCTCCCTGTATGAGTGGCTGCAGTCATGATGACGTCACTCCCACACATTGCCGGGAGCCGTTGGCCATAGCATAAAGCTGTAAAGGTCTGGCACGGTATGCCAGACCTTCAGAGCACATGCAACGGTGACTTCACCAACTGCAATTGCACTTTAAAGCACTTTAGCATTTACATTAAAGCAAAATATGCAGACAGATATGAAAGTCACAAATGAATGCAGCTCTATAATTACTAATATATCATTTTAATACAAGCAGCATTGTGCTGTGTGGCAGAAAAGTGCAGGTTTAGGGACTGGATGGAAAGAAATACAAATCCTCAACTTTTAAAGGGGGGGATTCTACACAAACCCCTGTGTTCTATGTTTCTGTAATAGTAGTAGTATTAGTACTACCCTATCTGCTATGGATATATTACAAGTCTGCAAGGATTATCTATCTGCCTACCATCCATGCTAGCGAGCGCATTCTTTGCAAAGATAAGACAAATAAGGTATAATTTCAATGTAGCAGCAACAAGTTATATCTTAATGGAAAGATATCTAATCACTTCCTGTTCTCGTAACAAATCAAAAATAGGTTCTAACACTTCCTCTTTAAAAAAAAACTCAGAAAAAATACTAAACGGTGCATGCATTTTCACATTATACTTCCAGTCTTCCACTTCTTACTTTCTTGTATTCTAGATAAATGATTAATTTATTTCAAGATTATTATCAAAATACATTTATGGTACAGAGCATGTCTTGAAGAATAGAATGATCTACCCAGGGTGTTAAGCCCCATACACACTATCAGATTTTCTGCTGATTTTTTCCTTTGGATTTACCAAAACCATGTAGTGCAAGGGCATGCCTGATTGCATACAAATTGAAGCTTCTAAGGTTTGACCTCATATTATATGGTTTTGGTAAATCTGAAGGAAAAAATCAGCAGAAAGTCTTCTTTTATTTAAAACTGTCTACACCTTACTGATCAGACTAATGTACCATGAGCTGTAGTTATAAATATTTTAAGCAGAGGCTCTCTGACACCTAAAAATGAATTCAAGGGTTTCTCCATGTACAAAGTTTGAGAAAGGCAAGACTATAAAGTAAGCACACACCCTTCCCACAAAGCAATATTTGGTGCGTGAACAACCAATCACCAAGCCCCAGCATTGTAATGTGGGGGAATACCTAAATGATATTAGGATGATATATACACAAGATACTAACTGATTTTATTGTTTACCATGAACTGTATGAAGAGTGTTTGCCTAACGCTATGAAACAAAGGTATACGGAATCCTGCGTCAATCAGATGAAAAAGGTACTTTTAAATGTATTTTCAATTCTTCATTTGTATATTGTTGTTTAATTGTTTGCAGCATAATGAAGTTTATAAGCCTAGGTTAAAAAATGCAGTGCAGGAAACCCCACGATTCATGTTTCCCACACTGCATTCAAATCGCACTGTCCTTGTGATCTGCAGTGGGTGTCAGTGCAATCTTAACAACACGCCATGCGCAGGTCACAAAAGTAGTGCATTTGCCTGCACCAAATCACATGGTACAAAAGTACCATGCGATCCAGTTGCAGTGTGGTCCCATAATTGGTTCCAAAATTGGTGTGATACGGTGTAAATTGAGCCCATTCAAAATAGATGTGCTCAAATCACACCGCACTAAATCGCAAGGGAATTGAACAGGAATGCAGTGCGGTTTATAGTGTGAACCGAGGCTGAAATTAGGATTACTTGTAATCCCCTCATAAATAGGGATGAGCTAAGGTTCAACTTGATAGCAGGCCACTGGTCCAATCGGCTGTGGGTATGCAATTCCCCACCCTGCAGCGGCACATAACAAAGAGGTGGAAATAATACACATATAAAGAAAGTGGACCAGGATGCACAGATAAACAGGCCTGAACAAGTCCCGAAATTGACTTTACACAATGCAGAAAAAATGTGCCCTTTGGGACTTTTGAGGGATCTAGCCAAATAAAATGTCAAACCATTATATAAAAATATAGAACAACTTTACTATTCACATACAAGTATGTAAAAACCGCACATAGTGGCAATATGTATGACAAGACTGCATTACATTCATTACAATATATAGCACTAAAAAGTGACTGCCATCAAGTGTGTATGGAGCACAGATACTGTAAAATTGCTTCTCAGCCCGCTTCGTTAAACAGCGTTCACTTTATCAGAAGGTGCAGCAATTTGAACCCAAATCTGCAATAAATAAAAAAAGTGGGGGGGGGGAAGATAGAATAAAAACATATAAATTTATACAGTCAACATATTTACATGACAAAAGTAATGCAGACAGCATCAAACAAGTATCTTAACAGGTCACTAAACGTAAAAACAATTTGAGGTAGATCCTCGGTGAGGGACAAGGGGAGTAGATGGCCACCAGCAAGGCAGTCCTTCTCAGGTACTGGGGGTGGAAGAGATCACCAAAACGGAAAAGGCCCCAAAAGTGGGTGGGCAAGCAGGTGGTGGAGATTCAAAATAGCATGGTGTCAGCGGGTAACCAAGATGGAAGTTAGTGGAATCCTTTTATAAAGTACTGTCATCAAAATGACTATCGCCCAATGATAATCCACACCATAACGTGAGAATGATGAAAGAAAACCAATTGCGCAGGAGAAGACCTAATGAAAGTAGTGGAAAATAGAAGAAGGAAAGAAAAGGAAGAAATTGCACAGTAGGGGAAGTATAGTGGTGGTTGGGGAGGTATAGTGATGGGGAGGTTTGGTGCTGGCTGTGGAGGTAAGGTGGTGGTTCAGTGGTATAGTGGTGGCTATAGATGTATGGTAGTGGTGGTGGAGGTATGGTGGTAGCTGTGGAGGTAAGGTGGTGGTTTAGTGGTATAGTGGTGGCTATGGAGGTATAGTAGTAGTGGTGGAGTTATGGTGGTAGCTGTGGAGGTATGGTGGTGGTGGTAGTTAGGGAGATATGGTGGTAGCTGTGGAAATACTACAGACATCCTTGACCTAATATGGCCACGCTGCCATATTTGGATAGTGTCAATGACCACATAAAGCCATGTGGCTATATTAGGCCAATAATATCATTGACATTACTGGGCCTTTGTTACATGTGGCTGTGTGGTGGGGAGCTTCATGACAACAGCCTGCTATCATGTAACGGTTTACCAGGTTTTAGGCTGAAATTAATTCAGTCAGAGTTCTTGAGGTTTTAGTATCTTGTTTATTGTGGCAGTATAAATAAGGACAGTAGTGAATAGCACTGGAATGAAGCTGAATAACAGTCATCTACAGTGTCACCAGGCTTGGGCCTGTATTACCAAATGTATAAGGTCCCACACCAAGATGGCTGCCAAAGGTCACCAGAATTTGCAATGTCTAATTAGACAACCAATACCCAAGACACTGACAGGGGCACTGAGGGGACAATTCCCTATAAAGACTCCTTTCCATCTGCATAGTGGCACGGTGCCACCTATAAGCAGGTTGATTGGTCTGGATCCTAAGGGGCTCTGGGTAACACTTGGGAAATGCATGAGAAATCTACACTAAAGACTTGCTGGGATCTATGGTCCACTCTGGATCGCCGATTAGTCAGATGAACCCTGGAACATGGACTTCTCTGTTAGAGCACTGCCAAGTTTGGACTTTCCTCTAAGAGACTTCACCTGTGCAGGTAACCTGGGGCAGCCACAGTTAGGTTCAGCTAGGAATGGAATGTTATTACATGTTGTATGTGTTTCCAAGTCTACAGTAGACATTAATTCTACTGCTCCAAGCATGATCTGAAGTTATTTATAGGGGTGCATGTAAGGTCTAGGCATGATATTAAAGAACTTGTGTCTGCAAACCTTCTCTGCAGCAAAGGTTCATGAGTAATTACAAGGAAAACAGCAACCAGTCTTGGCATGGGCCCTGATAGGTTGCAGGTTCTTTGGTAGCGAGGAGGTCAGTGTTTGGACTCCCGCCCTAGCTGTCTGTCTCCATCAGTCACTGAGAGCGGAGTAGCATTATGGAGATCTAGGCCTGATCACTTGGTACAGAAACAGAAGAGTTAAGTGAAAGCACGCATAAGGTTCACGCTATGGGTCCACGCTATGTGCTCAGTGAGACCCTATTCTGTTAATGGGAGTGAGGTAACAGAGTTATGCTGACTGGTGAAGTGAGCAGTGGCTCAGCCTGTTCTTCCTAATGCAAAAAATACATCAAAGCGGTGGGAGTCGGGAGACCGCTTTAATGTTTGACTGTTCACATGACCACGGCTCCTGCCTGGTTCCCAGTCTTTGGTGAGCACCCCGTTCAATGCCTGGCAAGAACCCACCCCAGGGGGAACATCTCATGTAACCCTTGCTCGGTGCCCATAGAGATAAGGAAACATGGAACTATTCAGTGCAAGTTTGTTGGCAGTAATATTTACTCTAGCCCATGCAGCCTTGTCAAGAGGGGCCAGAATACCATCCAAAAATGTGAAATCCTTAAAAATGAATTATGTCTCACGATGCCATAGTAGGTCTTATGTATGGAGAGATTAAGACAAAGTAATGCCAAAATCACAGATATTCTGTATGCCAGCTTCTACAAGGTTAGCAGTTTTTTTATGTTCTCTAAATCTAACCCTTTTGAGTTCTCTTTTTGCAGGATCCATTCTGCTCTGTTCTTGAGCACTCAATTCGATTTCTGAATGAATCTTGTCAAAAAAATAACATCAGTGATCAGGTAAGAAAACCCAGTATGGGAAGTGGCTGTCTGGTGGAGGAGTGAATGCTTTATCTTCACATCTGCTCAGGCATGCATGTGTCTTGTTTACATTCGATTGTAGTTTCATAATCCTTCCCCTTTCCTCTCCTTTCCTTTCCCATTTCAATTCCCCTTTCCTTTTTCCCTTTTCCTTTTTCCCTTTCCCCTTGCCTTTCCTTTCCCCTTCCCTTTTCCTTTCCCCTTCCCTTTTCTTTCCTTGCTCTCACCTTCTGTCTAAATTTTTCTCATCACAGACAGCAAATGAGGAACTCAAGAAAATAACCAAAGAGATCACTCAGGCTCTTTCCAATTCCAGCATCACCACTAATAAAGTGCAGGATGGAAAATTCATTACAGGGTTTCTACAAAATGTGGAAAACACTTTGCTGATATCTTTTCTGCAGGCACCAAGGACTCAGAAAATCAACACCACTGATCTAGGTGATCATATATAATATAATATGTATAATACTTATGTCAGCTTAACAAATGGAGTCTTTACTTTTTTTTATAGCCCAACTCTGGGCTGGATTTTGTTTAAACCCAGCTGGTTTAAAAAACAAAACAAAAGCACCTCTTTCCTGGCATTGTCCTCCAAAATAATTAGTTCCTCCTCAGGACATCATGGATATACCCCATGAGGGGGAAACACCACAGTACCTTGAGGTCATATTGAAATTATACATAGAACACCAATGGCATCATGATGTTAACACCACTCACTACATTATTGAGGAACATCTGGCACTAAGGGGGGTAAGAGACTCCATGCATCATGGGACTGGCTTGAAGATATCTGGGAGAGGTAAGTATTAAAACAAATGTAACAAATGTTACTGAGACTTGGATATCCTACATCTGACCGTGTGTAGGCTCCATCAGACATTTTCCATCGGAATTTCTGACAAACAAAATTTGAGACCTGGATTTCAAATTTTCCGACAACAAAATTCGTTCTCATAAATTCCGATTGTGTGTACACAATAACGACACACAAAGTTCCACGCATGCTCTGAATCAAGTGAATCGAGTTACCACAACATCATTATCTTGTATTTTTTTTAACCTCAAGGAGGTTGGTTGGTGTTGGTGTCCCTTGTTAATTTGACATTGAAGGATGGTTCGAACTCATACAGGTGGATTTTGGTTGTGAGTTGGCCCCTCAACCCCTTATTTAGGGTCAGATAAATCATTTCTTCACAGATCAGGCATTGGCCCTCCTGAATTTCCTGCATTTTGCATGCAACCATGGAGGCAAAGGCCTCTTGAAGAGTGGGGATGGTTCTGAGGGCAGCATTAGCCTCCTGAATCAGCCCAAGCTCTGCCTCCCCCTTCCTGGGCCTTTTGGTTGGAAGGCGGAGGGGAGGGACAACCTCCTGGCTGCCACTTACCCCCACCGCCTCCTGGCTGCCACTTACCCCTGCCACCCCCTGGCTGCCACTTTCCCATGCCACCTCCTGGCTGCCACATTCCACAGCCTCCTTCTGGCTGCCACATTCCACAACCTCCTCATGGCTGAGGCTTTCCTGTGTATGAAAAAGGGACATAGTTTTAGTTTTTTATTCATCAATCACACACAATTTTCAGCTCATGACTGTTGCAAATTGAATGTTAACAAATATAAAAGGCTATCATTCTGACCCCAACATTTTTCATTCATGTCCCAAACATTGGCCACTACTGTCTATTGATATGTAAAACACTTTAATAAATCAGCAATTAGTGATTAATAATAACATCATTCATTTTACGACAAGAAAAATGTATAACAATGCTATACCTGGCTCAAGCTGGGCTCCTTCACTTCTTTCTGGCTGGAAGGCCCAGGTTGGATGCCGGAAGCCTCAGCTGGGATGGAAGGAAGCGTGGAAGAAATAATGGAAGGAAGGGTTGAGAATGATTGCCTGACTTCAGTCTGGTCTGACAGAAAATGCAGTCTGTCATAGTACCACAGGCTGGGGACATAAATGGCATCTGCTGCTGCTCCTGATCTCATGGAGTCCTGGACCTTATTGCGCTCCCTATTATAATTGCTCCTCATCACTCCAATTTTTGCTTTCAAATAGGGGATGGCTGATGTGGGGATCTGTGGCTTCATCAACTCCAGCAGTTTCTCCAGCGCTGCCTGCCTCTTTTGTTTATGATTATAATGCGGATGTTTCACTTGCCACAGACAGGGCAGCTCCCTGTACCTATCTATGAATAGGGGGAGGAAATTGTGATCATTGAAGCCATCCATTTTCTCTGCAAGACACAACACAAGACAAACCCTAATGTCAGGCTAAACTCTCCTAATCTTGTCCCAATATAGGCCTCAATCTAGAAGCAGTATGGGCCACTGATGCACAAGTTAAAATTTTACCTTTGTTAGAACAATCAACCCTTCTGCTACTCCATCCTCCGCTTACAGATCGAACGTACGACGCATGTGTGTTGCGCTTTATATACACTGTGCATGCTTGAAACTCCGCCAGCCCGAGACATTCTTTCTAGTCTATTCCCCACCCCTTGTCTTGCAGTGCAGTGGGAGAGCACATGGCGGAGAAAGAGCAAGTGCATACAGACAGCAACAGCAGCAACGACGAAAGGCAGGAGCCACAAACGCCCCGATCCCGGAGGAGATTTAATACCTCAAATTTGTCCTTTATAGAGATGGTGGAGATGGTGGACATATTGAAGAGGGCCAACTGTGATGGGAAGCATGGACCTTACCCAAACACAAATGCCAGAAAGGCCAAGATCATGGCTAAAGTTGTGAAAAGCCTGCACAGGAATTTTGGGGTACGACGATCCAAGGATCAATTGAGGAAACAATGGTCAGACCTGAAATTCAGTACAGAAAGATCAAGAGTTCTTCAAAAAAAGTAAGTAGTTGTCGTGTGTTCCTATTATTATTATTGAATCTTTTTTTTTGTTTTTGTTTTTTTAAATAAAGTTTTTATTGAAGGTATAAACAACAATAACAGGAGAAGAACAGGTGATATGTGAATGCAGACGCAGCCACTATCATAAACATGCTTATATAAAGATATTAATGTACAGAGTGGTATTTCAAGGCATACTTGTTATAACCTAGCACTCAGGTTTGTCTTTGTAAGCCAGTTAATATATCTTTTTCTTTTCATTTATTTTTTTATCTTCTTCTCTCTCTTGTGATCCCCTATCCTCTCAGCCCTCACTCCTATCCTCTGCTTTACACGAAATGTTTTGATTGTTATGTTGACAAATCTTTGTTTTTCAATTGTTTGAAGTATCTTATCCATATAAGGCGGGGGCGGGCCCGCCCCACAGACCAAACAAATGTGACACAGTTAACACACCACATGTTCTGCCTCAGGGAAATCCAGGCTATGTAATATAGATCTGCCTCTCTGAAAAATTGAGTTCTCTACACTGATCAGAAACAACATAGCCACCCTCCTAGTACTGAAGTCGTCTGCAAGTATAAACTGAGATCACACCCTAACAATGTCTTCCCCTACATTTATTTTCACGAGTCAATCACTCTGCTACCCACACTACGCATCTCCGCCTGTGTAAACCAATCCCCAGTTGATCCCGAATTTACACGGCAGGGCCAATGGTCTGACAGACTACACTACCTAATTCCTCTCTCTCGACAAGCCCGCACAGTGTCACTCAACCACTGGACCCATCCGGTACACACGTTTCTGTCAGACCCTCCAACTCTGACAGGTGAACGAATTCTCACCTGCCACCGGAACACCTCCCCTTCCCCCCCTAATTTCCATCTCACCCCCCACACACACAACACCACACAATCCAATCTAAATACCCCCACCCCACCACTCATCTCTCAACCACAACCTACACTACCTTAACCTGGATCTCTACCTTTTCCTTTGCTCCCTCCCTGCCACAGCTCTCCAAACCTATCTTGCTTGATCACCCGAAGGACACACAGACAGAAGTCAACGATGACCTCTACACCATCTAATTCAACCGCAACACCGTTTAAGATCATTTCACTTAACGCTAAGGGACTTAACATACCAGAAAAATGGTCCGAACTCCTCCTAGCCATGCACCGCGATAAGGCGGACATTATTTTCCTTCAGGAAACACATTTCTGCATGGACTCAACACCTAAACTATTATTATAATTATTACTTGCATGTTGCTCCATGTACTTTTCTTTACTGTTGTAAAGTTTAAAATAGCAACTTTCAGGTTCGTGGGCACAATAATTGTTCGTAGTAAACATCGTTCGTTCACCCACTAATACAATGTTTTTGGCAGATCCAGGTTAACTACATTTGTTCAGGCCTATTTGTAATAAAATAAGTTTAGTACACTGTTGTCTAGATGGGTTTGTACTAGAATGAAATGCAAACTTGATTCAGTTTAAGGAGAGGACACTCAGAAGATGTTTACACATCTGGATGCAGGAGCACTAGTGTGGGACACCAGAACACCCTTTTTAAGATGTCCTACACAGGTGCTCCAGTGGATACTAGGGGTGTCTCCATGTGTGAAAATTGTACAAAAAAGGTAATTATTACAGCTTTAGAAAGGGAAATAAATAATGTCTTTAGCTTGGAATTCTGCCAAAAAAAGACAATTGTACGACAGTTCCAAGCAATGTTTCATATTACTATTTCTCGCCTCAAATATTTGTGTGCTAAGCCTACCTTTTTTTATTCACACAGGGGAGAAACACCAGGGACCCCCCACCTCCTAAAGAAATCCCCACACCACAACCAGAAGATGTTGAGGAAGGAGAGTTTTATGAAGTGGGCAAAATAGTGACCACAACAGGTGAGTGTCTGAGAGCACAGCTTCAGGAAATAGATGGATGCTTGCATATTCATAATACATGTTGTGTTTTAGAATTTTAGGTGATGTGTATGTTGTGGAAGAAGAAACTCATTTCACAAGTGCAAGTGCACAGATCCCCAATCGGGGAGATCATGGTGTGCAATCGGGATAGAAGATCAAGGAAGACATCATGATGTTGCAAAAAGACTCAAAAACATCATTGATATTTTAGGCAGAATCTAAAACACATCTAAATTCTTCAATTTGTTGTTGTTTTGAACAGTTTTTAAACTTTTTGGAAGTATATTGAAAGCCAAGTTTTGAAGATGCACACAGTGGGGTTTATCTACTAAAGGCAAATCCACTTTGCACTGCAAGTGCACTTGAAAGTGCACTGAAAGTGTACTTGGAAGTGCAGTCGCTCTAAATCTAAGGGGAAGGTCTGAAATGAGTGGAAGCTCTGCTGATTTTATCATCCAATCATGTGCAAGCTAAAATGCTGTTTTTTTATTTCTTTGCATGTCCCCCTCGGATCTACAGCGACTTTACTTCCAGGGGCACTTGCAGTACAAAGTGGATTTTCCTTTAGTAAATAACCCCCAGTGCGTCAACATATGCTATCTGCCATCACGGGATATCAATGTACGTGTTTTGTGGGTGCAACCCCTTCCTCGCAACTCAAGTAGCTGAAAGGAAGGGGTTGCATCCCCGAAACAAGTCCATTGATCCCCATGATGGGAGCTAGCACATGTTGACATTAGGCATGGGATCAGGAGGGAAATCACCATTTTGACTCCCAATTTGTGTGCATCTTCAAGATTTGGCTTTTACAGGGGTGACATCACCCCATCTTATGAAGGCAAGATCAACACAGTTTGGACATACTAATGTCTCATATTGCCTTCAATTTATCAAAGTTGAACTTTGTAAGTTCCTGAGTTGTGTATGGTTTTAAACATGCCTGTTTACCACAAAAAAGGCTATTTTGTAATGTTAAGCGGCAAAATGTTATTTTAAAAATATATTTTGGTAAAAAAACCTTTTCTAATGCACATGTGAATGTGCACAGAGTAAAAAAATTCTAATCAACAATGTGTGGCTTCTTCTTTCAATACTAAATAGCATTTTATTTAGTGGGCTGGTGTTTACAGTGACAATGCAAGGCAACTCCACTTTGCACTACAAGTGCACTTTCAGTTTCAAGTGCACTTTTGCAGTGCACTTGTAGTGCAAAGTGGATTTGCCTTTAATAAATAACTCCCACAGTGCTTTTAAATTTGCCACAATCAGACCATTTTCATGACTCACAAAAATTAATTCATGGTGGTGAAAATTATGAATATTGTTATCATTAATACATTACATACATTAAAAACAAAAAAAAAGGTGTGTGTGTAGCAGACACACTACATAATAGTTTGCTGAAGAAGAGATTCTCACCTCATGTATCAAATTAATTACGTTTGCACTGTTGAAGAAAATGGCCAAAAAGAAAAGCCCATTGGATAACCTAGGAGACAGCTAAAAGAAACACAAGCAGTAAATCAAAGGAAATCTTAATTCAGTTTAACTAAAAAAATGTAGTTTTAAAATATTTAAGAAAGATTTTTTGGCATATCACTGGCCCCCCTACCCGCAAAGTACTCCATATATTTGATACAGACCTCGTGAGCGCTTTGAGGGAAAAGCCAGGACGGCCAGCTTCAAGCTCTGTCAGGGTTTGTTCATTAAGTCTGGCCTCAGGCCCAACTGAGGCAACATAGTTCATTGAATTTATCCTTAAATAGTTGTGGAGAATGCAGCATGCAAGGATTATATGGTTACGTATCTCCCTGTTGCCAAGTACCGCAATGTGGCGACTAGCCTCTGCTCGGGAGTGATGGCTTGCCGCATGCAGGTGTCCTGCCTGCTCATATAAGGGGACAGCAAAGCCAAAAAACGTTGAAAAACAGGGTCCGTCATCCGGAGATAATTCCTGAAATCATCAGGATTATTCTCACGGATCTCCCACAACAAAGGCATATGAGAGAATTGCTCACGCTGGAGTAACCAATTCTTTGCCCATGAACTCCTCCCCGCCCTGTTCATGGACTGGGCTTGGGTCAAAGTAAGAACCCCAACACCAAGCCCCTGCACAGCATAAACTCTACAACCAGTACATACCTGCAACATGGCTTCAAAACGGTCGGCTGGTCAGAATGAACTAACAGAACGCAATGAAAATCAGAAAGGCCTGAGAAGTGGACAAGAACACACTGAAAATCAAATACGTACTATAATAACACACACACTGAAAAACAAATGCGAACTGACTACACGCACTGAAAACCTGATACAAACCCACAAGCACAAACTGAAGAGCAGTAACGATCTGAAAAGCACGAGGCTGAAAAGCGGAATCGTCTCTCCCCAAACTTCTACTAGCACGAGATTACCAGAAGGAGCCCAAAGGGTGGTGCACTGGCTATTGAACTTCCCTTTCATGGTGCCATCGTACGTGTTATATGTCACCTCGTTCTTGATGTTCAGAATTTCACACAAGATTTGTGTGATCGTGTGTATGCAAGACAAGTTTGAGCCAACATCCGTCGGAAAAAAACTATGGATTTTGTTGTCGGAATGTGCGATTGTGTGTACACGGCATTACTGTACTAATGACACTGGCAGTGAAGGGGCTAACATCAGGGGTGATTAAAGAGTTAAATGTGTGCCTAGCCTGTGTTTGTGGGAGGTGCTTTTACTAGGGGAAGACATGGATCCATGTCCCTGCTTTGCTAGACACAGATTCCATGCCTTCCCTCCTACAAGAACGACCTCTCAGCTGTATGATCGACGAGTGCCGGTGGACATCGAGTCCGTCGTCCCCTCTGCTGGACTGCTTGCATTGGGGGCATTCAACAGGAGGGAGGGGCCAAGAGAGCCAGCAGGGACCTGAAAAAAGAGGGTCTGGGTTGCTCTGTGAAAAAACACTGCACAGTGCAGGTAAGTATAACATATTTGTTATTTAAAAAAAAAAAAGACTTTAGTATCACCTTAATCCTCTGCAGTAAAAAGGCTGTTTGATCCTGTATGCACATATCTTCCCCTTCTTGCATTGTCCCCAAAACATGTCTGGATAGGACAGAGTCAATGGAGTAAGTCTTTTTTTTTTTCTTGGGAGAGTGCATGTGATCAGCACAGAGCCAATCAACACAGAGGACAGACAGAGGGTCAGGGGTCCTGTATCCTGATAGGATTGCCAGTGCAGTATGAAAATTCCTCCTACAAGTTTTAACCAGACACTGATAGAAGTCACAAGACTGCTTTAATTGCTGATGAGAAAAAGCATATAGCAATTTATATTTACTAACATTATTATATAGTTACCGTATTTATCGGCGCATAACATGTGCCGGCGTATAACACGCACCCCAAGTTTAGGAGGGAAATTTAAGGAAAAAAACTTTTAGGAGGGAAGTATAAGGGGAAAAAAAAACTTTCATTTATATGCCCATCAGTGTCCATCTGCAGCCTTGTCAGTGTCATCTGCAGCCTTGTCCACCATTGCAGCCTTGTCATGCAGCCTTATGCAGCCTTGTCCACCATTGCAGCCTTGTCATGCAGTGTTATGCAGCCTTGTCCATCATTGCAGCCTTATGCAGCCTTGTCCACCATTGCAGCCTTATGCAGCCTTGTTCACCATTGCAGCCTTATGCAGCCTTGTCCACCATTGCAGCTTTATGCAGGCTTGCCCACCATTGCAGCCTTATGCAGCCATGTCCATCACTGCAGCCTTATGCAGCCATGTCCACCATTGCAGCCTTGTCTTTTATTTGTCTCTTTTTTTATTTTTTAAAAATGCCGCCGCCGAGATACAGAGCCGAATGTGTATCTTGGCAGCGCGTGGTAGTTCTCGGCAGCTTTCGGCCGCCTTCGAATGTTCTCAGTAGCTTTCGGCCACCGAGAGCGGCCGAAGGCAGCCGGAAGCCGCTGAGAAGAGCCGAAGGTGGGCAAAAGCTGTCGAGAATGGCCAAAAGTGGCCGAAAGCCACCGATAATGGCCGAAGGTGGCCGAAAGCCGCCTTGAAGACTCGAAGGCAGCTGAAAGCTGCCCAGAGGCTCAGAACTGCAGGGGATCGGTATATAACATGCACCCGCGATTTTCCCCTGCTTTTAAGGGGAAAAAAGTGCGTGTTATACGCCGATAAATAAGGTAAATAGCTAGTCAGGGTGAAAAAAGACACAAGTCCATCTAGTTCAACCTAAAAATAATAATAACACAACCCCATATACATAATCCTTCACCCACTTTGATCCAGAGGAAGGCGAAAAAACCCCAGCAAAGCAAGATCCAATTTTCCACAGATGGGGAAAAATTCCTTTGTGATCCCCCGAAAGGCAATCAGGTTTTCCTTGGATCAACTTTACCTATAACTGTTAGTACCCAGTTATACTATGTACATTTAGGAAAGAATCCAGGCCTTTTTTAAAGCAATCTACTGAGCTTGCCAGAACCACCTCTGGAGGGAGTCTATTCCACATTTTCACAGCTCTTACTGTGAAGAAACCTTTCTGTATTTGGAGATTAAATCTTTTTTTCCTCTAGACTTAAAGAGTGACCCCCTTGTCCTCTGCGATGACCTTAAAGTGAATAACTCAACACCAAGTTCACTATTCAAACAACTTATGTATTTGTACATGTTGATCATATCCCCCTTAATCTCCTCTTCTCAAGAGAGAATAAATTCAGTTCCTTTAATTTTTTCTCATAGCTGAGCTCCTCTATGCCTCTTATCAGTTTGGTTACCCTTCTCTGCACTTTCTCCAGTTCCCAATATCGTTTTTGAGAACTGGTGTCCAAAACTGACCTGCATATTCCAGATGCGGTCTTGTTAATGATTTGTACAGGGGCAATATTGCGTTTCCATGTTCTGTGGGAGACTAGATATAGTGAATGCCAGCTCCTGAGTTTAGTAACACTTTAAACTATTAAAACATTAGAACATACAATACTTACCTAATAGTCTCTGCTTCTGGTCTAGATGAAATACATCAGCAACAGCAGCTCCTGTGTGTGTGTAAGATCATTAGGTTCAGTTCTGTATTTACTTCTTGGAAACTCCCCTTTATATAACATTATAGTCCTCAAATATGAGTTTCTGACCCAATTAGTAGGGACAGGAAGTACCTGTCTGTAACCAACAAACTCTGTGGTAATTACAAGCTAAAGCTATTTACAAATACAGACAGTAAAGGGCAACAGACCCCCGTACATGTAATAAATTCACTTAGTATAAAAGAAATGTTGAGAAATATTCAGATGTTATTAGGCTGAATCCATGTACTTTCTTTATGACAAAGCTGTATTTTCAAACTGTAAGAACTTGTTTCCATAATGCCATTTTCCCCTCAGACATTACCATGATGCCTTCCCATGACATCTGCAGTCCTGGTGTCCAGTCCTTCACCTTGGTCTCAGCTGACAACAATATGGAGGTGCCTTGCAGTCTGGTGCCTGGGGTCCAAGGTAATATAAAAATATATAGTATGAAGCAAGTGGGTAATATAAAGAGAAAATATTGTGTTTTTTAAATTTTATTTCAGGATTATTATTGTTATACAGGATTTATATAGCGTTATCAGTTTGTTACAGTTTGATACAATTGTAATACATTTCAATTCAAGAGGGTTCAGATCGCTCTACTCGAGGGAGCTTACAATCTAAAAAGAAGGGTCAAGTGATACAAAAAATAATAACTCAGTGGAATCAGCTTATAGAGCAGGGATATGCAATTAGCGGACCTCCAGCTGTTGCAGAACTACAAGTCCCATGTGGCATAGCAAGACTCTGACAGCCACAAGCATGACACCCAGAGGCAGAAGCATGATGGGACTTGTAGTTTTGCAACAGCTGGAGGTCCACTAATTCCTGCACATATTCCTGTTATAGAGCAAAAAAAGGAAAAGCTTAGGCCTCATGCACACAGGGCGTTAGAAAAAACGAGCTGCAAAGCCACGACCAATGCCAGGAAAAAGCGGCTGTAAAAACTAGCTTTTTGCATTAACGTTATTGCATGTTTAGCCACACTAGCTTTTTAGCAGTGTTTCTTTGCCTCTATTCAAAATCAATGGTTCCCTATGAGAGCCCCTTGATTTGAATACAAGTCGCACCACAAGTCGGATCATGATGATCCAACTTGTGGTGCGGCTTGTGCGCTGAGGATTTTGAAGTGGAACCCTTGCCAAAATGGAAAAAAAAAACTGGTGTGGGGTTCCCCCCAAGAGCATACCAGAATCTGGTATGGAATTTAAGGGAAATACACAAGGAGAACAGCACCATCTAAGTCCAGCATTATTAAGACATTTTACTCCATAAAAGACAATTGGTAATTCACAAGATGTATGAGATGTCAGCACATGTGGGATTAATAATGTGATTCATCCGCTCATGGGGAAGACGATCTTCTCACTGTTAAAGAGGCAGCTTATGGGTCCAGGAATGCCAGTGGTTCCCAGAGCTTTCAGCCACTCAGAATGGCTCACAGACAGTGGTGTACGTCACTACTGGTTGTAGAGAGAGTGCAGGGAGGAGCGTGCGTTCGGAGCATGCGTGCTCCTTCATCAGGCTATGACTGTGGCCATTTTGGAGAAGGTATAAAGTCTGTTGTGGTTAGCACTAACCAGGCATTACCTTGGCAACTTTTCAAGGTGGTAATTAGTGGATCACGGGGCACTGGTGTGTCAGATTAACTATTAAGGTAACCTAATCAAAAATTACTGCTGTTGTTCCGGCGCTCAGACTTATTTCTTTATACTTTTTATCCCCATTTATTTAGGTGCACTGCAAACCCAAGTGAATTTTCCCCCCTTGTGGGTTAAAAATTAATGTACAATGAATATTCGGGGTTTGCGCCTCCTTTTGTTATTCCCTCCTAAGTGAAAAATGTAATACCACTCACTTAAATGTAATCACTCAGTGCTCTCAACAAAAATCATTACACAAAATGAGATCTTACTATAGTGAAAAAAATCCTATATAATATAACCCATTTATATAACATTAAATCATAGTCCTTATAATGCAAAGATAATTTAAATCGGGTTCCGCTGTTTCAAATCAGTTCCCGTATTTCTTCAGTTGCATATTCCACAAGTGTCACCAAAGGAAAACAAACTCGTGCCACCACCACCTTAAAGAATGGCCACTCACCAGACTTTACCATATATTGACAGCTTCCTGACAACGCAATACTGCGAAAAGCGTAGAAGCTGTGGGAGACATTTTTTTCTTTAAAGGAATAGCCGGGGACAGGTTGGCTAAGTGAAGGGAGGAGAGTACCACCTGCGAAAGATCTTTGGCTTTCCCGATTTCATGCTGTTTTTATGGCTGGATAAGCTTGGTGTCAGCATATAGACACACTGAAATGTGACTGCAAATTTTTAAAAAGATTTTCTTAATTAAAAGCGAAACGGTTTTACACTATGTTGGTTTCATTTACCTTTGTATGACCTTATGGAAATTGAGGAATTACCAATAGGAGATTTGATTGAGGATTAGTTATCCGTTGAATGAACCAAAGGCTCAATATATGGTAAAATCTGGTGAGTGGCCATTTTTAAGGTGTTGGTAGCACGAGTTTGTTTTCCTTTGGTGACATTTGTGGAGTATGCAACAGAAGAGATACGGGAACTGATTTAAAACAGCGGAACCCGATTTAAATTATCTTTGCATTATAAGGACTATGATTTAATGTTATATAAATGGGTTATATTATATAGGATTTTTTCACTACAGTAAGATGTCATTTTGTGTAATGATTTTTTATTGAGAGCACTGAGTGATTACTTTTAAGTGATTGGTATTACATTTTTCACTTAGGAGGGAATAACAAAAGGAGACGCAAGCCCTGAATATTCATTGTACACTAAGGTAATCTAATAGCAATTCTGATAAAAAACGATTGTGTACTGGGTGGTTGCGAATGAAACAAGGTTTTACAATTATGATTAGAAACAATGAACTAATCAGTGAGTATTGAGACAATGATTATTGGCAATATATGGAGCGACTACAAAGAAGGGAAACTAAGCTAAAAAAGAGCCTGTAGGATATTAGTTATGAGGAAAGGTTGCGAGCACTGAACGCATTTTCTCTGGAGAAGAGACGCTTGAGAAGGGTTATGATTTCAATTTATAAATACCGTACTGGTGACCGCACAATAGGGATAAAACTTTTTAGCGGAAAGGAGTTTAACAAGCCACGTGGCCACTCATTAAAATTAGAAGAAAAGAGGTTTAACCTTAAACTACCTAGAGGGTTCTTTACTGTAAGAGCAGCAAGGATATGGAATTCCCTTCTACAGGCAGTGGTCTTAGCGGGGAGCATCGATAGTTTACAAAAACTATTAGATAAGCACCTGAACGACCGCACACTCCGTAAAAGGTTTGGGGAAAACAGGTGCCTAGTGGAAGCCAGGTCAGACCAATATAGTGTCCCCAAACATTTTCTCATTCACCACGAACACTCCTCCCTTGACCTGAAAGTAAACAAAGCAATTCCCAATAAATTCCCAGCAGCCGAACGCTTCAGGCGCCTTTACATGAGAGAATCCTACTGGATATACCTATTAGATACCCTTGCACTGGGTGGGCTGAATGAGGAACTAGAAATTAACCCTTTACATTAAATATTGGTCTAGATTAACACCATTTAACTTCTAATCTCATACACCATTCTTTCTTGTATAAATGTGTACTCTTATTTATATATACACAACATTTCTCCCTGGTATAAACATGCACCGCCATATATTATATATATTATGTTTGCCCTATTATAATCCTTCATTCGTTTTGACTAACAACCTTCATCATCAATCATTTTTAGGCATAAGGACCCTTGCGGTCTTATTCCTCTTTTTGATATCCGACAATTGTAAGTACCTAATGTACCTTACCCCTATTGTCAAATTGGTTATCCTCTATTACGTCACTTAATTTCCCTAATGATCCCGCCCCCCCTCCCCTTTCACCTTCCTAATTTCCTCCTCTTTCCCCTCTCTCCCTTATGCCTCTCTCTGTCCACATCCATTTCATGTAACTATATCCCGCATTTAATCCTATTTTTATTATTACCTTTTATTTTTATTTTAATTTCCAGTTCATCATTATTATTTTCGTCCTTATATTTAGTTTATTTTTATCTCCACCTTTATATACATATATATTGCCCATAATCATTGTCTCAATACTCACTGATTGGTTCATTGTTCCTAATCATAACTGCAAAAACCTTGTTTCAATCGCAACCACCCAGTACACAATCGTTTTTATCAGAATTGCTATTAGATTACCTTAACCACTTAAGCCCCGGACCAATTGTCAGCCTAAGGACCACAGGTCTTTTTACAATTTCGCACTGCACTGATTTAACTGGTAATTGCGCGGTCATGCAATGTTGTACCCAAACGAAATTTGTGTCCTTTTCTTCCCACAAATAGAGCTTTCTTTAGATGGTATTTGATTGCCTCTCAAAAGACTGAAAATTTTGAAAAAAAATATATATTTTCTACTTTTTGTTATAAGAAAAATTGAATAAACTCAATTTTAGTCATACATTTAGACCAAAATGTATTCAGCCACATGTCTTTAGTAAAAAAAATGTCAATAAGCGTATATTTGGTTTGCGCAAAAGTTATAGCGTCTACAAACTAGAGTACATTTTCTGGAATTTACACAGCTTTTAATTTATGACTGCCTATCGCATTTCTTGAGGTGCTAAAATGGCAGGGCAGTACAAACCCCCCCCCCCAAATGACCCCATTTTGGAAAGTAGACACCCCAAGGAAATTGCTGAGAGGCATGTTGAGCCCATTGAATATATTTTTTTTTGTCCCAAGTGATTGAATAATGACAAAAAAAAAAAGTTTACAAAAAGTTGTCACTAAATGATATATTGCTCACACATGCCATAGTTATATGTGGAATTGCATCCCAAAATATATTCTGCTGCTTCTCCTGAGTACGGGGATACCACATGCGTGGGACCTTTTGAGAGTCTAGCCGCATACGGCACCCCGAAAACCAATCACTGCCTTCAGGAAGGGTGCAAATTTTTGATTTCACTCCTCACTACCTCCTCACTACCTATCACAGTTTCGAAGGCCATAAAATGCCAAAATAGCACAAATCCCCCCAAATGACCCCATTTTGGAAAGTAGACACCCCAAGCTATTTACTGAGAGGCATGTTGAGTCCATAGAATATTTTATATTTTGCCACAAGTTGCGGGAATATTAAAAACTTTTTTTTTTTGCACAAAGTTGTCACTAAATGATATATTGCTCACACATGCTATGGGCATAAGTAAAATTACACCCCAAAATAAATTCTACTGCTTCTCCTGAGTACGGGGATATCACATGTGTGGGACTTTTTGGGAGTCTAGCCGTGTACGGGACCCCGAAAACCAAGCACTGCCTTCAGGATTTAAATATAAAACGCTACCAAAAAAACTGTTAGCAATCGCAGGGATCAGGCCTGACTCTGCGAACGCTGCAGTTATGTGTTTAGTGTTTTGTTAGTGACAGTGATCGATCAATACTGCACTTGGGTGGGCTGAGCGTAGGGGCAAAACGCAGGTGCTAGCAGGTATCTGGGCTGATCCCGCTAACAATGCGTTTTTTGGAACCCTAAACTGCTGGGGACGCTAGTATAGATCTGATCAGATCAGATATTGATCTGTTCAGATACTATACCACTATGGGAGGTGTATGCTTTGTGGGTGTTAGCGGTACTGGCACTAACCTAGCTCTGCCTGGGGCAACGCAGACCCTATCTGACCCTAAAACCTAATTGATATCACCCACGGGGTGATCAGGGGGTTAAACCTTTATTGGGTAATAAATGGTGGATGCCCTGATGCTATAAAAAGCAAACTAACTAACCAGAGTCACCCGTAACACTTATACGGTGATCACTGGTGGAAGGGTTAACTAGGGGCAATCAGGGGGTTAAAACCTTTATTAGGTAGTATATGGGGGTCCCTGACACTATATAAAAACCTGACGGGGAACCTAAATAACTAACTGGCTATCCAGTGTCCCCAGTGACACTTATACGGTGATCGCTGGTGAAAGGGTTAACTCTAGGGGCAATCAGGGGGTTAAAATCTTTATTAGGTAGTGTATAGGGGTACCTAACACTATAAAAACCTGGCGGTGAACCTAAAAAATAACTAGCTACCTAGCGGCACCAGTGACACTAATGCAGCGATCAGAAAAACGATCGCTTATGCCGCGTACACACGATCAAACAAGCGGGTGGAAAAGTCTGGCAAACTGAAGTCCGCCAAACAATCCCCCCATGTGTAGCCTCTCCAATCTTCCCACCGGACTCGCATTTCAGCGGACAATCCGGCCGTGTGTATGCCAGTCCGCCGTACTTTTGAAATGAGCGGACTTTTCCCGCCCAGAGAAAAGTCCGCTCATTTCGAGCGGGTCTCCAGGTAGGCGGGGCCCGCGAAGGAGACGTCGCTGGCCCCGCCGCCTGGTATGGACTTAAAGGGGAACCCCAACGCCGAAAAAAATCGGCGTGGGGGTCCCCCCCAAGTCCACAACAGACCCTTGTTCGAGCACGCTACCCGGCCGGCCAGGAAAGGGGGTCGAGCGAGCGCCCCCCCCTGAGCCGTACCAGGCCGCGTGCCCTCAACATGGGGGTGCCTTGCGCCGTGCGCCCCCCCACCCCAAAGCACCTTGTCCCCATGTTGATGAGGACAAGGGCCTCTTCCCGACAACCCTGGCCGTTGGTTGTCGGGGTCTGCGGGCGGGGGGCTTATCGGAATCCGGGAGCCCCCTTTAATAAGGGGGTCCCCGGATACCGGCCCCCCACACTATGTGAAGGAGTATGGGGTACAATGTACCCCTACCCATTCACCTGTAAAATAAAAGTACAAAAAAAACACAACACACAAGATAAAATACTTTATTGCACAGCTCTGGGGGTCTTCCGTCTTCGGGGGTCTTCTCGCCGGACTCCTCCGCTATCTTCTTGTAGCTCTTTTGCTAGCGGAGGAGTCCGGCTTTCTTCCTCGCCGCCGGCCTCTTCTTCCGACTTCGGGGGTCTTGTCCCCCTCTTCGGTTCTTCTGCCAGGCCTTCTTATAGCTCTTTTACAGGCGGTGGCCCGGTCTTCTATCGCTGCCGCCGCCGCCTTCCGTTCTTCTTCTTCTTCTTCTTCTTCTTCTCCAGGAGATGTTGACTCGACGATCTCTCCTGCCGCAATGCCAGGGACGCGCTGCGCTGCCACTTATATAGGGACAAGGGGCGGTGTCACATGGGTTTATGTCACATGGGTTGGTCACATGGGTTGATGTCACATGGCGACAGTCCCATCATCCTCTGGGACTGTGACATCGTAAGGGGGCGGGGTCACCATGTGACACCAACCCATGTGACATAAACCCATGTGACACCGCCCCTTGTCCCTATATAAGTGGCAGCACAGCGCGTCCCTGGCATTGCAGCCAGAGAGATCGTCGAGTCAACATCTCCTGGAGAAGAAGAAGAAGAAGAAGAACGGAAGGCGGCGGTGGCGACAGAAGACCGGGCCACCGCCTGTAAAAGAGCTATAAGAAGGCCCGGTGGCCCGGCAGAAGAACCGAAGAGGGGGACAAGACCCCCGAAGTCGGAAGAAGAAGCCGGCGGCGAGGAAGAAAGTCCGGCGAGAAGACCCCCGAAGACGGAAGACCCCCGGAGCTGTGCAATAAAGTATTTTATCTCGTGTGTTGTGTTTTTTTTGTACTTTTATTTTACAAGTGAATGGGTAGGGGTACATTGTACCCCATACTCATTCACATAGGGTGGGGGGCCGGTATCCAGGGTCCCCCTTATTAAAGGGGGCTCCCGGATTCCGATAAAGCCCCCGCCCGCAGACCCTGACAACCAACGGCCAGGGTTGTCGTGATGAGGCCCTTGTCCTCATCAACATGGGGACAAGGTGCTTTGGGGTGGGGGGACCGCGCGGCCCCCCCTTCCCCAAGGCACCCCCCATGTTGAGGGCACGCGGCCTGGTATGGCTTAGGGGGGGCGCTCGCTCGTCCCCCTTTCCTGGCCGGCCGGGTAGCGTGCTCGGACAAGGGTCTGTTGTGGACTTGGGGGGGACCCCACGCCGATTTTTTTCGGCGTTGGGGTTCCCCTTTAAGTCCATACCAGGCGGCGGGGCCAGCGACGTCTCCTTCGCGGGCCCCGCCTACCTGGAGACGCGCTCGAAATGAGCGGACTTTCCTCCGCGTGTGTGGGCGAGTCCGTTCATTTCAAAAGTAGGGCGGATAGTACGGCGGACTTAGTACACCGCATTAGTCCGCTGAAAAAGTGCCGTGTGTGGGCAAGTAGCCCATTCGGAAAGTCCGACGGATAGTCTGGCGGGAAGTCCGCCAGACTAAGTACATCGGACAGACGGCTACGTGTGTACGCGGCTTTCGTGACACTGGCAAAACGGGGTGAAAGGGTTACCTGGGGGCAATCGGGGGTTAAAACCTTTATTAGGTAGTATATGGGGGTCCCTGACACTATATAAAAACCTGACGGGGAACGTAAATAACTAACTGGCTAACCAGCGTCACCAGTGACACTTATATGGTAATCGCTGGTGAAAGGGTTAACTCTAGGGGCAATCAGGGGTTAAAACATTTATTGGGTAGTATATGGGGGTACCTAACGCTATAAAAACCTGGCGGTGAACCTAAAAAATAACTAACTACATAGCAGCACCAGTGACACTAATGCAGCGATCAGAAAAACGATCGCTTAGTGACACTGGCAAAACAGGGTGAAAGGGTTACCTGGGGGCAATCAGGGGGTTAAAACCTTTATTAGGTAGTATATGGGGGACCCTGACACTATATAAAAACCTGACGGGGAACGTAAATAACTAACTGGCTAACCAGCATCACCTGTGACACTTAAAAGCATAAATGAGCATAAATGACATCTCTAATTTCCTAACGACCTATTACATTTGTGAAGGCCCTGGAGCACCAGGACAGTAGAATTACTCACAAAATGACCCCATTTTGGAAAGCAAACACCCCTATGTCTTTTCTATGAGGCATAATGAGTCTTTTGAACAGTTCATTTTTTTTGTACAAGTCTTCGGAAAATATGGAAAGAAAATGAAAACATTTTTTTTTTTATACAAAGTGGTCAGTTTATAAGATATTTCTAACTCAATGCATGTCCATAGCAAAAATGACACCCGAAAATACATTCTGCTACTCATCCTGAGTATGGCGATACTACATGTGTGTGACTTTTACACAGCCTGGCCACATACAAAGGCCCAACATGCAGGGAGCACCGTCAGGCGTTCTAGGAGCATAAATTACACCTCTAATTTCCTAATGACCTATTACATTTGTGAAGGCCCTGGAGCACCAGGACAATGGAATTACCCATGAAATTACCTCATTTTGGAACACAAACACCCCAAAGTAAATTCTATGAAGCTGTCAGGTCACCTGAGACAAGGTGACAGATGCACTCCGTAGGAGTCGGAAACGCACCGCTAGGTAGTGGACCTTAGGACTGACTGCTGCAGATTGTACCCAGGGAGATTCAGGACACGGGTCTACTGGATCACTAACACAGAACCCCGTAGGAGCTAGAGCATAGATTCCCCAGGGCGCAGAGTTTAAGAGCCAGCAGGTGTTCCCCAGAGCCTCCAGTGGTGAGGATGGACTTGGCTGCAGTCTGGCTCCAGGTCGCGACCCCTAGGGTCTCACAGCTCACACTCACAGTAGACTACAGGAGAAGGAAGCAGCAGGCTGGAACAACAAGAATAGTAAGGGGATAAGGCAGAGTAGACGCCAAAGGTTCAGGGTCACAGGCAGACAGGGATGGTCAGGGACATGCCAAAAGGTCAAGGTCACAAGCAGACAGGAATCGTTGAGGACACGCCAAGGTCGATAACAGAGACAAACGAAGAGCACACGGCAAGCAGGAAACAGGAAGCCAAACACACAAGGAATGCACAATGGTTGATCAGCACTGTTAGCTTGCAGTGCACAGTTTAATATAGGGTTCCCTGATAGGGCCTGGGGTGGAGCCATGCTTAGAGGAGAGGTTATAAAAACCACCAGGTGGAAGTGGTTGGCCTCTTAGTCAGAACACATGAGGGGAGGTAAGCAACCAGAGGAAGATCATTGCATAACCATGACAGAAGCATTATGAGTCTTTTAAACAAGAAAATGAAAATCTTTTTTTTTTTTACACAAAGTTGTCCATTTATAAGATATTTCTAACACATAGCATGTATATAAAAAAAAATACACCCCAAAACACATTCTGCTACTCCTCCTCCCTATTGCAATACCACATGTGTGAGACTTTTACACAGTCTGGCCATATAAAGCGGTCCAACATTGAAGTAGTACCTTCAGGTATTCTACGAGCATAAATTACACATCTCATTTCATTCCTACCTATCACACTTTTGAAGGTCCTGGAGCACCAGGACAATGGAATTACCCCCAAAATGACCCAATTTTGGAAAGCAAACACCTCGGCGTGTATTCTATGAGGCACAGACTACAAATAGTACTCAGGTACTCTGATGGGCTAGTAAAGGGTACTCTGTTACTCCGACAGGCTGGTGACAGGTACTCTGGCATTCCGATGGACTGTGACAGGTATTTGGGTACTCAGATGAACTGTGACAGGTACTCCGGTACTCAGATGAACTGTGACAGGTACTCCGGTACTCAGATGAACTGTGACAGGTACTCCGGTACTCAGATGAACTGTGACAGGTACTCCGGTACTCAGATGAACTGTGACAGGTACTTGGGTACTCAGATGGACTGTGACAGGTACTCAGATGGACTGTGATAGGTACTCAGATATTCTGGGGCTCAGATGGGCTGGGGCAGGTACTCAGATGGACTGTGACAGGTACTCGGGTACTCAGGTACTCAGATGGGCTGTGACAGGTACTCAGGTACTTGGGTACTCAGATGGGCTGTGACAGGTACTCAGGTACTTGGGTACTCAGATGGGCTGACAGGTACTCAGGTACTCAGATGGACTGACAGGTACTCAGGTACTCGGATACTCAGATGGACCGTGACAGGTACTCGGGTACTCAGATGGGCTGACAGGTACTCGGATACTCAGATGGACTGTGACAGGTACTCAGGTACTCAGGTACTCAGATGGGCTGGTGACAGGTACTCGGGTACTCAGATGGGCTGTGATGGGTGATGACAGGTACTTTGATGGGTGATGACAGGTACCCTGATGGCTGGTGACAGGTCCTCTTTATGGAGGGGTAATCAGTGTGATTAGTGTTTACACAAGGCGGTAACAAGATGTTACCGCAATCTCCTTCTCACACACGATCGGTCTGTGAGGAGTAGAACCCGGTAACATCTCATTACCGCGGTTTGTTTACATTCTGTGACTGACCGGCTGTGATTGGACACAGCCGGTTACGTGGTAAATTTCATTGGCTCTTTACTGCGATTGGGGTTGGGCTGTGTCAGGGTGACAAGGCGTATCCCCGATCGCTGCTCTGCATGCGCCCTAGGTGCGTGCATGAGCGCCGTGAATGTACACAGTACATGTGACTGGCTGTGATTGGACACGGCCGGTCATGTGTATCGGGGGTGGATTGGGATGCCAATCACATAGATCCGGGATGGGCTGTGTCCGAGGGACAAACCTTATCCACGATCGCTGCGCTGCGGGCCCCCGGGGGCCGTAGGAGCGGCGAAATACCAAGGACGTCCCAGGATGGGAGATACCATCTGTGGGCGTCATTTGACTATGGCCCGTATTGAATTGGTTAATAATGCTGCACTTAGATGGTGCTGCTCTCCTGTCTTTGCCTTCCACAGAGTTACTTCTAGCCTGTCACGCGCTGGCAACCATCCACAGTCAGCTTATCTTAGAACACTTCAACTGTCCTTTGGCAACTATGTACCACCCCACATGAACTTGATGTGAAAGAAAGTACTAATTACCCACTCTCTTTATTAAGCTGATGGAATGTACTTTCTCTTGCCTATGAATTTTAAGGTAAATGCTCACGCAGACTGGCAGGTCAAGAAAGGGGGGGGGGAGCGAGTGCCCCCCTCCATACCAGGCCACATGCCCTCAACATGGGGGTGTGTGCTTTGGGACGGGGGGGGGGGGCATGTACAATATTTATTATGCTTATAAATAAAAGAAAAATTTCACTTGTGGATTCTTACGCTTATTTTGATTGTTTTTTATCCGTTGTTCACATGCAATCATCACATATGTGTTAGTGTCTTGCTTTTTATTGTTTTGCTTTTCAGAGGTGGTATATTCACTTAAAGGGACAGCTTCACAAAAAACTTATTTTTGTTTTCAGAATATTGTAATTTCTGGATGGCGCTAGGGTTTACCAATATTTCTCACAATAAATGAAACACACTATACCTGCGCTTACAATGATAGTAAGATATAAAATCAGCTGACACAATTCACTGGTGGCAAATAACAGCATAAAAAATATAAAGGTGCAGTGCTAAAAAAATTACAGAAAGTCTTTTCTAGGGAATTCAAATTTTATTTTAATTTTAATAAATTGAATATCAAACATACTACACTACGAGGTGTTTTTCTGCCCATTTCTGAACAGTGAACTTATTGAGGTCCATATGAAGTGAGTCTGTCAGAGGGTGGAAGAGTGCTGATAGTTGGTGTTTTGGCTGATTGTATTCTCTAGAAAGTGCAATTGATCGCTGTATGTAGTGGTCCACCCCAGATGGTAAGAGTCAGTGTGTGTACAACTGTCGGTGGAGGATCCCTCTGTAGATTTTTTTGTTTGGACTTCGTACTTATTGGACTCGTTCCTTTGAATTTCCCGAAAAGGACTTTCTGTAAAAATGTTTGCGCTGCACCCAGTCTCAGTAGAATTAGCATACAGTGAATCGATCCAAATGACATCTTGCAGATCATAGAAAGCTTTCATCCTAAAACTTGTGCAGATCCTCACAGATAAATATCAAATAGATAAAAAAAAAACATAAAATTCACAGGTTTGCTGGGTAAGGTATGTATTTTTGCTGATGACACGAAGTTGTGTAATAGGGTTGATATCCCTGGAGGTGTTTGTAACATGGAACATGATTTAGCATTGCTGGAAGACTATTCAAAGCAGTGGAGACTGCAATTCAATGTTTCTACTTTAAATGTAAAATAATGCACCTAGGGGGAAAAAAACCCTTGAGAGAGCACACAATTGGGGGTACAGTGTTAGCCAGCACTACAGAGGAATAAGATGTGGGGGTACTTATTTCAGATGATTGCAAAATGCGCAAACAGTGTGACCAGGCAGTGGGAAAAATTAATAGAATTCATTCATAGAATTCGCTGGACCCTGGGACAACTAGGTGTCCAATTATGAAAAGTCAGCAGCTGCAGTATTTGTAGCTGCTGACTTAAAATAGTTTTTTTTTTTTTAAGCAGAACTCCGCTTTAACTGAGAGATGATATATGCAGTCCTCAGCAACTATTTAACTGATCCCTTAGCCCAGTCCAGACTTTATCCTCTATTATTACAGCCCTGATGAAAGGGTAACCTTGTAGCCCCTGAATCTTATTGGAACATCTAACACAAATAAAGCCTATTCCGGGTTTTTACTAATGAAGTGACACCTTTATCTTCCAATCTCTTTCCATAGCTGCACAGGGACTACCCCAAAAATGATTCTTAGAACTAGAGAGCTAGAGAACTTCTAGGCACCTCCCATCACAAACCACAAGATGCCAAGTAAATCAGCTTCTCCATTATACAACTTATCCGCTTTCCGACCAGCCGCCGCCATTATACTGCAGCAGGTTGGCACGAACACTTGAACCTTTGTTGCTATACGTCAGTCCCTTTAAGCAGGGTAGCAGGCATGTGCGCCCGCTCCACTGCGAGGGTACCAATGCGCGTGGTCAGCCATCGTGATAACCGCAGGCCACGTGTGATCGCGGGTACAAGAGTCAGAACAGAGACGTGTGTGTGTGTTTAAACACACAAATCTCTGTTCTGTGAGGAGAGGCAGATCATGAGTTCCTACTAGCTAGGAATCACGATCTGTCATTTCCTCCAGTCACTCCCATCCCCCTACAGTTAGAACACACACTAGGGAACACAGTTAACCCCTTGATCGCCACCCTAGTGTTAACCCCTTCCCTGCCAGTGACATTACACAGTAATCAGTGCATTTTTATAGCACTGGTCGCTGTATAATTGTCAATGGTCCCAAAATGTGTCAAAAGTGATGTTGCAGTCCCAATAAAAATCACTAGTAAAAAAATAAAATAATAGTATAAATGCCATAAAACTATCCCCTATTTTGTAGACGCTATAACTTTTGCGCAAACCAATTAATATAGGCTTATTGCAGTTTTTATTACCAAAAATATGTAGAAGAATACATATCGGCCTAAACTGAGGGAAAAAAATCATAAAAAAAAAAAAAAAAACGGGATATTTATTATAGCAAAAGAACAAGATATTGGGGGTTGTTTACTAAAGGAAAATCCACTTTGCACTACAAGTACACTTGAAAGTGCACTTGGAAATAAAGTTGCTGTAGATCCGAGAGGGACATGCAAGGAAAATAAAAAACAAAATTTTAGCTTACACATGATTGGATGATAAAATCAGCAGAGCTTCCACTCATTTCAGATCTACCCCTTAGATATAGAGTGACTGCACTTCCAAGTGCACTTGCTGTGCAAAGTGGATTTGCCTTTCGTAAATAACCCCCATTGTGTTTTTTTGAAAAATTTTGCTAATTTTTTTGTTTATAGCGCAACAAATAAAAAACGCAGAGATGATCAAATACCGCCAAAAGAAATCTATATTTGTGGGATAAAAAGGGCGTACATTTTGTTTGGGTACAGCATTGCACAACCGCGCAATTGTTAGTTAAATTGACGAAGTGCAGTATCACAAAAAATGGCCTGGTCATTGAGCAGCCAAATCTTCCGGGGGCTGAAGTGGTTAAAGTGGTTCTAAAGGCAGGAGGTTTTTTTTTTATCTTAATGCATTCTATGCATTAAGATAAATAACCTTCTGTATGCAGCAGCCCCCCTATTATGTATCTATCTAGCAATGTTGCACGAGAGACTCGGCTGGCTGGCACTCTCCCTCCTGATTGGCTGAGACAGCAGCAGAGGGCCAGTGGCTCCTGCTGCTGTCAATCAAAGTCAGTGAGCCACTGAGGAAAGAGAAGGAGTGGAGCTGGCCCACGGCTCTGTGTCTGAGTGGACACATAGAACTGCGGCTTGGCTCTGGTGCCCCCATAGCAAGCTGCTTCCTGTGGGGGCACTCAGCATGGGGGAGGGGCCAGAAGCACCAAAGAGGTACCCAAGAAGAGGAGGATCTGGGCTGCTCTGTGAAAAAACATTACACAGAGTGAGTATAACGTTAATTATTTTTAAATTAAAAAAATAAGACTTTAGTATCACTTTAAAGTGTTACTAAACCTGAAACAGTAAAATCAGTCTGTATATGGAGTAAAGCATGTTTGTTATACTCACTGTGGAATTTAAGGGGTTAATCCTGCGCATTATGTAAACAGGCTGTTTGATCCTTTCTTCTCCCCAAACTATTTCCTGATAGAACAGAGCCTTGGGGGCAAGCTGCACATGTTCAGTTTGTTGTGCATTGCCAGAGGGATTTTTTTGTCTTGGGAGGGTGTGTGTGATCAGCACAGAGCCAATCAGCACTGTTCAGACAGAGGGTCAGGGGTCCTGCAGCCTCATAGGACAATCAGGGGAGAATGAAAATGCCTCCTACCAGCTTTAATCAGACACTGATAAAAGTCACAGGACTTCTATATACTGTGATGAGAAAAGGTATTTTGCAGTTTATATTTACTAAAACGATTGCATTTCCATGTTCTGTGTACTGTGGGAGACAAGATATAGTGAATGCAGGGTCCTGGGTTTAATAACACTTTAATAAGTCAGGGCTGACATTCCTCCCCCTCCCTGATCCATTAAAAGACAGTGTTCCTCTAAAGGAGAAAAACCCATAGTGCTCTGGGTATCCTTTGTTATGGGTACACCCTGTATTATGTTTTACATAGGAAACAAAGCATATATAAAACATCAGTTTAAATCATAAACTTAAACAAAAAAAGACAAACACAGTGACCCAAAGCAACAGAGTTTCCCTGTTCAAACTGAAGAATCATTCTGGCTCAGATAACACAATACAAATAATCATACAGAAATGAATGAAATGTTTATTTTGTGCGTCATCTGTATTTTTCAGTCTGTGACCTATATCAGCCTGTAACAGAGGATAATAACTCCCTAGCAACAAATATTGTACATCAGGGGTGCTGTACTCATGTCATAAGCCTTGGGTCAAAATAAAAGATATACACTATATTATCAGAAGTATTGGGACACCTGCCTTTACATGCCAATGAACTTTAATGGCATCCCAGTCTTAGTCCGTAGGGTTCAGTATTGAGTTGGCCCACCCTTTGCAGCTATAACAGCTACAACCCTTCTGGGAAGGCTTGTCCACAAGGTTTAGGAGTGTGTCTATGGGAATGTTTGAACATTCTTCCAGAAGCACATTTGTGAGGTCAGGCACTGATGTTGGAGAGAAGGCCTGGCTGGCAGTCGCCACTCTAATTTATCCCAAAGGTGTCCTATAAGGTTGAAATCAGGCCAGTCAAGTTTCTCCACCCCAAGCTCGCTCATCCATGTCTTTATGGACCTTGCTTTGTGCAGTGGTCCAAATCATTTGGTGGGGGGGGGGGGGGGCGGGATTATGGTGTGAGGTTGTTTTTTTTAGGGGTTGGGCTTGGCTTTCTGTGAAAGGAACTCTTAAGGTATCAGCATACCAAGACATTTTGGACAATTTCATGCTCCCACCTTTGTGGGAACAGTTTGGGGATGACCCCTTCCTGTTCCAACATGACTGCACACCAGTGCACAAAGCAAGATCCATAAAGAAATGGACAAGTGAGTTTGGGGTGGAGGAACTTGATTGACCTGCCTTTCAACCTGATAGGACACCTTTGGGATAAATTAGAGTGGAGACTGCCAGCCAGGCCTTCTCATTCAACATCAGTGCCTGACCTCACAAATGCGCTTGTGGAAGAATGGTCAAACATTCCCATAGACACACTCCTAAACCCTGTGCACGGCCTTCCCAGAAGAGTTGAAGCTGTTATAGCTGTAAAGGGTGGGCCAACTCAATATTAAACTCTACGGACAGGCAGGCATTCCAATACTTTTCACAATATATAGTGTATGTCAGAGTGACTGCTTTACAAAATGTGGGTTCTGTACAAAAGCCAAGATGGCAGCAGCTATGGTCCTGAACTATGCTATATATTTCATTTATATTTCAGAAATATAATTTCTTTTTGTATCCAGGAGGTGCTGTTTTTATTACCTACAAAAGGTTTAATGAAAGTATAATATTCACTCCGCAAGTTCCTGAATGGGATGACCAGACGGTGATCAACTCACAAGTGGTGACTGGAACCATCACAAACCCTAACAGTAAACATCTGAGTTCCCCTGTCATCTTCAGACTTTCCCATCTGCAGGTCAGTATTTTAACATAAAAACAGTCAACACAACCCTACCATGCTCTTATTTAAGTGGACTATGAAGAATTAATCTGCAGAAAACATATTATAAACCTCTTCCTGCCTACAGCATTTTGATTAAACCCAGATGTCATAGGCATCTTTAGTCCACACAAATTCAAGAACTTACTGTAATAAAAAATGAAGTCTTTCTAGATCACTTCATGCTGCCCCCTTCTGCAGATATAACTGTAAGGCCGCGTACACACGGGCGGACTGTTCGCCCAACTTTGTCCGCTGAACAGTGTTTCGGCGGACAGTCCGCTCGTGTGTGGGCTTCAGCGGACAGTTTCAGCGGAAAGTCTGACGAACAAAGTTTTTCGGAATTTCCGTAAAACTGTCCGCTGAAACTTGGTTTGAGCGGACAGTCCGCCCGTGTGTAGGCTTGTTCGTCAAACTAAGTTCCGCGCATGCTCAGAAAGGATTTACACGGCGAAGGTTGCATTGCAGTGTATTGGACGTCGTATTTTTCGTCCCGTCGTACGTGCCGTTCACATCATCGCGCAAGTTTCAGCGGACTGTTCGTTCGTCGTGTGTGGTCAAGTCCGTCCATGCTAATTTTGAGCGGACTGTCCGCTCAAACTGTTTGACGAACAAAGTTGGGCGAACAGTCCCCGCGTGTGTACGCGGCCTAAATGTAAATCAATAGTGTATATACTGTTTAAAATGCAGTAATACACTGCCTCACCCTACTCTGCACATGTGAAGCTGTCGAAAAATTAGAACCACTAGAGGCAAAACTGCTTACAGCGTAAAGATTTACTGCTGCTCAGGGCCTCTGGGCTTCAGCAAAATTGCAGCCTCCATTAAGAGGAAACAGGAACAGTACAGGAGGCAATTTAAAGCACACACTATTTTTGGCAGCATAATTATTAATGTTTAATGTATGTTCCTTGCTAAAGAACATTATTTTTTATCAAGTTGTTATGGGTAAAGTTCTGTTGTTACATTTAGGATTACCAGTGATTCTTGATTATGCGATCTCTAGAGCAAAATGGTTCCATCTGCTGTCTGTGGATAGAAGTGTACCTCTGTTTAAAACTGTAATTGTCTGATACAATAATAGTATACAAATATATTTTTTTAAAGTATGCACACACACATACACTTTTTTCATTTATTTAAATTTTTGTCTACTGGTAAGTGTATAATCACAACAGAGCAGGGTTAAAGTCAAGTCAACTGTTGAACTCTGATGCTGAAAAACATTTGTCTGCTATTTGTGAATTCAGGTTTGAATGGCCTCCAGAAATGTGAAACTTAAACCCGCTACTACTTTTTTTCCTTTATATTGGCTTTTTAAGACCATGACTACAATAATTTAGAGGTAGAATGATAGGCTTAGTGCAGTATAACACTTTTGGTAATTACATTTTATTTATGGCGCTCTACAGAATATATAGGACCAAACAAGAGTGACAAGTAAGGAGGAAAGAGGGATTTGGTTCCAAAAGAGGGACAGCCCCTACCTATGATTGACAGTTAAGAAGGTGACACTTGGGATGTTTTTACAGCCATAAATTGAAGCACATCTTATAAGCCAGATATCTCTGACCAGAGTATACTTGAAGTTTAAAATACAAGCGTACTCTTAAAGTGGCTGCAACCCTAGGAAAAAAATGGTCCTGTTCATTTTAAGCATGAATAACAGCACAATGCTTGTTCTGTATAATTTGTCCCTTTCTGTCATCTAAAATACATGTTTGATCCTGCCTGGTGCTGCCCTCCACTCTGTAAACTGACCATGCTTATCATGGCTGCTAAGCCCTGACACTGTGGTCAGTTTACGTGCCTCCATCATGTCTCTCCTCTGTCCTCTCTCCCCCTCCCACCCTGCCTGTCAGCTAGTCTCTGCCAATTTGCTCCGCCCCCTCCCCTTTCTGCTAAAATGACTGCGTTTTATTATTAGAATCCCCTATGTTCCATTAACCACTTGACCACTGGGCACTTAAACCCCCTTAATAACCAGACCAATTTTCAGCTTTCGGTGCTCTCACATTTTGAATAACAATTACTCAGTCATGCAACACTGTACCCATATGAAATTTTTGTCTTTTTTTCACACAAATAGAGATTTCGTTTGGTGGTATTTAATCACCGCTGGGTTTTTTATTTTTTTGTACTATAACAGAAAAAAGAAAAAAAAATCTGTAAAAAAAAAAAATGAATTTTTCTTTGCTTCTGTTATAAAATTTAGCAGATTAGTATTTTTTCTTCATAAATTTTGGCCAAAATGTATCCTACTACATATCTTTGGTAAAAATAAGTACAAATTAGTGGATATTATTTGGTATTTGTGAAAGTTATAGAGTCCACAAGCTATGGTGCCAATATCTGAAAATTGATCACACCTGAAGTACTGACGGCCTATCTCATTTCTTGAGTCCCTAACATGCTAGAAAAGTATAAATACCCCCCAATTGACCCCTTTGTGGAAAGAAGACATTCCAAGGTATTTAGTAAGAGGCATGATGAGTTTTTTGAAGTTGTCATTTTTTCCCACAATTCCTGGCAAAATCAAGATTTTTTTTTTCCTTTTTTCTCCACAAAATTGTCATATTATCAGGTTTCTCACGCACAGCATATGCTTACCACAAATTACACCCCAAAACACATTCTGCTATTACTACCGAGTATGGCAATATCACATGTGTGAGACATTTACACAGTGTGGCCACATACAGAGGCCCAACATGCAGGGAGAACCATCAGGCATTCTGGAGCACCCAGGACAATTCTGACATTTCTCTCCTACGTGTAAAAATCATCATTTATTTGCTAGAAAATTACATAGAACCCCAAAACATTATACATGTTTTTTAAGCAAAGACCCTAGAGAATACAATGGTGGTCGTTGCAACTTTTTATCTTACATGGTATTTGCGCAGCAATTTTTCGAATGCTTTTTTTGGAAAAAAACAGTTTTGTGCTTTAAAAAAAAAAAACAGGATAAATTAGCCCAATGTTTTTGCATAATGTGAAAGATGAAGTTACGCTGAGTAAATAGATACCTAAAATGTCACCCTTCAAAATTGCACGCGCTTGTGGAATGGCGCCAAACGTCGCTATTTAAAAATCCCCATAGGCGACGTTTAAAAATGTTTACTGGTTACATGTTTTGCATTACAGAGGAGGTCTGGGGCCAAAATTATTGCTCTTGCTCTAACGTTCGCAGCGATACCTCACATGTGTGGTTTGAACATATGTGAGCGGGACTTACGTATGCATTTGCTTTAGCATGTGAGCTCACGGGAACAGGGGCGCTTTAAATATTTTTTTTTTTATTGATCATTTTACTTTATTTCTTTTAGTTTGACACTTTTTCCCCAAAAATAAATTTTTTGATCACTTTTATTCCTATTACAAGGAATGTAAACATCCCTTGTAATAGGATTATGGCATGACAGGTCCTCTTTACAGTGAGATATGGGGTCAATAAGACCCTACATCTCACCTCTAGACTGGGAAGCCTGAAATAAAAAAAAAAAAAATGATTCTGGCTTCAATCGTATTTGCGAATCGGTAGAATCACCAGAGGGCGGCAGGAGGTGGGGGGGACATTCCCTCTCGCCTCCTGTAACAACGATCAAGCAGTGGAACAGCCACTATGATCGTTCTTATGTTGTAGAAAATCGCCAGCTGAAAAAGCTGATATCTGAATGATGCCTATAGCTGCACCCATCATTCAGATATCCCCCCACAAAGTCAAGGATGTCATATGATGGCCAGCGAGCGGGTAGTGGTTAAAATGAATTTGTTTTTTTAACACAAAGTTGTCCATTTATACAATATTTCTAACACATAGCATGTACATACCAAAAATGATACCTCAAAATAGATTCTTCTACTCCTCCTGAGTACAGCAATACCACATGTGTGAGACTTCCACAGCCTGGTCACATACAGAGGCCGAGTACAGCCAAGCATGGCTGAGCATGGCCGAGCATGGCTGGGTATCACCGAGTACTGCAGGGTATCACCGAGTATGGCTGGGTATTGCAGGGTATCACCAAGTTTGGGTGAACATGGCCGTGTATTGCTGGGTATTGCAGAGTATCACCAGGTATGGCTGGGTATTGCAGAGTATCACCAGGTATGGCTGGGTATTGCAGGGTATCCCAGAGTATGGCTGGGTATTGCAGAGTATGGCTGGGTATTGCAGGGTATCAGCCAAGTATGGCTGGGTATTGCTGGGTATGGTAGTTTATGGCAGAGTATTGCCAGGGTATTGCAAGCTATTGCAGAGTATTGCTGGGTATTGCAAAGTATTGGCAGGGCATTGTTGGGCATTGCAGAGTATTGGCAGGGAATTGCAGAGTATTGGCAGGGCATTGCTGGGTATTGCAGTGTATTGGCAGGGAATTGCAGAGTTAATTGTCAGTGAGCAGTGCTGTGGGCACTGCAGATCCAGCCCTCAGCGATGCTGACACTGATCTCTCCCCTCTCACTGTACCGATTGGTACACAGAGGGGAGAGAGGAACCGGCGTCAATTGACGGAGCAATCACGTGGTAAGTGGCCGCAATGAACCCGGCGGTCCCGAATGCGCTCAAGTGCGCGGCCCAGGGGGCGCGCTAGAGCGGAATTCTGGGAGGACATTATAGTACGTCCTCCCAGAGTTAAGCAACCGCTGCCCTCTAGCCATCATTCGGCTATGGGCCGGTTGTTAAGTAGTTAAGTTATGTACCCATCGTATGTTATATACAAAAAAGATGTAGCTTTATACCTTATTTCACTCACGTGACCACCTGCCGCTCTCCTCCTCTCCTTCCCTCCTCCCAGCTGACGTCAGCAGGGAATTCTCAGTCCCTCCCATTGTAGTTTTAAGACAGGGGGAGGGGAGAGGTAGGCAGTCACGTGAGCACCAATGAATGAATGAACATAGAGGGTTCTATTAAGTAAACAAAGTGGCTTTACATTCACTTTAAAATGAATAAAATTGTTGTAAAGGCTTAAAGAGGTTGTAAAGCAGAAGGTTTTTATCTTAATGCCCTCTATGCATTAAGGGTAAAAAAACTTTCTGTGTGTAGCAGCCCCCTCTCAATCCCACCCCAGCAACCTCAAATGACTTACCTGAGCCCCTTCTCTCTCCAGCGATGTCCACGAGTGTCTAAGCTGTCTGGGACACTCCTCCCAATTGGCTAAGACACAGCAGTGGCGCGATTGGCTCCCATGGCTTTCATTCAGCCAATCAGGGGAGAGAGGGGGTCGGGGTCAGGCTGGGGCTCCATGTCTGAATAGATACACCGAACTCTGACTCGGCTTGCGTGCCCTCATAGAGAGCTGCTGGCTGAGGGATTTTAGGACAAAGGTTGCAAGTGAGATCTCCCCTTGCTGTGACAAAAAGCCAGTCTTGGTCCGCAACCAAGATATATAGAGCAAAATAGGAAGAAAAGTGGCGGCACCACCAGCATAGAAAAATTATAGTTTATTGAAGTTGCATAAAAAATCAGGAACATGATAAATAAGCACGCTCCATTCTTGTGGTTTCAGCAGACGTGTTTCACACACCTGTGCTTAGTCATTGCAATGACTTTGCTGGTGCTGCCACCACTTTTCTTCCTATTTTGTTGGCTGAAGGGGCACTTGATAGGAGGGAGGGGCCTGTAGCAGCAAAGAGGGACCCGAGAATAGGATGCAGGCTGTTCTGTACAAAACCAACTGCACAGAGCTGGTAAGTATAACATTTTGTTTAAAAAAAAAAAAAGAGACTTTACAATCACTTTAAGTTTTTTTTTTTAACCTTTATGCATTCTCTACATTAAGGAAAAAACCTCTCCTGTTCAGACCCCCCAAGTACCCCTTATATTTACCTGAGCCAGGGGGGCAGCAGCGCTGTTTTTCCTCACTCTTCTTGCAGGATTCAAATGCAGCAACAGGTTCCATTGGCTCCTGCTACTGTCAATGAAATCCTGTGAGGGGGATGAGCCATGCTGTGCTAGTCAATAGATGCATGAGTGCCTGCATGAGTGCCCCCATTGCAAACAGTTTGCTATGGGGGCACTCGGAAGGCAGAAGCACCAGCAGGGGGCCCCAGAAAATGAGGTAAGAGGCCACTGTGTGCAAGGGGACAAGGGCCTCCTCCCCATAACCCTGGCCTGTGGGCAGGGAGCTTACTGCAACCCACAGATCCTGGCCCCCTCCCCCAAGTGAATGAGTATGGGGTACATATTAATTACAAATCCTTTGGCAAGTAAAACAGCTTATATATATGTATTTCATCTGTGAATATATCTGTTTATCTGAAGTTCAGGTTTATATTTACAGAGAGATTATGTTACTACTTGTAAATCATGTTTTTGAAAGGAAACATTTTCATTTTATATTACCCCATAATGATTAATCAGGCTCGGTTCACACTGCTGTGACGCCAAAATTGTGCAACTTCCTTGTTTGCGATTTCCTTGTGACTTTTCTGATTTAACATTGCAGTCTATGGCACTTAAGTTGCACCAAAGTCTTACAAAAGTAATGTAGGAACCTTTTTTTTTTTTTGCTGTGACTTCAGTTGCATTGATTAAGACGGCACCTAGTGAAATAAATGGATTTTGACTTGTCATGTGACTTATTGTGTCACAAGTTCCGCGATAAGTCGCAGCAATGTGAACCAGGGCTTAGTATATGAATCAGATTGGTTGATTTCTATCCAATACCTGCTTAAATCAGGTCCTCTCCATAGTAGATTTGTAGTTCAAAACCTAAGCCTTTATAACTATTTACCACTTCCATCAAAAAATCAAAAATCAAAGGCACAACGGGGTGAAGACATACAGATCATTCCTATTTGACCATTGCAACTGATTGCTCTGTCTGACTCTTTATTTTATATGTGGTAGAAGGGAGAAGGCTTGCATAACTTTGCCAGGCTCACAATTCCAAAAAAGACACATTTGGGAGGTATAGATGAGTGGCATTGCAGAGTTACTGAAATGTATACATCTTTCCATTGCAGCCAATAAGCCCCTTACATGAGTTTGTCTGTGTATTTTGGGACCCTGAAAAGAATAACTGGTCGAAAGAAGGATGTGAGACAGGACAATCTGATAACAAACACACCAACTGCACCTGTACCCATCTCTCCAGCTTTGCACTCCTCATGGCACCGCATGAAATACAGGTGATTTCAACAAATAAGAATGTTGATTAAACTATTATAGTTTTATATAACATTAAACATAGGCAGAGAGAGGATAATATCATAAATATGCTCATGATCCAATGTTCAGTGGTATGGCCAAATGCTCAAAATTTAGAATCTGAATAGACAACTTTGGCCTGCAGATCTGAATTAACACCTAGCTGCTAATGAGTCTAATGACGCATACACACGTATCAGACTATCCGGCAGACTTAGTCTGGCGGACAAACTGTCAGACTGTCCGCCGGACTTTCCGAACGAGCTACTTGCCCACACACAGTACTTTTGCGGCGGACTAGGTCTGGCGGAAGGGGTCCGGCGGAGTCCGCCGGATTATACGCCGTACTTTTGAAATGAATGGACTCACCCACACACACGGAGCAAAGGCAAAAAAAAATTTCCTCCGTGTATCAAAAAACTAAAAAAAAAACACAACACACAAGGTTTAAAAATACTTTATTGCACTGCTCTGGGGGTCTTCCGTCTTGGGGGGTCTTCTCGCCAGACTCCTCCGCTATTTTCTGCTAGTTCTTTTACTAGCCTGGCTTTCTTCTTCGTCGCCGCCCAAGGGTCTTCTTCCGACTTTGGGGGTCTTATCCCCTCTTCGGGGGTCTTGTCCCCTTCTTCGGGTTCTTCTTGCCGGGCCTCCGCGCTTTCTTCTAGCTCTTTTACAAGTGGTGGCCCGGTCTTCTGACGGCAACAGCGACAGCGGCGACAGAAGACCAGGCCAGCTCTTGTAAAAGAGCTAGAAGAAGGCGCGGAGGCCCGGCAAGAAGAACCGAAGAGGGGGACAAGACCCCCAAAGTCGGAAGAAGACCCCCGGGGCGGCAACGAAGAAGAAAGCCGGGCTCCTCCACTAGTAAAAGAGCTAGCAGAAGATAGTGGAGGTGTTGAAGGCACGTGGCCTGGTACGCTCACTCGTCCCCACCCCCTTTCCTGACCGGCCGGGTAGCGTGCTCGGATAAGGGTCTGATATGGACCTAGAGGGGGACCCCCACGCCGTTTTTTCGGCGTAGGGCTTCCCCTTTAACTCCATACCAGGTGACGGGGCCAACGACGCCTCATTCGCTGGTCCTGGCTACCTGGAGCCACGCTCAAAATGAGCGGACTTTTTTACGGGCGGGAAAAGTCTGTTCATTTCAAAAGTGCGGTGGACTAGCACATACACACCGTATTGTCCGCCAGACTAGCACACACATGGCCGTATTGTCCGCCGAAATGCAGACATATTTAGGTGCAAAACTACTTTTAGTCCGCCGGACTTTTGGGTAAAAAAAAGTCCGCCGGAGCCCACACACGGGCGGATTATAGTCCGCCGGACTTGAGTCCACCGGATTTTTCCACCGGATTGTTTGATCGTGTGTACGTGGCTTTAGACAACACCTTGTAGGCTTGTGACTGAGGGTAAAGTTATTCCATTATCACCTCACAAACCATTAACCACTTAAGCCCCGGGCCATTTGGCTGACCAAAGACCAGAGCACATTTTGCGATTCGGCACTGCGTCGCTTTAACTGACAATTTTGCGGTCGTGCGAAGGGGCTCTCAAACAAAATTGATGTTATTTTGTTTTCCCACAAATAGAGCTTTCTTTTGGTGGTATTTGATTACCTCTGCGGTTTTTATTTTTTGCGCTATAAACAAAAATAGAGCGCCAATTTTGAAAAAAACACATTATTTTTTACTTTCTGCTATAATAACTATCCCCAAAAAATATATAAAAAAACATTTTTTTTCCTCAGTTTAGGCCGATACATATTCTTCTACATATTTTTGGTAAAAGAAAAAACACAGTAAGCGTTTACTGATTGGTTTGCGCAAAAGTTATAGTGTCTACAAAATAGGGGTTCGTTTTATGGCATTTTTATTAATATTTTTTTTACTAGTAATGGCAGTGATCTGCGATTTTTATTGTGACTGCGACTACTGTAGCCCATCATCTTCAATATTCAATGTGTTGTGCATTTAGAGATGGTATTCTGCATACCTTGGTTGTAACGGATGGTTATTTGCATTACTGCTGCCCATTTTCCTCTGACATCAACAAGGCATTTTTGACCACACAACAGTCGCTCTCTGGATATTTTCTATGTTTCGGACCATTCTTTGTAAACTGTAGAGATGGTTGTCTGTAAAAAATCCCAGGAGATCAGCAGTTTTTGAAACACTCAGACCAGCCCGTCTGGCATCAACAATAATGCCACATTCAAAGTCACTTAAATCCCATTTCTTCCCCATTCTGATGCTCGGTTTGAACTTCATCAATTCGTCTTCACCACGTCTAGATGCCTAAATGCATTGAGTTGCTGCCATGTGATTGGTTGATTATTAATTTGTGTTAGCAAGCAATTGAACAGGTGTACCTGTTAAAGCGGCCGGTGAGTGTAAGTGAAAGTATAGAAGGGAGGGGGATAGGAAGGAACCACAGGTTACATTTTCAGTTATTTATTAGATAATCACTTCACGTTTCTATTTTTACAGGACGATTTTACTGTTAACCTTCTCTCCTACATTGGCCTGTGTGTGTCTCTTCTTTGCCTGTCTCTGTGTCTCCTTACATTCATCCTGTGTCGGAGTCTGAGGAGCGCTCACACCTCCATCCTAACAGCTCTCTGTGGATGTCTCTTCCTGGGACAACTTTTGTTTCTGGTGGGAATCCATCAAACTACGATTAAGGTAACTGGCTGCATGTACAACCATATTCAAGAATCGCAAAGTGTTAAATCAGACTTAAACACATTGGGGTGTATGTATAAAAACATTTAATAGAAATTAACTAAGTTAAGTGCATAACAAGTGCAGTACATTCACTCTGTGCAAATGGGGCAAAACATTTTATTAGGCTATTTCCTATGCTGGATGAAGGGTTTTCATTGATTTAACCCTTTCCTTGCCAGGCCCTGTGCTCCACTGTCAAACTCAGCTGGCCAGACCATTTTTGCAATTTTTCCTTTGCTTTTTTATTTTTCACTTATAGCTCTGTGTTTGTAAAAGACCCCCCCCCCCCATCATATATTTTCTGAAAATACATGACCAGAAGAATAAAAAGAAGGTGCTACTGATTTTTAAGGTCCCATGATATTTGCGCAAATGTTAATCAAAACAATATTTTTGCTAACAATCCAATGAAACCATTATTAGCAGATAAAAACAAAGCAAATGTTACAAAATTCATTTGAAATATAAAAGCTTTACCTGTATTGAGTTAATAAATAACAAATATTTGTAACTTTTAAATTGCGCTTTTTTGCAAAATGGTGAAAATCTAACAAATGCAAAAGTGTAAATATCCAAATTTCTCAAAAAATCTGAAGGTTTTAATTTTTCCCTTACAGCTTTCAGAATTTGTGAAAGACTCCATAACCATATATTTTCTGAAAGCGTATGACCTAGAATAAAAAGAAGCTGCTACTGATTTTTTTAGCCCCCGTGGTATTTGGGCAAATGTTTAGCAAAACAATATTTTCGCTAAAATTACACTAAAACCATTATTAGCAGATACAAACACAGCTAATTTTACAAAACTCCTGCTAAATTCCTACTAAATATAAAAGCTTAACCTGTATGGAGGTAATAAATAACAAATATTTGTCATTTTTACCTTGTGCCTTTTTGCAAAATTGTAAAAGTCGAACCTACGCAAAAATTTGAATATCCAAAATTTTCCTAAAATCTGAAGGTTTTCATTTACAGCTTTCAGAATTTGTTAAACACCCCCCCCCCCCCCCCAAAAAAAAAACATATATTTTCTGAAAGCATATGACCTCTTGACTAAAAAGAAGGTGCTACTGATTTTTTAGGCCCTGCAGCAAAAAATACACTAAAACCATTATTAGAAGATAAAAAAAACAGCAAATTTTACAAAACTCCTACTAAATATAAACACTGTGTTGAGTTAATAAATAACAAATATTTGTAAATATAAAATAGAATTTTTTGCAAAATGGTGAAAAACAAACGTACCCAAAAATTTCTAAAAAAATCTGGAGGTTTTAATTTTTTACTTACAGCTTTCAGAGTTTGTAAAACACCCCTCAAACCATATATTTTCTGAAAGCATATGACCAGTAGAACAAAAAGAAGGTGCTACTGGTTTTTAAGGCCCCGTGATTTTTGCGCAAAAACAAACCCCACTAAAATCCGTATTTGCACACATAAACACAATAACTTACATAATTCCTGCTAAATAACGAAGGTCTCATTCAGAGGGGTGTGCTAGAAAGTCACTGAGCCCATTTGTTTTTTTCTCTATTCATCCTCAGATTGTGTGTGCTATCATTGCTGGTTCACTCCAATTCTCGTTCCTCTGTGCTTTCTGCTGGATGTCTATTGAAAGTTTTCTGCTCTTCATGACTGTCCGAAACCTGAGGGCTGTCAATTATATGGCTTCCCGAAAATCAAACTTTCCAGTTATGTGTCTTCTGGGGTGTGGTATCCCATCTGTGATTGTGGGGATTTCAGCAGCTGTTCGTCCATATCACTACGGGACAGACTTGTAGTAAGTTTTAGTCTTCTCTTCTACAGAATATATGGGAACTATGATATTGAATTTTTTTTCACCTGTCAGTAGGACCAAGACATACTGAGCAGAGCTGCCAACTAAATCTTGATCCTGGTATCCCCACAGATATTAAGAATCAGCAGCTGAATTGCTAAGGAAATAAATACCAGAAAGCTGTGATTTCAAAGTGAGCTCGTACTTTGCTTATAATGGGCAAAATTACAGACTTGCTGCAAAGCATGCACCATAGGAAAATGTGATTTACCTTTCCCATGCTCCCCCTCCACTGGAGCCACTGGAGCCCTAGGAAGATCAACTTTTTATGGAACAGAAAGGACTTTTGCTTTCCCTGAATCAGCTGGGGTTTTCAATGTAGGGACCAACACAGGGTTGAAAAAGACAATGGGATATAATTAGATTTTTTTATGGGTGTGTCTGATCAAAGTATTTTAACCCCACACCATAGGTGGTGTGAAAATAACAAAACTTTTGTAAACATGTGCAAAGTACAGTATGCATTTCCGTAAATAGGTTAAAGCAGATCTCCTCTGCACCTGAGCACCACAAACCAAAAACACTGTTTAATTCATTTTTAGTATTCAAAGCAAACTGTCCCATCCATTCATGTCTCCATGCTTCATTTTGCTGAAAAATTACTTTGAAAAACACCTCCTAGCATTTCTGGTCATAACCATCTTGGGGGCAGATGATTCATGTAGCATTTATTTCCTGCGATCCATACAGGAGAGTGTGCTTAGCTAAGAAAATCCCTCTTCCTCTCCTTTCTCCTGAAGACTCCTGGGATGTATGACATCATTTTCCTAGGCAAGAATCCAGGAAGTAACTGAACAAATGTAAAACAAAAAGTTTAAAACAAGTAAATATGCTATACTGTATCTCACAAAAGTGAGTACACACCTCACACTTTTGTAAATATATTATTATATCTTTTGATGTGACAACACTGAAGAAATGACACTTTGCTACAATGTAAACTAGTGAGTGTACAGCTTGTATAACACTGTATATTTGCCGTTCCCTCAAAATAACTCAACACACAGCCATTAATGTCTAAACCACTGGCAACAAAAGTGAGTACACTCCTAAGTGAAAATTTCCAAATTGGGCCCAATTAGCCATTTCCCTCCCCAGTGTCATCTGACTCATTAGTGTTACAAGCTGTCAGGTGTAACTGGGGAGCGAGTGTGTTAAATTTGGTGTTATTGCTCTCACTCTCTCATACTGGTCACTGGAAGTTCAACATGGCATCTCATGGCAAAGAACTCTCTGAGGGTCTGAGAAAAAAATTGTTGCTCTACATAAAGATAACCTAGACTATAATATGATTGCCAAGACCCTAAAACTGAGCTGCAGCAGTTCAAAAGGACAGGTTTCACTCAGAAAAGACCATGGTTGACCGAAGAAGTTGAGTGCACATGCTCAGTGTTATATCCAAAGCTTGTCTTTGGGAAATAGATGTATGAGTGCTGCCAGCATTGCTGCAGAGGTTGAAGGGGCCTGTCAGTGCTCAGACCATACACCGCACACTGCATCAAATTGGCCTGCATGGCTGTCATCCCAGAAGAAAGTCTCTACTAAAGATGATGCACAAGAAAGCCACAAACAGTTTGCTGAAGACAAGCAGACTAAGGACATGGATTACTGGAACCATGTTCTGTGGTCCGATGAGACATATAAACTTTTTTGGCTCAGATGGTGTCAAGCGTGTGTGACGGCAACCAGGTGAGGAGAACAAAGACAAGTGTGTCTTGGCTACAGTCAAGCATGGTGATGAAAGTGTCATGGTCTGGGGCTGCATGAGTGCTACCGGCACTGGGGAGTTACAGTTCATTGAGGGAACCATGAATGCCAACATGTACTGTGACATACTAAAGAAGAGCACGATCCCCTCCCTTCGGAGACTGGGCTGCAGGGCAGTATTCCAACATAATGACCCCAAACACACCTCCAAATGACCACTGCCTTGCTAAAGAAGCTGAGGGTAAAGGTGATGGATTGGCTAAGCATGTCTCCAGATCTAAACCCTATTGAGCATCTGCGGGGTATCCTTAAACGGAAGGTGGAGGAGAGCAAGGTCTCTAACATCCACCAGATCTGTGATGTCATCATAGAGGAGTGGAAGAGGACTCCAGTGGCAGCCTGTGAAGCTCTGGTGAACTCCATGCCAAAGAGGGTTAAGGCAGTACTGGAAAATAATGGTGGCCACACAAAATATTGACACTTTGGGTCCAATTTGGACATCTTCACTTAGGGGTGTACTCACTTTTGTTGCCAGCGGTTTAGACATTAATGACTGTGTGTTGACTTATTTTGAGGGGACAGCAAATTTACACTGTTATACAAGCTGTACACTCACTACTTTACATTGTAGCAAAGTGGAATTTCCTTAGTGTTGTCACATGAAAAGATATAATAAAATATTTACAAAAATGTGAGGGTTGTAATCACTTTTGTGAGATACTGTATTTTTCTATCTGTAAACTAATGCATGCAGCATGAGGATTAAAAATAATCAATGTTGATTGGGAGAGTGAAGTTCCACTTTTAAACTGTATTCTATGTTTATTACCATTTTGGTTTAATAGAGTATCTCTTCAATTGTTTCTTTTTTGTGTGAATTGTACTGTATTGTTTTTTAATGTCCACATAGTTCACTTTACAGTATATCTGAACAGTCTCCTCTCTGCAATCTAGTTGCTGGCTCAGTCTTGACATTGTTTGGAGTTTCCTTGGTCCAGTCTTTGTTTTTATCATTGTAAGTATAAAAGCCTGTGCACCTTTTACCATTTGTAGTTGCCATATATTCTGAGACAGTTGCCTTTTAACACCTAGTAGTATTTTTCTTGATCAGCAGCAAGTAAAGGCTGATTAAAACATGATAATTAAAAGAAAAAAAAAAAAAACAACAGGATACTTTGTACATGCCTAAAAAAAATATGTTATCAACAACATACAATTTCACTTGAATGTGCTACTTTTTTCAAGATTGCCTCAATTCTAACTAAAAGCAAAACTTTTATTTAGTTTTGGATAGAGTAGAGAGGAATTAGAACACCTATCAGTTTTTATTGCTCTATGTGCCCCCATTAACCTGCTTGGCGGTTTTTCCCGAGTCTGGCTCGGGGTGGAATTTCAGTACCACGAGCGGTAATCCCGAGCTAGACTCGGGATCGCATTGCAGGATACAGGGAGACTTACTTACTTTGTCCCCTGGATCCTGCGATGTGTGTACGAGCCGTCCTCCGCTCGATTCACACAGTGCCTGAGTGCCGCCGAGCTCCGTTCCCTGCGACGTTACGACGCACGGGAGCGGAGATCGGCGCCAAATTCAAAAAAGTAAAAACACAAAACACATACAGTATACTGTAATCTTACAGATTACAGTACTGTATAAAAAAATAAACATCCCCTTTGTCCTTAGTGGTCTGTCCAGTGCCCTGCGTGCACTTTTATATCATAAATACAGTTTTTTCTGCCTGGAATTTGGAGATTGTCCATAGCAACCAAAAAGTGTCCCTTTATGTCAAAAGTGATTTTAGACCAGCTAGAAAACAGCGATAATAAATTAGAATCACTTGCAGAATTGAGCGATAGTTATTTGTGGGGAGATCCGTCATCAAACACTAAATCTAATGACAGCGACAATTCTACAAATGAATAAATTTCTGTGTTTTTGGATTTGATTATATTATTGAATAATTTTTATTATTATTTGTTATCATTATTTATAGTTATTTATTATATTATAAACTTTATCATACCTGGGATGTCTACTAGACTCTGGTTTGAACAGATTTAAGAAATCTATTCCTAAGAATTGCATGCCTGCAATATAAAACGCCAAATTTCCATGCAAAATAATTGTACTGCTTTCAGCACCTAAAATCAGAAATAATCATACTGCCAGGGAGGTTAAGGAGATTCCCCCCTCTCTATTTGTCCTGTTTACCATTATCATTGAAAGTGAAAGTAAAAGAAAATCCCACATTTTGGGTTGTCCCCCGAAAAGTAATAGAGGTGAAATCTTCCAATGGGGACACTATTTATGGTAACCTGGGGGTCCCCAAGTAATTCCCTTAATTTGCATGGATTTCCTCTCACTTCCTGTTTGGCTATGGGACAGGAAGTGAAGGGAAATCTCAGCAATAGGATACTGGTGTTGAAAAAAATCTGACAGGGGTTACAACCCTCACTTGCTCTATCCAAAATAAAAAAAGTAAAAAAGTTTTGTTCTACTTTAAGGTTTCTGATGAGTGGATGCAAGAGAAAATCATATACTGGACTATACCATTGTAGGTAGATGTCCTTAGCTACTGATGATATATTGTCCTTTAATGGTGCTGGGTTGTGTTTACAAAGGCATGTATGGTTCTAGGAGAGGTCTTCTGCTCTTAGGGCAGGAACTCCATACCCATGCTTCTTTACCCATTTGAGGAGACACTTACACAGGGGCGTAACTATAGGGGTGCAGCAGTCGTGACCGCAACTGGGCACTGTGATGCAGGGGGCCCATGCAGCAGCATAGGCAGCTAGGGGTACCAGTGCACCATGCACACGGGTGGCTGGAGGTGGAGGGTGACTAGCAGAGCTCCATGCTCGACTATCGCACTCGCTGCTCTTTAGTTGTGCATTCCCCGGATGACCTGTGTCCTCGGCCGGCTCCTCAGAGTACCCCTCTCCTGCTCCATGCATTGCCGCTCAGTCCGATGTTTGTTCTCCCCAGCCAGAGTCCCGCCCCCCCCCCCCCCCGAGTCCAGCCCACTCTGCACTGCATTCTCCCGGGTAAACAAACTTTAAGCACACAGATGCAGTTCAGCCCTATGAGAGCCCCCCGGAGGACACTGCAGGCTTATCTGCCAGCCCCCCTCCTCCCCCGTCATACACAGATGATGAAAGCTCTTTCTGGGAGATATACTGATCGCCCGTCCTGCACACTGGATGGAACCCAGGCCAACATGGATGTGCCAACATGGATGTGTGCGCGGTCTACAGCTTGGTCATGGTGAGTGAGAGGACCCCATCCCCCACACACCATTACATACCCCCTCCATCTCCCCCAGGGACAGGGGACCCTTCTCACATGGGGACAGTGACCCCCATCTCCCCTGGGGACAGGGACCCCTTCTCACCTGGGGACAGTAACTTCATCTGCCCTGGAGAAAAGGACCTCATCTCTTCTGGGGACGGGGACTTCATCCTGCCTAGGGAAAGTCCCCAAATGGGGCACCTAAAAATTTAATAAAAACTACTGATGCCAGTGGTGGAGCTACAGGGCTCACAAAGGTCATACCTGTGACCATGCCCTGGAGTTCCACCACCGGACTCGGAGGGAAGGGCCCTGGCTGGGGTTCAGGGGGGCCCTTCGTGGTTTCTTGCATCGGGGCCCTGAAGGTTCTAGTTACGCCACTGCCCTTACAATATAATTCTGCCTTATTCCTACTGTATTCTTTGGAAGAAGCATTGAATTTTTCTTTCCCCCTCATCATTTGCACTTCAATCGTCATTGCCCTCTATTCTAGTGATTTATGCCCCAAAAAAAAAGACAAGCCAAAAATAAAAAAAAATGTAGTTGACATCATTTTGGCAATGGTTCATTTGCTTACAATCAGCCATGTTCTCACTAAGTTATTTACAGCTGTCTTGTAAGTGTAATTGCTCCTTTACCAGTTACTTAGTGAACACTAAAGAAAGCCGTGAATGCTACTAATGATGGTTATTAGTATTTAATAACATGCAACTTCAGAGTCTTTTTAATATTGAGGATGAGAAACGATTAAATCATAGCAGTATAGACTTATGATCTCTCAGTATATCTTGTCATATTTATGTTATTAACTTTATCTTAAATAGACAAACACAGTTCTGTTGGTCTTCACTGTTCATCTCCTGAGAAAGAGGCTGGCATCTGTAAATACAAATGTGTCCACTCTGAAGAACACCCGGTAAGTAGATGGTGAAACAAAATTGTCTGAATGATTGATGAATTTGTTATCCTGGGTTTAGAGGTTGACTCCATCCAGGACACGTGACATATCTAAGCCCCTGTACACATGGTCGGACATTCCGACAACAAAATCCGTCTCATTTTGTCCGAAACTGGTGTTGCATACACGCGGTTGGACAAAGTTGTCGGAAAATCCGATTGTTCAGAACGTGATGACGTTATTTAGTTACGACAGGACTACGTTCAGGCTAGTAGCCAAAAGCTTTGGTCTAGGAATTTGATCTGAGTATGCGTGGCACTTTGTCCGACCAGAATTCTCTACAAACGATCGGACAAAGTCCGATCGGATCATGTTGTTGGAAAATTTTTATATCCAGCTCTCAAACTTTGTTGGTCAGACATTCCGAAGGAAAAAGTCAGATGAAGCCCACACACGGTTGGATTATCCGACAACACAGTCCGATCAGACATTTTCCGTCAGAATGTCCGACCATGTGTACAAGGGCTAAGGGTTTGCACTGGCACAAATGTTGGATCACTTACAACATATATCTACCATATGGGATCTAGCATGAGGGTCACCTACCAGGATGAGTCTTATTCATTCTATTGGATCATCCAGCATAAATTGAAACTTCAGCTGCAAAGCAGCAGTGAATCAATTGATGGAAAAGCTGTTAATAAACAGTTAGAAAGCACCAGGCTTTAACAACACACAATTGGCAGCAACAGTAAACAGTGTCCAACAATGTTAAGGCACTGGCTAAACAATTGACCTGACTGGCCGCAATCACTAAATGTCAACAATGAGCCTTTGTATTCATTCTGCAAAAGTTGCCCTTAGGAAAAGACCTATAGTCTCCATGAAAGCACCCAGTTATTATTAGGCTCCTTGCCCTCAACCCTCTGCCGGATATATGGAGGAGCCCAACTTTTGTGTCGGTGCACATGAAACCATCCCTTTAAGAAGTCTGCATGCAGTGGTACAGTGTTCTGAAATGACTATTGGTCTCACTCTGCTAGCAGCAGTAGTGTTAAGCCAACCAGTAGCCACTCACCAGTCCTGTGTGCACAGCAAACTCCCGCCCAGATGCTTGGCAACAGGGGACTTCTCTGGCAGTATCCACAAGGCAATGTGAGTCTCCTATCTGTGTGACCGGCTCTCAATAGCCTAGGTCACAGTCTCTGGCCCAAGGATGATGGCCCTCTCCTTTTACTGCCTTACTCCCTTTACTCCTTTACTGAGACTTGTAATGCCTTGGTCCTTCCACAGAAAGAGATTGTCCTTTCTTATTCCTCCCAGCAAAAACTACCTCTGGTTGCTCCCTTGTTATCCCCCTCCTTGGACATGAAGTCCTTCCCCATCTGCTACAATATTCAGGTCCCTCAGTGAACTCAGTTTCCCAAAATCCATCACTTTTATGCATCAGAGTCTCTCTAGTATTTGTGCGGATGGAAGCAGAATGGCACTTGCTAGATCAACATAGAAGTCCTGTGTGAACACATGGAGCAACTGTAGAATGGCGTCCCTGTAGTTGCTTCTTTCTGGCCAGCTAAGCACCTGGCTACATATAAAAAACTGGTAACAGTTTCAATTTATTTTTAAAACCTTTATATACATAATATGGTATATTTGAAATTGCCATCACCCACTATAACTGCCTGCACAGGCTTTTGAAATCATTGGAAATAAGAGGAGTAAATAAAGGGGGCGCAAACTCCTATAAGCAGCCTTTCTCAGTGCTTCATACACACCATCTCTGAACTGTATGGAAGATTGTAGGTCATATTCCCACCTAACCTTCCCTCCTACTTACAGGTTGCTGACTTTCAAAGCCATTGCTCAGCTTTTTATCCTTGGCTGTACCTGGGGTATTGGCTACTTCCAGTTTGGACGTCATGGTCTGATCTTTTCCTACCTCTTCACTATCTGTAACAGCCTCCAGGGAGCATACATCTTCATTGTACACTGTCTTCTCAATCAACAGGTATGCTTATATTAATAAAACATGAAGTGCAAAGCTAACATTTTCTACAGCTATGTTTGGGCAAATATGGCTTTGTCCAACAGACATTGCGGGATGGAGTCAAGCATGAAAGCATTCTGCTTTACTTCCTTCAGCCTACTAATTACGGGGAGTGGTTAATAGGACACAAGTGCTTGAGGTCTATATAACTTTGTGTAGAACTCATGTGAAATTGCCAAACTGCTGGTTGTAAGCTAAACAGTGGAGCCTTGAGTGGAGTGTGAATAAGTATTGCTTTTTGACTGCTGGTGACTGCTGGGTTGCATTTTTAGGTTCTTTTGGGGCTTTTCCTTGTAGCTTTTTAATACCTTTTTCTGACACTTTAAATAGGTTTTTTTTTCTTCTTCTTTACTTCCTTCAGCCTACTAATTAAGGGGAGTGGTTAATTGGGCACAGGTGCTTGAGGTCTATATAACTTTGTGTAGAACTCATTGTGAGCCTGCTCATCTTGAGTCTCTGGGAACTCTGTCTAAGTGGAACTGGTCAAAGTGGTGAGTTAAAAACCAGAGTTAGTAGAACTGGTCAAAGTGGTGAGTTAAAACCCAGAGTTCGGGGAACTGGTCAACGTGGTGAGTTAAAAACCAGAGTTAGTGGAACTGGTCAAAGTGGTGAGTTAAAAACCAGAGTTAGGGGAACTGGTCAAAGTGGTGAGTTAAAAACCAGAGTTTAAAACAGGAGGTTATAACAAGGGTCATAGTACCTGTGTAGTGTGAGTACCTGAGTGTTGTCTGAGTAGTGTATGTGTGGATTGTTAGTACTTGTGTGTTGTGGGTGCACGCTGGTCTGTGAGTACCTGTGTACTGTCTTCTTGAGTATTAGTGTCAGGAAGCTAGTTGTTAGGTAATTTGGACTGGGTATAATTTCTAATCCTCAATAAATTGATAGGTACGATGACTGGCGGGTGTAGAGAGGTGACTCAGTGTACATCTTGCAGCATATATGTGTTCCGTGATCATCTGATCGAGGGCGACTACTGCTGTGCAAAATGTAAGCACATAGTTTCCCTGGAAGCCCAGGTTCTGAATTTGGGGAAGCAACTGTCAGCACTGAGAGGACCCTCCACCCTAAATGAGAGCCGGGAATGTAAACGGCAGGTGCCAGCAGGGGCCAGCACAGAGGTGGGTGGAGACAAAGAGGTGCAGGCACTAGCAGAGAGTAGATGGGTGACAGTCAGGAAGGGTAGAGGAGCAAGTGCCAGGGAGGCCGATCCATGGCTGGAGCATCCCAATAAGTACGCTCCATTGAGTGACATTGGTGATCCCAGTCAGGGACCAGCACTGCTGGAGCTGAGGGATTCTCCTAGCTGCCAGGGGAAGAACTCCTCCAGTGAGAGGGGGGGGGGGGGGGGAAGACAGATTCTGGTGGTAGGGGACTCAATTCTTAGGAGGATAGAGAGGGTAATCTGTAACAAAGACCTGAAGTGCTGAACTGTATGTTGTCTGCCGGGCGCTCGGGTTCGGCACATCACGAATCTGGTGGACAGATTACTGGGAGGGGCTGGGGTAGACCCAGCTGTCATGGGGCATGTTGGCACCAATGACAAAGTCAGAGGCAGATGGAGTGTCCTAAAGAATGATTTTAGGGACTTGGGAGCTAAATTGAGGAAAAGGACCTCCAAGGTAGTATTCTCAGGAATACTACAGGTAAATTGAGCCACACCAGAAAGGAAGAGGGAGATTAGGGAAGTAAACAAGTGGCTCAAGTAGTAGTAAGGAGGGGTTTGGGTTCCTGGAGGACTGGGATGACTTTTCAGTCGATAACCGGTACTATAGAAGGGACGGACTACACCTAAATGAGGAGGGTGCAGATCAGCTGGGATTAAGGATGGCCAAAAAAGTTAGAGGGGTTTTTAAACTAGGCGATGGGGGGGGGAGGGTCCAGAGATAGAGATAGTCAGCGTGGAGCATATTCCAGAGGGTAATATTAGGGGCATTAGTGGTAAGGTAACCAAAGCACATAAACCCAAGGTAAATATAGTGGCAAGTCCTAGTTGTAATCTCAGAACACCCAAGAGGATAGTATGTGACCGGTCAAAATATATTAATGCATTAAAATGTTTGTTCCCCAATGCCAGAAGTCTGCCAAGCAAAATAGGTGAGTTGGAAGCTCTGGTGCACCAGGAGAGCTATGATGTAATCGGTATTGCTGAAACTTGGCTTCATTCCTCACATTTCTGGGCTAGTAATATTCCTGGCTATGCACTCTTTCAGAAAGACAGAGTAAAAAGGAAAGGTGGAGGGGTCTGTCTGTATGTGAGAAGAGATCTCAAAGCGAGGGAGAAAGAGGACCTGGTGGACAGAGAGTGTGATGAGTCTGAAGCATTATGGGTGGAACTGCATACAGATGTGCGTAGTTCAAAGTTAATCATTGGAGTTTGTTATAGACCACCCAATGTTAATGAGGAGGTGGAGACTCAGCTCCTTGCACAGATATAAAGGGCTGCAATTGCTGGAACAGTGATAATAATGGGGGATTTTAACTACCCAGAAATTGACTGGAGTAATGGCACTGCTGGGACAGTTAAAGGCAAAAATGTATAAACCTATTACAGGACAATTTTATGGTCCAGTTTATTGAGACCCCAACTAGGAATGATGCTCTGTTGGACCTGGTAATCTCAAACCATGCAGAACGTATTACTAATGTTCAGATAAAGGAACACCTGGGTAGCAGTGACCATAACATCATTTCATTTGATGTTAGCTGTAAGCAAAAATCACATACGGGAAAGATAAAAACACTTAATTTCACGAGAGCAAATTTTCCAAGGATGAGGGCTGCTCTCCAGGACCTAGACAGGGAGAGAATATTGGCATCAATGAGCACAGAACAGAAATGGGAATTCTTCAAAAAGACTGTTTGTGATCTCACTGCAAAGTATATTCCCATGGGCAATACGTTTAAAAGGCTAAAAATAAAACCAATGTGGCTCACGGCCAAAGTTAAAAAAGCTATAAACTATAAAAAAGAGCTTTTAAAAAATATAAAAATTAAGGAACGCTAGTGCCATTTAAATGTCACAAAGAGTATAACAGAATATGTAAAAAGGAAATCAAGGATGCAAAAATTCAAAATGAAAGACAGATTGCAAAAGATAGTAGGACAAACCCCCAAAAATCCTTCAAATATATTACTAGTAAAAAGGTCAAGTCTGAGCATGTAGGCCCTTTACAAAATAATCTGGAGTGGGTGACTGGGGACAAAGAGAAGGCTAACTTATTAAATAATTTCTTCAGCTCTGTGTATACAAAGGAGCATGGGGGAGCTCATGTCCATAATGGGGGTGGTAGTGACACAGCCCCAAATCCACAATGGCTCAAAAGTAATATGGTCCAGAAATATTTGGACAGAATAAAGGTGGATAAAGCACCTGGACCTGATGGCATCCACCCACGGATCCTGTAATTTCAAGGTCATTGTATCTAATTTTTAGGGACTCATTAATGACAGGAATAGTACCACTGGATTGGCGCAGGGCCAATGTGGTGCCTATATTTAAAAAGGGAACAAAGTCTTTACCAAGTAACTATAGACCTGTTAGTTTAACTTTTATAGTTGGGAAGATACTGGAGGGATTAATAAAAGACCACATAGACGAGTTGTTGCAGGAAAAAAATATTTTAAGCAACAGACAACATGGATTCATGAAAGACAGAAGTTGTCAGACAAACCTGTTTTCTTTTTATGATGTGGTAAGTAAAACCTTGGACAGAGGAGTGGCGGTGGAAGTGGTATACTTGGATTTTGCAAAAGCGTTCGATACAGTTCCGCATACACAGCTCATGTGTAAGGTAAAGTCTACAGGTTTGGAAATATCAGTTTGTAAAAGGATAGAAAACTGGCTAAAATACAGAATTCAGAGAGTAGTGGTTAATGATTCTTACTCTGAATGGTCTAAGGTTATCAGTGGTGTACCCCAAGGTTCAGTGCTGGGACCCTTACTTTTTAATATCTTTATATAAAAAAGACTACAAAAAACTCATAACTCTATTTCGGAAATGCAGCCATTTGCAGTGCAAAGTACGGAAGCCCATATTGTATTAATACCAAAACCTGAAAAAGATAGCTCATTATGTAAGAACTATAGGCCTATATCTTTGACAAATATAGATATGAGAATATACTCAAAATTTTTATCTAAACGAATAACAGAGATAATATCAGAGCATATAAACCGGGAACAAACAGGATTTATGAAAGGGAGAGAAACAAGGGATAATATCATTAAAACATGTACGCTGATGGAATACGCTCAGAGAACTGCCGTCCCAGCATGCCTCTTGGCTATAGATGCCGAAAAGGCATTTGATAGGGTGGGATGGCAGTTCTTAGAGGAAGTATTAAAGCAAATAGGAATGGGACTAAAAATGTTAGGAAGGATTGTAGCATTATATAAAAATTCAAGAGCCAAAGTGAGAACAAATGGAATATTATCGAAATATATAAAAATATCAAATGGGACTCGACAAGGTTGTCCCCTATCCCCTTTATTGTATGTATTAATAATGGAACACCTTATGGAAGCTATAAGGAAGAATAAGGATATTAAAGGGATAAAGGTTAAGGATAAGGAATATAAAATGTCTGCATATGCAGACGATCTCTTACTATACGTAACTAATCCTATAATAACTATACCAAATTTAATAAAAGAACTGGATAGATTTGGGGAAGTGAGTAACTTTAAAGTAAATTATGACAAATCTGAATTAATGAGTATTACATTAGAAGAAAAAATACAAAAAACTATACAAAAGGATTTCCCATTTAAGTGGAAACAGAATGCAATTAAATATTTGGGAATTTATATCCCAAAAGATTTAAAACATCTACAGGCTATGAATCATAATGTGGCAGTACATAAGATAAAAAAAATATTAGAAAAATATGATAAAATAACATATTCATGGTTAGGGAAAATAAGTATTGTAAAGATGGAGATATTGCCAATCACGTTATATATTTTTCAAACAATACCTATCATGCCGTTAAATAAGCTAATGAGGGAAATAAGAAAAATAGTCGAAAGCTTTATATGGGCCCATAAGGTTCCTAGAGTAAACAGAAAAATATTAAGTAGAACAAAAAAAAGGGGGTAAACTAATAAACAGTGCTCTTGAGGGTTCTCTACTATCTCCCCCATAAAAGCGCACACTGACCTATACATACGTTTTCTCGTATTTGACGACAAACTAGTTTCTTAATAACTTTATATTATCCAAGTGCCTATACAGCCCACCAGCCTTTAGGCTGGACCTCCTGTCATAGTGCAGCGCACCACTAACTCTGTTTATTAGTTTTCTCCACAGGGGTTCAGGTACCCCACTCCAGTGTGTGCAGCAGTACGCCTTTTTTCCTTTGTTCTTTACCTTGATTAGGCGCAGGAATACTTTCTTATACTTAAAAAAAAAAAAGGGGGATAAGCAGTACCTGAATACCTGCAAGCAGCCTCATTAATGAGAATAATTGACTGCCAGCATAACGGGAAAAAGAAACATGGGTTAAGCTGGAGGAGGATATGGTGGGTGAGAAATAATTTTTTTTACCATGGATAAAATCTAACTTGACTAGATGTTGACCGCCGGCCGTCAAATAACGGCCAAGCGGCGCACCTATTGTGGCGGGAGGCCGTCATATGACGGCCTCCCGTTTAAACATGGAATGCGCGCGATCGTGCACGCGCACCCCTGTTTCTTCGGTGGCGGCGTGTCTCGGAGACACCGCTCGCCACTGAAGGGGGTGAACAGCCATTGGTTATGGCTGTTTACCACGTGACTTCATCACGGCCGATCACAGATGGTCACACCCCGACTGTGCACGGCACATGCGCGCGATCGTGAGCGCTCTGCGCGTGCACGTCGGTGGCGACGTGTTCCCCGGGAACACTGCTCGTCACCGACGCTGGTAAACAGCCATTGGCCGGCTGTTTACCCACGTGATCGGCTGTGATCCTTTCACAGCCGATCACTAAAATGTAAACAAACCGCGGTAACGAGATGTTACCGAGTTGTTCTCCTCCTCACACACCGATCGTGTGTGAGGAGGAGATTGCGGTAACATCTCGTTACCGCCTAGTGTACACCAATCACACTGATTGCCTTCCCCCCCAATAAAGAGGACCTGTCACCACCCCTCATAGTACCTGTCAATCACAGTCCATCAGAGTACCTGTCACAGTCCACCAGAGTATTTGAGTACCTGTCTCAGCCCATCAGAGTACCCGAGTACCTGTCCCAGCCCATCAGAGTACCCGAGTACCTGTCCCAGCCCATCAGAGTACCCGAGTACCTGTCCCAGCCCATCAGAGTACCCGAGTACCTGTCCCAGCCCATCAGAGTACCCGAGTACCTGTCCCAGCCCATCAGAGTACCCGAGTACCTGTCACAGTTCATCTGAGTACCCGAGTACCTGTCACAGCCCATCAGAGTACCCGAGTACCTGTCACGGCACATCAGAGTACCCGAGTACCTGTCACGGCACATCAGGGTACCCGAGTACCTGTCACGGTCCATCAGGGTACCCGAGTACCTGTCACGGTCCATCAGGGTACCCGAGTACCTGTCACGGTCCATTAGAGTACCGAGTACCTGTCACGGTCCATTAGAGTACCGAGTACCTGTCACGATCCATTAGAGTACCGAGTACCTGTCACAGTCCATCAGGGTACCCGAGTATCTGTCACAGCCCATCAGAGTACCCAAGTACCTGTCACAGTTCATCAGAGTACCCGAGTACCTGTCACAGCCCATCAGAGTACCCGAGTACCTGTCACAGCCCATCAGAGTACCCGAGTACATGTCACGGCACATCAGGGTACCCGAGTACCTGTCACGGCACATCAGGGTACCCGAGTACCTGTCACGGCACATCAGGGTACCCGAGTACCTGTCACGGCACATCAGGGTACCCGAGTACCTGTCACGGTCCATCAGGGTACCCGAGTACCTGTCACGGTCCATCAGGGTACCTGAGTACCTGTCACGGTCCATCAGGGTACCCGAGTACCTGTCACGGTCCATCAGGGTACCCGAGTACCTGTCACGGTCCATCAGGGTACCCGAGTATCTGTCACGGTCCATCAGGGTACCCGAGTACCTGTCACGGTCCATCAGGGTACCCGAAGTACCTGTCACGGTCCATCAGGGTACCCGAGTACCTGTCACCAGGCCATCAGACTACCAGAGTACCTATCTCCAGCCCATCAGAGTACCCGAGAACCTATTTGCAGCCCATGTCTCATAGAATATACGTTGGGGTGTTTGCTTTCCAAAATGGAGTCATTTTGTGGGTAATTTCACTGGTCCAGGACCTTCAAAAGTGTGATGGGTAGGAATGAAATGAGATGTGTCATTTATGCTCCTAGAACGCCTGAACGTACTACTTCAATGTCCGGCCTCTCTATGTGGCCAGGCTGTGTAAAAGTCCTACACATGTGGTATCGCCATACTCGGGAGGAGTAGCAGAATGTATTTTGGGGTGTAATTTTTGCTATATACATGCTATGTGTTAGAAATATCTCATAAATTGACAATTTTGTGTAAAAAAAAAAAAATGCCTTTTCATTTTTTTCCACATATTCTAAAAACTTCTGGAAAAAAATTAACCATTCAAAAGACTCATTATGCCTCCCAGATTATACGTTGGGGTGTTTGCTTTCCAAAATGGGGTCATTTTATGGGAAATTCCATTTTCCTGGTACTCCAGGGCCTTCAAAAATGTAATAGGTGGTTGAGAAATGAGATGCGTCATTTTTGCTCGTAGAACGTCTGAAGGTACTACATCAATGTTGGTGCTCTGTATGTGGCCAGGCTGTGTAAAAGTCTCACACATGTGGTATCGCCATACTCGGGAAGAGTAGCAGAATGTATTTTGGGGTGTAATTTGTTGTATGCATATGCTGTGTGTGAGCAATAACCTGATAATATGACAATTTTGTAAAAAAAAAAAAATAATAATAATAAAAAATCTTCATTTTGCAAAGAATTGTGGGAAAAAATGACAACTTAAAAAAAACTCACCATGCTACTTACTTAATACCTTGGAATGTCTACTTTGTAAAAAGGGGTCATTTGGGGGTTATTTGTACTTTCCTGACTTGTTAGTGTCTCAAGAAATGAGGTACACCTGATGTACTGAAGGCCTGATCAGAAGTGATCAATTTTCAGTGATTGGCACCATAGTTTGTAGACTCTATAACTTTCACAAAGACCAAATAATATACACTAATGTGGGTTATTTTTACCAAAGATATGTAGCAGTATACATTTTGGCCAAAATTTATGAAGAAAAATTACTAATTAGCAAAAATTTATGACAGAAACAAAGAAAAAGGCATTTTTTTCACAAAATTTACGTTTTATTTTATTTATAGCACAAATAATAAAAAACCCACTAGTGATTAAATACCACTAAAAGAAAGCTTTATTTGTGTGGAAAAAAGGACGCAAGTTTCATATGGATACAGTGTTGGATGACTGAGTAATTTTCATTCAAACTGTGAGAGCGCTGAAAGCTGAAAATTGGTCTGGTCAGGAAGGGGGTGTAACTGCACTGTATTGAGGTGGTTAAGGACAGGAGAGAAGGTGCTACCTATTTTTGTAAGAAGTACATTAAAAATATGGGATGGTTTAATAAAAAAATGAAAACTTTTTCCATGATAGGCCCTATGACTCCACTATTTGCTAACCCTGATTTTGAGCCAGCTCTTAAAGTTACAAATTATTTAAAATGGAATAGGAACGAACATGAACGGATAATACAAATACTAGTAGATGGGAAAATACCGAAATTTCAGGATCTGGGACAAGAGTATACAAATAAATGGTTACAATATTGGCATATGAGAACATTTATTGATCCAATCATAGGGATAATTAATAGGCAAACAACTGAATTTGAACAAATAGTAATACATAAGGATAAAACAAATTAAAAAAAATATCTAAGGTCTATAAATTATTACTGCCTTCAGGAAATATTAAGGAAATAATAGGGGTAAAAAAATGGGAGGAAGAAACAGGGAAAAAACTTTTGGAGAAAGAATGGGACGAAATATTTGGAAGAATAAATAAACTATCGATAGCAACTAAACATCAAGAAAATAATTATAAGATTTCTATAAGGTGGTATAGGAGCCCCGTGGTAATGAATAAACGGAATTCTGAAGACTGCTGGAGATGTAAGGTAGAAAGGGGAACACTAGAGCATATATGGTATGGTAGTAGTAAGATAAAAGGTTTTTGGGATAAGATAATGGAAATATATCAGGAGGTTTAGAGATAAAACCAGATATAAATATGGTCTTGTTCTCCATTGCTCCAAAAATACAAAAAAAAAGGAGATAGAATTTTTACATCAGATGACCACAGCTGCAAAGGTAGTAATAGCATGTAAATGGAAAAAAACAAATGGTCCGACAAGAATGGAATGGGTGTGGGAAATGAGCAAAATGTATTATATGGAGAAAAAAATAAGAAAAGAAGGTTATATAGAAAATCGGATCTCAAAATATTGGAAAAGATGGGAGGAGCTACGTACCTCAAGGAACTTGAAAGAGTATATGTAAGAGGTGGGGGTGGGGAGGAAGGGGAATAAAAAAAAAATTATTATTTTTTTATATATATATTTTTGGATATATGTTGACATGTGTTGTGTATTATGGGGGGATAAATGTTAATGTATGTTTGTATGCTTTTTTTTTTTAATTTAAATAAAAAGAAATTTGAAACAAAACTGTGTCCTCTGCAACACAGCAGAAGAAAGAGTTTCAGACAGGAAACGGTCAACCTCCCATGTCCAATCCATGCATGTTTGAGGAGCTTAGCTATTAATTGCCTAAAGTTACCAGTCCTGCTGTGCTCTGTACAATCCCAGGGAATGAGAGTGGGGGCAGTGCAAACACTCATTCTTAATTTTTGAGTTTTCTTTTTAATATATGTATGGGTTTTATTATTTGTTAAAACAATAAAGTTAAATGATAAATATATTTTAATCAAACAGAAAAAACCTTTGTACCCAACAGAAATACCCCTTGGGTTATAATTACAACTGGTTAAGAACCTGGAATATAGATTCCAAAAGTACTATGTGGTTTCCCTATTAGCAAAAAGTAAAAGTGAACAACATTTTTATTTTTCCCAGCTGGATAACTATAGGTCAGTACCAAGTGGACTGTCAGAGATCTAAGCACCAGCAGCCATTTTGCAATATGGGGAGCCCGGTATCCCCAGTCAGCCACTTGTAAAAGTGAGCAGTCTTTATTGGTTTCTCAAAAGCAAACAAAAACTGTTTGCCAATTTTTTTAGGCAAACAGTCCATAAGCCTAGTAAAGTTAGAACGGCATAATGGCTCACCACCAGTATACCAGTCCCACACTTGGGTTCAGGGTTCCTCTTTGCTTGGGGTACCACAAAAGCCACAGGAACTCAGCAACCAAATGTCACACTTTTTCACAGCTGTAAATGACTCAACTCCACCTAAGGCTGCTTTCACACTGGGGCGGGAGCGGCGTCGGCGGTAAAGCGCCACTATTTTTAGCGGCGCTTTACCGTCGTTTTAGCGGCGGTCTGCGGGCGCTAGCGGGGTGGTTTTAACCCCCCGCTAGCGGCCAAAAAAGGGTGGCGCTTTGCCGGCGGTATTGCCGCGGTGTCCCATTGATTTCAATGGGTAGGAGCGGTTTAGGAGCGGTGAATACACCGCTCCTTCACCGCTCCAAAGATGCGGCTAGCAGGACTTTTTTCACCGTCCTGCCAGCGCATCGCTCCAGTGTGAAAGCCCTCCGGCTTTCACACTGGAGTTAAAGGGGCCGTTTTTTTTCAGGCGCTATTTTTAGCGCTGTAACGCCTGAATACCGCCCCAGTGTGAAAGGGGCCTAACCGACAGGTGCTGATTACTTTTTGCTGCTTTTCAAACCTCCCCTGCAAGCGGGTAACTTGCAATTGTAATTGTAATTCTTAAATGGAAGACGTTTGGGATGACCAGAACCCTTCCTAGAGCTGTCTGTCTGGCCAAACTGAGCTATCGGGGGAGAAGAGCCTTGGTGAGAGAGATAAAGAAGAACCCAAAGATCACTGTGGCTGAGCTCCAAAGATGCAGCCGGGAGATGGGAGAAAGGTTGTAGAAAGTCAACCATCACTGCAGCCCTCCCTCATTTGGGGCTTTATGGCAGAGTGGCCCGACGGAAGCCTTTCCTAAGTGCAAGACACATGAAAACCTGCATGGAGTTTGCTAAAAGAAAACACCCGAAGGACTCCAAGATGGTAAGAAATAAGATTCTTTGGTCTGATGAGACCAAGATAGAACTTTTTGGCCTTAATTCTAAGCGGTGTGTGTGGAGAAAACCAGGCACTGCTCATCACCGTTCCAATACAGTCCCAACAGTGAAACATGGTGGTGGCAGCATCATGCTGTGGGGGTGTTTTTCAGCTGCAGGCACAGGACGACTGGTTGCAATCAAGGGAAAGATGAATGGGGCCAAGTACAGGGATATCCTGGATGAAAAAACAGTGCTCAGGACCTCAGACTGGGCCGAAGGTTTACCTTCCAACAAGACAATGAACCTAAGAACACAGCTAAAATAACGAACTGAGTGGCTTCACAACAACTCCGTGACTGTTCTTGAATGGCCCAGCCAGAGCCCTGACTTGAATCCAATTGAGCATCTCTGGGGAGACCTAAAAATGGCTGTCCACCAACATTTATCATCCAACCTGACAAAACTGGAGAGGATCTGCAAGGAGGAATGGCAGAGGATCCCCAAATCCAGGTGTGAAAAACTTCATTCTCAAAAAGACTCTTGGCTGTATTAGAACAAAAGGGCGCTTCTACTAAATACTGGGCAAAGGGTCTGAATACTTATGTAGCGGGGTCTCTTTAAGGACTATAAAACTACTGTTCCCAGAACCCCGCTGGTTGCCAGGATGTTTTGAGTTATGCCCCAGAGACTTATGGGGGAGGGCATATAAGGAGGGGGAGAGGCCTTGTTCTTCCTCTTTGGACACCCCCCTTTCTCCTAGCAAGAGGACTGGACTGCTGGAGGCACAAGGCCTGAAGCCTGGGCCTTGTGCTCTTTTCCAAAGAGCCCTCTGCCAGCCTAGCTGTACCTGAGAGACATCTTCTCATCCTTTCTGCAGTACTGACTGCTTGTCAGTTAAGCAATGGCCCATTACAGGCAGGAACTCAGAGTTCCTTAACAGTAGCACACATGGAGTCATACAGCATGTAACTTTCCCTTCTGCCAGCCCACCTAGCTGCATCTGCCTCTTTCACCAGCCCTCCTGGTTCCCTCTTCACACAAGTTCAGACTTAAGCCCACCATGTCTTTACGGTAGACTGTCTACTGTCTACCTATGTGGCATTCTCCCCTATTTGTTGATCCCCACCAGTGAACTACTAATTCTGTCCTCTCCTTGCTCCTGTACCTCCAGGAAAGATTCCCCCCATGTGTCTTTGGCAGGATCTCTCTAGCACTCAAGCTCAGACCCAAAGCAGCCCCCCCTTCAGACTAGGGGGCATCTCCATCTTCCACCCGACTGCCCTGCTGCTGGCATAGCCCATGTCTGTTTATGAGGTAAACTCAGCCCACTATTGGGGATTGGCTGAGGTCTCATAAATATGCATGGCAGCTCCTCCTAACCCCTGCTTATAATTCTAGAAGGTTCTCCAACCTTCCAGACACCAGGGGGAGGCACCAGAGGGCTGCCAGGATGAGTCATCCAGCTCTGATCTCTAATAACCCTGACCCATTTTCAGACACACAAATGTACAAGATGAGTCGGGATTAGGAATGAGCTGAACACCCTCTGGTTCGGTTTACACCAGAACTTTCGAACGGACCGAAAATTTGTGCAAACTTTAGAACCCCATTGAAGTCTATGGGACTCAAACATTCAAAATAAAAAGTGCTAATTTTAATGGCTAATATGCAAGATATTGTCCTAAAAAGGGACATGGGTCAATGTCAAAATTGTTTTTAAAAATGGCCATTTTTTTGGGAGCACTGATTTTAATGATGATTAAAGTGAAAAAAGTGAAATATTCCTTTAAATATCATGCCTGGGGGGTGTCTATAGTATGCATGTGAAGTGGCACGTGTTTCCTGTGTTTAGAACAGTCCCTGCACAAAATGATATTTAACGGAAAAAAAGTCATTTAAAACTGCTTGTGGTTTTAATGTAATATCTGGTTCCGGCAATATGGATGAAAATCATTGAGAAAAATGGCATGGGTAGCCCCCCTGCCCATTACCAGCCCCTTTGGGTCTGTACGGATATTAAGGGGAACCCCGTGCCCATATTAAAAAAAGATAAGGCGTGGGCCCCTAGGCCCTATATACTCAGAACAGCAGTATACAGGCGGTGCAAACAAGACAGGGACTGTGTAGGATTGTTGTGTTAAGTAGAATCTGTTTGTAATTTTGAACTGGTACATTTTTAAAGTGTAGCTCCAGTCAAAAAATGTATTTTTAAGATTTTTGGAAAACATAAGGAAGGGTTATCGCCGCTGTATAATTTTTTTTTCCATCCGCAAGTAGGAGACGTTTGTAAGTTGGATGTTTGAAAGTAGGGGCCTGCCCTATATGCTCTGCAGAAATGGGGGCCTAAGGTGGTGGTGTTGCCACAACACCGTAAGTCCTCAAAGTGACTCTTGGTGGGCGCTGGAGCACCCTGCTGTGAATGATTATATCAAGAATTGTAATTACATGCCTTGTTAAACAGTGGTAGAAAAATTGAGCCTTTGCTGGTTGTGGTGGTGGTGCTGGTGCCACAACACTATAAGTCCTCACAGTTACTCTTGGTGGGCACAGGAACAGGCCCTGCTGTGAAATATTATATCAAGAATTGTAATTACATGTCCCTGTTAAACAGGGGCTGAAAAATTGGGCCTTAGGCACTGCTTGCTGGTGCCACAACACTGTAACCTCTCCCAGATACTCTAGTTGGAGTGCAGGAATGAGCCCTACTGCTAAGCATTGCATCGAAAATTTTAATTACACACCCCTGTTAAACAGGTGCTGAAAAATTGGGCCTATACAATGCAACTTCTACCATATACTCTAGTTGTAGTGCAGGAATGAGCCCTGCTGCAAAACATTGCATCAAAAATTGTATTACATGCCCCTGGTAAACAGGGGCTGAAAAATTGGGCCTTAGGCACTGATGCTGGTGCCACGATACTGAAAAATTGGGCCTCAGGCAATGCTTGCTGGTGCCACAACACTGCAACCTTTCCCAGATACTCTAGTTGGAGTCCAGGAATGAGCCCTGCTACTAAGCATTGCATCAAAAATTGTAATTACATGTCCTGTTAAACAGGGGCTGAAAAATTGGGCCTTAGGCACTGGTGCTGGTGCCATGACACTGCAACCTCTCCCATATAATCTATCTGGAGTGCAGGAATGAGCCCTGCTGCAAAGTATTGCATTAAAAATTGTAATTACACGCCCCTGCTAAACAGGGGCTGAAAAATCGGGCGGGATCATTGAAGAGGAAGAGGATAGTCAGTCAACATAACAGGACAGTCACTTAGCATCAGCATAGGCAGTCTTGAAGGGATGTGACATTTCCAAAAAAATCATTCGGTTACATCAGCTTCAGGTGCTTGGTAGCTGGTTGTGATCCAAGACTGATTCATCTTTATGAAGGTCAGTTGATCAACTGAGTCGGTGGACAGGCGCACCCTGTGATCGGTTACAAAGCCACCAGCAGCACTGAAGATACGTTCCGAAAGAATGCTGGATGCAGGACACACCAGTAGCTCAATTGCATACTGTGCAAGCTCTGGCCAGTGATCCATGCTCAAGACCCAGTAAGCTAGAGGATTTTCAGTGGGAAAGGTGTCCAAGTCTGACCTTGCCCCTAGGTATTCCTGCACCATGTAAATCAGACGCTGGCGATGGTTGCTGGAACCAATCATACCTTGGGGCTGCGGACTAAAAAATTGTCTGAACTCATCGGTCAGACAGTCACCTTCTCCACCGCTCTTTCTGTGACTGACCGAAGCCTCAGCAACACGTGGTCCAGGACCAGGAGTTTGTAACCTCCCGGTCTCTGGGAACGCGCTGCACAGACCTTTCTGCAGGGCCTCCCAGAGGTGTCTCATCCTCTGCTCCCTCTGCAAAGGCAAGATAAGGTCCGCGACTTTACCCTTGTACAGTGGATCAAGGAGAGTGGCCAGCCAGTAATGGTCCCTCTCGTTGATCTGAAGAATACGAGGATCCTTCTGCAGGCTTTGCAGGATCAGGGAGGCCATGCAGCATAGCTGAGGCATTCAGTCCGGAGTCCTCTGGGTCACCAAGGACAATATGATCCGCAGCCACCTCCTTCCAGCCACGTACAAGTCCACGGGTTTCTTGGGACTGTATATCATCCCTAAAAGACTGCTGCTGCTGATGCTGAGTGCCAGGCTCCACCTCCATGCTGACACAATCATCCTGCTCCTCCTCGTCCTCTTCCTGTGTGATGGGTGGGACAGCTGGAACACTGTCTGGATAAAGGGGGCCTTGAGAGGCAAGGAAGTCCTCCTCTTCCTGCGTCTGTTCTGCCTCAAGTGCCCTGTCCATTATTCCACGCAGTGTATGCTCCAACAGGTGGACAAGAGGTACAGTGTCACTGATGCATGCCCTGTTACTGCTCACCATCCTCGTGGCCTCCTCAGGACAGTGCATGCATCCCTGATCATGCCCCACTGGCGTGGTGAGAAATGCCTATGGAGCACCGCTGGTTCCGAGGACAGAGCACTGGAAGAGGCCATGGAGGAAGAAAAAGAGGAGGGGGTGGAGGAGAGATGTGTGTCACAACCAGTAGTAGGATTTTGGAGGCGGGGTGGCGGAACAACCTCAAACACTACTGCGCCTTGTTCTGCATCCTTCCCAGCTGCCAGAAGAGTGACCCAATGGGCCGTGAAAGATAGGTAACATCTCTGTCCATGCCTGCTGGACCATTAGTCAGCGGTAATATGCACCTTACCGCTGACCACCCTGTCCAGCGAGGCTAGAACATTGCCTTCCACATGCCGCACATTGCACATCACAACTCACGGAACGGGGCTGAGTCTACCAACTGAAAAGGCAGCAGTTGAAGTGCTAGCAATTTAACCAAGCTAGCATTCAACCTCTGGGCATGTGTATGGCTAGGAGTGAACTTCTTTCGACAGTCCAGCAGCTGGGGCAGGGAAATGTGCCTGCTACAATCGGACGTGGGTGTACTGCTAGCAGAGTGCCCGCAAGCACTTGGCTGTGACACACCTAATTCTACACCTTCATTCCTCTCCGTGCAGGTTTCAGAGAGGACTGAAGGTCTAGTGGGGTTGGAGATCCCAGCTGATGAGGAGCAAGGAGAGGTCCGCTTTGTTCTTTGGTGTGGGTCTTTAAGGTACGCTTGCCAATGAGCTGCATGGCAGGTCAACATATATCTGGTCAAGCATGTGGTGCCCAAGAGGCTAATGTTTTGGCCACGCAAGATATGCTTGAGACATATGTTGCAAATAGCAGTGGTGCGATCTGATGCACTCGTCTCAAAAAAGGTCCACACCAAAGAACTTTTGGAATAATGCGCAGAGGCAGCGCCCTGCACAGGCGGAGCTCTGTGGTGTGATTCAGTCGGTGTGTTGCCCCTAAGCTGCCTCATTGGAGATGTGCCTCCTCCTCCTCCTCCTCCTCTCTCCTATCAGGCACCCATGTGGAGTCAGTGACCTCATCATCCCCTCCCTCTTCATCACTGGAGCAAACCTGGCAGTATGCTGCAGCTGGTGGAACATGACTACCAAATTGCTGTCCTTCTTGAGCATCCCCTCTCTCAGCGCTCACACTGCTGCCTTCCTCTAGCTGAGAATCATCATCAGAGCCTTCAAAACGCTCGGCATCCTCATGGAGCATGTACCCAGCACTGTGCTCAAACATTTCGGGGGACTCATCTGGAAGACATGGTGGGTCTAGGGAAGGAGTGACTGATGATGACATTGAGATGAGGGAAGAGGATGCGTTGGCAGCTGCTTTGTTAGTACCCTGAGCCTGGGTGAGAGAGGATGAGGAGGAGGAAGAGGGCTTGGTCATCCACTCTACCAAGTCTTTGGCATGATGCGGCTTAACACGTCCAGCTGCCGAAAATAAGGACAAGCGTGTCCCGTGGCCACGTGCTGATAATGATGCACCGACCACGACCAGAACTGTTGTCTCTGGACACAGAGCCTGCTTACCCTCTTTTATTGGCTTGTGACTGTCTGCCTCTCCTTGTTGGCCTTCCAGACATAGTAATGGCCTGCAGGGAGATGGGAAAACCAGCAATTGGGTAGTGTATATTGTGCTGGAGGCACACAACGCCCAATAACTCTTGCAGATGCCTGTATGATAGAACACCAGCAATAAAGGGTAGATACAGGTGTATACTGTGCTGGAGGCACACAACACCCACTAACTACTGCAGATGCCTGTATGAGAGAACACCAGCAATAAAGGGTAGATACAGGTGTATACTGTGCTGTGCTGGAGGCACACAACACCCACTAATTCCTGCAGATGCCTTTATTATAGAACACCAGCAATAAAGGTAGATACAGGTGTATACTGCACTGGAGGTACACAACACCCACTAACTCCTGCAGATTGCTGTATTAGAGAACACCAGCAATAAAGGGTAGATACAGGTGTATATTGTGCTGGAGGCACACAACAACCACTAACTCCTGCAGATGGCTGTATTAGAGAACACCAGCAATACAGGGTAGATACAGGTGTATATTGTGCTGTGCTGGAGGCACAGAACACCCACTAACTCTTGCCGATGCCTTTATTATAGAACACCAGCAATAAAGGGTAGATACAGGTGTATATTGTGCTGTGCTGGAGGCACACAACACCCACTAACTCCTGCAGATGGCTCTATTAGAGAACAGCAATAAAGGGTAGATACAGGTGTATACTGCACTGGACGCACACAACACCCACTAACTCAGCAGATGGCTGTATTAGAGAACTCCAGAAATAAAATGTAGATACAGGTGTTTATTGTGCTGTGCTGGAGGCACATAACACCCACAAACTCCTGCAGATGGCTGTATTAGAGAACAATAGCAATAAAGGTTAGATACAGGTGTATATTGTGCTGGAGACACACAACAACCACTAACTCCTGCAGATGGCTGTATTAGAGAACACCAGCAATACAGGGTAGATACAGGTGTATATTGTGCTGTGCTGGAGGCACAGAACACCCACTAACTCTTGCAGATTGCTGTATTAGAGAACAACAGCAATAAAGGGTAGATACAGTTGAAAAACTGAGCTGGAGGCACACAACACCCATTAACTCCTGCAGATGGCTCTATTAGAGAACAGCAATAAAGTTTAGATACAGCTGTATACTGTGCTGGAGGCACACAACACCCACTAACTCCTACAGTTGCCGGAACACTACACAAGGCAACCTTATATAGTGTGGGGCGTGCACTGAACCACCAAGCTCATCCCTAGTCAGGATATGGTTTGCCTAATCTACTCACTACATCTAGCACACATTAGAGGGTATATATATATATATATATATATATATATATATATATGTGTGTATATATATATATATATATATATATATATATATATATATATATATATATATATATATATATACACAGAACAGAAGTTTTAGGTTGGTATGATCAAGAGCTGTATAATGCATGCTTTGTACATTTGCACAAAGTCAGGAATTTTGTAGGATTATACTCAGGTATAGGATTAACTTATTATACCTAGTAAATGCTAATGATCATTAATTTCATATGTAGGTTGAAATACAGTCATTAACTGAAAGGGAAACAGTTGTGTGGGAGGCTTAAAAGAGATAGAAGGATTTGAGGCAGCCCACATCCACAGAAGATCTGTGGCTAGTTCTCTAAGATGGTTGGAACAACCTACCTCCAGAATTCCCTCACAAACTGTGAGCAAGTGTACCTAGAAAAATTGTTGCTCTTTTGAAAGCAAAGGGTGGTCACATCAAATATTGATTTGAGTTGTATTTTTCTTCTGTACATTTACTTTTCATTTTAGTAATTGATAAAACTTCTATTTCTAAAAGCATTCCTAATTTACAGCATTCTCTCACACCTGCCTAAACCTTTTCACAGTGTATATATATATATATATATATATATATATATATATATATATATATATATATATATGTATATATACAGTATCTCACAAAAGTGAGTACACCCCTCACATTTTTGTAAATATTTTACTATATCGTTGATGTGACAACATTGACGAAATTACACTTTGCTACAATTTGAAAAAATGAGTGCCCAGCTTGTATAACAGTGTAAATTTGCTGTAAATTTGCTGTCCCCTCAAAATAACTCAACACACAGCCATTATTATCTAAACCGCTGGCAACAAAAGTGAGTACACATCTAAGTGGTGCAATTATGACTCATAAAGTCCCATACACACTTTAAGATTTTCTGCTGATTGTTTTCATTCAGATTTATCAAAACCATGTAGTGCAAGGGCCTGCCTTATTGCATACAAATTGGAACTCCTAAGGTTTGACCTCATATTATATGGTTTTGGTTAATCTGAAGGAAAAAATGTGCAGAAAATCTGATAGTGTTTATGGGGATTTAGTGTTACAAGGTTTCAGGTGTGAATTCAGTTTTCAGGGGAGTAAGTGTGTTAAATTTGGAGTTATTGCTCTCACTCTCTCATACTGGTCACTGGAGGTTCAACATGGAACCTCATGGCAAAGAACTCTCTGAGTTTCGGAAAAAAATAATTGTTCTACATAAAGATGGCCTAACTATAAGAAGATTGCCAAGACCATGAAACTGAACTGCAGCATGGTGGTCAAGACCATGCAGCAGTTTAACAGGACAGGTTCCACTCAGAACAGGCCTCGCCATGGTCAACCAAAGAGACTGAGTGCATGTGCTCAGTGTCATATCCAGAGGTTGTCTTTGGGAAATACACATGTGAGTGCTGGCAGCACTGTTGCAGAGGTTGAAGGGGTGGGGGGTCAGCCTGTCAGTACTCAGACCATATGCCGCACACTGCATCAAATCGGTCCGCATGGCAGAAGGAAGTCTCTTTTAAAAATGATGCACAAGAAATCCTGCAAACAGTTTGCTGAAGACAAGCAGACTAAGGACATGGATTACTGGAAAATAAACTACTACTACTGCAAGATAAATTTATTTTGTTCTGCTGGTGTCAAGCGTTTGTGGTGGCAAGCAGATGAAGAGTACAAAGACAAGTGAGTCTTGCCTACAGTCAAGCATGGTGGTGGGAGTGTCATGGGCTGGGGCTGCATGAGTACTGCTGGTACTAGGGAGCTACAGTTCATTGAGGGAACCATGAATACCAGCGTGTACTGTGACATACTGAAGCAGAGCATGATCCCTTCCCTTCGGAGACTGGGCTGCTGGCCAGTATTCCAGCATGATAACTATCCCAATCACACCCCCAAGATGACCACTGCCTTGCTAAAGAAGCTGAGGGTAAAGGTAATGGACTGGCCAAGCATGTCTCCAGACCTAAACCCTATTGAGTGTGGGGCATCCTCAAACTGAAGGTGGAGGAGCACAAGATCTCTAACATCCACCAGCTCCATGATGTCATCATGAGTCGAAGAGGACTCCAGTGGCAACCAGTGAAGCTCTGGTGAACTCCATGCTCAAGAGGGTTAAGGCAGTGCTGGAAAATAATGGCGACCACACAAAATATTGACACTTTGGACCCAATTTGGACATTTTCACTTAGGGGTGTACTCACTTTTGTTGCCAGCGGTTTAGACATTAATGGCTGTGTGTCAAGTTATTTTGAGGGGGCAATTTGTAAACTGTTGTACAAGCTGTACACTCACTACTTTATATCGTAGCAGAGTGTCATAAATATATATATATATATATATATATATATATATATATATATTACACTGGCTAGTGTAAATATTTATTCATACATGCTCTTTTTCTTATAATCACAGCATTTGGCTTTTATTTTTAGGTCAGAGAAGCATACTGCAGATTGTTCTATAGCATTTGTGGTGGCAGAAAACAAAAACTGGATACATCTACCACAGGTACCCTTCCATCAGGCTCTAAAGAAGTAAGTAAAAATTAGATAAGAGAGGTCATCCTGTATTAAAGAGTGTTCCTCAGTACCCTCACTGACTGTCCTTCTCACTTTCTACAGACAAGTATGTCGGACTGTAAAAGGACTGCAATCAGTACAGACAATTCTTCAAATGTGATGAAAGAACAAAGTGTGTAACACCCAATGGAAAATCATACTGTCCAGAGCAGATGACTGTGATAATCTGAGGAAAGAAAATGGATATTTATGAAAAGAGATGCAAAGGGAAAACAAAGAAGGAAAAAAACAAAGAAGGGAAAGAAATGGCTGTTTATGCTCCAGCTTTCATTCTACAGTCTATACTATATAAAAGAAACAAGGACTGCACTTGGTTGCTTCATAGACATGTGCATTCGTTTTCGTCCGAATGCATTTTCGTCCGAATTTCAGGTATTTTCGTTTTCGTTTTGACAAACGATAACGAAAGCACAGAATCCGAAAAATGAAAGATCCGACATACATAAATGCTTTATTTTCGTTTTCCTTGTTACAACAGTTCGATATAGAATAGGAGATTTGACGTGACTCTGACAAGAACAATCTGTGTCTATAGAACCCGTGGTCGAATGTGCCTAACCTTACCTCTATTAGTCCAAGATTATATAGAGAAAATATTCGACAGAGAAAAAAGATTTGACAGAGAGAAAAGATTCTGCAAGTTACTGTCCTAAAAAGTGTTTGGGGACCTAAGTCCTGCCCCAGGGGACATGTATCAATGCAAAAAAAGTTTTTTAAAACTTATTTTTGCATTGATACATGTCCCCTGGGGCAGGACCCAGGTCCCCAAACACTTTTTAGGACAGTACCTTGCATATTAGCCTTTAAAATTAGCACTTTAGATTTTGAACGTTGGAGTCCCATAGACTTTAATAGGGTTCTAAAGTTCACACGAAGTATGCTATATACTAGCTCCGTCTAATCTTCTTTATACATTCGACAGACACGATAAGCCTTCAAAGACAGATTCGACCGTAATTCATGTGGATTTTCAGACGAATGCAATTTTTGAACGAAAAACTAAATAAATGAAAACGAATTTCGGGAGTAACTAAATAAATTAATTTTTTGGATGAAAACAAAATTCCGAAACAAAATATTTTACTCTGCACATGTCTATTGCTTCATGAATCAAAGCCAATGTATCTGCTGTTGCAGTATTATTGCTCATAGGATCATATTATTCTCTGAAACTCAGGACTTGTTCAATGTGCATTCCTAAAGCAGAACTTAACTGTATCTGAGCATCACAAACTGAAAATGCTAGTATTAACTTAGGGGGCTGAATACAAATGCATGCCACATTTTTCAGATATTTATATGTAAAAAAAAATGTGAAAACCATTTCACAATTATGTGCCACTTTGTTTTGGTCTATCACATCAAAAAAAACTAAAAAATACATTTACATTTTTGGTTGTAACTTGACAAAATGTGGAAAATGTCAATGGGTATTAATACTTTTTCAATGCACTGTATAATATCATTTTGCCTAGACCAGAAGCCAGGAAGAAGCTGGTGAAATAAAAAAAGAGCTTTGAAAAAGAGTAAATGTATTATACCTCCCTATCTATTTACTAATGCTAGTAACATGAGCAATAAAAATTGTTCATGTTATTGAGAGAGTTTAGTCCTGCTTTGTGAAGTCACCTTTTCGTTCTGCTTCTGGCTTTAAAGCATATTTTATAATGAGGAACTATAATGGTTTTTAGTAAATTTTATTCACATTTTAAAAGTTTTAAAATGATGTTTCATACCTGTTTTCTACTGTATAAAAAATCTTTGTTTCACAAATAAACATTTATTACAATGTATTTGTGACCAGAGCATTACTGGTTTTCTACAGAGAGAATTTAACAGAAGCTGTTTGCCTTTAACCTCTCTCTGATTAAATCTTCATCCAGGAACAGAAAGAATGAGGGAGGAATCATTGCTCTGACTCATCCACTTGTGTGTAAAACTTCAACTTGCGCTATTGAACTCTGTAAAGAACAGGCTTTTGGCAACAAAGGAGCTATATTGTTAGGCAAGATATTTTGAAAAACAGAAGTCTAGGAATCCACCTGCTTGTCATTTTTGTGCATTTGTCAATAAACTTCATTCTCAGCAATGAGCAGCATGGACCGTACTCTGAATTTCTTTGTGTGTACCCAAACTCAGAAAATTCTGTGACCCTGCAAGAGAGCGGTATTAAACACAAGATCAAAAATGTATTGTATTGCAGCTTACCAATTCTTATGCCCTGTACACACAGTTGGACATTCCGACAACAAAATCCGCCAGATTTTTTCCAACGGATTATAGCCTAAACTTGTCTTGCATACACACGGTTGCACAAAGTTGTCGGAAACTCTGATCATTCAAAACGAGGTGACGTAAACCACGTACGACTGAACTATAATGAGGCCAGCAGCCAATAGCTTTCATCTCGTAATTTATTCAGAGCATGCGTGCCACTTTGTCCGTCGGAATTGTCTACACACAATCGGAATTTAAACAATCAAATTTTGTTGTCGGAAAATTTTAGATCCAGCTCTCAAACTTTGTGTGTCAGAAATTCCAATGGAAAAAGTCAGATGGAGCCCACACACGATAAGATTTTCCGACAACACGATCTGATCGCACATTTTCCGTCAGAAAGTCCGACAGTGTGTACAGGGCATAAGATGTGTTGGCTTTTATTCATTTATCTAAAAAATCCTAAAAGGAAAAAAAACTTTCTGTAACTGCTTAAAAGTCCATCTAAATCTTCTAGTGCATCTAATGCTACCCTTTCCACATGTTGACAATGTCACTGTCCAAAGATGTGTAGGAAGCGTATTCCCTCTACTGTCTGTATTTTTAAATAGCTTTTGCTTGGTTAATATCACAGGGTTGATTATAGTTAGGGAAAATGTGAACTTCCTGTCCCTGTTAGCTGGGCCAGAAACCCCGTTAGAGGACTGCAACATCTTTATAAGCCATATTCACTGTCATGGCATGGATACATAAAAAAATATATCTAAATCATAATACACAATCAGTAAGACTCTAGACAAAGTGGGTTTTCCCCAGAGAAAAGGAAAACTTTGATTGAACTATAGGTGGAAAGGGGGGGGGGGATCAGTATTCAAACTCCCCTGTGTACAGAGCAGAAGCCTGAACAATGGTTTCACTCAACTTCAACCAGAGATTACCTGACTCACTCCCAGATATCATGCTCATTTAGTGTGAAGACAGATCGTCTATTTGTCTGGATTAGAGAGGGGACCGGACATCTTCTCTAACGATTGTTCCCTGGTTTGTAAGACTATGAAACTTAACCCAAAAAAACAATAACCCCTTATATCCAGGTGCAACACTAATAGATATGCATTGTTTAACCTCATTGTTCCAAGGATGAAGCTACCCAAAATAACGGTAAAGACACCCAGTTAATTGTACATCAAATGAAGTCCAGTTTCAGCTCAAACAGAAATTACAAAATATATATATTAAATTACTATGCTGCTATATACAATAATCAATGAATGCCAGAAGTCATCCACATCTTGTAAAAGAACTTGGCACAATTATTATGAGGGGGGAAAGGGTTTGTTTGTTTTGTCCCATGAATATGTGACAGTCACAGTATATTTAGTAAAAGTTTCAATTTCTTATAATCAGCAAAGTACACAATACGGGGACAGCAAACCGAAGAGTTATGAAGGTGGCCAACCACCAGATCACTGACATATATTCACACACATAGGTTGGACTTGATGGACTTGTGTCTTTTTCAACCACACCTACTATGTAAGTATGTAAGAATTCCAATTATACAACTGCAATGACCACTAGTGAGCAGACAGAAAAGGGACAGTTAATGCCCAAATTATAAACCAACCAATCATGAAATGGTAAATATGAGGGGGGAAGAACAAATTCCAACAAAGGTACTCCACCCTATAAAAAACAAGCACACGACGGGGCGTGGCCGGACCTCACAGGAAGATGGACACATAACAGGTTAGCTCCCGCTGTGTTAACTGCCACTTTGCTGCTGAGAGACTTTTCTTTGCTTACCCGGTCCAGCTGACATAGGGACAGCATCGCGGACATCCTCCACCTCTCGTTCCCGCTCACCAAGAAGTAATCAAAGCGGCACAAACAGCAATTTTCTTGACCCTTTCTGGACACAGGGCTCTAACATGGCAGCTTCCCGCCAAATTTCCTCACAGAACTCCCAGTTACCTCAGCAGAGAATACCTGGAATGCAGCCAGATTATCACCCCGCTGACTCAGATATTTCAGTGGCCTCCGCTTCTGCCCTAGCTGCTACACACCCAAGTCTTTTAGACCTCAGAACAGTAGCAGCAGATATAAAGGATACACTGTCAGCTGCTATTGCAAACCTGCGTCTAGACATCTGTGCCATTGCTGACAGGGTTCTTGTGGTAGAAAACACAGCTGCCCAGCATCATACAATTCTGCGCAGAATGTCCCATAAAATAGATGCTCACACACTACAGCTTAGAGACATACAAAGACACACAGAAGATTTGGATAACAGAGGAAGAAGACATAATCTGCGTGTCAGAGGTTTACCAGAGGCTGTGGATTCTGATCATTTACTGTCTGCCATTACTACTATATTCAATGACCTGCTAGACAGACCAGTGCACACAAACATAGCAATGGAAAGAATTCACAGGGCCCTCAGACCTAAAGGCAGAGAGAATGATCCCCCCAGGGATGTGGTGTGCTGTTTGGTTGATTATAAACTTAAAGAAGACATTCTTCACAAAGCGAGAAACAGGATTCACATTATGTTTGAGGGAGCTGAGATTCATATATACCAAGACCTTTCTGGCATTACTCTGAAGAACCGAAGAGACCTAAAACCCCTATTAGACACACTGCGTGCCAAAAATATTCCGTACAGGTGGAAATTCCCCTTTGGGCTCTCAGCTACATTTCAAGGTCGCACGGCTCTGCTGAGAGTGCCCGAGGACCTACCATCCTTTTGCAACACCATGGGCATTCCTCTAGCAGAAGTCCCAAATTGGTACGCTGGATTCCGACAATATGCGACTAAAAAAGAACAACAACATGAAGAGCCTATGGAGGCACAGGAGACCCGACACCGTCGTTGCAGATCTCCATCAGACGACAGGTCTTCAATGTCTACAAGAAGACAGCACAACGGTACAAGCTCACCTGAATCACCGCGACCTAGAAGGGCCAGAAGGGACCACGGGTCACAGCGCAACCTTGTTTACCAACGCTAACAATCAAGCCTGGAGAGTATACTGGTTTAATCCATGGTTGTTTATAATCTCCTAGTTCAATGGGTTTATTGCATAGTACAAGATGTCTTTTCTAGCCTCTTTACACCGACTTTACTCATCTGCTTTGGTTAAACTGATTAGAGACTGTCAACATCATATGAATTCTGGGGTTAAGTTACTGTTATAGATTGGATATGATAAATTCTCTTACACAATTCAAATCTCATGTTCCCACTAGAAGAGTACATAGGAAAGTACTATTGCACAGTTTTTAAACATCCTCATCCTCATTTATAGTGCTTTGATATTAGTTACTGCTCAGTCTGTTTCGTTCAATTTCCAGCAGTTAATTAGTCCTATATAAGGTTTTCCAATGCAGAACTCCCCTCCCCCTCATCACACCCGTAGGACTACGGTTATTAGGATTTGTTTTCGGTTATCCTGCTCTGAGGAGACCAATGAACTAGTATCATCCTCTGTATGATACCTAGAAACAGTCAAGCTAGGCTATGTTTAAATGAGATGTAAGGCATAAAGGTGGTCCAACAAGGCCCAAGGAAAAATCGGAAGCATTATTAATATATTTTTTTTTTTTTCTTTTTTGCATTTTTTTTTTTTTTTTTTATTTATTTATTTTTGCATTTTTTAAGCCATCATAGGTAAAATTGGCCTTTAATTTTAATTTTAATTTCAGTATTAGTGTTATAGTATACCACTTTAGTGGAATCATCATAATGGTTATGTCTCGTTCTTATGGATGAAATACTAGAAAACTTTATTGAATTACATTACGGTCAAGACATTAAAGTGAGACTCGCATTTTATAATTGTTAGTTTTGCATTATTACTTGTGCTGTTGTCCTAGTTAGTGGTTAGGTATGGCTATTTTACTTCCAGCACTTGATAAGTCCATCCCAGGATTCTACCTTAAACTATCCCCACCTATCCTCACGCCCACTGGAATGTGGCTGTGAGAGATTGTTATATTTCTTCCACCGTTGTAGATATACTAAGGAACGTGTATGGGTTTATACATAGGTATAGTACCAATAAAATTAAACACTACACAAGTAGTTGGGAGATACTAGTTTGGTTCAAGAAAGCCCAAAATACTCCGACTGCACTAGAATTATTTTATTACATTATTTTTATTTTATTTTTTATTTTATTTTGTAATTGTAATTTTATTTTTTTATTTATTTATCTTATTTATTTATTTTTCTTTTTTTTCCTGTTCCGTACTTGTCTTCTTAGGTTAAGATAATCTTTAATATTAAGGTTAAAGTACACCAAAGACACCTTATTAATGGTATATTGGTAAGGACATTCTGGTGTGGCAAATATTTCAAATTTTACACTGTCTATTCCATACACCCACTAATATTTCCTGTTAGTTGTTCTATAGGATTCAGAGCTGGGGTTTCTAGTTCTTTCCAAAGAAGTATAAGTTTATATAGGCGTGATACTGCTATGCTTTATAAATTTACAATTTATTTATTTATTTTTATGTGAGAACATCTCAGTATTTTTATTTGCAGATTCCACAAAACAAGTCTCTACTCGCATACACCATGTCCTGATTTGCGTCACTCTTATAGTTGCTTGGATTTATTATCATAATTAGATATTTAGTACTTCCACACCCATGCCAAATACATGACCGGTATCAACACAAATTTTCCTTAGTTTCTCATATTTACACCTTTATAGGCATTTGGCATTGATAACAGCGGATTACCATGTCACTCATTCTCCTGTTCTCTGTGAGGTTTTATCCAACCCCCACACAGTAGCTTGGACCAGAGTTGGCCTGTGTTATGTAGGCTTTCTCTGGCCTTGCTCTGTACTTCTCCGATTTTACACAGGTCTTGGGTAGATCCCATAACCTGCTCGGTTATTGCTTCAGACCTTTCCCCACATTACACCATCTTAGCCTTATCACATAACCTGGTCTATTCCCCTTCCCCCTTTCCCCTATTGCCAAAGTTAATCCAAAAAGAAAGCTACTAATCAAAACATACAATGTCTCTTGCAGGAAGGCACGGCCCTCCTCCCCAGGTCAAGCTATATTCTTTAAACATAAGGGGTCTTAACACTCCAGAAAAAAGATCTCAGTTGTTTATGTTACTAAGAAAAGCTAAAGCGGACATTGTATACCTCCAAGAAACACATTTTAGATCAGATAATATCCCCAAACTTTTCAATCCAGAGTATCCAACAGTATTTCATGCCACTAATCCAGACTCCAAATCAAAGGGAGTATCTATTCTGATATCTAAAAAATGCCCATTGCAGATCCAAGATACTTTGATTGATACTAATGCAAGATATATTTTTTTAAAAGGCAAATTGCATAACAAACTCGTTACTTTGGCCAATTTGTACGCCCCTAACAAACAACACGTTCCTTATTTCCGCGATGCCTTACAAAACCTTAGTACATTTCGCGCAGGCATGCTCATTGTCGGGGGTGATTTCAATTTGGCCTTGAACCCCTCACTTGATACGTCCTCAGGTGCCTCCTCTATCACACACAGGGCTCTTCGGGCAATAAAAACACAGCTATCTAACCTGGAGTTACACGATACTTGGCGCACATTGAACCCAAACTGTAAAGATTTCACTTTCTATTCCCCTCTGCATCGTAGATACACAAGAATAGACTACTTCTTCTTATCACAACCAGATTTGGATCTACTTCATCAAGCTACAATTGACCCAATGGTAATTTCAGATCATCACCCTATTTCTGTCACAATCACATTTTTTACATCCAACACTAGACAATCAATCTGGCGAATGAATAGCTCTATTTTAACGGATCCAGTAAATGTAAAGCGTATAAATGATCGCTTGTTGCAGTATTTTCAGGAGAATGATTCCTCCGAAATTACCCCGGTTACCCTTTGGGCGGCACATAAGTGTGTCATACGGGGAGAACTAATTTCTATAAACGCTCAATGTCAAAAAGCTAGACAAGCTCTGATATCCAAATTATCGGATAAAATTCATTCCCTGGAAAGACAGCATAAACAATCATTGGCTGATCAAACTTTTCAAGAGTTATTAAAAACTAGGGAAGAACTTCTAGAAGAACTAGGGAAATCCATACGTCGCAAATATGCCCTATCACAAAAAACCTTCTATGAGTTTGGGAATAAATCCAGCAAATTTCTAGCTAAAGCCCTGCAATCTAAAAAAGCAAATACTACCATTCATTACATAACGGACCCCAAAGGGAATAAAATAGAATCATCCAGTGGAATTGCAAATCAATTTAAACAATTTTTTTCTAAACTTTACAACATACAATCCCATTCACAGACAGGCTCAAACAAGGACAGGATAAGATTAATACAAGATTTCCTTACACAATATGGTCCACACCCTATCACTGAAGAGGAGGCAGATGATTTAGATAAACCTCTTACCAGGGAAGAAACGCTGGAAGCCCTCAAAATTATGAAGCCAAACAAAAGCCCTGGCCCAGATGGCCTGCCAGTTAGTTACTATAAAACATTCACTGAAGTTCTCATACCAAGGTTCTTAGAGACCTTTAATTCCCTAGATACCCTCTCAGATAAAAATAAAGATCTTTTAGAAGCCCATATAGTTATGATACCAAAACCAAATAAAGATTCATCTATAGTTTCTAACTACAGGCCCATTTCTTTAATAAATGTTGATGTGAAACTTTATGTAAAAATTTTAGCTAATCGTATACTTCCTCTACTGTCCTCTTTGATTTCTCTGGACCAAGTGGGATTTGTCCCAGGCAGAGAAGCTAGGGACAATACCTTGAAGGCACTCAATATTCATCATTGGCTGACATCTTCCAACACCCCTGCGTTTTTCCTTTCCCTCGATGCGGACAAAGCGTTCGACAGAGTGGCCTGGGACTATATGACGGAAGTCTTACGCAAAATAGGTTTCAAGGAACGCATGATGAACTATATCTTAACCTTATATTCATCCCCAACAGCAAAAATCAGAGTTAATGGACTTCTTTCGGATGCTTTCTCCGTGTCGAATGGAACTAGACAGGGTTGTCCCTTATCCCCCCTTATATTTATACTAACCATGGAACCTATTCTAAGCAAAATTAGAGCCAACAGAGATATTAAAGGAGTTGAAATAGCAAATACTCATTACAAATTAGCGGCTTACGCAGATGATATTCTTCTTTTTCTTACTGATCCCATCATAACAATTCCGAACTTATTGAAGGATTTTGACCTTTTCAAAAAAATCTCCAACCTCCAAATAAATTTATCCAAATCAAAAGCACTCAACATTTCTCTGTCAGATTCCATTGTATCGCAATGTCAGTCCAATTTCCCGTTTGGCTGGGATGCATCAGCCATAACCTACCTAGGGATACAATTACCATCAAAACTACCTGATCTTTACAATAAGAATTTCGCCCCCTTTTTAAAAACCATACAGAAGAACCTTCAAGACTGGAACAAAGGCAATTTTTCCTGGTTTGGTAGGGCAGCAATTATAAAAATGAATGTACTCCCTAGACTCTTATATTTACTCCAAACAATTCCTATAAAACTACCGCCAGCTTTCTTCTCCACATACAAAAGATTATGTTTAAAATTTATCTGGGCAGAGAAACCATCACGGGTCAAATGGGGTAAGCTAGTGTCCCCAAAATTGAAGGGGGGAATAGGTCTTCCAGATATTCAAAAGTATTACTGGGCTTGTCATCTGACTAGAATATTAGATTGGCATTTACATCACAAGACAAAGGCCTGGATAGGTATGGAAGAAGCTGTCCTCCATTTACCAATGTCTTATTTACCATGGATCAATCCACAAAAATTAACACATGAGGTCAGATCACATCCTCTAATAGCTCCCACGTTACAAATCTTCCATTCAGTTCGCAAGAAGCTACACATTGCCTCAGTTCCGGGCCCACTAACCCCAATTGACCAGAATCCGGACTTCCCTCCTGGTATTTTGCCTAAATCCGATGCTGACATATCTGCAGTGGAACCCATGAGAGCTAAATCCTTCTATCACAATGGTCAGATATTATCTTTTCAAGAAATATTAGCTCGTTTCCCTGGAATGAAGATTCCTTTCTTTAAATACCTTCAAATAAGACATTTTTTGCAAAGCTCTAACTCCCAATCTCTGTGGTATAGAGACCATACGCCGTTTGAAAACTTATGCTCCAAAACAGACCCTCAAAGACACCTCATTTCATTTACCTATTCTTTAATGTTCCCAGATGCTTCTTTCTCAAATGACACCACATGTAAGAAATGGGTTAAAGAACTGTCCTTGGATTTAACACATGAGGACTGGCAAAACATATATACACACATACATTCAGGCTCCCTAAATGTTACCGCTCAAGAAAATGGATACAAATTATACTCTAGATGGTATAGAACGCCTGACCGAATTCACAAATTCCATTCTACTATCCCTCCCACATGTTGGAGATGTAATCTAGCGCACGGTTCTCTTCTCCACATATGGTGGGATTGTCCTTTAATCCAACCATATTGGAAGGAAGTCCATAAGCTCATCACTAAAATCACAACCTATTCCCCAGACTACACGCCAGCTCAATACCTCCTGCATCATACATCTATTCCGCAATCCACTTATAAAAGATCCCTCACATTACATCTTATAAATGCAGCAAAGCTTTGCGTCCCCGTTCATTGGCGTTCTACCTCTCCCCCCACTATTTCTGAATGGCTCCGCAGAATAGAGAAAATAGCTGAAATGGAGGGCTTGATCTCTCAAGCGAAAGATACTCATACTAAATTTTATAAAACGTGGTCATTTTGGTCACATTTTAAGTGCTCGACTACATATAACACCCTAATATCTGTCCCTGTTTAGCTTGACCTGGGGACCCCAACATAATATAATAGAATAAATGACATTTCACTGCTTTTATATAGCAGCTTGTACTCAATTCTGGATACTAATTCCTTATAAGGTAGACAACCATGTTGGTTGTAGCTCAGATTAAAGCCATACAGACCACTACCTTATATATAGTCTGATGTTAAGACTCAAATTATTTTCGCGCACAGTTTGATCCCATTAGGGGTGCGTGAGATAATATGGAATTTACAGATTCATTGTTACTCTAGTTTGTTACACCTTTTTTTTGGTTTCTTATGAGATGTAGGTATGCGACTAATATGACTCCATATATACGCATGTGTTGTTTAAATCAATTTTATCCAGCTTGGAGTAATTTCATCTATATGATAGATATTTACAAGTGTGTTTTTTTTTTTGTTTTTTTTTTTTTTTATTTATTTTTGCATTTTTTAAGCCATCATAGGTAAAATTGGCCTTTAATTTTAATTTTAATTTCAGTATTAGTGTTATAGTATACCACTTTAGTGGAATCATCATAATGGTTATGTCTCGTTCTTATGGATGAAATACTAGAAAACTTTATTGAATTACATTACGGTCAAGACATTAAAGTGAGACTCGCATTTTATAATTGTTAGTTTTGCATTATTACTTGTGCTGTTGTCCTAGTTAGTGGTTAGGTATGGCTATTTTACTTCCAGCACTTGATAAGTCCATCCCAGGATTCTACCTTAAACTATCCCCACCTATCCTCACGCCCACTGGAATGTGGCTGTGAGAGATTGTTATATTTCTTCCACCGTTGTAGATATACTAAGGAACGTGTATGGGTTTATACATAGGTATAGTACCAATAAAATTAAACACTACACAAGTAGTTGGGAGATACTAGTTTGGTTCAAGAAAGCCCAAAATACTCCGACTGCACTAGAATTATTTTATTACATTATTTTTATTTTATTTTTTATTTTATTTTGTAATTGTAATTTTATTTTTTTATTTATTTATCTTATTTATTTATTTTTCTTTTTTTTCCTGTTCCGTACTTGTCTTCTTAGGTTAAGATAATCTTTAATATTAAGGTTAAAGTACACCAAAGACACCTTATTAATGGTATATTGGTAAGGACATTCTGGTGTGGCAAATATTTCTAATTTTACACTGTCTATTCCATACACCCACTAATATTTCCTGTTAGTTGTTCTATAGGATTCAGAGCTGGGGTTTCTAGTTCTTTCCAAAGAAGTATAAGTTTATATAGGCGTGATACTGCTATGCTTTATAAATTTACAATTTATTTATTTATTTTTATGTGAGAACATCTCAGTATTTTTATTTGCAGATTCCACAAAACAAGTCTCTACTCGCATACACCATGTCCTGATTTGCGTCACTCTTATAGTTGCTTGGATTTATTATCATAATTAGATATTTAGTACTTCCACACCCATGCCAAATACATGACCGGTATCAACACAAATTTTCCTTAGTTTCTCATATTTACACCTTTATAGGCATTTGGCATTGATAACAGCGGATTACCATGTCACTCATTCTCCTGTTCTCTGTGAGGTTTTATCCAACCCCCACACAGTAGCTTGGACCAGAGTTGGCCTGTGTTATGTAGGCTTTCTCTGGCCTTGCTCTGTACTTCTCCGATTTTACACAGGTCTTGGGTAGATCCCATAACCTGCTCGGTTATTGCTTCAGACCTTTCCCCACATTACACCATCTTAGCCTTATCACATAACCTGGTCTATTCCCCTTCCCCCTTTCCCCTATTGCCAAAGTTAATCCAAAAAGAAAGCTACTAATCAAAACATACAATGTCTCTTGCAGGAAGGCACAGCCCTCCTCCCCAGGTCAAGCTATATTCTTTAAACATAAGGGGTCTTAACACTCCAGAAAAAAGATCTCAGTTGTTTATGTTACTAAGAAAAGCTAAAGCGGACATTGTATACCTCCAAGAAACACATTTTAGATCAGATAATATCCCCAAACTTTTCAATCCAGAGTATCCAACAGTATTTCATGCCACTAATCCAGACTCCAAATCAAAGGGAGTATCTATTCTGATATCTAAAAAATGCCCATTGCAGATCCAAGATACTTTGATTGATACTAATGCAAGATATATTTTTTTAAAAGGCAAATTGCATAACAAACTCGTTACTTTGGCCAATTTGTACGCCCCTAACAAACAACACGTTCCTTATTTCCGCGATGCCTTACAAAACCTTAGTACATTTCGCGCAGGCATGCTCATTGTCGGGGGTGATTTCAATTTGGCCTTGAACCCCTCACTTGATACGTCCTCAGGTGCCTCCTCTATCACACACAGGGCTCTTCGGGCAATAAAAACACAGCTATCTAACCTGGAGTTACACGATACTTGGCGCACATTGAACCCAAACTGTAAAGATTTCACTTTCTATTCCCCTCTGCATCGTAGATACACAAGAATAGACTACTTCTTCTTATCACAACCAGATTTGGATCTACTTCATCAAGCTACAATTGACCCAATGGTAATTTCAGATCATCACCCTATTTCTGTCACAATCACATTTTTTACATCCAACACTAGACAATCAATCTGGCGAATGAATAGCTCTATTTTAACGGATCCAGTAAATGTAAAGCGTATAAATGATCGCTTGTTGCAGTATTTTCAGGAGAATGATTCCTCCGAAATTACCCCGGTTACCCTTTGGGCGGCACATAAGTGTGTCATACGGGGAGAACTAATTTCTATAAACGCTCAATGTCAAAAAGCTAGACAAGCTCTGATATCCAAATTATCGGATAAAATTCATTCCCTGGAAAGACAGCATAAACAATCATTGGCTGATCAAACTTTTCAAGAGTTATTAAAAACTAGGGAAGAACTTCTAGAAGAACTAGGGAAATCCATACGTCGCAAATATGCCCTATCACAAAAAACCTTCTATGAGTTTGGGAATAAATCCAGCAAATTTCTAGCTAAAGCCCTGCAATCTAAAAAAGCAAATACTACCATTCATTACATAACGGACCCCAAAGGGAATAAAATAGAATCATCCAGTGGAATTGCAAATCAATTTAAACAATTTTTTTCTAAACTTTACAACATACAATCCCATTCGCAGACAGGCTCAAACAAGGACAGGATAAGATTAATACAAGATTTCCTTACACAATATGGTCCACACCCTATCACTGAAGAGGAGGCAGATGATTTAGATAAACCTCTTACCAGGGAAGAAACGCTGGAAGCCCTCAAAATTATGAAGCCAAACAAAAGCCCTGGCCCAGATGGCCTGCCAGTTAGTTACTATAAAACATTCACTGAAGTTCTCATACCAAGGTTCTTAGAGACCTTTAATTCCCTAGATACCCTCTCAGATAAAAATAAAGATCTTTTAGAAGCCCATATAGTTATGATACCAAAACCAAATAAAGATTCATCTATAGTTTCTAACTACAGGCCCATTTCTTTAATAAATGTTGATGTGAAACTTTATGTAAAAATTTTAGCTAATCGTATACTTCCTCTACTGTCCTCTTTGATTTCTCTGGACCAAGTGGGATTTGTCCCAGGCAGAGAAGCTAGGGACAATACCTTGAAGGCACTCAATATTCATCATTGGCTGACATCTTCCAACACCCCTGCGTTTTTCCTTTCCCTCGATGCGGACAAAGCGTTCGACAGAGTGGCCTGGGACTATATGACGGAAGTCTTACGCAAAATAGGTTTCAAGGAACGCATGATGAACTATATCTTAACCTTATATTCATCCCCAACAGCAAAAATCAGAGTTAATGGACTTCTTTCGGATGCTTTCTCCGTGTCGAATGGAACTAGACAGGGTTGTCCCTTATCCCCCCTTATATTTATACTAACCATGGAACCTATTCTAAGCAAAATTAGAGCCAACAGAGATATTAAAGGAGTTGAAATAGCAAATACTCATTACAAATTAGCGGCTTACGCAGATGATATTCTTCTTTTTCTTACTGATCCCATCATAACAATTCCGAACTTATTGAAGGATTTTGACCTTTTCAAAAAAATCTCCAACCTCCAAATAAATTTATCCAAATCAAAAGCACTCAACATTTCTCTGTCAGATTCCATTGTATCGCAATGTCAGTCCAATTTCCCGTTTGGCTGGGATGCATCAGCCATAACCTACCTAGGGATACAATTACCATCAAAACTACCTGATCTTTACAATAAGAATTTCGCCCCCTTTTTAAAAACCATACAGAAGAACCTTCAAGACTGGAACAAAGGCAATTTTTCCTGGTTTGGTAGGGCAGCAATTATAAAAATGAATGTACTCCCTAGACTCTTATATTTACTCCAAACAATTCCTATAAAACTACCGCCAGCTTTCTTCTCCACATACAAAAGATTATGTTTAAAATTTATCTGGGCAGAGAAACCATCACGGGTCAAATGGGGTAAGCTAGTGTCCCCAAAATTGAAGGGGGGAATAGGTCTTCCAGATATTCAAAAGTATTACTGGGCTTGTCATCTGACTAGAATATTAGATTGGCATTTACATCACAAGACAAAGGCCTGGATAGGTATGGAAGAAGCTGTCCTCCATTTACCAATGTCTTATTTACCATGGATCAATCCACAAAAATTAACACATGAGGTCAGATCACATCCTCTAATAGCTCCCACGTTACAAATCTTCCATTCAGTTCGCAAGAAGCTACACATTGCCCCAGTTCCGGGCCCCCTGACCGAATTCACAAATTCCATTCTACTATCCCTCCCACATGTTGGAGATGTAATCTAGCGCACGGTTCTCTTCTCCACATATGGTGGGGTTGTCCTTTAATCCAACCATATTGGAAGGAAGTCCATAAGCTCATCACTAAAATCACAACCTATTCCCCAGACTACACGCCAGCTCAATACCTCCTGCATCATACATCTATTCCGCAATCCACTTATAAAAGATCCCTCACATTACATCTTATAAATGCAGCAAAGCTTTGCGTCCCCGTTCATTGGCGTTCTACCTCTCCCCCCACTATTTCTGAATGGCTCCGCAGAATAGAGAAAATAGCTGAAATGGAGGGCTTGATCTCTCAAGCGAAAGATACTCATACTAAATTTTATAAAACGTGGTCATTTTGGTCACATTTTAAGTGCTCGACTACATATAACACCCTAATATCTGTCCCTGTTTAGCTTGACCTGGGGACCCCAACATAATATAATAGAATAAATGACATTTCACTGCTTTTATATAGCAGCTTGTACTCAATTCTGGATACTAATTCCTTATAAGGTAGACAACCATGTTGGTTGTAGCTCAGATTAAAGCCATACAGACCACTACCTTATATATAGTCTGATGTTAAGACTCAAATTATTTTCGCGCACAGTTTGATCCCATTAGGGGTGCGTGAGATAATATGGAATTTACAGATTCATTGTTACTCTAGTTTGTTACACCTTTTTTTTGGTTTCTTATGAGATGTAGGTATGCGACTAATATGACTCCATATATACGCATGTGTTGTTTAAATCAATTTTATCCAGCTTGGAGTAATTTCATCTATATGATAGATATTTACAAGTGTGTTTTTTTTTTTGTTTTTTGTTTTTTGTTTAATTTTTTTTTTTTTTTTTATTGATCTATGCATGTCTATCTTATGCCAAATATCTAATCATATTGTTGCTTTATTTTCAAATTCTGTATTTCATAATTACAATGATATTCAGATTTATGTTTTACTATGTGTATGTAACATGCAATATTTGTTTTATCAATAATAATCAATAAAAACATTGAAACAAAAAAAAAAAAAAAAAAAAAACAAGCACACACACAATTCTCAGGACGGAACCAAACACCCACTTGCTGATACACTTTCTGGACGATTAAGAAGATCTTGTGAATTTAGGACTTATTTTAAATTAAGTAGTATTTTTATTTTGCTCTTCAAGATACGTTCCTTCCTCTTTTCCAGCCGTAGAGTCAGAAATTGTCTTAAGAGTATTTTGGGTTCTCATGTTAATATTTTAAAGCATGGTTAATCACCCTTTTTATGGTTGGTTGTAGCTGTCCCAGGTTTGGTCTTTGAAAGTTACATTAAATGACCTTCCTATTGTATTCATGTCTTTGATAATGTGTGTGATATATTAATCACCATTTGTATGAAATTATATAACTATACATGTATTTTAATAAACTATATTTACTTATTCACTTAATTGGGAGACATGTATACATTGGTAAGAAATCACCATAGATTAAAGAAATTGTTGTGGTATACTATTGGGTCCCTGAACAAAATTATATTGTTATTAAGTTAAAAAGAGGATAGAAATTGGAATGTGACTTTAAGTGAGGCATGTCAATGGGTATTTAGCTGCTTCTATTGCCTAAATAATCAAGTCATATTATAACATCGAATAAATAATCCAAAATATCAAAACTATATCAATAAATTAATAATGTGTAGAATGATAGCGTAATCACAAGATTCACATAATACTATTCATAAATATTTAATATAATTGATCACTGGACATGATGGTACAATCAATAAAAATAATAAATCTAATAAATCATACAATAGGCATAATTAGTACAATTCAAAAAAATGTACATAATAAAATACAACAAATAATTGATAATTGTATGAAGAGATTAGGGCATCCATTAGATGTTAGCTCAACGCGTTTCATGGTTTTATACCAATTGTCAGGAGTCAGATGCATATAAATATATATAAACTGGAAAGAAGGAAAAAAAAAATTGTTAGTCTGAGGAATCCTCTATGTGAGTAGAAGGTAAATATAAAGAGATATATAGCTTCAATAAAAAACAAAAATAGTCAAAACTCCAAAGATGGAATTTGTTGGTGGTCTTGGCTACACTTAGTCTCAACCGGGGTTGAGGCAGAGAACATCCCCCAAATGGGTGAAACCCGAACCAGGGGAAACCAGCGGACATGATCAATGGAACAACACAATGTACCATCACTCGGGAATGTGCAAACATACCGCCGGAGACATCCAATTCTATTGATAAAAAAGTGTATGTGATGATTAGATGAAAAGAAATTCAAGTAATATGTTGAACTGATGAAGCAAAATATAACTATCATAAATTCTCTCCAGAAAAATATATGTGAATGAAGGCTAAGTATTATAATTTAAGTGAAATCAATTAGAAATATCAAAGTGAATATGTGCATTGAGAGTGTGGATGTGGTGCCAAAACGATGTAGATGACCTAAGTGTGAAGAGTGTAATTACCTGAAGTTTATAGTGTGTTGCGCAAGTTGAACATTCCCAGCTAGCAATATTGCATGGACTGAACCGGCGAAAAACCATCACTGAAATACCCCTGATCCAGGGTCTGTTCACGCCTACATCATGTAAGAATGCCAGAGCAGCGTGCAAAGGTGAGGGGACTCCCCCTCCGCGATATACCCATTGCGGTAGATGCCCACCCACCCGATGCAAAGGCGTAAGATGACAATAACACTGACTCCCAGAATGACGCTTTGTGTAGAGCGTGTTACCATGACACCGATGCGCTGAGGTCACAACCTCTCAATGAAAATATGGGCAGGGGGAAATGAGCTAGGCACATCGCAACCCCGAGATAGAGACCAGAGAAAGCCAGTCCCACCCCCACCTATTATAATAAATAATACATGGAAAAAGGGGATACTCTGAAGATTAATTAGAACACTGTAAGCTATAAAAATTAATTAAATAAAAAAAAATTAAACATGAAAAATAAATTAAAATTGTTATTATGTAATAATATTGGACAGTGATGAACTGTAATGTAAGGCTAATTATAAAATATTGTTGTACATAGGAATTTTTTTAAATTAAGGTGAGTCAGGTCAAAGATAGGTGTCTTCCACCCATATATGGTCAAAATTTAAAGAAATTGTGACCTGAACCAACCAAGATATAGCAATGACATGCCTCCATCCCCGATTGGTATAAAACCATGAAACACGTTGAGTTAACATCTAATGGATGCCCTAATCTCTTCATACAATTATCAATTATTTGTTGTATTTTATTATGTAAAAATTTTTGTATTGTACTAGTTATGCCTATTGTATGATTTATTAGATTTATTATTTTTATTGATTGTACCATCATGTCCAGTGATCAATTATATTAAATATTTTATATGAATATTATTATGTAAATCTTGTGATTATGCTATTATTCTACACATTATTAATTTATTGATATAGTTTTGATATTTTGGATTGTTTATTCGATGTTATAATATGACCTGATTATTTAGGCAATAGAAGCAGCTAAATACCCATTGACATGCCTCACTTAAAGTCACATTCTAATTTCTATCCTCTTTTTAACTTAATAACAATATGAATTTTGTTCAGACACCCAATAGTATACCACAACAATTTCTTTAATCTATGGTGATTTCTTTCCAATGTATACATGTCTCCCAATTAAGTGAATAAATAAATATAGTTTATTAACCACTTAAGGACCGCCGTATTGCCAATGTACGTCAGCACAATGGCACAGGCAGGCACAATCACGTACATCTACGTGATTGCCTTCCAGTGGGTGGGGGGTCCGATCGGACCCCCTCCCGCTGTTTACGGCGGTCCGATTCGGTCCAGGAGCGCTCCGTGATGAGGGGATGGCCGTTGGTTTTCGGCCACCCCCTCTGGATCGCTCCTGGCCAATGAGAAGCTTCCTCCCCTGTGTATTGTTTACACAGGAAGGAGGAAGTGATGTCATTCTCCTCGGAGCGGTCTTTTTGACCGGACTACGAGGAGAAGAGTAAAAGTAAGTGTGCACCAACACTACACTGACATGTAGGTACACACAGGCACACAAACCCCCCCGATCCCCCCCCCGATCGCCCCCCGATCCCCCCCCCGCCCCCCCTCCCCCCCCAGTCACAGTGTCACTGATTGCATTGATCATTTCTTTACTGATCAATGCATTCAGTGTCAGTTGTGACAGTAAAAACTGTCAGGACAGTTAGTGTTAGGTCCAGGGTAGCCCCCTATCACCCCCCAATAAAGATTTAACCCCCTGATTGCCCCTAGAGTTAACCCTTTCACCCCCTTTTGCCAGTGTCACTAAGCGATCATTTTTCTGATCGCTGCATGTGTCGCTAGGTAGCTAGTTATTTTTTTAGGTTCACCGCCAGGTTTTTATATCGCTAGGTACCCCGATATACTACCCAATAATGGTTTTAACCCCCAGATTGCCGCTAGTTAACCCTTTCACCCCCTTTTGCCAGTGTCACTAAGCGATCGTTTTTCTGATCGCTGCATTAGTGTCGCTACAGTCGCTAGGTAGCTAGTTATTTTTTTAGGTTCACCGCCAGGTTTTTATAGCGCTAGGTACCCCGATATACTACCCAATAATGGTTTTAACCCCCTGATTGCCGCTAGTTAACCCTTTCACCCCCTTTTGCCAGTGTCACTAAGCGATCATTTTTCTGATCGCTGCATGTGTCGCTAGGTAGCTAGTTATTTTTTTAGGTTCACCGCCAGGTTTTTATATCGCTAGGTACCCCGATATACTACCCAATAATGGTTTTAACCCCCTGATTGCCGCTAGTTAACCCTTTCACCCCCTTTTGCCAGTGTCACTAAGCGATCGTTTTTCTGATCGCTGCATTAGTGTCGCTACAGTCGCTAGGTAGCTAGTTATTTTTTTAGGTTCACCGCCAGGTTTTTATAGCGCTAGGTACCCCGATATACTACCCAATAATGGTTTTAACCCCCTGATTTCCGCTAGTTAACCCTTTCACCCCCTTTTGCCAGTGTCACTAAGCGATAATTTTTCTGAACGCTGCATCAGTGTCGCTAGTGTCGCTAGGTAGCTAGTTATTTTTTTAGGTTCACCGCCAGGTTTTTATAGCGCTAGGTACCCCGATATACTACCCAATAATGGTTTTAACCCCCTGATTGCTGCTAGTTAACCCTTTCACCCCCTTTCACCAGCGATCACAGTATAAGTGTCACTGGTGACGCTGGTTAGCCAGTTAGTTATTTAGGTTCCCCGTCAGGTTTTTATATAGCGCCAGGGACCCCCATATACTACCTAATAAAAATTTGAACCCCCTGATTGCCCCTAGTTAACCCTTTCACCACTGATCACCGTATAAGTGTTACGGGTGACTCTGGTTAGTTTGTTTTTTATAGCATTTTATATTCAAATCCGGAAGGCAGTGCTTGGTTTTCGGGGTCCCGTACGTGGCTAGGCTCCCAAAAAGTCCCCCACATGTGGTATCCCCGTACTCGGGAGAAGCAGCAGAATTTATTTTGGGGTGTAATTTGACTTCTGCCCATAGCATGTGTGAGCAATATATCATTTAGTGACAACTTTGTGCAAAAAAAAAAAAGTTTGTAATATTCCCGCAACTTTTGGCAAAATATAAAATATTCCATGGACTCAACATGCCTCTCAGTAAATAGCTTGGGGTGTCTACTTTCCAAAATGGGGTCATTTGGGGGGGTTTTGTGCTATTTTGGCATTTTATGGCCTTCGAAACTGTGATAGGTAGTGAGGAGTTAAATCAAAAATTTGCACCCTTAGAAATCCTGAAGGTGGTGATTGGTTTTCGGGGTGCCGTGCGCGACTAGACTCCCAAAAAGTCCCACACATGTGGTATCCCCGTACTCGGGAGAAGCAGCAGAATGTATTTTGGGGTGTCATTTCACATATGCCCATAGCATGTGTGAGCAATATATCATTTAGTGACAACTTGGTGCAAAAAAAAAAAAGTTTGTAATATTCCCGCAACTTGTGGCAAAATATAAAATATTCCATGGACTCAACATGCCTCTCAGTAAATAGCTTGGGGTGTCTACTTTCCAAAATGGGGTCATTTTGGGGGGTTTTGTGCTATTTTGGCATTTTATGGCCTTCGAAACTGTGATAGGTAGTGAGGAGTTAAATCAAAAATTTGCACCCTTAGAAATCCTGAAGGTGGTGATTGGTTTTCGGGGTGCCGTGCGCGATTAGACTCCCAAAAAGTCCCACACACGTGGTATCCCCATACTCGGGAGAAGTAGCGGAATATATTTTGGGGTGCAATTCCACATATAACCATGGCATGTGTGAGCAATATATCATTTAGTGACAACTTTTTGTAAAAAAATTTTTTTTTTTTTTTTTTTGTCATTATTCAATCCCTTAGGACAAAAAAAATAAATATTCAATGGGCTCAACATACCCATCAGCAATTTCCTTGGGGTGTCTACTTTCCAAAATGGGGTCATTTGGGGGGGATTTGTACTGCCCTGCCATTTTAGCACCTCAAGAAATGAGATCGGCAGTCATAAATTAAAAGCTGTGTAAATTCCAGAAAATGTACTCTAGTTTGTAGACGCTATAACTTTTGCGCAAACCAAAAAATATACGCTTATTGACATTTTTTTTACGAAAGACATGTGGCTGAATAAATTTTGCCCTCAATGTATGACTAAAATTTAGTTTATTCGATTTTTCTTATAACAAAAAGAAGAAAATATCTTTTTTTTTCAAAATTTTCGCTCTTTTTCCATTTATATCGCAAAAAAAAAAAATCGCAGAGGCAATCAAATACCATCAAAAGAAAGCTCTATTTGTGGGAAGAAAAGGACGCAAATTTAGTTTGGGTGCAATATTGCATGACCGCGCAATTACCAGTTAAAGCAGCGCAGTGCGAAATTGCAAAAAGACCTCTGGTCCTTAAGGTGTTTATTGGTCCGGAGCTGAAGTGGTTAAAATACATGTATAGTTATATAATTTCATAGAAATGGTGATAAATATTTCACACACATTATCAAAGACATGAATACAATAGGAAGGTCATTTAATTTAACTTTCAAAGACCAAACCTGGGACAGCTACAACCAACCATAAAAAGGGTGATTAACCATGCTTTAAAATATTAACATAAGAACCCAAAATACTCTTAAGACAATTTCTGACTCTACGACCGGAGAAGAGAAAGGAATGTATCTTGAAGAGCAAAATAAAAATACTACTTAATTTAAAATAAGTCCTAAATTCACAAGACCTTCTTAATCGTCCAGAAAGTGTATCAACAAGTGGGTGTTTGGTTCCGTCCTGAGAATTGTGTGTGCTTGTTTTTTTATAGGGTGGAGTACCTTTGTTTGAATTTGTTCTTCCCCCTCATGTTTACCATTTCATGATTGGTTGGTTTATAATTTTGGCATTAACTGTCCCTTTTTCATCTGCTCGCTAGTGGTCATTGCAGTTGTATAATTGGAATTCTTACATAGTTACATAATAGGTGAGGTTGAAAAAAGACACAAGTCCATCAAGTCCAACCTATGTGTGTGAATATATGTCAGTGATCTGGTGATTGCCCACCTTCATAACTCTTCGGTTTGCTGTCCCCATATTGTGTACTTTGCTGTTTATAAGAAATTGAAACTTTTACTAAATATACAGTGATTTGACTATGGATGGGGTATGTAGTGGTTAACCATGCCAATACTGAACATTTTCACCCCCTTCTTGCCTAGGCCAAATTTCAGGTTTCGGTACTATCACACTTTACATGACAATTAGTCATGTGACTTTGTACCCAAATTATTTTGTTATCATTTTTTGAGACAGATAGAGGTTTTTGAAAAAAAAGTTTCTTCATTTCTGTTATAACATTTTGCGTATAAATAATATTTTTTCATAAATTTAGGCCAAAATATATTCTGCTACATATCTACTGTAAAAAATAACCCAAATCATTGTATATTATTTAGTCTGTGTGAATTTATAGAGTATATAATGTATGGTATATATTTAAAAATTGTTCAAGCCTAATGTACTGGCTACATATCTCATTTATTGAGGCCCTAAAATGCCCAGACAATATGACAGTAGACAGTCCAGGGTATTTAGTAAGAAGCCAGTGGGAGTCAGTGCGCAAGAGGCTGCTAGCTGTGTGCATTGAGTTGGTGAACAAGTCTGTGGGAGACAGGCAGAAGCCTAAAGGGTAAAGCCAGAGCAAGTGTGCTGCAAGTGCAAGCCAGAATGGCCGAGTGATTGTTTGTTTGGAAGTAAGAGTGAAATGCTGAAAACCCCATCATGGGAAACTTATGTTTTATGTTTACTAAACTTTTATTTAAATTAAGAAAAAGCCCTTAAATATAAAAAAAGTGACTGGCGGTGTGCTTAAAAGCTCTACATTTGATACTAGTTCTCATACTAGATACACAGAGGGGCCCAAATTTCAAAGAGCACCTTTTGACGTTTAAGGAGCATACATTATGCATCTATGTTCCTACATTAATGACTACCTAACACATTTTTGGAGGCCCTGGAACACCAGGATAGTGGAACACCAAGAGGAATATCAGAAAGTCTTTACATCATCATGTCTTGGAGACAGACTGGAACAGAACACAAATGAGCGCATACAAGAATGGTACTTCCTCTGATTACCTTACCATAGATAACACATTATAACACTGCAGTGACACCTGCTGGTATAGTCAGATATAATGCATATATATAGCCACAATATAGAAAATGATCTGATGTTGTTCTTCCAACAATCCCAACTATATTAAAGGGTACTTTAATACTGTTTGCTTATGCATGTCACATTTTGTAACTTCTGCTCTTTGTAACCTTTTCTATGCCCTTTCCACCTAGGGATAATAAATATAAATTAAAAATCTAGTTTTACATTGCTCTAAAGTATGCACAAATTTGAAGACTGTTGTGTGTAGCTGTATTGTATTATCATTGTATTGTATTATATAAATCTACAGCACTTCTCAGACCTCACCTGTAGGTCATCAAGAGTAAAATAAAAATCAATTTTCTCACTAATCAAAATAAGTAATCTGTGTTAAAGCGCCACTGAACACATTATAAGCATTACACTTATCACATGCTAGCAATAGTCCATAATTAGAGGCGATAGCGGTAGAAGTGTCAGCAGAGAAGTGCAATCCACGGTAGAGATCAATTTCAGCAACACGGATTAACAGTCCTATACCGTCACCATATCCACCTTTGTGCAATCCCCCATGGGTGGCTGCTTACCAGAACAGCACTGCAAACAGGCTTTGTATGGTAGATCTTAAAATTTCTCTGCTCCTCCTGATCTCTTACTCATCCACGCACCAACAAAATCTCCTCATTAAGAGCCAACATGCAAGGATACACAAGGGATCTGATATAGTGTTATACACTTTATCACACTTTCACCTTCCCCCCTTATGAATTGCGCTTACATCAACATAGGATAAAATCAGCATAAAAAGCATGTCAGCTCAGCATAACGACAATTTCACCAACAATCGGTTCTTCCTCTATATGATCCGCTGGATGAGTCCCAGAAATTGTTCTCTGTGACCGACCGTAAACCTCTTGTGGCCACGCCTTGGCACGTTTCAGAGGGCGTGGCCACGCTATATACGCTGGTTACTCAAATAAAGGTGGAAGGCTGGGCCGGCAACGTCACGTGATCAGCGGCGCCACACGCTCTCCGCCCTCCCCTCACCGTTCGTATGGACACTCCACTGACTCCGGTCTTTCCCATCAACAGCATGCGTCTATATTTTCGTATATCACTGCAACTGCTGTCTCAATGTCAAATACTGCCTAATGTCAGTAGAAGGTCTGAATGAACTATTATATATTATTATATTTATACTTATCACATCCAAACTAATCTCTAGTCTGTGCGATTTACATGTCATTGTGTACAGGGATATACATTTAAAACCCTCATACATTATATAAAAATGATGTAAATACTGCGTCCTTAAACACATACTGTACACAATATAAATAGATATACATTTGAATAATGGACTTCATGGACTAAATTCAACTTAAAATCACAAATCATTCATGATGTAATGATGATTAATCTGACATTCATACCTATATAAGTTATATACTTCCATTGGTGCACTCCTCTATAAGCATGTGTACACAAATAACTACTAGTGATGGATGAACTTCCGACGGGACGTTTCGCGAACGCGAACCGCGAACGTGGCCGATAGTTTGCGAACCGGAACGTTCGCGGCGGGCCCCATTGACTTCAATGGGAGGCAAACTTCGCAAACCTATAGGTCAAATTTGCAGCCACAAAATAATTATTAGCTGTGCAAACATAGTCCCACCACATGGCCAATGACATAGCACATGTATGAGGTGAATCTGGGATCGACAACTACAAGCATTCTTTTTTATATGGGAAATTGTTGTGACAATTCAGGACTGTGGCGCGCATGAAGGCAATGGAGGAGAGGGAAGGTCAGGGACCAGGGTAGGCAAAGAAGAGGGTGCAGGAGATGATCACCAGCAGCGTGACATACAGCCTGCACCATGATAGAGTCATCTGACAACAGTACCGTGATAGAGAGCACTGACATCAGCAGCGTGACATACAGCAATGACACCTGCACCGTGATAGAGTCATCTGACAACAGCACTGTAATAGAGAGCACTGACATCAGCAGCGTGACATAAATCACTCACACCAGCACCGTGATATACAGCACTGACAGCAGCACCGTGATAGAGAGCACTGACATCAGAAGCGTGACATACAGCACTGACATCAGAAGCGTGACATACAGCACTGACATCAGCACCGTGATATACAGCACTGACAGCAGCACCGTGATAGAGAGCACTGACATCAGAAGCGTGACATACAGCACTGACATCAGCACCGTGATATACAGCACTGACAGCAGCACCGTGATAGAGAGCACTGACATCAGAAGCGTGACATACAGCACTGACATCAGCAAAGTGATATACAGCACTGACAGCAGCACCGTGATAGAGAGCACTGACATCAGCAGCGTGACATTAAGCACTCACACAAGCACCGTTATATACAGCACTGACAGCAGCACCGTGACAGAGAGCACTGACATCAGCACCGTGATATACAGCACTGACACCTGCACCGTAAGCAGCCCCAGGAGGAAGTCAGCACAGCACAGGGATGGTGTGATCCCCTCATAATAAGAACCCCCAGGAGGAAGTCAGCACAGCACAGGGATATCATAAGCAGCCCCAGTAGAAATATGACACCGCTCAACCTCTTCAAAGAGGAGGGTAAGGGCATATAGTACGGTGTGTTTTTTGGGACAAGGAAGTGAGCCAAATGAAGAAAGAAGGTCTGTGTGCTTGATTAAAAAAATTGTTTATAGACATATACATGGTCTACTGGTCACATGTGTTGAATTCCTCCGAGATCCATGCCTCATTCATTTTTATAAATGTGAGGTAGTTAACACTGTCGTGAGCTTGGCGAGTACGCTTATCGGTCACGATCCCCCCTGCTGCGCTGAACGTCCTTTCGGACAGGGCACTGGATGAGGGGCAAGCCAACAGTTCCATTGCAAATTGAGCAAGCTCTGGCCAGAGGTCAAGCCTGCCCACCCAGTAGTCCAGGGGTTCATCACTCCTCAGAGCGTCCACATTGGCCGTTAACCCAATGTAGTCGGACACCTGATGGTCTAGGCGTTCCCTGATGCTGGATCCGGATGACACCTGTCGATGGGTCAGCTGAAAGAATGACCTCATATCCGAAGTCACCAACACATCTTCAAACCAGCCTCTTCTTGCAGGCGCTGTTGGATTGGTACCCGCAAATCCTTCTCTGGGAGTGGGAATTGCTCCTCTGCCAGCGCACGCAAAAGCAGAATGCAGCATTTCTCGAAGCAAGGCCTGGAAGTGCTGCATTCTGACAGCCCTCTGCGACGGCAGTAACATTTCCGCCATTTTGTGTTTGTACCGGGGGTCTAAGTACGTTGCCACCCAGTACTGGTCCTTGACCCTTATGCTTTTTATACGGGGGTCCCTATTAAAACACTGGAGCATGAAGGCCCCCATTTGCACTAAAGTGGAAGCGGTGTGGTGGCCTGGCTCCTGCTCATCATCCAGGATAATGTCGTCCTCTTCATTCTCCTCTCCCCATCCACGCACAACAGGTATCCCAGAAAGGTTTAAAGCATGCTCTTCTTGCTCCTCCTCATCCGCCCCGGCACCATCCTCCTCTGACTCCTCATCAGACTCCTGTTGTTGACTTGTCTCAGATAGAGTAGCCCCCCCTGGGAATTCATCCAGCATTGCGACTTCCTCATCTTCCCGCTCCTGCTCCTCCACAGCCTGATCAATGACACGATGCAATGCACGCTCCATAAAGAAGGCATAAGGTACCATGTCACTGATGGCGCCATGGCTGCGACTGACCAGTTTGGTGATCTCCTCAAATGGCCGCAGAAGTCTGCATGCGTTGCGCATGAGCAGCCACTGGCGCGGTGAAAAAAACCCCAGCTCCCCAGAACCGTTTCTTTCGCAGAGTTCATACAGGTAGACGTTAACTGCACGCTTCTGCTGGAGCAGCCTATCACGCATATAGAAGGTTGAGTTCCATCGCGTCGGGCAATCGCAAAAAGGACGTCTGACCGGCAGATGGTGTCGCCGCTGAATGTCAGCAAGGCGAGCCATGGCCGTGTAAGATCTTCTGAAATGGGCCGAGACTTTCCTTGCCTGCCGCAAGATGTCCTGGACCCCAGGGTATTTGACAAGGAATCGCTGCACGACCAAGTTTAAGACATGTGCCATGCATGGCACGTGCGTGATTTTGCCCTGTTTCAATGCGCTAAGCAGATTGGCACCGTTGTCACACACCACTTTACCAACTGTCAAACTGAGCGGTGTTAGCCACTGATCTGCCTGTGAACGCAAAGCTGAAAGGAGTGCCGGGCCAGTGTGGCTCTTGGCTTCCAGGCACAACAGACGCAGCACGGCATGGCAACGTCTCACCTGGCATGTGGAATAGGTTCTGGGGAGCTTGGGCGGTGCAGCGGAAGAGACGCTAGCAGCGGAAAAGGAGGAGGCAGCTGAGGAGGAGAGGGAGGAGGATGGAGTAGGAGGAGGAGGAGAAGAAGAGTCAGGCCTGCATGCAATCCGTGGCGGTAAATCCAAATCTACACGGGTGCCACAGGTTACATGCTTGACGGCCGTCAGAAGGTTCACCCAGTGGGCAGTAAAACTGATATACCTTCCCTGCCTGTGTTTGCTAGACCACGTGTCTGTGGTCAGATGTATCTTGGCACCGACACTGTGTGCCAGAGATACATTCACTTGCCGCTGAACATGGCCATATAGCTCTGGGATGCCCTTCTCTGAGAAATACTTCCTTCCTGGGACCTTCCATTGTGGTGTTCCAATGGCCACAAATTTGCGAAAGGCCTCCGAGTCCACCAGTTTATATGGCAGTAGTTGGCGGGCTATCAGTTCTGACAAGCCAGCCGTCAACCGTTGGGCAAGAGGGTTATCCGGCGTCATCATTTTTTTACGCTCGAACATTAGGCCCACGGAAGCCTGCCTTTTTGCAGAAAAACGTGAGCTTGGCGTGATGGAAGGTGGAGTGGAGGACAATTGTGAGGAGAGAGGAGAAGGAGAAGTAGAAGACGAGGCTGGACGGTGAGAGCCTGCAGTGTGGCTTTGTGTGTTCCGTTGCTCCCACTCGGCTCGGTGATGGCTGCCCATGTGCCTTCTTAAGGCGGTCGTCCCTAGGTGAGTGTTGGGCTTACCGCGACTAATGCGTTGACTGCAAAGATTGCAGATGGCAACTCTATTGTCAGCAGCGGACACGTTAAAAAAAGCCCACACTGCGGAGCCATGTGCCGGTGTCCTGGGAGCGCCAGATGTCCTGATACATTTGCAGTCTGCTTTGTCCCTCCTGTGCAATGTAAGTTATTCCTGCTTCTCCTCCCTATCTGCTGGTCCATATCTCCCTCTGAACTCCCCTCCTCTTCCTCTCTTGTGGGCACCCACGTGACATCACTAGACACGTCATCATCAACGTCACCTTCCCCACCGCTATAAGTAGAGATCTCGGAGTAGGCAGCAACACCGGGGACCAAACTCCTCCTTGGGCTGATCTGGGTACTGTCGTCAGACTGCTGAGTAGCGGTTGTTGCTACCTCCTCTTCCTGATCCAATACCAAGAGTGGCTGCGCATCAGAAATGTCCTCTTCATATGGATCGGAAAATAATTCCTGTGACTCAAGCGGAAGGTATGTGGTGGTGGTGGTGGTGGTGTTGTTGGTGGTAGTGTCTTTGGGGGTGCACATAGCAGAGAGTGAAGAAGAGGGTGCAGATCGAAAGGATGAGGAGGGTGCAGAAGAGTAAGGCTGAGTGAGCCACTCAACCAAGTTTGGTGCATCCTTTAAAGTAATTGAATGCACCTTCTGCAACTTCCCACTTTGGCTCAAGGCTGTTGCTCCTGCCCTACCCCTACCACCCCTGCGGAAGGGCCTGCCTCTTCCTCTGCCTGTCATTTTTTAAATCACCCTGTGACAAAACTCTTAGTCCCTATACCGCTGAAGGACTGCTGTAGTATAGGGCAGCGGTCAGCAGTTGTGCACCTCAACCCTATCTATTGTGGACCGATAGCGGTCCTTACAGAACAGCAGACTGTACCGCACTCAACCCTATGTACTGTAGCACCCTAGACCAAGTTACCAGTCCTTATAGGAACTTTTGTGGACCAAGCAGGTTGTGTGTTAGTGATTAGCAGACTGTACTTCAGTCCCTATACCAATGAAGGACTGCTGCAGTATAGGGCAGCGGTCAGCAGTGGTGCACCTCAACCCTATCTATTGTGGACCGATAGCGGTCCTTACAGAACAGCAGACTGTACCGCACTCAACCCTATGTACTGTAGCACCCTAGACCAAGTTACCAGTCCTTATAAGAACTTTTGTGGACCAAGCAGGTTGTGTGTTAGTGATTAGCAGACTGTACGTCAGTCCCTATACCAATGAAGGACTGCTGCAGTATAGGGCAGCAGTCAGCAGTAGTGCACCTCAACCCTATCTATTGTGGACCGATAGCGGTCCTTACAGAACAGCAGACTGTACCTCACTCAACCCTATGTACTGTAGCACCCTACACAGACCAAGTTACCAGTCCTGATAAAGAGCTTTGTGGAACAAGTGAGTTGTGAATGATTAGCAGACTGCAGCAGAAGGGCAGCAGTCAAGTATAATATTCTTTCTATATTTGGAAGAAAGAATATTATACGTGTACAAGCCTATTACCATACCACTAATACCAGTCCTGAAAAGAACCTTTGTGGAACTAATAGTAACAGCAAGTCTTTAAACTGACCCTCACTGCCTGACACACTGCTTCCTTCCTGTCCCTATACAAAGTGGCAAAAAAGAGGAGCCTGGAACAATTAGTGGTTACTGGAATAGCTCTTTTGTGGACCTGATAGTAACAGCTAATGATGATGATGATGATGATGACGACTAAACTGACTCTCCCTGTAGCACACACCGTCCTTTCCCTTTCTCTAAACTGACAAAAGACACTCAGGCTGCTGCAAGAATCAGTAGCACAGCAAACCTATATACACCTAACACCTATACCAGTCCTGAAAAGAACTTTTGTGTACCAAATAGCTAGCGATTTATCTCTCCCTACTCCACACAACAACCTTTCCCTATAGTGACAGAAGAAAGAATGTAAAATGGCCACCGGATCGGGTGTATTTATAGGTTAGGGGGAATGTCCAAGTGTCCATGTGCTGTCATGTCTCAATTGTAGACATGTGCATTCGTTTTCGTCCGAATGCATTTTCGTCCGAATAATAACCAAACGATAACGAAAGCACAAAATCCGAAAAACGAAAGATCCGACATAAATAAATGCTTTATTTTCGTTTTCATTGTTAAAACAGTTCGATATAGAAATGTTAAAGGGGGCTTCCAGATTCTGATAAGCCCCCCGCCCGCAGACCTCCACAACCACCGGCCAGGGTTGTGGAGATGAGGCCCTTGTCCTCATCAACATGGGGACAAGGTGCTTTGAGGGGTCACAGACCCCCAAAGCATCCTCCCAATGTTGAGGGCATGTGGCCTGGTACGGTTCAGGAGGGAGGGGGGGCCGCTCTCTTGTCCCCCCCTCTTTTCCTGCGGCCTGCCAGGTTGCGTGCTCGGATAAAGGGTCTGGTATGGATTTTTAGGGGGAACCCCACGTCAATTTTTTTTTAAATTTGACGCGGGGTTCCCCTTAATATCCATACCAGACCTGAAGGGTCTGGTTATGGATATTTAGGGGGAACCCCACGTCAAATTTTTTCTTAAATTTGAGGCAGGGTTCCCCTTAATATCCATACCAGACCTGAAGGGCCTGGTAATTGAATTTGGGGGACCCCCACGCTTTTTTTTTTTTATTTATTTATTTATTTTTTTATCAATGACTTTCAATGAGTGTTCTCTGTATTACGGGAGCCGACAATTCATTATAGCTGCGAGTGATTTTAAAGGACTTTTTTTCCTGCATAAATGACACTTTGTGCAGGGACTGTTCTAAGCACGGGAAACATGCGCCCCTTCACAGGCATACTATAGACAACCCCCCCCCTACGAAATTTAAAGGAATATTACACTTTTATTGTTTCACTTTAATCATTATTAAAATCACTGCTCCCGAAAAAACGGCCGTTTTTAAAACTTTTTTTTGCATTGATACATGTCCCCTGGGGCAGGACCCGGGTCCCCAAACACTTTTTAGGACAGTAACTTGCATATTAGCCTTTAAAATTAGCACTTTAGATTTTGAACGTTGGAGTCCCATAGACTTTAATAGGGTTCTAAAGTATGCTATATATACTAGCTCCGTCGAATCTTCTTTATACATTCGACAGACACTATAAACCTTCAAAGACAGATTCGACCGTAATTCATGTGGATTTTCGGACGAATGCAATTTTTGAACGAAAAACGAAATAAATAAAAACGAATTTCGGGAGTAACTAAATAAATTAAGTTTTCAGACGAAAACGAAATTCCGAAACGAAATATTTTACTCTGCACATGTCTACTCAATTGGCTGTCCTGTACCCCATGATAGACGTGTCATCATAGGTCAAAGTTCTTTTACACATTAAACACGTAAGTCCGCCGGGGCGAACGACGGCAAAAGGTGAGCGAACGAGCGGACCGCGAACGACCGAAATTCGCCGCGAAACGACCGCCGGGTGAACCGTTCGGCCATCACTATCCGCAGACATCCGCTATCGTCCACCTCCGCTATTGTCCGATTCTGCAGATCCTATTCCTATTTTTCTATTGGTCTGCAGAGTGGATCGGATGAACACGGACAGACGGCCCGTGTTCATCCAATCCCCCATAGAGGAGAACGTAGAGCTGTCAGGACGGTCCCGGCACACTGTGCAGCGGAGCGATCCCCGCTGAGCAAGCGGATCATCACGGGGCGGATCATTACTGATCCGTCCCGTGTGAAAGGGGCCTTAGAGATCAGGAGGAGCAGAGAAATGTAAAGATCTACCATACAAAGCCTGTTTGCAGTGCTGTTCTGGTAAGCAGCTATCCATGGGGGATTGCACAAAGGTGGATATGGTGACGGTGTAGGACTGTTAATCTGTGTTGCTGAAATTGATCTCTGCGGTGGATTGCACTTCTCTGCTGACACTTCTACCGCTATCACCTCTAATTACGGACTATTGCTAGCATGTGATAAGTGTAATGCTTATAATGTGTTCAGTGGTGCTTTAACACAGATTACTTATTTTGACTAGTGATAAAATTGATTTTTATTTTACTCTTGATGACCTACAGGTGAGGTCTGAGAAGTGATGTAGATTTATATATTTAGCGCTGTTAGTGGCTGATTTTTTAATTAGTCACATTGTATACCATTTATTCTGTGAATTAATTTATAATAGCTGCTGTAGGTGTGTGAGGAGTAATCTCTTCATGGTAATTTTCTAAAAGAACACTCCATAGAGCGCTGAGATCAGGTGTATTTTTAGTATTCCTGAATTTTTTTTAGTGATTGTATTTAGAGATGGCCGAACTATTCGAATTTTGCTTGTTCGCGATTCGCCCGATCGGCGGACTATTGCCACTGTTCGCCTGGCGGACATATGTGTTTACAGTGTGAAAGAACTTTGACCCATGATGACACATCCATCATGGGGTACAGGACAAGCAATTGAGACATTTCAGCACATGGACAATTGGACATTCCGCCTACCTTATAAATAGACCTGATCTGGCGGCCATTTTACATTCTGTCTTATGCCAGTGTAGGGAGAGGTTGCTGTTTGGAGCAGGGACAGACTGTAGTGACACAAATCGCTAGCTATTAGGTCCACAAAAGTCCTTTTAAGGACTAGTATAGGTGTAGTACAGTATATAGGGTTCAGTGCACTGCTGTGCTGGTGATTACAGCAGCCTGTCTATTATAACTGGTGTGATAGACCAGTGGCCCCCAAAAACAACAGATTGAAGCGGGGTGTTTTATACCTTCTTCCACATACATACTGCACTTCTTTAGAGACTTTTCTCACAGGGTCATTTAAAAAATGACAGGCAGAGGAAGAGGCAGGGCCTTCCGCAGGGGTAGTAGGGGTAGGGCAGGAGCAAAAGGCTTGAGCCAAAGTAGCAAATTGCAGAAGGTGCGTGCGATTACGTCAAAGGACGCACCAGACTTGGTTGAGTGGCTCACTCAGCCTTACTCTTCTGAACCCTCCTCATCCTCTTGATCTGCACCCTCTTCTTCACTCTCTGCTATGTGCACCCCCAAAGACACTACCACCAACACCACCATCACCATATACCTTCCTCTTGAGTCACAGGAATTATTTTCCGATCCATATCAAGACATTTCCGATGCGCAGCTACTCTTGGCATTGGATCACGAAGAGGAGGTAGCAACAACTGCCACTCAGCAGTCTGACGACAGTACTCAGATCAGCCCAAGGAGGAGGTTTGTCCCCGCTGTTGCTGCCTACTCTGAGATCTCTAATTATAGCAGTGGGGAAGGTGACGTTGATGATGACGTGTCTAGTGATGCCACGTGGGTGCCCACAAGAGAGGAAGAGGAGGGGAGTTCAGAGGGAGATATGGACCAGTAGATAGGGAGGAGAAGCAGGAAGGACTTACATTGCACAGGAGGGACAAAGCAGACTGCGAATGTATCAGGAGTGAGGCATCAACCATGTACGGTCACATTTGGGGCTCCCAGGATGCCGGAACATGGCTCCGCAGTGTGGGCTTTTTTTAACGTGTCCGCTGCTGACAATAGTGTTACCATCTGCAATCTTTTCAGTCAATGCATAAGTTGCGGTAAGCCCAACACTCACCTAGGGATGACCGCCTTAAGAAGGCACATGAGCTGCAAGGATTCCGGCGGCCTGACGTTTCTTATATACGGAGGGCGGGGCCACCCGTCACCTGACCCTGCCCCCTCTGACGCAAGGGGAAACCCAGGGTTCCCTGTGACATATGGGTGACCCCGCACCCCTCTGATGTAACACAGGCAGGTTTCCGTTACATCAGAGGGGGCGGGGTCACCCATACGTCACGGGTAACCCCGGGTTTCCCCTTGCGTCAGAGGGGGCGGGGTCAGGTGACGGGTGGCCCCGCCCTCCGTATATAAGAAACATCAGACCGCCGGAATCCTTGCAGTGTCTCCACAGCGGAGACAGAAGAAGGATGGATACGCTGCGCTGGATGAGATGAGCCATCGCTGGAGAGATGACCGTCCGTCGCTGGAACCTTTTTTTTATTTATTTTTTATTTTTAATAAAGGAATTTTTCAAAGGTGTGTTTGTCTTATTTAACTATTTTTTACACTTTCTTTGTGAAATGGTAGGGGTACTTTTGTACCCCCTTACCATTTCAAACAGGGGGGGGGCAGGATCTGGGGGTCCCCTTGTTAAAGGGGGCTTCCAGATTCTGATAAGCCCCCCGCCCGCAGACCCTCACAACCACCGGGCCAGGGTTGTGAGGATGAGGCCCTTGTCCACATCAACATGGGGACAAGGTGCTTTGAGGGGTCACAGACCCCCAAAGCATCCTCCCAATGTTGAGGGCATGTGGCCTGGTACAGTTCAGGAGGGAGGGGGGCCGCTCTCTCGTCCCCCCCTCTTTTCCTGCGGCCTGCCAGGTTGTGTGCTCGGATAAAGGGTCTGGTTATGGATATTTAGGGGGAACCCCACGTCAATTTTTTTCTTAAATTTGAGGCAGGGTTCCCCTTAATATCCATACCAGACCTGAAGGGCCTGGTAATTGAATTTGGGGGACCCCCACGTTTTTTTATTTTTTTTTATTTTTTTATCAATGACTTTCAATGAGTGTTCTCTGTATTACGGAGCCGACAATTCATAATAGCTGCGAGTGATTTTAACCACTTGCTTACTGGGCACTTAAACCCCCCTCAGTCCCAGACCAATTTTCAGCTTTCAGCGCTGATGCACTTTGAATGACAATTGCGCGGTCATACAACACTGTACCCAAATGAAATTTTTATCATTTTTTTCCCACAAATAGAGCTTTCTTTTGGTGGTATTTAGTTACAGCTCTGAGTTTTATTTTTTGCTAAACAAACAAAAAAAGATGCAAAAAAAAATAATCATGTTTTAATAGTTTGTTATAAAATTTTGCAAACGGGTCATTTTTCTCCTTCATTGAAGTGCGCTGATTAGGCGGCACTGATAGGCTGCATTGGTGGGCACTGATGGGCTGCATTGGTGGGCCCTGATAGGCTGCATTGGTGGGCACTGATAGGCTGTACTGGTGGGCACTGATAGGCATAGTTAAGGCGGCACTAATAGGCACAGATAAGGCGGCACCGATGGGCACAGATAAGGCGCCACTGATGGGCAAAGATGGACACAGATAAGATGGCACGGATGGGTGGCACGGATAAGTGGCACGGATGGGTGGCATGGATGGGCACTGATAGGTACCACTGATAGATGGGACTGATGGGCACTGATAGGTGGCGCTGATAGGTGGCACTGCTGGGCACTGATGGGCGGCACTGCTGGGCACTGATGGGCGGCACTGCTGGGCACTGATGGGCGGCACTGGGGTGCAGCACCTTTGAGGCAGATTGTGGGCACTGTGGGTGGCACTGCTGGGTGGCACTGTGGGTGGCACTGTGGGTGGCACTGTGGGCACTATGGGCACTGCTGGGTGGCACTGACGGGGGGCACTTACTTTTATTCAGGATGGCACTGCAGGGGGCAGGTGGGCACTGGCAGAGGGCAGGTGGTCGCTTGTATTGCTGGCCGTGATCGGGACTGATGTCCCGATCACGGCCGCCGGTGATCGGCTTTTTTTTTTCTCCTCGCGCTGTCAGCGCGAGGAGGAATAATAGCCGATTACCGGCTCTGTTCTATCACATGATCAGCTGTCATTGGCTGACAGCTGATCACGTGATAAGGGGTCGGGATCGACCCCTTGCACGGATCGGTGATCAGGCGAGTCTCATGGACTTGCCGATCACAGAGCGCGCCGCGCGCGCCCCTCAGGGGGCGCACAGGCCGCTCGTGCACGGGACGACATCAAGTGGTTAAAGGACTTTTTTTCCTGCATAAATGACACTTTGTGCAGGGACAGTTCTAAGCACCAGAAACATGAGCCCCTTCACAGGCATACTATAGACAACCCCCCCCCCCCCTACGAAATTTAAAGGAATATTACACTTTTATTTTTTCACTTTAATCATTATTAAAATCACTGCTCCCGAAAAAACGGCCGTTTTTAAAACTTTTTTTTGCATTGATACATGTCCCCTGGGGCAGGACCCGGGTCCCCAAACACTTTTTAGGACAGTAACTTGCAAATTAGTCTTTACAATTAGCACTTTAGATTTTAAACGTTGGAGTCCCATAGACTTTAATAGGGTTCTAAAGTATGCTGTATACTAGCTCCATCGAATCTTCTTTATACATTCGACAGACACCATAAGCCTTCAAAGACAGATTCGATCATAATTCATGTGGATTTTCGAACGAATGCAATTTTTGAACAAAAAACGAAATAAATAAAAACGAATTTCGGGAGTAACTAAATAAATTAAGTTTTCGGACGAAAACAAAATTCCGAAACGAAATATTTTACTCTGCACATGTCTAATGGCTCGCCTTGCTGACATTCAGCGGCGACACAATCTGCCGGTCAGACATCTTACTTGCGATTGCCAGACGCGATGGAACTCAACCTTCTATATGCTTGATAGGCTGCTCCAGCAGAAACGTGCAGTTAACGTCTACCTGTACGAATTCTGCGGCAGAACAGGTTCTGGGGAGCTGGGGTTTTTTCACCGTGCCAGTGGCTGCTCATGCGTGAAGCATGCAGACCATTTGATGAGATCACCAAACTGGTTTAGTCGCAGCCATGGCGCCATCAGTGACATCGTACCTTATGCCTTTTTTTGGAGCATGCATTGCGTTGTGTCATTGATCAAGCCGTGGAGGAGCGGGAAGATGAGGAAGTTGTAATGCTGGATGAATTCCCAGGGGGGCTACTCTATCTGAGATAAGTCAACAACAGAAGTCTGAAGAGGAGTCAGAGGAGGATGGTGTCGGGGCGGATGAGGAGGAGCAAGAAGCGCAAGCTTTAAACCTTTCTGGGATTCCTGTTGTTGTGCGTGGATGGGGAGAGGAGAACAAGGAGGACAACATTATCCTGGATGATGAGCAGGAGCCAGGCCACCACACTGCTTCCAGTTTAGTGCAAATGAGGGCCTTCATGCTCCAGTGTTTTAATAGGGACCCCCGTATAAAAAGCATAGGGGTCAAGGACCAGTACTGGGTGGCAACGTACTTAGACCCCCGGTACAAACACAAAATGGCGGAAATGTTACCACCGTCACAGAGGGCTGTCAGAATGGAGCACTTCCAGGCCTTGCTTCGAGAAATGCTGCATTCCGCTTTTGCGTGCGCTGGCAGAGGAGGAATTCCCACTCCCAGAGAAAGAGTTGCGGGTACCAATCCAACAGTGCCTGCAAGAAGAGGGTGGTTTGAAGATGTGTTGGTGACTTCTGATATGAGGTCATTCTTTCAACCGACCCATCGACAGGTCTCATCCAGATCCAGCATCAGGGAACGCCTAGACCGACAGGAACTGTTGGCTTGACCCTCGTCCAGTGTCCTGTCCGAAAGGGCGTTCAGCGCAGCAGGGGGGGTCGTGACCAATAAGCGCACTTGCTTAGCTCACGTCAGTCTTGACTACCTCACATTTATAAAAATGAATGAGGCATGGATCTCGGAGGAATTCAACACATGTGACCAGTAGACCATGTATATCTCTATAAACGATTTATTTAATCGAGTACACAGACCTTTTTTCTACATTTGGCTCACTTCCTTGTACAAAAAAGCACACCGTACTATATGCCCATACCCTCCTGTTTGAAGAGGTTGAGCGGTGTCATATTTTTGGGGCCCAGCAGCGAGCTGCTGGTATCAGTGCTGCTGTCAGTGCTCTCTATCACAGTGCTGGTGTCAGTGCACTCTATCACAGTGCTGGTTTCAGTGCTCTCTATCTCGGTACTGGTGTCAGTGATCTCTATCACGGTGCTGGTGTCAGTGCTCTCACGGTGCTGGTGTCAGTGCACTCTATCACGGTGCTGGTGTCAGTGCTCTCTATCACAGTGCTGTTGTCAGTGCTCTCTATCATGGTGCTGGTGTCAGTGCTATCACGGTGCTGGTGTCAGTGCTCTATATCATGGTGCTGGTGTCAGTGCACTCTGTCACGGTGCTGGTGTCAGTGCTCTCACGGTGCTGGTGTCAGTGCACTCTATCACGGTGCTGGTGTCAGTGCACTCTATCACGGTGCTGGTGTCAGTGCTCTCTATCACGGTGCTGGTGTCAGTGCTCTCTATCATGGTGCTGGTGTCAGTGCTATCACGGTGCTGGTGTCAGTGCTCTATATCATGGTGCTGGTGTCAGTGCACTCTATCACGGTGCTGGTGTCAGTTCTCTCTATCACGGTGCTGGTGTCAGTGCTCTCTATCACGGTGCTGGTGTCCGTGCTCTATATCATGGTGCTGGTGTCAGTGCACTCTGTCACGGTGCTGGTGTCAGTGCTCTATATCACGGTGCTGGTGTCAGTGCTCTATATCATGGTGCTGGTGTCAGTGCTATCACGGTGCTGGTGTCAGTGCTCTATATCATGGTTCTGGTGTCAGTGCAATCTATGATGGTGCTGGTGTCAGTGCTCTATATCACGATGCTGGTGTCAGTGCACTCTATCACAGTGCTGGTGTCAGTGCTCTATATCACAGTGCTGGTGTCAGTGCTCTCTATCACGGTGCTGGTGTCAGTGCTCTATATCACGGTGCTGGTGTCAGTGCACTCCATCATGGTGCTGGTGTCAGTGCTCTCTATCTCGGTGCTGGTGTCAGTGCTCTATATCACGGTGCTGGTGTCAGTGCTCTATATCACGGTGCTGGTGTTGGTGCACTCTATCACGGTGCTGGTGTCAGTGCTCTATATCATGGTGCTGGTGCCAGTGCTCTATATCACGGTGCTGGTGTCGGTGCACTCTATCACAGTGCTGGTGTCAGTGCTCTATATCACGGTGCTGGTGTCAGTGCTCGATATCACGGTGCTGGTGTCGCGTCGGTGCACTCTATCACGGTGCTGGTGTCAGTGCTCTATATCACGGTGCTGGTGTTGGTGCACTCTATCACAGTGCTGTTGTCAGTCCTCTATATTATGGTGCTGGTGTCAGTGCTCTATATCACGGTGCTGGTGTCAGTGCTCTATATCACGGTGCTGGTCTCGGTGCACTCTATCATGGTGCTGGTGTCAGTGCTCTCACGGTGCTGGTGTCAGTGCACTCTATCACAGTGCTGGTGTCAATGCACTCTATCTCGGTGCTGGTGTCAGTGCTCTATATCACGGTGCTGGTGTCAGTGCAGTCTATCACGGTGCTAGAGTCAGTGCTCTATATCACGGTGCTGGTGTCAGTACTCTATCACGCTGCTGGTGTCAGTGCTTTAAATCACGGTGCTGGTGTCAGTGCTCTATATCACGGTGCTGATGTCAGTGCACTCTATCACTGTGCTGGTGTCAGTGCTCTATATCACGGTGCTGGTGATCATCTGCTGTACCCTCTTCATAGCTTACCCTGACTTTTCCTCTCCTCCATTGCCTTCATGCGCTCCTGAATTGTCAAAATTTCACAGATAAAAAAAGAATGCTTGTAGTTGTCAATCCCAGATTCACTTCATACATGTGTTATGTCTGTGGCCATGTGGTGGGACTATGTGTGCACAGCTAGTAGGTATTTTGTGGCTGAAAAATATGACTTGTAGGTTTTTAAAGTTCGCCTGTCATTGAAGTCAATGGGGCCCGCTGCAAACTTTGCGGTTCGCAAACTTTTGGCCGCGTTCATGAAACGTCCCATCGGAAGTTCGTCCATCTCTAATTGTATTATCATTGCCTATAAGTTTGGTTGTAAGTCACTGCTAATCTGTGGGTTTGCATAGTTTGGCTGCACTGTTGTGTTCTCTTTATTTGCAGTGGATGACAGAGAGAACTTGACAGCCAATCTAAATGCCTGCAGATTATTACCAATATGTGGAGGTTATCATATCTGTCATAGTCATGGACAGATCCTGTGCACTAGGATACTGGAAAGCAGAGTAAACTGTCTAGAGGTGTCAGAACTTAACTTTGGGGTTCTCACAACAACTGGCCAGCGTGATGGTTGATTTCTGAGGACAAGTCATGGGTGAAGATGCCTCACACATCATCCTACCTCCCTCATCTGTAAACCCTTAGGACCCCTATCTGTGACAGATTGGTGGCAGCGGTCGGATTTTAGAGTAGTTACTGCCTGGATTAAGGAATTAAAAAATGCATTAGGGTCTAGAATTTCAAAAACCACTCAGTGCATATTGTTTTGTTTTTAGAGACATACTTCCAAACAGTTGTTCCCTTCCTGTTTTCCTTTTTTTTTTTTTTTTTTTTTTTTTTTGAAAAATACTTTGAGGTAGCATCTTTCAGTGAGTGGGTGATCTACTGTAAAAGGCAATTACAAGTGACCCTGATTGACATCTTTAGGCTAAAAGGGGTTTGCAAGATGAGTAACATGTTTTTATGAGTGCTGCTAGATAATAATGTGAAATAGCTTACATGGCATTCAAAGCCAGCAAACATGCTATTCCAAATAACTGCATAAAAGGGTGTGGCTCTGTACTTGGACAGTTTCTGCAGAAGAAATTGCCATGCAAAAGGGTTTTGCATCTGAAAACAGCACCTTCAGCTCATTTTACAATTACAACAAGCTGAAAAAAGAGCAGAAGCTGGAGATGACCCGACATCAGTACAGGAAGGCATCTTTAAAGCCATCAACATGAGAATCTACAGGAACCAAACCTACAGTGCTTTGAAAAAGTATTTGACCCCTTCCTGATTTTTTTTCTTGCATATTTCTAACACTTAATTATCAAAAAAATGGTAATATTGCACAAAGATAACCACAATATTTTGGAAAGCTGAGTTAAATTTACTTGCCACATACAGGCCTGATTACTGCCAGACCTGTTGAATCAAAAAATCACTTAAATAAAAAGCTGTCTGACAAAGCAAAGCACACTAAAAGATCTTAAAAAGCAAAACATCATGCCATGATCTAAAGAAATACAAGAACAGTTGAGAAACAAAGTCATTGACATGTATCATTCTGGAAAGGATTACAAAGCCATTTCTAACCACAGTGAGAGCCATTATCCACAAATAGAGAAAATTTGGAACGGTGGTGAACCTTACCAGGAGTGGCCAGCCAACCAAAATTACTCCAAGAGCACAACAACAATTCATCCAGGAGTTCATAAAAGAACCCAGAACAACATCTAAAGAACTGCAGGCCTCACTTGCCTCAGATAAGATCAGTGTCCATGATTCAACAATAAGAAGGAGACTGGGCAAAAATTGCATACATGGAAGTGTTCCAAGGCCAAAGCCACTGCTGACTAAAAAGAACCCAAAGGCTCATCTCACATTTATCAAAAAACATATTGATTATCCCCAAGACTTTTAGGCAAATATTCTGTGGACTGATGAGACACATACATTTTACTTTTTGGAAGGTGTGCATCCCGTTACATCTGGCATAAAACAAATACAGCATTTCATAACAAGAACATCAAATCAACTGTCAGACATGGTGGTGGTAGTGTGATGGCTAGGGGCTGCTTTGCAGCTTCAGGACCTGGACGATTTATCATAATTGATGGAACAATGAATTCTGAGCTCTACCAGAAAATCCTAAAGGAGAATGTCCGGCCATCAGTTTGTGATCTCATGCTCAAATGCACTTGGGTTATGCAGCAGGACAATGATTCGAAACACAACAGCAATTCCACCTCCAAATAGTTCAAACAAAGCAAAAATTAGGTGTTGGAGTAGCCTAGTCAAAGCCTGGACTTAAATCTAATTGAGATGTTGTATCATGACCTTACCCTTCAATGTGGCTGAATTAAAAACAGCAATGTGAAAGACTCATTACCAGTTATCGCAAATGCTTGATTGCAGTTGTTGCCGCCAAGGGTGGCACAACCAGTTATTAGGTTTAGTGGGCAATTACTTTTTGCAGATAAAGCCAGGCAGGATTGGACAGCTTTTTTGCCTTAATAAATGAAACCATCATTTAAAAACTGCATTCTGCTTTGTGTAATTTTTTGATGATCTGAGTCATTTAAGTGTGACAAATATGCAAAAAAAGTGGGGGAGCATGTTCACAGTATTGTATACCTCCAAATACCTGTAAGTATTTTGTCTGCAACCAAGATGGCAATGTTGTAGAGAGGAGGAGGCCTAGCCCATCAGCTAGTACAACAGGTGCATCTTCTCCAGTGCTGCTTGTTGGGGAACAAGTAGGAGGCTGTGTATTGTATATAACCTATAACCGACTATAATGGGTAACAGCATTACAGTTAAACTCAGAGATGTTGGATCAGCGTTAATGATGAGCGAACCTGCTTAGATTCAATTCGAGGGCAAGTTTGGCAACTTGCAGGAAACTGTAAAACAAAGGACACAATGGTAGTTTGGAAAAGAACAGCTTTTTTTAACAAGGCCTAAAGTAATAGTAAATCCTTCGCAGTTTTTTAAATGCAGGGAGTGACTTACCAGAATCTGCAACCTCCCTTTATTATTAGAAGGCCCCCAAATATCCAGCCCCCCCCCCCCAATTATTTAGTTAGTAAAGAGTATATTGTACTGCTGGTTATTCATTTCCAAAAAGTCCTTTGATAAAAAAAAAAACGCACAAGCACAAACAACTACAGTGTTAATTAATTTCCAATCATAACATCCAGTGACACCTAATGATTCGGATGATCTGTCAAAAGAAAAAATGCAGAACACACACAATGATGTTCTCCTCATAAATGACATCTCGAGGCCCCATAGCTGGCAAACAAAGGGGCGGAGAACTGGATGACATAATTCACCACTTGTGGTAATGTCCAGATTTGGTCACTGACATCACCCAGGATGCCGCTGGCTTGTTTTTTACCATTTATAAGGCAGCAGGATAGTGGTTGTATTGAAAACTCCTGCCTCCTAACAACCAATGACACTGTGCCACAGCTATTGTCTTAGCAATCAAATACAGCAGTGGCCTGCACAGTGGAAAACTGAGATTTTTTTTGGTGGAAGTAATACTGCCATTAAATTAATGATACCCTGCTGTAGCAGTAGCAGGAGTTTTGCATGGGCAAACAGTCTAAATAGTTTATTTTTGCTCTGTACACATGGTCGAAAATTCAGACAAAAAAGGTCTGATTGGATTATATTGTCGGAAAATTCGATCGTGTGTGGGCTCTATTGGATTTTTTTCCGATTCAGTTCAATTCAGAACCCTAAATCCCGGGCCTTTTTGTGTTTCTCCACCACACATTCGACTCTGTCAAGGATAGACATGATTATGGTGAACGATGAGGCGAGTGTACTAGTAAGTAAGATAAAATATATGCCAAGAGGTCTCTCAGATCATTCAGCAATGATAGCTTTTCTGGATATAGGGGAGGGAAACCATTTTCGGGTGTGGAAGATTAGCCCCTCCTGGTTGGAGCTCATGGGAGAACTAAATGAAGTACTTAATGCGTTGAGAGAATACGTAAACTTGAATACAGGCACGGCCTCGCCAGGGATCGTATGGGACACATTGAAGGCCTACCTTCGAGGCCTATTGATACAGCAGATCTCTAAAATTAAAAAACAATCAAGGGAAAGGGGAGAACAAGCCTCAACAAGAGCGACATATTTAGAAGATCAGTTCATTAAGGACCCAACACCCGATAATTTGGGATTATGGTTGAAGGCGCAACAGGAATATCGTCTTATAATGTTAGGAAAAGCTGAAAGCAAATACATCTTTCAGAAGCAAATAGCGTTTGGGGAAGGTGAACGTATAGGACGGATGCTGGCACACTTAGTGAGAACAAACTCACCATCATCTATGGTTCCAAGGATCAGCACAGCAGAAGGTAGGATATCTACAGACACGTCAGATATAATAGAGAGGTTTAGAGCTTATTATGAGCACTTATACCACTCCAACTAGGATGAGGAAGGGGAGGGAATGGAACTTTTTTTAGGGCACTTACAATCCCTTGCCTCTCCAAGGAAGATAGGGCTTCACTTGATGGCCCTATAAGGCTGGAAGAGATCCAGCGCACTGTGCAGGAAATGGCGGGACAAAAATCCCCAGGCCCTGACGGTCTTCCGGTGGAAATTTACCGTCACTTTGGGGAGGTGCTAATTCCGGAATTATTGAAAGTGTTTAATTGGTCAGTAATAAAGGGGGAGCTTCCCCCCTCTATGATGGAATCCACCATAATAGTGATACCGAAAGAAAATAAGGACCTTCTCAATCCCTCTTCGTATAGACCTATCTCTTTATTGAATCTAGATGTAAAGATCTTGGCAAAGGTCTTGGCGGGCAGACTAAACAGAGTGATAGAGAAACTCATTCATCCCGACCAAGCGGGTTTCATTCCCAGCAGGTCTGCAAATATAAGACGGGTTTATTTAAATCTGCAAATACAAGTTGAGGATGATGGACAGAGAGATATTCTCTCTTTAGAGGCTGCCAAGGCCTTTGATACTCTAGAATGGGGTTACTTGTGGAGAGTTTTGGAAGAATTTAAGGTAGGACCGGTTTTTGTAAAATGGGGAAAAATGTTGTATAGCTTGCCGGAAGCAAGGGTAAGAATAAATAACGATAGCTCTGCAGGGATTCGACTGAGGAGGGGTACGAGACAGGGGTGTCCTCTGTCCCCCCTCCTTTTTGCCCTAGCGATCGAGCCCCTGGCCACGTCCCTTAGATCGAACGCGGAGATAAAAGGATATAGGAGAGGGGCAGAGGAAGAAAAAATAATACTTTTTGCAGATGATATTCTTTTGCTTCTTGGAGATGTACAGAATTCACTAAAGAAAGCAATGTGTAGAATTAAAAACTTTGGACATCTCTCTGGATTAAAGATAAATTGAGGAAAATCCTGCCTACTGCTAGTTGATCCTCTGGACACCCCTTTACCCCAAGAAGCAGCGCACCTACAAATAGTTAGTCAAATGAAATACCTGGGTATCTATATTACCAAAGACCCTAAACAGTACATAGTAAACAACCTAGTCCCACTGTTAACTAAATTTAAGGACAAAATTAAATTTTGGAAGAAACTTCCTTTATTGGCAGCAGGCCGATGTAATCAAATTTAAATGATATTCTTACCGCAACTTTTGTATATCCTACATAACTCTCCAATATCGATCTACAAGAAATGGTTCTACAAGATCCACTCTATATTTAGGGAATTGATCTAGAAGGGGGGCAAAGCACGTATCAGCCTAAAGACGTTGCAATCTCCAAATAACGAAGGGGGAGTTGCACTCCCTCACCCATTTAGCTATTTCCTGGCAGCTCAGCACCAACACTTGGGCGGAGGGAACATGGAGGGCGTTGGACGAGAAAAGAAGACACCCCTAGAGCACTTTCTTCATAGGCCATTGGTGGAGGCCCTGGAGTCAGGGATCTCTATGCGGGGTATTCCTACTCTAGGCTTGATGTTTAAGGTGTGGGAAACAGCTAAAGGAATACTGGGATATAGGGGGTTTACTGAATACTCCCCCCAATTGGGCTAATAGCAAGTTGGGTGAGATACAAAAAATAGGTCAAATCAGGGAATGGGTAAGAAGAGGCATAAAGTTTATCTACCAGATCTACCAGAATGGTAATCTGAAATCAAGCCAGGAAACTTATAGCCCAGAAATGGCAGCCCTCTACACCCCCTTCCAGTAGGGAGTGGGTACAGAACATGAATGGGGTAATCCTTAAGGAAAGGGTAGCATATATAAAACAGGGAGGTATTAAAAAATTTGACAAGACTTGGAAATTATGGTGCGAGAAAATGAATAAAGGTATTTATATGCAAAAGTGGAAGGGTCACTAGCCATGTAATCAGTGAGATGAGAATGCTCGTGTGAGTGGGAAGGAGGAGTGAATGTCGGGAATAGAAGGGTGTAAAAGGGATCTATGGTCTTTTTATTCATGTTTTTGCTTGTTTTATATAAATATATGTGAACAAAAAGATTGTCTATATTTGTTTTTCTGCATAAAAGCATACCTGTCAACCATCCAGGATCCAGGCTGGAATCCCAGTGTTCGGTGCCAGAATGAGTTCCAACACTTTGCTTCACTAATTTATGTTTCTGGGGTGTTCTGGGGGCAGGTAAGGAAGATTTGTGCTGAGGGTGGAGGATTTATGCTAGGAGGCATGATTTGGGGGGTTCATAAGAGAATTGCTTATGTGAAATTTGGGAGGGGGAAGAATTTGATTTAAAAGGGGAGTGAGGATTTGTGCTGGGAGGGGAGATTTGAGTTAGAAGGGAGGATTAATGGTGGATTAGTGCTAGAAATGGGGAAAGGGTTTTGTGCTGGAATGGGTGATTAGGAAGGGTACAGATAGGTATTGTGCTGGGAGGGGAAGAGGATTTGAGCTGCAAGTGGGAATTTGGGGTTGTTTGTGCTAGCAGGAGGAGATTTGGAGGGGAGATTTGTGCTGGGAGGGGTGATGGGGGGGTCAAATAGATTTGTTCTGGAAGATGATGTTGATTAATGCTGGGAGAGGGAATTTGGGGTGGAAGAGAAATTGGGCTAGAAGGGGGAATTTGGGGCGAAGGATTTGTGCTAGAAGGGGTGGTTTTATGTGTGCTGTGAGGAGGATTTAAGGTGGAAAATGTGTGTTTTGGGGAGGTGATTTGTGCTAAGAGGTGGGATTTGTGGTAGGATGGGTGAGACTTTTTGTGCTGGGGAGGGTGGATGGATTTGTACTGTGATTTTGACATTCATAATTCTGCTTTTTCATTTCCTTTGGCTTGTTGGGGAGAGAAGCAGTTCTGATCCAGCAGATACAGATACAGTTTCCTTGGAAAATGCTTATTTTTTTCTGTTAAAAGTGCAATCTGTTTACATCAGCTTCAGTATTTTCTGTTAAAATACTGCTAAAATTCTGTTAAAATATCTGTTTCCCTTATGTTATTTTCTTATCTGATCTGCACTCATATCTACTTTCCCCTATCTCTTCTTTCAGATTATGATCTCTCTTGCAGTTACTTCCCCTATTCTTACAAAAAAACTGTCAGTGTTGAGTCCTATCTCTAAGAGAAGCAGAAGTGTGAGGTCAGACAGTTATGAGAGCAACTTGTTCAGACCCACGATACACAGAGGGACTAATCCTTAAAATTCCTGTGATAGAAGAATAACCTTGGGGACTACGGGGACATTGGAGAAATACTGAACTGGATGGACTTTGTAGGCACATGGACTTATGTGTAAGCAATAAAGAACTACAAAGGGATCATAGAAAATGTATAGTGTAATGCTCAAGCCTATAGCTTTCATAGTACAGGCTTAATTTACAGGACTAACTCTAAGAAGAGATTTTGGCAAAAGAATTACTATTTTAAACCTGGACACAGTAACAAGCAATGGAATATTGGGTGAAATCTGGAATTTCCATAATGATGATCCTTGTGATATCAGGTAATACTCTGTGTGATTGTACCGTTAACATCTCTGGGATCTGTTAGAAGCCAGGTCATGATTTACGGCTCTCTGAAGAGTCTCGCTGGTCACATTGTTTTGCCGTATTTTAACATGTTAAAGTTAGGAAATAACTATACTCTGTACCTGATTCTATTATATGTAGCAAAGTCTCGGGTCCCTTGAGGCCTAATGGTGACCTCCAGAGTTAGACCCCTTTCACACTGGGGCGTTTTTCAGGCGTTTTTCATGCGCTTTAGCGTTAAAAAATACGCCTGAAAGAAGCCGCAACTGCAATCCCAATGTAAAAGCCTGAGTGCTTTCACACCGAGATCCCTTTCATACTGGGGCATTTTTCAGGCGCTTCAGCGTTAAAAAATACGCCTGAAAGAAGCTGCAACTGCAATCCCAATGTAAACGCCCGATTGCTTTCACACCAAGGCGCTGCGCTGGCAGGGCGTCAAAAAAAGTCCTGCAAGCAGCTTCTTTGCAGCGCTTTTGGAGCGGTGAATAAAGTGCCCCTACCCATTGAAATCAATGGGAAGCGCCTGTAAAACGCCAGAAAAACGCCTGAAAAACGCTATTGGCAGCAGCGTTTTGTGGGCGCTTTTAACCCTTTATTTGGCCACTAGCAGGGGTTAAAAGCGCCCCAATAATGCTTGAAAAACGCTGGTAAAGCGCTGCTAGTTTAAGCGGCGCTTTACGAGCGTTTTTCGGGCGCTGACATGGTGAAAGGGTTCTTAAAGCACTTGGGCTTTCACATTGGGACTGCAGATGAGGCTTCTTTCAAGCGCTTTACAGGCGCTTTTTTTAACGCTAAAGCGCCTGAAAAACGCCTGAAAAACGCCCCAGTGTGAAAGGGGTCTTAGGGACAGCTGACAAGGCAAGATGTAATGGTGGGCTCCAGACATTTTTTGAATGCAAAGAGATTTATTGTCTCTTGAACAAAACTGGGGAAGAGCGGGTTAGGGCCAGGACACCCTTAAGTAGATGCAATGGCAATTGGCATACTCTGAGACTTCTATAGGTAGACAGCTGTACAGGTGAAGGCCTCCAGCCGGACACCCCTTCTGTATAGATAGGACTGCTGTCTCCTATGGCAACAATCTTGTAGCAGTTACTAACGGCAATTGTATTTGACTATTTGCAACAGGAACAGTTCTTAGCTTACTCTACAATCACTTACTGTGGGTCTTCTCTCAGTGAACTCCCAGTCTTTCACTAGACTTCGGATCCAAGAGCCACTGGATCCCCTGAGCTCTTCCACTTTTAGCACTGAGTATCTTCCTCAATCATCGCCCCCGATTCCCTACTGAGTCCCTGGCTTGGCACTCACAGATACTCTTCAAGCATCCTCCCTGCTGACACGCTAGGTCCCTGGCTTGGCACTCACTGATGCTCCACAAGCGTCACCTCTGCTGTCCCGCTGGTTCCCTGGATTGGCACTTGCTTAGGTTTTCCCACTTCTTCACAGTCCCCAGCTGGTTGGAAGTCTGATCTGGTACTGTCCTCAGCTTAATCACAGTGGTCACCGGTAACAAGGTGGATGGTCCCTTAGTGGCGACAACTTCCCCTCTACCGCTGACCAAAACTGGTTCTCTGACCAGCAGAACCGCTTCTTCTGGTTGGATTACAAGCCTGCAGTTCCAACCTTATGCTGCTCTTCTGCATCTGGATAGGCCCTCAGACAGCCTAGAAGCCAGATGTCCCTGGGATAGGCCTCAGGCTTACGGCCTAGCAGCCCAGGGCAGCATGACACACGTCCACCCAGACAGCCGTCAAGGTGGCACAGAACACCGATCACCTGACTCCACCCAAATAAATAGGCTCTCCCAACAGGCCAAAGGACTTAAAGGAACCCTTGCCAATTGGCTGAGCCACCCCATTCACGCATTATTTGTCCTTGCTATGACCTTGTCTTATCTAATGTGGCCAGCTACAATGCCACCTAGTGACAGAAGAGAGAAGTGCAGCAATTCCAGAATTAGGAGAAAATCAATTGATCTCCTAGCAATTGTCCAAGGCAACTATTGCCTGGCTACTAAATTTGATAGCCACCTTGCCTAAACATCAGGGTGCTACATCTAATTATATTATGATTGTACAATACCAGGAATTAAATGATAGTCTGAAAGTCATTTTTAATAGATTGGAGTCTGTTATCATGGACATCAATTCTATTTTTTTCAGAGACTTATGAGACTATCTGGAAAAAGTGGTGTAACTATTAATCTTTCTTGTGACTCTATTGCAACAATCACTGATTGCTCCTAGCAATACTGCTGTGACCAAACTATACAGGGTAAAGACATACTGTTGCTAATATAAGTGGGAAACAATGATGGAAAAAATGCATAATTAATTTACCTCTAGTTTTTGATCATATTAATAATTCGATTGCATGTAATCAGAAATCAAAAATATATTCATTTTTTTTGCTATCGTGAATATAGCTTATAATTTACTTCTTTTTGCAATCTTAGATTTTGAATGGGTATTGATGGCATTGATAAATTAATAACTGTGGTATTTACTGTCAGGTAAAATCATTATATAGTTAATGAAGATGAATGAAATGTGCTTTGTTGGACAAATACAGACTCCTTTCATTTTCAGGGTAAAGTAGAGTATATGAGAAAATTGGCAGCAGGCTCACCTGAAAGCAACCCCCTCCTTTTTAAAGATAAAACAGCACACCAGAAGCCCAACATTGCTGAAGACAAGGGCTTCTAATGGGTTGCTGTAGACTTTCTTGCACTACAAGGGTTAAATGCTCATTAAGTCTAGGGGCGCATGAAATAATTAGGGGCGCATGAAATAATTAGGTATTACTCCAGCAGGGTCCCTCCAGCTGTGTTATTGGTCCTGCAAAGCCTCCCCTCTAAGGGGCTCCCAGCCCCAGTTGCACATCTGCCTTCTCCACATACAATGCAGGGTTAATAGCTCTGCATTGTACATGATAACACCGGCCCTGAGCTTTTGAGAAGAGAAGAGAACAGCAAAACCTGCTGGAGCAGGGAGTCAGGGAAAATAATAATGCCTGTTTCTCTCACTCCTAGAACTAACAAGCATTTGACCCTTACAATATGGGGAGGCCGACTGCAGGGGTAGATTTTGTCTAATTCCTGGAGTGGGGCTCAAAGGCTGCCTCATGATAACTGGTTCTCAGTTATGCATTGCTTTATAAATAAGTCCTATAGTTGGGGACATACTGTAGACAGTTTTCAGTTAGGTAGTATTTGAAAATGTACAGTACCTCTAATGCTATCCATGAATAGTTACAACAGTTTAGTTATGTTATTTATGCTGACCAGCTGAAAATTGTGCTAGGGATTCCAAGAAGTCGCAAGCAGCTAATTAAATCTCCCAGTTCTGAAAATAAGACTAAGAACAATTAGCTTTTATGATGTGGAGAATAGTATAGGAGCAAAGTTTGAGTAGTTACGCACAAGAAAACTAGACATGGCTGACACCAAGCAATCTTTTATTTATAAATTAAATTGATGTTCAAATTATTCTAAAGTACATCTACTGATATATAAAGTCTTATCATAACTGCAATTTTTTAAATCTGTGATTTTTCCATGTTATGTGAGGTGCTATGCCACATTGTGTGGTTGTTTAAGTCTCTTTTAAAATATGATCAAATTGGCATGTTTTTTTATTACAGTTTCATACACTGCTACAGTTGAAGCTGTGGGGAGACTTCCATGTCATAAAATCGTAATAGGTAAGTGACATGGACAAAACACTTTAAATACAGAAGAAAAAAAGAAATGTATCTGGTCACGCCAGAAATCCCTAAGAAACTTCCAATTACTAAATGTTCGGTAAAAAAGAATGAATACAACCTGATAACCCCAGGCCCAAATTGGTAGTTTGTAATTCTAGCACTTACCAGATTTACTGGGGTGCCAGGGTACATTTTAGGTGATGGAGCTCCTGAGGGCCGCTACACCTTATTTGACCCAGAAAACAGCAGAATGGTCCCAGAAGTATAAACTAAACTATTGGCACTGTCAGTTCTGAAAAGTCTCCTGATCATTCTTTTGCAGATCTGTGTGAAAACAGTTCCCCTAGCATTTGTCAGCAATTTCTGGGTAAGGACATTCTCCTGCTGCCATGTGGGACATGAGGGGATTGGGGTTTGCCAAATCTCCTGCCTTTAGGGAAGGCTCTGCCATCTCATCTCCATACATACACTCAAGGCCCAAGGCTCTGCAATAGGGAATCCAGATGTCCACCCCCTTAATTAATTTAATTAAAAAATGTTCAGTCAGATCCTGTTTTTTCAATGATTTACTTATTTAAGAATGCCATAACACATCCCAGTCTTAGGGAACATCTTTCAGATAACAGATACTACACAGAGGGGTTGTCAGCCAGCATTCTGATGTCCACACTTTATTCTCACACCTCCGTACCCTGAAGGTATCTGCCAAGCCCATGCTTACATGAGAGGGTCTTGAAATTCAGGATCAGAAATATACATTAGCATAATTCATAAGTATATAGGGGACATATCTGTATGAATGTATAGAGGCCAATCACATAAAATACAGCTGGAAAATGTACCTGATTTGCAAATTAATTCTCATATAGCTAATTCATACAGAAACAATGGAGGTTATTTACGAAAGGCAATTGGAAGTGCAGTCACTCTAAATCTAAGGTGTAGATCTGAAATGAGGGGAAGCTCTGCTAATTTTATCATCCAATCATGTGCAAGTTAAAATGCTGTTTTTTATTTTCCTTGCATGTCCCCCTGAGATCTACAATGTCTTTACTTCTAAGTGCACTTGCAGTGCAAAGTGGATCTTCCTTTAGGCCCCTTTTACACTGGGGCGTTTTTCAGGTGCTACAGTGCTAAAAAATAGCACTTGTATAACGCCTGAAAAAATCTGGCCCCTTTCACTCCCACTTTCCTCCGGCTTTCACACTGGAGCGGTGTGCTAGCAGGACGGTGAAAAAAGTCCTGCTAGTCGCATCTTTGGAGCGGTGAAGGAGCGGTGTATTCACCACTCCTACCCATTGAAATCAATGGGGCAGCGCAGCTATACCACTGGCAAAGCGCCGCTGGCAGCAGTGCTTTGTGGGTGGTTTTAACCCTTTTTCGGCCACTAGTGGGGGTTAATACCACCCCACTAGGGGCCGCATACCTCCCCTAAAACATTGGTAAATCGGCACTAAAAATAGCGCCGCTTTACTGCCAACGCCGCTCCCATCCCAGTGTGAAAGGGGCCTTAGTAAATAACCCCCAATGTCACCAGTGTTCTTCCTTTAATATGAAGCTTTTTTTTTTTTAATTTAGCAAATATAAATCATACGGTACTTGTACTGCCACTCTATCTCTTATTACCTCCTGTCTTTGCATTACTCTCAGGGAAACAAAAGTAAGTGAATACAACTGCTGTCGGCCTCAGTGTGAGCCTTTACTAAAGGACATTCTAAAACGATAATGACAAAGCATCTGGGCAAGGGAGGGGGCTGGCCTATTAATAGAGTATGACACTACTTCAAGTGTTTCCTCTTAACCCTTAAGTTCTAATAAGTAGATGTAAAAGAAGCAGAGAAGAGTAAGGCCGCGTACACACGCGGGGACTGTTCGCCCAACTTTCTCCGTCCAACAGTTTCGGCAAACAGTCCGCTCAAAATTAGCATGGACGGACATGGCCACACACGACGAACGAACAGTTTGCTGAAACCGTGCGCGATGACGTGAACGGCACGTACGACGGGACGAAAAATACGACGTCCTATACACTGCATTATAACTTTCGGCTTGAAAATCCTTTCTGAGCATGCGTGCAACTTTGTTTGACGAACAAGCCTACACACGAGCGGACTGTTCGCTGAAACAAGGTTTCAGCGGACAGTTTTACGGAATTTCCGAAAAACCTTGTTCGTCCAACTGTCCGCTGAAACTGTCCGCTGAAAGCCCACACACGAGCGGACTGTCCGCCCAAACACTGTTCAGCGGACAAAGTTGGGCGAACAGTCCGCCCGTGTGTACGCGGCCTAAGAGAGGGAGAGCGGTGTTCATTTCTGGGTTGATTGTTTCTGTGGAGGGTTTCTACCACTCATATTATCATATTTCCAGGTATATGTTGATAAAGAGATCTACTCAGAAGTTAAACTGTTATAGGGGAAACAAAAAAGCTATCATTACTTTCTCCAAAAATTGCTAATTTCTTGGCTGTCATGGTTTTTCCCTTATGCTTTTACACTCAGTGAAGCTCCACTTTAAAATAAGGGATTAGAACTCCAAAGGCCAGCATAAAAATTGTATTATTGGCATTTCTTACATTAAGAAGAAATGTCTTTAAGAATGAGAAGCACTCAAAAATAAAATGTACTTCTGTACTTACATAAAATAGAAAATGTAGAAACAAATGGTACCACTCAAGGCAGACTTAAAGCTTCACCACTAGCTTTGGGTACTGTAACCACAAGGGGCCCATCCTAATCCCCAAGATAAATTCTGGCAATAAAAGAATTATCTGCATCACAGCCAAACTTTTTTTTTTCTTTCATTAAATAAACTTTATTCCACAGTGGACAGTGTACTACATGCAATGCCACCCAGTAGACCATGATTTTTCTCCTACAACACATTTCACCTTGTGAGGGACTTATCAAGGACTTGGCAATAATGTAGCTTCTTCTTTTCGGTAAAATAATCGCAGAAGAATAGGTTCTTTGTGTGTGCCAATATACAGTATGCGTGCAAATGTGTTGTAATGTATGTGGTCATACAATACAAAATCCCATTACAGAGCAGATATAAAAGAACAGTATATTATTTCAAACTTTATTTCCTTTTGATCAGTAGAGGAGAGGGATGAGTCCACAAGCCTAAATAGTAAAATGTAATGTATTCATAAATAAATCATTCAAATTAAATATTATTTCACATACTAATACAGTTATAAAAAAATACAGGAAATATTACAGTAGAATGATAACATTCATAATTTTAATTCCTTGTAAAAAGCTATTTTTTTTAATGCTTCAAACAAATGAAAATTCTAGGGGCCCTGTACATCCATACAATATAATCCTACATAATCTGTTAGGTAAATTTTTACAGTGGGTTAATATAAATAAACGTAAAAAATTAAATGTATTCTAACAGCCAGCACTTTCACCTTATTTTAATCTAATGGCCAGCACCTGAAAATAACTCTATGTAAAAGCAGCCTGTTCACTTTGAATGGCCTGGAAGCACACCTTAAAGTGATTGTAAAGTATTTTTTTCCTTAAAATAACAAACAGGGTTCCTCTTATTATGGTATTGCACAGAACGATCCCGAACCTTGTCTTCTGAGGCCTCCTGCCGACAAACTTGGCTCCTCCTTTTCTCAGTGTGCCACTATAGGAAACCTCTTCCTTAGATGGCATACCTGGCGCGCATCTATAGACACGCACAGCATGGATCGGCCCCGCCCCCTCTTCACAGAATTTGAGTAATAGCAGCAGGAGCCAAAGAGCTGCTACAGATGGGCACATCACTGGATCGAGCGAAACTCAGGTATTTAGGAGAGCAGGATACAAATGCTGGGACATTTTTTACCTTAATACAGGAAATGCATTAAGGTAAAAATGTGTAGCCTTTACAACCACTTTAAAAACTTCCTACTGGCTAGCTGCCATATGACGTCCTTAGGTTGAAGTGGTGATAACTGGATGATGCCTGCAGCTACAGGCTACTTCCAGGTATCTTTGTTTTCAGTTGGCGATTCCAGTCTCGGACACCCAACCACACCTCTTCTGGCTCTCCTGTGTGATAAACCCCATATTACCATAGAGCTGACCGGGAACTACATAGTCCCAGGCCAGCTCTATGATGCTGGGAGGCCAGAAGCAATGTCATGATGTCAATTCCGGCTCTGGCAGATGTAAACACTGCAATTTTTTTCCCCTGGAATGCAGATATCAATTTTTTTATATCATGTTTTCCAGGGAAGAGGAGATATCTGGGTCTTATTGATCCCAGACTTCTCCATAAAGATAATCTGTCATGTCTTATTTCTATTGCAAGGGATGTTAACATGTCTTGTAATAGTAATACAAGTAATAAAAAAAAATTAAAGAGACAGCTCATCCACAGGAGGATGTACATGGATGGCCATAGCGTGGGCATGAAGAGGTTAATAAGGACTTGTCAAAAACAGTTTCTTGTAGTTTTTACTATTCAACACTTTTTTGGTGAATGGGTAGGGGTATGATGTACTCAATATCCATTTGCATAGAGGGTGGCTAGAATATGGGGGGCCCCCTTGTTAAAGGGGCTTCCAGATTTTGATGAGCCTACCACCCGCAGACCCCAACAACCACAGCCCAGGGTTATAGGGAAGAGGCCTTTGTGGGGGGGGGGGGGGCTATGCCATTTTTGTAAACATTTTCCTATGCTGGGAAATGCCAGCATTCTTTATCTTTACATTCATCTGTCAGTGGGGAAGCCTGCTAACAGATGATGACTCATGGTTGTTAAGGACACAGGCGGCCCGCTACCCAACAACCAGCTGTTTCTTCAAACAGAATTTGTATCGGTCAATCGTTTTTCGACCGATTTGAATTCTTATCATTCTGAAAAGTTGGAATTCATGAGAACATTAATAAAAGAAACACATTTTTAAGAAAACAAAACAAAATTTAATGAAAACAAAACTAAACTAAACAAATTCCATAATGAAACTAAATAAGAACATAATTAATCTTTCTAAAACAAAACAAATTTTTCATTCTGCACGTGTTTAATTATTATCTCAGAATTGATCTGTAGATAAGGCATGAGTCTTTAGCAAATGTCCCATGATTGAAAGGGAAAAAACATAAAAAATTATGAGCAGCACAAGTGATATTATTCCCCTGGGGACTCATCCAAATTATGATGAGGATAATATATCTAGATTTAACCTAGGGATAAAAATATTACATCCCAGATAGGGTTGATTTGAATAGATGTAATTTTATTTCCAGAAGACCTAAAATAGCAATTCCTAGCCTTATAGTGCCCTCTGGTGGACAGTTACAGTCAACACCTTAACAATTATTAGGTTAATCAATAGCAGTACTTTCCAATTAGATGTGGGTCAATTTTCTGAACTGAACTTTCTAGACTAGTCATTAGATAAAGGAATTTCGGGACTAAAAAGGGAAGTTCAAAGACGCGATCACTCATTCTTTAAAGATCGCTCTCTTAACATCAGACACACTCTCTTGAACATCACGTAAAATAGTCCAAGGCTCTATAAATCAATCTCTTTGAAGTCCTCTGAACATTCTCTACCTTGCAAATCCCCAAGTGCGGTTCCATAATCTACCACAAGTGTCTTGGTTTGGTAAAATATCATATAATATCTACATTGAATTTATTTTTCTTACTTGTGAATTTAACTGAAGGTGTATTGTATTATTTTGTGTGATAGATCTTTGGCCTTATTTCATGTTTAAAGTATATTCTCCACCTCTGGAATCTAGTAATTAAGTTAACCTGTGTCAACGTAGCCAGTAGCATAGACTTGACCCTTGCATTCTGCTGAAAAATAATTTGAGGGGAAGGTCTGATTAGTCTGCTCGTTAAGTCAGAATTACTTACATTAAGAGATGGGGGTGTTTATATTCAATTAATGAAATATAGATTATGCAATTTCTACAAAGTTCTTGAACCCCAATATATACAGTGCATCCGGAAAGTAATCACAGCGCTTCACTTTTTCCACATTTTCTTATGTTACAGCCTTATTCCAAAATTTATTAAATTCATTATTTTCCTCAAAATTCTACAAAAATATCCCATAATGACAATGTGAAAGAGTTTATTTTTAAATGTTTGTAAATTTATTGAATATAAATAACTAAAAAAAAATATGTATATAGGTATTCACAGCCTTTGCCATGCCATTCAAAATTGAGCTCAGGTGGATCCTTTTTCCACTGATAATCATTAAGATGTTACTACAGCTTGATTGGTGTCCACCAGTGGTAAATTCAGTTGATTGGACATGATTTGGAAAGGCACATACCTGTCCATATAAGGTCCTACCGTTAACAGTGCATGTCAGAGCACAAACCAAGCCGTGAAGTCCAAGGAATTGTCTGTAGACTTATGAGACAGGATTGTATCAAGGCACAGATCTGGGAAAGGGTACTGAAAAAATTTGTGCAGCATTGAAGGTCTCTTCCTAGAGCAGGACTCTTCCTAGAGCAGTCTGCCTGGCCAAACTGAGCCATAGTCAGGGAGGTGATCAAAAACCTGATGGTCACTCTGACAGAGCTCTAGCGTTTCTCTGTGGAGAGAGGAGAACCTTACAGAAGAACAACCAGCTCAACAGCACTCCACCAATCAGGTCTGAATGGTAGAGTGGCCAGATGTAAACCACTCCTCAGATACCTAGCTTAATTGGGGACATGAAAATAAGGTGGAGATAGAGAGCAGCAGGCTCAACCATATTTTTTGCAGAATACAGAAAACGCATCTCATAGTGACTGAATATGAACAACAAGTAATACATCATTTATTGAGAGTTTTTTAAAATGTGGGTTTAGTGACACTTTAGGTCATGAATCATTCTTTAAGACAAAGTTGTCCCAGAATTAAAGCCAGTCAAAGAAATTCATAAAAAAGTATTTACAACACTCTTTAGATTTAGATTTTGATCATGCCTCTGCACTGCAAATGTTGATGCAAGTGACAAATTCAGCAACCTGTTATAAATAGGTAAATTAATTCTGGACAAGCACTGCATGCAAAGCACACTGAGACTGCAGGGTCCGTCCTCATGGCCACGTCCTCCTGCCACTGCAGCTGTCATGCTGACAGTGCAATAACAGCAGATTTTGAAGCTGGGTGGGTGACGCCTGATGGGGATTTACAGACACTAGTTCCAGGGGTCAAGTCCTGGGGAAAAAAGTGTGGGAACTCCCACCCGAGATCCACTCCCCCACCAAAAAAAAAAAACGATACGCTCATATGCATATATATTTCACAGAAAATACCCATGCACAGTGCCCATCAGTGTAGCCTCACCAGTGCTGACTCACCAGTGCCCATCAGTGCAGCCTGATCAGTGCCGCCTCACCCATGCAGACAGTGTCCAACAGTCCAGCCTGATCAGTGTAACCTCACCAATGCTCATCTGTGCCATCTGATCAGTGCCGCCTCACCAGTGCCCATCAGTGCTACCTCACCAGTGCCCATCATCAGTGCAGCCTGATCAGTGCTGCCTCACCCATGCAGATAGTGCCCATCAATGTAGCCTGATCAGTGCCGCCTCACCCATGCAGACAGTGCCCATCAGTGCAGCCTTATCAGTGCCCCCTCCCCAGTGCAGACAGTGTCCATCAGTGCAGCCTGATCAGTTTCACCTCACCAGTGCTCATCTGTGCCATCTGATCAGTGCCGCCTCACCAGTGCAGACAGTGCCCATCAGTGCAGCCTGATCAGTGCCTCCTCACCCATGCAGACAGTGTCCATCAGTGCGGCCTGATCAGTGCCACATCACCAGTGCAGACAGTGCCCATCAGTGCAGCCTGATCAGTGCCCCCTCCCCAGTGCAGACAGTGTCCATCAGTCCAGCCTGATCAGTGTCACCTGACCAATGCTCATCTGTGCCATCTGATCAGTGCCGCCTCACCAGTGCAGACTGTGCCCATCAGCACAGCCTGATCAGTGTCACCTCACCCATGCAGACAGTGCCCATCAGTGCAGCCTGATCAGTACCCCCTCCCCAGTGCAGACAGTGTCCATCAGTGCAGCCTGATCAGTTTCACTTCACCAGTACTCATCTGTGCCATCTGATCAGTACTGCCTCACCAGTGCAGACAGTGCCCATCAGTGCAGCCTGATCAGTGCCCACTCCCCAGTGCAGGCAGTGTCCATCAGTGCAGCCTGATCAGTGCCGCCTCACCCATACAGACAGTGCCCATCAGTGCACTGATCAGTCTGATCAGTGCCCCCTCCCCAGTGCAGACAGGGTCCGTCAGTGCAGCCTGATCAGTGCCACCTCACCAGTGCAGACAGTGTCCATCAGTGCAGCCTGATCAGTGCCCCCTCCCCAGTGCAGACAGTGTCCATCGGTGCAGCCTGATCAGTGCTGCCTCACCCATACAGACTGTGCCCATCAGTGCAGCCTGATCAGTGCCACCTCACCCATGCAGACAGTGCCCATCAGTGCAGCCTGATCAGTATCCCCTCCCCAGTGCAGACAGTGTCCATCAGTGCAGCCTGATCAGTTTCACCTCACCAGTGCTCATCTGTGCCATCTGATCAGTGCTGCCTCACCAGTGCAGACAGTGCCCATCAGTGCAGCCTGATCAGTGCCCACTCCCCAGTGCAGGCAGTGTCCATAGGTGCAGCCTGATCAGTGCTGCCTCACCCATACAGACAGTGCCCATCAGTGCACTGACCAGTCTGATCAGTGCCCCCTCCCCAGTGCAGACAGGGTCCGTCAGTGCAGCCTGATCAGTGCCACCTCACCAGTGCAGACAGTGCCCATCAGTGCACTGATCAGTCTGACCAGTGCCCCCTCCCCAGTGCAGACAGGGTCTGTCAGTGCAGCCTGATCAGTGCCACCTCACCAGTGCAGACAGTGTCCATCAGTGCAGCCTGATCAGTGCCCCCTCCCCAGTGCAGACAGTGTCCATCGGTGCAGCCTGATCAGTGCCGCCTCACCCATACAGACAGTGCCCATCAGTGCACTGATCAGTCTGATCAGTGCCCCTTCCCCAGTGCAGACAGGGTCCATCAGTGCAGCCTGATCAGTGCCACCTCACCAGTGCAGACAGTGTCCATCAGTGCAGCCTGATCAGTGCCCCCTCCCCAGTGCAGACAGTGTCCATCGGTGCAGCCTGATCAGTGCCGCCTCACCAATACAGACAGTGCCCATCGGTGCAGTCTGATCAGTGCCCCCTCCCCAGTGCAGACAGGGTCCGTCAGTGCAGCCTGATCAGTGCCACCTCACCAGTGCAGACAGTGTCCATCAGTGCCACCTCACCAGTGCTCATCTGTGCCATCTGATCAGTGCCTCCTCACCAGGGCAGACAGTGCCCATCAGTGCCATCTGATCAGTGCCACCTCACCCATGCAGACAGTGCCCATAAGTGTAGCCTAACCAGTGCCCCCTCACCAGTACCCATCTTCAGTGCAGCCTGACCAGTGCCACCACATCAGTGCCCATCATCAGTGCAGCCTGATCAGTGCCCATGGAATGTGGGGGGTCAGCAGGGGGTGTGTCAGGGTCTGGGTCTGTGTTAAAGATTGGTACTTACTTTCCTTGCATGGCCTCTTCGGAGGGGGAGATAAATCTAAGTCACTTCTTCTCTTCTTTGCCACTCCTCAAGCTAGTGCCCGGTCACAGCCCACAACTGTTCAGGTCATGTGTGACATGCTGGCTGCCTCTGAGGCTCCTGGGAGGTGAGAGTTGTAGTTTGCTGCGCTGCTGAATTCCTCCCACCACCAGGAACTTCAGTGAGGCCAGACTACAACTCCCAGAGTGCATCGCAGCAGCAGCCAGCCAATCGGTGGCTAGTACTGTATAACAGTCACACGTCACAGCCTGGGAAAACGAAAGTAACAAACAGCGTCGCGGCCGTAAGGTAGGCGGTCTGGGGGGGGCGGGATTTCCACCCTACACCCCTGCTCAGCCCGCCCCTGGACATCATCCTTCACTATGCGGCGATGCTGGAAATCGCTGCTTAGTGAAGGATCGGCTCGGGTCTTTTGCCTCTAGTCCTGCAAAGGGAACGGCGTTCCTGCTGTGAAAAAAGTGCAGGGACGCCGTTCCCACGCGTTCCCGCAGGACTCGAGCCCTGACTAGTTCCCTATCAGGTCCACTACCCTTGTTAATGACAGTAAGCAGTGGGTGGATCTATAGCCAATAAACAGCCTGCTATTGGCTATAAAATCTGTTAACTACATGCTGTCAGTCACACGGAGAGAGTGGACCTGATGAGAAGCCAGTGTCTAAGCTTCCTAATCCGACTCCACCCACTGTCAGCATCACTGGATGATAGAAGTCTGTTAACTGCAAAGAGGACAGCATCCTTAAAATGGAGTTAAACCCATCAATTTAACTGTTTTCTAAAACAGTTACATTCAAGGCATGCAGTGAACGATAACTGTTATGCCCCGGACACTCAAACGGACTTTCCGCCAACAAAACCATGGATTTTTGTTCGACGATTGTTGGCTAAAACTTGTCTTGCATACACACGGTCACACAAATGTTGGCCAACAATTACGAACATGGGAACATGGTGACGTACAACACGTACAACGAGCCATGAAAATGGAAGTTCAATAGCCAGTGCGGCTCCTTTTGCTTAATTCCGAGTATGCCTGAACTTTTGTGCGTTGGATTTGTGCACACAGAATCAGACTTTCTGACAACAACGTTTTTTTGGAGGAAAATTTCAGAACCTGCCAGCAAACATTTGTTGGTGGAAAGTCTGACAGCAAATGTTTGATGGAGCATACACACGGTACTTACACTTACTTGTGCTCTCAATCAAACTGCCAAGCCATTAAAAGGCTGGTGTCAAAACTTAACACATGTGCAGCACCATGGCAACTGCAGATCAAACAGAGTCTAAGATGGCAGCTTACTTGACTGCGAAGAAGAGGAGGGTTTAGCTCTCCTTCAACAACTAGTGACAGGTGGGGTAGGGAGGAGGTAGCAGTGGCAAATATGCCTCTCTCTGTACTCTAATTTAGAGCTGGTCTTAATTACCCCCAGTTTCATTAATTATTTTTGTACCTGGTGCAGTAGTAGCACTACTTTGTAAAAGGGACATTATTAAAGCGGAGTTCCATCAACAAAATTAACTTTAAATAAATCAACAGGAAAAAGCATCAGAAAAAAACATTTGAATTTTTTTATTTTTTACATACTCATTCTGGGCTGTTGCTATGGGGTCCCTTGTAATTTGCCCCTGTCAGAGGATCAACAGACTTCAACGTCGGTGCTTCCCTGTGTGCCTGCGGGGTAGACCAGAGCAGAGGCACACACAGGTGCGCGATACAGCGGGTTTGCACATCACCTGATCACTCTGGCAGGCCTATAAAAGGCAACCATTTGCTCTGCGTCTTTGCTGGTTTGTCTCCTCAGCTCACCTGTGTTCCTCTGCTTCCTGTTCCTGTTTACCACTTCCTGTTGTGACCCGGATTGCCTGAAGACTACTCTGATTCTCTCCTGACCTGACCCCTGGCTTGTTTAACGGACTTCCTGCTCTTAGCCTTGCTGGCTCCCGGACTGATACCTGTGTTTGACCCTCGGCCTGCCCCTGGAATATCCTCTGTCTTCCGCTCTTAGCCTTGCTAGCTCTCGGACTGATACCTGTGTTTGACCCTCAGCCTGTCTCTGGATTATCCTCTACATTCAGCCTTGCTGGCTACCAGACTGATTACTTGTGTTTGACCCTCGGCCTGTTCCTGCACAAGCTCTCTTCCAGACCTTCACACAATTCAGGTGTTAGAACCCCTGCCGGGCATTCTCTTCAAGTACATCCCAAGGCCATCTGCATGGGAATCTCTTCCCTCAGAAGACTTCCTGCATACCAGTCGCCTGCTGGCAACCCGTGCCCCTTCGTGCCCTGTACCCGCTGTTCCACCCTCAGGGGTACTGTGCACCCAGTTGCAAGGGAAGCCGCTCTCAGCACCTCGGCCCCTGGGGAGTACCTGACAGCCCCCTTTTCTCTCTGCGGCACCTGACATAATTTCCCTCAGTGCCCTTTGTTCACTAATGCTCCTGGGAGATGCGTGTCATCATTTTCCAGAAGTCAGAGCTGAGAGCTATAATCACGGGTAAATGACCTTACTGCACATGAAGTTTATGCTTGTGGGCTTCGCCTGCCCACAAGCAAGATGGGAACGCTCGAGCATAAGGAATATAAGGTAAGTTTTTATTTTTAAAACAAACTAAAGCAGCACTATTTACCACACGAGCCAATGCAAAAACAACATAATATAATAGTAACAGATATATTTAAAAAAAACAAAATGAAATTTGTGGGTGAAACTCTGCTTTAAGAACTACCTGAATCTGCCACGTGTCAGTAAAGCTACTAAAAAGGTAGGCGACACATTTTCTAAAATTATTTTTATGCTATTTTAAAGGGCCATAGGCAGGGCCAGATTAAGAACATCATGGGCCTGGTGCTGAGGATTATGGCGGGGCTTTTATTAAAAAAATAAAATAAAAATAATAATAATTAAATTGCAAACAATTTTTTGTTATAACAAATTAAATTAAATAGAGAGAGGGAGGATGAGAGAGAGAGAAAGGGGATGAGAGAGGAGTGAGGGGTAATGAAGGGAGGATGAGAAATAGAGGGGGGATTAGAGAGAGAGAGAGAGAGAGAGAGGGGATGCGAGTGAGCATGTGTGGAAGTGACAGCAACACAGCCCAGCCAAGGCAAGTGACCGAAGGCACAGAACCCAGAAGGAAGACAGGGGGAAGATGGATCAAAAGTTTGCCCATTCTAGAGCTGGTAACATTGAGGATATGTTTTTGTGTGTAAGAGGCATAGGGGAAGAGTGTGGATGGTATAAAAGTGGGAAGTATGTGGAGGGTATAACAGTGGGCACTATATACATGTAAGGAGTGTGGAGGGTATGATGGGGGCAGTATGTACAGGAGAGGAGTGTGGATGGTATGATAGGGGCAGTATGTACAGGAGAGGAGTGTGGAAGGTATTATGAGGGTGGTATGTACAGGAGAGGAGTGTGGAGAGAAAGATAGTTGAGAGTATTTACAGGAGAGGAGTGTGGAGGGTATCACAATTTTCAGTATGTACAGGAGAGGAGTGTGGGTGGTATGACAGTGGACAGTATGTACAGGAGAGGCATGTATGACAGTGGGCAGTATGTACAGGAGAGGAGTGTGGAGGGTATGACAGTAGATAGTATTATTATTATTATTATTATTATACAGGTTTTATATAGCTCCAACAGTTTGCACAGCACTTTACAACATGAGGGCAGACATTACAGTTACATTACAATTTGGTACAAGAGGAATCAGAGGGCCCTGCTCGTTAGAGCTTACAATCTAAAAAGGAAGGGTCAATTGATACAAAAGGTAATAGCTGTGGGGGGATGAGCTGATGGAGGAAGTAAAACAGTGTTAGTTAGAAACAGGATAGGCTTCTTTGAAGAGAAGGGTTTTCAGGGATCGTCTAAAGATGGATAGATTAGGGGATAGTCGGACAGATTGTGGTAAGGAGTTCCAAAGGATGGGAGAAGCTCTGGAGAAATCCTGGAGGCGAGCATGGGAGGAGGTGACAAGGGAGCTAGAGAGCATGAGGTCTTGGGATGATCAAAGAGAGCGGCTTGGTTGGTATTTTGGGACTAGGTTAGTGATGTAACTAGGGGCAGTTATGGATGGCTTTGTAAATTATTGTTAGTACTTTGAATTTTATTTGTTGGTTGAGTGGAAGCCAGTGGAGGGATTGGCAGAGAGGGGTGGAGGACACTGAATGGCTGGTAAGGTGGATGAGTCTGGCAGCGGCATTCATTATGGACTGAAGGGGGGATAGTCTATGTAAAGGCAATCCAATGAGGAGGGAGTTGCGGTAGTTGAGGCGAGAGATGACCGGGGAGTGAATTAGAAGCTTGGTGGTGTCATTAGTTAAAAAGGGGCGTATTCTGGAAATGTTGCGGAGGCTAAGGCGGCATGATTTGGACAGGGCTTGTATGTGGGCCTGAAAAGACAGTTTGGAGTCTAAGGTTACCCCTAGCACCCTGGCATGTGGGGACGGACTGATAGATGTGCCATTGAGTATGTACAGAAGAGGAGTGTGGAGGGTATGACAGTGGACAGCATGTACAGGAGAGGAGTGTGGAGGGTATGACAGTGGACAGCATGTACAGGAGAGGAGTGTGGAGGGTATGACAGTGGGCAGTATGTACAGGAGAGGAGTGTGGAGGGTATGACACTTGGCAGTATGCACAGGAGAGGAGTGTGTGTGGTATCACAGTGAGCAGTATGCACAGGAGAGGAGTGTGGCTGGTATGACAGTGGGCAGTATGTACAGAAGAGGAGTGTGGAGGGTATGACAGTGGACAGTATGTACAGGAGAGGAGTGTGGAGGGTATGACAGTGGGCAGTATGTACAGTAGAGGAGTGTATGACAGTGGGCAGTATGTACAGGAGAGGAGTGTGGAGGGTATGACCGTGGGCAGTATGTACAGGCGAGCAGTGGGGAGGGTATGACAGTGAGCAGTATGTACAGGACAGCAATGTGGAGGGTATGACATTGAGCAGTATGTACAGGAGAGGAGTGTGGAGGGTATGACAGTGGGCACTATGTATAGGAGGAGAAGTGTGGAGGGTGTTATTCTGAGCCTTGAAATAAAGGACATCTACGAGGTAGCATTCGTCTTAATATATATTTACTTCAGAATACGCACTGTGCACAGGATCACACCTTCCAAAGGGTTGTGATAATGAATACAATTTGTTACAGCTTTTTATAAGAAAATGATAACATGACAGTGTATGGCGGGCACAAGCCCAAGTTACAAAATACGCAATACATTCCAGGATAATCTATTTCATATTTCATCTGGTCATACTGGCCCAAACACAATAACAATATAAAGGTCAGTTTGACAGGACAGAGATTAATTAAGAAGGGGAAAAGTTATATTATAAACAGAGACTTTCCATAAAAACATTTCAACATAATTTCTGGGAATAATATCCTTTATCATCTTACTGGCAGGACATCTCATGTCAACCAGAGAGCAAGATACACAAAACACCATATGTGTTGCAAGATTGAGAAATACCGAAAGAATTAAGAAACATTTTAGAAAGAAATACATTCTTATATTGAAGGGGAACTTTGAGTAGTATACAGATATGTACTGCATATATCTTCATATCTTCACAGCCCCTCCTATGTTTATGATTCTTTGGGTATTCTTCTTTAGACCTCCTCTATGTCTCTGGGTTGGCCTCCGGGTATACGGGCTACCATTTCATGAGCAGTCCTGACTCTTGACCTTTGGGGCTCAAAAGAACCAGTATTAGTACAAGCTTTCCAAATAGCACTACAAGAAGTTGTAGTTATTTTCAAACAACATTTGCATAACATAGGTGCACATTTGATTATAAGGATTATAAGTACTATGATACCAACAATATAAAGGATACCATGTAATATACCAGCAAACCAGCCTCCAATGCTTGAAAACCAGTTGACAGGATTGATATTGATATTGACAGCAGAATGATCTTCTGCTTTAATATCATTTCCAATGTAGTTACAACAGCCTGTTCCTACTATGGCGCATATTCCTCCCTGGCTTGCTGTAAGATAATCCAGCACCGGCCGGTGCTGCAAAATCTCCTTTTTAACCATTTTTAGTTCTGTGGCAAGAGCCACAAAGTTCCTATCATACAATGCTGTAATATTATCAATTAAATCAGCTAAATCAATGATAAAACTGAATTCCTTTTTAATACAACATCTATTTACCCATGGTATGGAGAATATTGGCTTTATTTCCTTGTCATGCGACTCTACATTAGTGTTAATATCACTAGTATCAGTATCATTAGTATTTTCCTCAGCGATAAGTGACGGTATCTCAATATTAGTCTCATCCTCCTTGTTCATATCAGGATCTTTAACCTCATCATGACCCTCTTCCTCCCCCCCAGGTTCTGACTGAGAAGCTAAGTCTCTTTTAAGAAGATGTATGGGGATTTTACGGATTTGGGACTCCTTAAACTCATTGTCACTCATATACCAAGTGGCAGGTATTACTCTACCAAAATAACAAACCCCCATAGAATTTAAAGGGATCCACGTATATGCTTTCTTCCCACATATAAAATAATAACCTGGGGGAGCTGCACAAGCCTTCCTGAAATTATACCCCTGCAAACACATTAATAATTTCATATTGTTCTGTCTAGAATGCTGACGATGCGTGTAGTCATGTAGTTCATGATACCGATCCGTGCTCCATGCTGTATCCTTACCATCAAACCAATATCTGATCTCAGCATTGTTCATACAGTTGGAGTTCCCAATTGGTCTGGTAGTACTTTGGAAACCCTGAGTAAGCAGCTCAGATTAATATTCTCGAGTGAAGTTTATACAGACCGAGGGGATTTTCATTGGAGCATTGGTGAACAATAGGAGTGAGACAACTCTGTCAATCATTGTCTTGCTTACATCTCCAAAATGTGCACTGTTCTCTATTTCAGCCAATGTGCTGGGTACGCCTAGCAATGGTATAGTCTTATAAGAGATAGGTGTATGCGTGCATATCCAACAGTTAGTAATGTTCAACTTCTTTGCTGCTTGCAGGTGCATAGCCATTGATCAGGAGTTAAACTTGTTTCAAACTGTAGTTTTTCATTCAATACAGTAGCATTCAAAAGGTAAGTATCATGTATCTTACCCTTTTCCTTATGGTATGTCCATTCAAATGCCATGACCGTAATCCATACCACCGATCCACCGCAGAGGATAACACTCCAGAGCTTCACATCAGGTTTAGGCCCCAGGAGATTAATTCTGCAGTCTTCTTGCTTAGGCACGAGTAAGTGGTGGAGATGACCTGGAAAGTAAGGGCACAGAACAATACCTGCCAGCAGCAGAACGACCTATGTGTTCTTTTGGAGCTACAGTTATTTTACAGTGTGAACCATGCACCCAATACTTGTAGTCTTTCAGCTTTACAGCAGTGGGAGATACAAGAATGATCTGAAATGGTGCTTTCCACTTAGGAGACAAAGTGGTCCCGGGTATTTGATTCTTGATGTACACCCAATCTCCTGACTTTAGTCCATGTGTTCCTTCACTTGTATCCACTGGTTGTCCTGCTTTGGCTCTGGAAAAAGTATCAGAAAATACATTTGCCAATTTGCGTACATAATCTATCATGGCATCTTGACCTTTTAGCAAAGTCACTGTCTCTGGTGGTACAAGGGTTGCAGGAAGTCTCTTAGGCGGTCGCCCAAATAGTATCTCAAAGGGTGATAATCCATGCTTCTCCATAGGGGTGGTCCTAATGGTAGCTAAGGCTATTGGCAGTGCTTCTGCACATGTGCTTTTCCCATTAGCAGTTATCTTGGCCAGATACCCCTTTAAAGTTTGATTGCTGCACTCCACCATCCCGCTAGCTTGTGGCCTATATGGGGTGTGCAGCTGCTGTCTTATCCCCAGAATATTCACCACTTCTGCCATTAACTTGTTATCAAAGTGTGTACCTCTATCTGAGGAGAAAACAGCCCCTATACCAAATCTTGGGATTAACTCTCTAATGAGACATTTTACTACTGTTCGGGCATCACTCCTGGCACATGCAAACTAAAAGATACTTGAGCCCACCACAAGGGGGCATATCTGAGAAGTCAATCTGCATAATTTGAAACGGCTCCTCAGTATGTGGAATATGCTTCATATGGGTGAGCACTGGTTTTCTAATGTTATGCATTTGACATATTGCACATTCATTAATCTATTTAGCAGCATATGTATAAAAGCCTGGAGCCCACCAGTGTTTTTTCACCACCCAACACATCTCTCCTGTTGAGACATGGCAAAGCCCATGGCTCAAAGCAAACAAATAAGGAAGCAGAGTTGGAGGAGCAACCATTTTTCCCTTCATAGTCCACAGGCCATCCTCATCACAAACAGCCCCTTTGGAGCACCAGGATGGTCTGTGAGGCGAGTTTTCCTGTAAGGCAGACAAAATGTGTAAATCAACAGGTAAATCAGTCAGAAACAACATAGGCATGGCACCGGATGGCTATTCGTAGATTGCTCCTTTAGCATATTCATTGGCTTGTTACACAAAATAGGTAGTAAGGTTTACTATAGTCAGGTAGCCCAAGATTTGGAGTTGTCAGTAAAGCTTCTTTAATTTCTTTCTTCACTGCTGGGGTTAATTTGTCCTTGATAAACTTATAACTACCCTTTGTATGTCCCTTTTAATTATACTTGTAAAAGACCTATACTAGTGGAGGATTGGGTCTCCTTCATCCAGTAAAATTTGTATTTATTTATTTATTTATTTATTTATTATCTATTCTTAATCACCGGGCAGCTTCCTCCGGTGACTTCTCTACTCAAGATACTGAAAAATTCTTTTCCCCATGACTTTTCACCGTGGCCACTTTCAGATAGTCTGGTGAGAATTTCCAGTAATCCAGACTGCTGGATCCATAAGCCCCTTGTGTGCTTCTTGTAATCCCTCCTGTTTAGGGTTAATAAAGTTCTGGCATAAGGAGCAAATTTAACATCTCCCTTTGCTTCAAATATGTTTTACTCCCATCCCTTCAGGCATTAAAACTATAGTTACTCTTATATTTTCTCTGTCTAGCAGACTGCTAGGGGAGTATGGCGATACACCAACTCTTACCTATAAAGGTTCAGTGACTTTGGCAGTAATTACATCATTACTTACCTTAACCAAAAAAATACCTGCTGATTCGAAGTGGGAAAATTGGCATCACATATATTTAACAAAGTATTTTTTGTCTTTCCTGTTTAATTTGAAGAGCTACAACCTGCACTTCAATACTTCCCATATGCAGTGTTGTTTTCTTAGGTATGGGAACTTGTTATACATTTACTATTTTGGGAACTTGTTATACATTCACTATTTTTATCGCTATCCTTATTAATCTCTTAGATTCTTTAAGATCCAATATTCATTAATTCTAGTGCTGGCTTCTTTCTCCATTCTTTAACTTCCTATAACAATCCTCCCATGAAACTGTTAACCAGACCATGTCTTTACACTTTCTTTTAGTTCTCCTTAAATTCTTATTGCCGAGTCAGAAACTGGTAGCAGCAGGCGTCTGCCCACACTGTTCCCTCACTGACAAGGAGCCTGTTGATCCCTCCCTTTCAGAAAATCATAAGCACATCTGCAATTTGCTATCTGTCCCTGTGCACACCGATAGGGAGAGATCAACCCATTTGCTAACTCATCACTTACTTCTCTCTAACATTTTATTGTTCACAAGCACCCTTATTCTTTGCAAATACGTTCCATACATCCACATACTTTTCAGGCACCACACAGTCAATCAAGATCCACATATATGTATATGTGGCTTGTTGAGTTCTCTCAATCCACATCATCTTTCTATACCATTTCATAGAGCACTTCTCCATGTTGGGCAGTTCTGCCACAATCACCCTAATTTTGTTGGTTTCCATGGGATATAAACTTTTGCCATATTTGCTACATATTGATCTCCCACCAGCCCTCCTGGCAGGGCCACTTCCCTCAGAGGCATCTGCTCTACCGGCTTCTCCTTTAATAGGGACCTGATCAGTTCTCTTGTTTCTCTTTCCCTGTCTGGAGTGTGTAGTATCCCTAAAGTTTTCTGCTTTGCTGCTTTTTGCCTCGTAACCACTGGGGTATAAGTCTGGCTTGCCTGCTTTATGGGGGTGTGTAATCGGTCTACCTTTGTGAATTTTGCTAAAGCATTTGGTCTTGATGGAGTGAACTGCCAAGCTTGTCCATCTTTGTCAAATGTTACCACCCCCTTGTTATCCAATAAAGATCCCAAACTACTCCTCCGCTGAGAAGTCCCTTGGGCTCCTTCTAACATTCGGTTCCTTCCCTCCTGTGAGAAGCTGGAAACAGCTTGTTGCTGTTGAGGGGTAGCCTGGAAAGGCATGTGGGGAGCACTCTGTTCTCCCGTGTCTTCTTCCCTTTCCCCCATAGGATCAACTTCATCTATAGGGGCAGACGCTGCTCTAGATGCTACTGCTAAATCCCTTCTTGCAAATTCATATGGGGATGCCCAAGCATTGGGAAGCTCCTCTTCATCTTCCAGATGTAGAGCAGCTTTTTCAGTACACATTTTATAGGGGGGTGGTTTTACATCCTTTCGGGACGCTTCTTCCCAGGCAGCTAAACATTCAATCCCCCCGCAATCAGAAATTTTAAAGAGTAGATTAAATAATGCATCAATTGTTGGGGTGTCAAGTGACCCCTCTGGGGGCCACCATTTGGACGGGTCCTCTTTGTATTCCCTTTTTGTAATCTTACACCATTTTACATGATGTTTTAAAGCATCCGGCTCTCCACTTACCATCATTTTGATGATAGGAGCGCTTGGATGCAATTTTGCTACGCTTAATCCTGTTTTCTTTGCTATTTTTAATAATTTCTTTGCACTCTCTTTTGTCAACCCAAAAGTATTCATTACAGGTAAAATATTTTTTCAAGTAAATTTCCCATTTTCTTTATATTTCCCCTGTTACTCTTTTCAGAAATGACAATAGTTTAGAGCTCCGGGACTGAGAGCTCTTAAGCCCCGTACACACGAGCGGACTTTTCAACATCCAAAGTCCGACGGAATGATTCCGTCAGACTATTCGATCGTGTGTGGGCTGCAACGGACTTTTGATTCGCAAAAGTCTGACAGATTTTAGAAAATGGAACATGCTTCAAATTTTTCCGACGGAACTCCGCCGGACCCAGTTCCTACCGAAAAATTTGCTCGTGTGTATGCTATTCCGACGGACTAAAACCGATGCTAGGGCAGCTATTGGCTACTGGCTATGAACTTCCTTATTCGAGTCCAGTCGTACGTCATCACGTTCGAATCCGTCGGAGTTTGGTGTGATTGTGTGTGGCCAAGTCCGCTCAGTCGAAAAGTCCGTCAGAACTCTGTCGGAACTCTGGCAGAACTCCGGCAGAACTCCTTCGGAAGTCTGTCGGACATAAGTCCTCTCGTGTGTATGGGGCTTTACTGTTTACTTCTCACGGCTGTGTACCAGCAGCCCAGTACATATATTGAGATATCTCACTTCGTTCTACTCTCAGAAGGACGTCTCCTTTCTGAGTGGTAATAGGCTAGTCCTTATCTTGACTCCCTATTCCAGAGAACATACAGCAGGTCATTCACCCATTTGTGGCTATCCTCTGAAGGCAAACCTATCCGCCTTAGGACCACAAACGTTTCTCAAAAAATCACACAAAAAATTCAACATTCACCACCTTCTATTCGCTCATAGAAATTGTGGTACCTGCATTTTACACATCCCTTAATAACATGACTATATTCATTGTCATTTCTGAGAGTAAGAAGAAGGGCAAGTAAGTACTTTTGCATGCTTAAGTTTTAACTGGTACCATTTAATATTCTCAGTAATCATACATAGACAGAATGCAATAAAATCAAAAAGGAACGTGTTACCTTCTGTATTCCACAAACCCCACCCGGCTCCTCAAAACCGCACAGAAAGACAGTACTTTATAATATGAGAAATACAAGTTTTCTCACCTGAGGCCTCTTTGCTGTCCCTCCTGTTACGGGTTGAGAGCCGACGGTGGGGGTGCAGATAAGAAGACTGTTCGAGGGGTCACCAATGTTATTCTGAGCCTTGAAATAAAGGACATCTACGAGGTAGCATTCGTCTTAATGTATATTTACTTTAGAATACGCACTGTGAACAGGATCACACCTTCCAAGGGGTTGTGATAATGAATACAATTTGTTACAGCTTTTTATAAGAAAATGATAACATGACACAAGCCCAAGTTACAAAATACGCAATACATTCCAGGATAATCTATTTCATATTTCATCTGGTCATACTGGCCCAAACACAATAACAATATAAAGGTCAGTTTGACAGGACAGAGATTAATTAAGAAGGGGAAAAGTTATATTATAAACAGAGACTTTCCATAAAAACATTTCAACATAATTTCTGGGAATAATATCCTTTATCATCTTACTGGCAGGACATCTCATGTCAACCAGAGAGCAAGATACACAAAACACCATATGTGTTGCAAAATTGAGAAATACCGAAAGAATTAAGAAACATTTTAGAAAGAAATACATTCTTATATTGAAGGGGAACTCTGAGTAGTATACAGATATGTACTGCATATATCTTCATATCTTCACAAGGGTATGACAGTGGGCACTATGTATAGGAGAGGAGTGCGGAGGTTATGACAGTGAACAATATGTAAAGGAGAGGAGTGTGGAGGGTATGACAGTGGACAGTATGTACAGGAGAGGCATGTATGACAGTGGGCAGTATGTACAGGAGAGGAGTGTGGAGGGTATGAGAGTGGATAGTATTATTATTATTATTATTATACAGGTTTTATATAGCACCAACAGTTTGCGCAGCACTTTACAACATGAGGGCAGACATTACAGTTACATTACAATTTGGTACAAGAGGAATCAGAGGGCCCTGCTCGTTAGCGCTTACAATCTAAAAAGGAAGGGTCAATTGATGCAAAAGGTAATACCTGTGGGGGGATGAGCTGATGGAGGAAGTAAAACAGTGTTAGTTAGAAACAGGATAGGCTTCTTTGAAGAGAAGGGTTTTCAGGGATCGTCTAAAGACGGATAGATTAGGGGATAGTTGGACAGATTGTGGTAGGGAGTTCCAAAGGATGGGAGAAGCTCTGGAGAAATCCTGGAGGCGAGCATGGGAGGAGGTGACAAGGGAGCTAGAGAGCATGAGGTCTTGGGATGACCGAAGAGAGCGGCTTGGTTGGTATTTTGGGACTAGGTTAGTGATGTAACTAGGGGCAGTCATGGATGGCTTTGTAAATTATTGTTAGTACTTTGAATTTTATTCGTTGGTTGAGTGGAAGCCATTGGAGGAATTGGCAGAGAGGGGTGGAGGACACTGAATGGCTGGTAAGGTGGATGAGTCTGGCAGCGGCATTCATTATGGACTGAAGGGGGGATAGTCTATGTAAGGTAATCCAATGAGGAGGGAGTTGCGGTAGTTGAGGCGAGAGATGACCGGGGAGTGAATTAGAAGCTTGGTGGTGTCATTAGTTAAAAAGGGGCGTATTCTGGAAATGTTGCGGAGGCTAAGGCGGCATGATTTGGACAGGGCTTGTATGTGGGCCTGAAAAGACAGTTTGGAGTCTAAGGTTACCCCTAGCACCCTGGCATGTGGGGACGGACTGATAGATGTGCCATTGAGTATGTACAGGAGAGGAGTGTGGAGGGTATGACAGTGGACAGTATGTACAGGAGAGGAGTGTGGAGGGTATGACAATGGGCAGTATGTACAGGAGAGGAGTGTGGAGGGTATGACACTTGGCAGTATGTACAGGAGAGGAGTGTGGGTGGTATCACAGTGAGCAGTATGCACAGGAGAGGAGTGTGGCTGGTATGACAGTGGGCAGTATGTACAGAAGAGGAGTGTGGAGGGTATGACAGTGGACAGTATGTACAGGAGAGGAGTGTGGAGGGTATGACAGTGGGCAGTATGTACAGGAGAGGAGTGTATGACAGTGGGCAGTATGTACAGGAGAGGAGTGTGGAGGGTATGACAGTGAGCAGTATGTACAGGAGAGGAATGTGGAGGGTATGACATTGAGCAGTATGTACAGGAGAGGAGTGTGGAGGGTATGACAGTGGGCACTATGTATAGGAGGAGAAGTGTGGAGGGTATGACAGTGGGCACTATGTATAGGAGAGGAGTGTGGAAGTTATGATAGTGAACAATATGTACAGGAGAGGAGTGTGGAGGGTATGTCAGTGGGCACTATGTACAGGAGAAGAGTGTGGAGGGTATGACAATGGGCACTATGTACATGAGAAGAGTGTGGAGGGTTTGACAGCGGGCACTATGTACAGGTGAGGAGGATGTAGGATTCTGGGAAGGAAAAATCTAAAGGTTTGTGGAAGGATATTTAGGGACTGCGTAGTGGTTAAGCGGGCCATATATGGATTTAAATTAAGCCAATTTAGCAGAGACCAGCCATAGTTGATCTATGTATGGGCTAGCTTGTTGTGCACAAGTCAATATATTAATCAACTTGAGTACAACCAGCCTGTCAGGTTTTTCCGAAAACAGTCAATGCTGCCAGCTATAGTTAGCAACACTGATCATTGTATTCTGTGGGTTGGGAAGGCTCCCCACTGGCAGAACACAATAACACTGCAGGAGTGATTCCCCCATCCACAGGCCAGCAGGTGAGTAGGTGTGTGGGGTCAGTGGGTGGGGGGAGTAACTGGGAGTGATATATTTTGTAGTAGGGTCTGTCATCTGCAGGTTGGGAAAGGGTCTCCTGTGACATAAGTTGAAGAGAGGTGGCTAGCATGGAAAGTGGCTGGGGAGTGACCTGGTTGGTGGGGAGTGTGAAATGGATGAAGTGTTTCAAGTTTCTTTCACATTTTCAGTAATGTTTACTGCCCTCTGAAAAGTGATCTGTGGTGTATTGCTTATCAATGAGTGGTATAGCAGCAGCTGACAGGTGTTTATGAGGTGCTACTGCCGCCTCCTTTTTTTTATATATTGCTGAAGGGCAGTTTTACATTGTTGGACTATGCTGTTTGACAGGCGGTGCTGCCTGTGAAACTCTGCAGGCTCCAAGCTGTCCATTGAGCTCAGTGCCTCTGACAAGAAGTGAGGGGAGGTAGTATGAGCTCATCCTCTCAGTCTGTGGCAAACAGAGTGTGCCAGGTGGTATTTAATCACCTCAGACCGGACCATTTTGCTGGTAAATGACCAGAGGTCTTTTTACAATTTGGCACTGCGCTGCTTTAACTGGTAATTGCGCGGTCATGCAATGTTGTACCCAAACAAAATTTGCGTCCTTTTCTTCCCACAAATAGAGCTTTCTTTTGATGGTATTTGATTGCCTCTGCGATTTTTATTTTTTGCGATATAAACGTAAAAAGACCGCAAATTTTGAAAAAAAATGATATTTTCTACTTTTTGTTATTAGAAAAATCCAATAAACTCAATTTTAGTCATACATTTAGGCCAAAATGTATTCAGCCACATGTCTTTGGTAAAAAAAAGTCAATAATTGTATATTTATTGGTTTGCGCAAAAGTTGTCACATCTACAAACTAAGGTACGTTTTCTGGAATTTACGCAGCTTTTAGTTTACGACTGCCTATCTCATTTCTTGAGGTGCTAAAATGGCAGGGCAGTACAAAACCCCCCCAAATGACCCCATTTTGGAAAGTAGACACCCTAAGGAAATTGATAAGTGGCATGTTGAGCCCATTGAATATTTTATTTTTTTGCCTCAAGCGATTGAATAATGACAAAAAATAATAATTTTTTTTTTTTTACACAAAGTTGTCACTAAATGATATATTGCTCACACATGCTATGGGCATATGTGAAATGACACCCCAAAATAAATTCTGCTGCTTCTCTTGAGTACGGGGATACCACATATGTGGGACTTTTTGGGAGCCTAGCCGCGTACGGGGCCCCGAAAACCAAGCACCGCCTTCAGGCTTTCTAAGGGCGTAAATTTTTGATTTCACTTCTCACTACCTATTACAGTTTTGAAGGCCATAAAATGCCAACATGGCACAAAACCCCCACAAATGACCCCATTTTAGAAAGTAGACACCCCAAGCTATTTGCTGAGAGGCATTTTGAGTCCATGGAATATTTTATATTTTGCCACAAGTTGCGGGAAAATTACAAACTTTAATTTTTTTTTATTTTTTTTTCACAAAGTTGTCACTAAATGATATATTGCTCACACATGCTATGGGCATATGTGAAATGACACCCCAAAATAAATTCTGCTGCTTCTCCTGAGTACGGGGATACCACATATGTGGGACTTTTTGGGAGCCTAGCCACGTACGGGGCCCCGAAAACCAAGAACCGCCTTCAGGTTTTCTAAGGGCGTAAATATTTGACTTCACTCCTCACTACCTATTACAGTTTTGAAGGCCATAAAATGCCAAGATGGCACAAAACCCCCACAAATGACCCCATTTTAGAAAGTAGACACCCCAAGCTATTTGCTGAGAGGCATGTTGAGTCCATGGAATATTTTACATTTTGCCACAAGTTGCGGGAAAATTACAAACTTTTTTTTTTTTTTCACAAAGTTGTCACTAAATGATATATTGCTCACGCATGCCATGGGCATATGTGAAATGACACCCCAAAATAAATTCTGCTGCTTCTCCTGAGTACGGGGATACCACATATGTGGGACTTTTTGGGAGCCTAGCCGCGTACGGGGCCCCGAAACCCAAGCACCGCCTTCAGGCTTTCTAAGGGCGTTACAGTTTTGAAGGCCATAAAATGCCAAGATGGCACAAACCCCCCCCAAATGACCCCATTTTGGAAAGTAGACACCCCTAAATTTAGGGGTACACTAGTGAGACTAGGTAATAAATGGCGGGTGCCCTGAAACTATAAAAAAAATAACTAACCAACCAGCGTCACCTGTAACAGTTATATGGTGATCACTGGTGAAAGGGTTAACTAGGGGGCAATCAGGGGGCTTTATGTGGTAGTATATGGGGGTCCCTGGCGCTATAAAAAGCTGCGGCGAACCTAAATACCTACCTGCCTAACTAGCGTCACCTGTGACACTAATACAGTGATCAGAAAAACGATCGCTTATTAGGCTGGGTTCACACTGGAGCGATGTGGGAACGCCACGAATGCGCGGCGGGTTCCCGCATCACATGCCTCCCGGCGGCAGTTCACACTGCCCTATGCGAACTGCTGGGAGTGTCAGTGAAATGTTAATGACACCCCCAGATCAGTTCGCATATCGCAGTGCGATCTGCAAACTCGGATCGCATGGTGTGAACACCCATGCGATCCGATTCTGCTGCAGACCAAAAAAAGGGTCCGTGCGAGTTTGCGGCGGGTGCGGCGGGTGCGACACTAATTCAGCCATACTATCTGTATGGCTGAACTCGAATCGCACAGAGATCGGATGTGATTTGCACTGCAGTGCGGTGCGAATCACATCCGTTCTCATAAACCGCTGCAATGTGAACCCAGCCTTAGTGACACTGGCGACGGGGGGTGATCACGGGGTTAAACCTTTATTGGGGGGGTTAGGGGGGTACCTTAGAACTAAAGGGGGCTAACCCTAACTGCCCTAACAGTTATTACAGTCACAAATGACACCCGCCGGGTGATCAGGGGGTTAAACCTTTATTAGGTAATAAATGGCGGGTGCCCTGAAACTATAAAAAAATAACTAACCAATCAGCGTCACCTGTAACAGTTATATGGTGATCACTGGTGAAAGGGTTAACTAGGGGGAAATCAGGGGGCTTTATGCGGTAGTATATGGGGGTCCCTGGCGCTATAAAAAGCTGCGGCGAACCTAAATACCTACCTGCCTAACTAGCGTCACCTGTGACACTAATACAGCGATCAGAAAAATGATCACTTATTAGGCTGGGTTCACACTGGAGCGATGCGGGAACGCCATGAATCCGCGGCGGGTTCCCACATCGCATGCCTCCCGGCGGCAGTTCACACTGCCCTATGCGAACTGCTGGGAGTGTCAGTGAAATGTTAATGACACCCCCAGATCAGTTCGCATATCGCAGTGCGATCTGTAAACTCGGATCGCATGGTGTGAACACCCATGCGATCCGATTCTGCTGCGGGCCAAAAAAAAGGGTCCCGTGCGAATTTGCGGCGGGTGCGGCGGGTGCGACACGAATTCAGCCATACTATCTGTATGGCTGAACTCGAATCGCACAGAGATCGGATGTGATTTGCACTGCAGTGCGGTGCGAATCACATTCGTTCTCATAAACCGCTGCAATGTGAACCCAGCCTTAGTGACACTGGCGACGGGGGGTGATCACGGGGTTAAACCTTTATTGGGGGGGTTAGGGGGGCACATTAGAACTAAAGGGGGCTAACCCTAACTGCCCTAACAGTTATTACAGTCACAAATGACACCAATGCAAAAAAAAATAAAAAAAAGCAATTGGTGTCACTGTGACTGGGGGGGCAGGGGTAATTGGGGGGTGATCAGGGGGTAAAGGGGGGGTGTGAGTGTGCCTGGCATGTTCTACTGTGTAGTGTAGTGCTTGTGCAACTCACCGATGCTCTCTCCTCGGTGCCGGAACGAAAAATACCGACACGGAGGAGAGAATACATCACTTCCTCTCCTGTGTTTACATTACAGGAGAGGAAGTGATGTCACGGGACATTTTCATTCGTCGGGAGCGATCGCGAGGGGGTGGCCATGAATGAATGGCCGTCCCCTCGTCCGGGATCGCTCCCGAACGAATACCGACCGCCGCAGGCACCGGGCGGGGGCCCGATCGGGCCCCCGACCGGCGGGCAGGCAAGGACGTACATGTAAGCCCTTATGCCTGCCCGTGCCATTCTGTCGACGTACATCGTCGTGCGGCGGTCGGCAAGTGGTTAAACTGGCCGCTCTGTATGTAGCTTCTGACAGGCTGTGCAAGGAGCCCTGTATCTCCAGGACCATAGGTGATGTGGCCTCTATGTGACCCCTGGTCACCAAGCCATGACCCTCGAGGTCAATCGTTTTCTTTTTTTGTGATTTTTTTTTTTTTAAATGGTCCTATCTCAAGGTACGGGGCCTGGAGCTGCAGCTCTAATAGCCCCTATGTTAATCTGGCCCTGGCCATAGGCCCAGAAAATTTTAATTACTGGAAATATCAAATAAGTCTTTACATAGAGAAGTGTTAGAACTATTTATTGTCTTATTATTGCTGTCTGTTTCCCCATCTGGGAGATTTCTCTTATATTACGTCAATTTGATGTGTGTCAGACAGAACAGGAAATGAGGAGAAGTCCCACCAACAGGGGAAAATGCAGCAATAAAACATTTTTCTAGCACACAGAGATTGGATAGAACCTCTGTCTGGATTGTATTTTTGGCTGTGTACCCATAATGGAGATCTCCCCTCACTTCCTGTCCAGATGATGGGTAGCAGACAGTACAGGTAGAGAAACTTCCTCTGAGGAGACAAAGACAATATTTAAAGTCTTGTAGATAAATCTCATTGAAGGGGACACTGACAGCCTATAAAACCTGACAGGTTCCTCACGCTAGGACTAAAAAAAGTTTGGTCAGAAGTTAGGATTTATGTTTAGTCCTACTACTATTTACTATGCTTCTTTGAGGGGCTTTAAAATGCTGACAAAGCCATACTTGTGGTTGTAGGAGAGGTGCAGCTCAGGTCCAGTGGGGGGGGGGGGGTGAGTGTGGAAAACAATCCCGTTGGGTCACCCGCAACTCACGCCCCCCACCGTGGATCGGTCAGGTCTGCACATCAAACCACCCCCCAGTGGGTCATTAGGGCCGGGTCGCCAGCACAACCCCCCGGTCGGTCATCAATGATCCCTGCACTTTCCCACGGGCAACACTTGTGGCTCCATCCCCTGCATCCGGCAGCCCCCACATCTCCTCCCTCCTCCTATCTCCTCATCGTGGCCCAATAGACTTGTTTCTCCTTTTGGCAAATCGGGAAATGGTCCCACTTCCTGGTTGGCCAGGTGGAGAATCTGTGTGACAAAAGTGAATATTAATTTGCTTTTGTCACACAACTGGGTGGTCTCAGGGTGCAGTGCTCTGCGCCCCAAGCCCACCCTTTTTCTGAAGCCTATAGAGCCTCTGGCTCTAATCATGTGCTTGATTTCCCCCCCCCCCCAATTAGAATCCATGCGTCCGGTGCCCTGCATTTAGATTAGGGGGCCGGACGCATGGATGGGGGGCGGTGCCCGTGTGCCCCTGCTCAGGTCCCATCCTGCCCACCTGTCTCAGAGGGAGCTTTGCCAATAACAGTTCAGTCATAACAGTCCAAAACTTTAGTTTTTTCTCTGCATATTAGAACAAAGCACAGAGGAGCCAGTGTATAATGTCTCTGCTGCTGCATCTATCCCACTTCCATACATTATTAGTCTGCTTATCTTATGGTGGTGAATCCATCTCATAGTCTCAAATCAGTATTGGCACAAGATGATATTTTACACTTTAGCTACACTGTATTCAGTTGCCTTATGAAAAGAATTCCTAATTTATAGTGCTAACAGTCTGATATCATGTACAGCACTGGACACATTGCTAAGTGACTATATCAATGATACAAATAAAATATGATGTGATAAATATTCTATATTATCTCTGTGTATCTTTCTATCTTTCTGTAGGTGGAACAGAGTGTCCTGGTAATAAGAAGTGCCCAGTAAATGATGACTGTGGTGACCCTTCACAATGTCCTTGTATGGATGGATACAAATCTTATAATGATACAGTAGGAAATAGTTATGTAAACATTTGTGAAGGTGAGTAATTCTGCACTTGGTGACAAACCGCATGGTGCATGATAACCCACTGACAAACAATTACATACATTCATTCCTACGGTCTCTTCAGTGATGTCATCAAGGAGGCAGCATGGCAATGTCATCACTGAGTGTGATGTCAGTACATGTACAACGGGAGGATTTGCATTTTGTTTGTGTGTGAAAAGGTTACTTACAACCCACAAAAGGTTGTTCAGGTGTTCCCAGACCACTTATTGACTAGCAGTAAGAATCAACAATTTGCTATACAGACAAATGCATGCTAAACCCTCTAATTCCTGCACTGCTCATGATCTATGTCGAAATTAGCAACGGGGATGCACAAGAAAACATAACATTGTGTAATGAAAAAGTAAGAGCTAATTATGGGTATGGTTTTTTATACCCTATTTGTAAGAATATTGTTGCACCTAAGATGAATAAACTCCACAGTGCAATGGGATTGGTGAAATGAGGGTGCTTTAACCACTTGCCCACTGGGCACTTAAACCCCTTTCCTAACCAGACCAATTTTCAGCTTTTAGTGCACTCATATTTTGAATGACAATTAGTCATGCAACATTGTACCCACATGAAATGTTTGTCTTTTTTTCACATAAATAGAGCTTTTTTTTTGTTGTTATTTAATCACCACTGAGTTTTTTATTTTTTGCGCTATAAATGAAAAAAATCTAAAATTTTGTAAAAAAAAATGCATTTTTCTTTGTTTCGGTCCAAAAAAATTTGCAAATTAGTAATTCTTCTTCTTAAATTTTGGCCACAATTTATACTACTACATATCTTTGGTAAAAATAACCACAATAATTGTAGATTATTTGGTATTTGCGAAAATTCTACCATCTATGATGCCCATCACTGAAAATTGATCGTAGCTGATGAACTGACAGCCTATCTCATTTCTTGAGAATGGGTTTACACTGGTACGACAAACACTCCAACATTGGGAGCTCATGTCGCATGACGTGTGAAAATCAATGGGAGCCATCTTAATTGGTCCGACACAAGTCGGTTTGACTTTGAACATGCTCCCTGCACTACTTTGGTCCGACTTTGATCCTACTTCAGCCCATTGAATACCATTGAAGTTGGATCAAAGTTGGATCGACTTTGGCATGCGACTTGAGCTCGGATGATCTTGAGGGGAAACTCCATGGCAAATTTTAAATAAAAAACCGGCATGGGTTCCCCTTCCAGGCGCATACCAGGCCCTTCGGTCTGATATGGATTTTAAGGGGAACCACCTACGTGGAAAAGCAGCATGGGGATCCCCCCAAAATCCATACTGATCACTCAGTCCGGCCGGTCAGGAAAGGGAGTGGGGACAAGTGAACACCCCCCCTCCTGAACTGTACCTGGCCGCATGCCCTTACCATGGGGGTGGGTGCATTGGGGCAGGGGGGAGCCCTGCGGCCCCCCCACCCCAAAGCACATTGTACCCATGTTTTATGAGGACAAGGGCCTCTTACCGACAACCCTGGCCATTGGTTGTTGTGGTCTGTGGGCGAGGGACTTATTGGAATCTGAGAGCCCCCTTTAATAAGGGGGCCCCCAGATCCCGGTCCCCCACCCTATGTGAATGAGTATGGGGTATATCGTACCCCTAACCCATTCACCTGGGGTAAAAAAAGTGGCAATAAAAACACACTAGGCAGGTTTTTAAAGTAATTTATTAAGCAGCTCCAGTGGTCTTTTCCCACTTCTTTGCTCTCTCCAGCCTCTTCTCCCGGTCTCTGGATCTTCTCCAACTCTCCGGTGTCTTCTGCTGAGCTCTTCCGCTATCTTCTGCTCTTTTGCTAGTGTTGGCCCAGTCTTCTCCGTCGTCTTCTTCCCTCTGGTCTTTTTCGATGTTGACACGACGCTGATGTAATACCATGTGCGTGCTGCACAACGACTTATATAGGCATGGGGCGTGGTCACCGGTTAATGCCATCCGGTGACCCCACCCCTTATGACATCCCCACCCATCATGTCCTCTCCTCGCACACTGTACCGATCAGTGCAAGGAGAGGGGATCTGAACCGGACATGCTCCGGTCTGTTTACAACTGATCGCTCTGTCACTGGACAGGCGATCACGTGGTAAAGAGCCATTGTCATTGGCCCTTTACCCCGTTCCGTTCCGGAGGACCTGACGGTCATGGACATTCTTGGATGCACACCCCAGGGGGGTGCGCAGGAGCGCAATTCTCGGAGGACGTCATAGTACTCCCTCCAAGAGTTAACCGACTGCGTTGTAGCCGTCATTCCGCTATGGCCTGGTCAGCAACTGGTTAATGTGGATAAACTGCAAGAAAGCGAAAGACCCACATCACAATGAGAGAAGAGGGGGGAAACTGATGAACAGCAATGTAGTATTTTAAACATAGAGAAAAAAGGAAGAGAAAATCTGCGCTACAGTGTATAATAAACGAAATTATGTGATGCAGCAATTCTAATATATACCCAAAGTGTAATATACGTGTAAAAAAAGAAAAAGAAGAGAACTGCGCAATCCCTAATATTTCTATTAGGATATAAGCCACTCCACCTTAAAAAAAGTGTTCCTTGTGGTCTATGATTCTAACAAACAAATCTCATGACTAAATGAACCATAAAACATTGCTTATAACTAATGAAATAAACATATATATTACCCCTCATAGGTTGTGAACCAAAAAGAAAGAAATATACAATTCTAAATCAAAATGTGCCAAAAATTCAGAAAAGGGAAACATGTAAAGTAAAATCCAACAGTACTAATAATAAATGTGATAACATAAAGTCCATTCGGAGTCCAACTGAAGAAACACCCCGTGTGAAAGGGATCTGTTCAATCCTAAACCTTTCAGTCAGCGTGAAGTAAAACCAGGTGCACCTCCACCAGAAAAGTAATAATAGCCCCTTACCAGATGCCTCAGTAAGGAGCACTTTATCGCAAAACAGGTCTGAAGATAGGTCAAACTTGAGCCATCCGAGTGGAACACTTTAACGTAAAACAGATTAGGGGATACGCCAGTCATGAACCATCCAGCAGGGGAGAAACGCTGTTTGAAGCAGGACTCAGATGTGTACCATTGTAGAATCAAAGAAGGTCCACCATAGGGAGGAAAGGATACTCCAGATAGTGTAAAATCATTTATTAAAACGCAAATGTAAAAAAAGAGATGCACTTACAAACATGAAAGAACATCGGGCATATCATCAAATTGGGCAAGCGTCGGCCGATCGCGGACTCCAATCGATATCCCTTCTGGTACCAGTTCACATGAGGCAAATAAGCGTGTCACGCCACCCAACACGTTTCATGAAAAATTCACGTCGTCTGGGGTATGGGTGACACGCCATATTGCCTCCATTATATAGTAAATGCTGGTACAAGCCACCTCCTCCGTTGTGTGAGAGCCTATTCCACTTCCGGGGTCATCCCGGAAGTGTGGCATGCGAGTCTTAAATCCCAACTTAAAAACATCAATCCTACCCTTAAACAAGATGGTAAACATCAGGTGAATACACCGGAGAAACAAGCTCCTAAGTGTATTATCCTAATAGTGTAAGGGTGGTGACATTAATAACGGACAGGCCACCTCCTCCTGTGCCCATAGCGGGGGGCCAAGCCTCGCTTTCGCATCCAATGGAGTACGAGGTCAGGGGGCCAGGGCGGCGGAAGTGACGCTCTCGTGTCCAATGGCGTGCAAGATCAGGGGGCCAGGGCGGCGGAAGTGATGCATATCCATGCAATCACCCGCCCCTCTCTGGTCCACCACTGAAAAGCGACGCCCCTTAGAGCGGCGTGACAACACGCCGTACGTAACGAGCGGATGACAACACGCCGTACGCAACGAGCGGATGGACAGCGTACGTCACCCCCTACAAGGAAGTATGTGCGCTCCATCTAGTGCCATGTCTCGTTTTCGTTACAGGGTTGTCGTGGCTACGGACATCCATAACAAATAGGACTTCGTCCAAACCACGAAAGGGGAAGAATAAAATCAAAAATATACCTCAACTAAAATTAAAGGGGAGGAGGGGACTTGTCCAAACACACAATTAAAACAAATTAAAATAGTAAATAACAGTTGATAATCAAAATGGATAAAACATAAAAGGCACTTTGTAACAAATGCCTAACTCGTTATGTGATTAAGCACTTCCTGAAATTATAATAGCAATATTAACTGGATTGCGAAGTTCACCCACAGCTATGAGTGAGGGGGGCATACACAGCTATATTATGCATACCCTAATTCCCGTCAAAAAACCTGGACAATCCAAACTCAAAGTGTTAATAGGAGCTAAAAAGTCTCAGTGCATTATGAGAAAAAAGATATTTCTCTTTTATAATGAAAAGAATCAGAGCTACAAAAAAGACCATCAAACACTACAATAGAGTAGAGAAATCCACAGGTATCCAGACCCCACAATGCCTGATTGGAAAATCATGAACACTTTACGTATGAGCCAAAAACATTGGCAGGAACATCCCATTAAGCATTATTAATAAATGCATTAACGTCTGTGTCTGTGTTCATACCATAAGGGGTGTAAGTTTTTAGTCTATGGATCCACGACATCTCCAACCGTGAGATCTCTCTGACCAAAGCTCCCCCCCTCCAATGGGGTTTGTACTTATCAATCCCCATGTACAGAGTATTAGACGGGTCCCTTCCATGTTTTTCGTCATAATGTCTAGAAAGGGGATGTTTATCGAAACCCCGTTTAATGTTGGCGATATGCTCATTCAATCTGACCTTGAGGGCCCTCTTGGTTCTCCCCACATTCTGAAGCCCACAAGGACATTGGATGAGATAAACCACTGCTTCTGAAGAGCATGTGATGAACGGCTCCACTATATATCTCCTCTGTGTACTAGTGGAGACAAATTCAAGGATTTTAGAATTTTTATTCCTATTGTAGGAGCACACTTGACAATTCCTGCATCTATAAAACCCTTTAAGGTTCTGAAAAAAGCATCTGTCTTTCACAGGGGGGTTCTGCACACTAGGGGCAATCATACTGCCTAATGTAGAGACTCCTTTGAAAATCACTCTAGGGACTTCCGGTAGGATGGTTCCTAGAGTTTGGTCGGTGGTCAAAATATGCCAGTGTCTGCGGATAAGCTGTTTAACCTTCTGATGTTGCATCGAGAAGGTGGTAACGAAGGGTAATAAAAACTGATTCGCATCATCCTTACTCTCCCTGTCAGCCAGCAGGCTGGATCTGTCTCTATTTCATGCTTTTGTATAAGCCTCGGATAACAGATCTGCCGCATACCCTTTTTCCAAAAAACGCTGAGATAGTAATTTAGCTTGCTCATCAAACTCGATGGTATCAGAACAGTTTCTCCTTAGGCGTAGATATTGTCCCAAAGGGACCGACCTTAACCAAGAGTCCAGGTGACAGCTGCCCATAGGAATATAGGAATTCCTATCTGTGGATTTGAAGAAGGTGGAGGTAATAAAACTATCACCATTGACCTTGATGTTTAGATCTAAAAAGTTCACCCCTTCCTTGCTGGCTTCATAGCTAAATTTGATGCCTCTCGTGTTGTTATTTAACCCTTCCATAAAGGCATGGAGCTCCCGTTCATCACCATCCCAGAGGAGGAGGACGTCATCAATGTATCGTGCCCACTATCTCCGATCGTCTGGGAGAATCGATGACATCCTCCTCCCATTTGGCCATGAATAGGTTAGCCAAGCTAGGGGCATATTTAGCTCCCATGGCAACCCCTTTGTCTTGACGATAAAACTGGTTATCGAACCAGAAATAATTGTGCTTGGCTGCAAAATCTAAAAGGGCCAAAATAAAATCAATCTGGATCTGTGTTAGACCAGAGTCTCGCTCCACCTTCTTCAAATCCACAGATAGGAATTCCTATATTCCTATGGGCAGCTGTCACCTGGACTCTTGGTTAAGGTCGGTCCCTTTGGGACAATATCTACGCCTAAGGAGAAACTGTTCTGATACCATTGAGTTTGATGAGCAAGCTAAATTACTATCTCAGCGTTTTTTGGAAAAGGGTATGCGGCAGATCTGTTATCCGAGGCTTATACAAAAGCACGAAATAGAGACAGATCCAGCCTGCTGGCTGACAGGGAGAGTAAGGATGATGCGAATCAGTTTTTATTACCCTTCGTTACCACCTTCTCGATGCAACATCAGAAGGTTAAACAGCTTATCCGCAGACACTGGCATATTTTGACCACCGACCAAACTCTAGGAACCATCCTACCGGAAGTCCCTATAGTGATTTTCAAAGGAGTCTCTACATTAGGCAGTATGATTGCCCCTAGTGTGCAGAACCCCCCTGTGAAAGACAGATGCTTTTTTCAGAACCTTAAAGGGTTTTATAGATGCAGGAATTGTCAAGTGTGCTCCTACAATAGGAATAAAAATTCTAAAATCCTTGAATTTGTCTCCACTAGTACACAGAGGAGATATATAGTGGAGCCGTTCATCACATGCTCTTCAGAAGCAGTGGTTTATCTCATCCAATGTCCTTGTGGGCTTCAGAATGTGGGGAGAACCAAGAGGGCCCTCAAGGTCAGATTGAATGAGCATATCGCCAACATTAAACGGGGTTTCGATAAACATCCCCTTTCTAGACATTATGACGAAAAACATGGAAGGGACCCGTCTAATACTCTGTACATGGGGATTGATAAGTACAAACCCCATTGGAGGGGGGGAGCTTTGGTCAGAGAGATCTCACGGTTGGAGATGTCGTGGATCCATAGACTAAAAACTTACACCCCTTATGGTATGAACACAGACACAGACGTTAATGCATTTATTAATAATGCTTAATGGGATGTTCCTGCCAATGTTTTTGGCTCATACGTAAAGTGTTCATGATTTTCCAATCAGGCATTGTGGGGTCTGGATACCTGTGGATTTCTCTACTCTATTGTAGTGTTTGATGGTCTTTTTTGTAGCTCTGATTCTTTTCATTATAAAAGAGAAATATCTTTTTTCTCATAATGCACTGAGACTTTTTAGCTCCTATTAACACTTTGAGTTTGGATTGTCCAGGTTTTTTGACGGGAATTAGGGTATGCATAATATAGCTGTGTATGCCCCCCTCACTCATAGCTGTGGGTGAACTTCGCAATCCAGTTAATATTGCTATTATAATTTCAGGAAGTGCTTAATCACATAACGAGTTAGGCATTTGTTACAAAGTTCCTTTTATGTTTTATCCATTTTGATTATCAACTGTTATTTACTATTTTAATTTGTTTTAATTGTGTGTTTGGACAAGTCCCCTCCTCCCCTTTAATTTTAGTTGAGGTATATTTTTGATTTTATTCTTCCCCTTTCGTGGTTTGGAGGAAGTCCTATTTGTTATGGATGTCCGTAGCCACGACAACCCTGTAACGAAAACGAGACATGGCACTAGATGGAGCGCACATACTTCCTTCTAGGGGGTGATGTACGCTGTCCATCCACTCGTTGCGTACGGCGTGTTGTCATCCGCTCGTTACGTACGGCGTGTTGTCACGCCGCTCTAAGGGGCGTCGCTTTTCAGTGGTGGACCAGAGAGGGGCGGGTGATTGCATGGATATGCATCACTTCCGCCGCCCTGGCACCCTGATCTTGCACGCCATTGGACACGAGAGCGTCACTTCCGCCGCCCTGGCCCCCTGACCTCGTACTCCATTGGATGCGAAAGCGAGGCTTGGCCCCCCGCTATGGGCACGGGAGGAGGTGGCCTGTCCGTTATTAATGTCACTACCCTTACACTATTAGGATAATACACTTAGGAGCTTGTTTCTCCGGTGTATTCACCTGATGTTTACCATCTTGTTTAAGGGTAGGATTGATGTTTTTAAGTTGGGATTTAAGACTCGCATGCCACACTTCCGGGATGACCCCGGAAGTGGAATAGGCTCTCACACAACAGAGGAGGTGGCTTGTACCAGCATTTACTATATAATGGAGGCAATATGGCGTGTCACCCATACCCCAGACGACGTGAATTTTTCACGAAACGCGCTGGGTGGCGTGACACGCTTATTTGCCTCATGTGAACTGGTACCAGAAGGGATATCGATTGGAGTCCGCGATCGGCCGAAGCTTGCCCAATTTGATGATATGCCCGATGTTCTTTCATGTTTGTAAGTGCATCTCTTTTTTTACATTTGCGTTTTAATAAATGATTTTACACTATCTGGAGTATCCTTTCCTCCCTATGGTGGACCTTCTTTGATTCTACAATGGTACACATCTGAGTCCTGCTTCAAACAGCGTTTCTCCCCTGCTGGATGGTTCATGACTGGCGTATCCCCTAATCTGTTTTACGTTAAAGTGTTCCACTCGGATGGCTCAAGTTTGACCTATCTTCAGACCTGTTTTGCGATAAAGTGCTCCTTACTGAGGCATCTGGTAAGGGGCTATTATTACTTTTCTGGTGGAGGTGCACCTGGTTTTACTTCACGCTGACTGAAAGGTTTAGGATTTCACACGGGGTGTTTCTTCAGTTGGACTCCGAATGGACTTTATGTTATCACATTTATTATTAGTACTGTTGGATTTTACTTTACATGTTTCCCTTTTCTGAATTTTTGGCACATTTTGATTTAGAATTGTATATTTCTTTCTTTTTGGTTCACAACCTATGAGGGGTAATATATATGTTTATTTCATTAGTTATAAGCAATGTTTTATGGTTCATTTAGTCATGAGATTTGTTTGTTAGAATCATAGACCACAAGGAACACTTTTTTTAAGGTGGAGTGGCTTATATCCTAATAGAAATATTAGGGATTGCGCAGTTCTCTTCTTTTTCTTTTTTTACAAGTATTTTAAACATACATGCAAACTGTGCCAGTACTGTACAGAATTATTCCAAATGGCAAAGTGCAAAACTCAAATGTGATCAGTATGTTAGAAATATCTTTGTAGAAAACTACATTCATCACCCCAAAACACACGTATACAAAGGGGTTGGAAGCCAGCGACATAAATTGCCCTATAGTACATATATCCATGTTTAGTAAATTACATCAATTAAATATTATTATTTAATAAAAAAATAGATGATACTGTGCTTAGGTTAAAAATGACAGGCGGACAGCAGCTATCATAAATTGTAGGCAACAATGTACAAGTATGAAATAGAGAAATGCAGCACTTAAATGTCCTTGGTAACAAAGAAAATGTCCATCAATCCTGAGAGGTGCCCAATAGGTGAATAGATCTTGATTAAAAGGTGAACAGTAATCTTCCACCAACACCACAGGGAGCCAAGTCTCTTACCCTCACAACTGGACCACTGGATTATAGGTGGTCAAAATGAAAAAAAAAATCAATCCACCATGTACTGCTCCAGCGTGGATCCAGGCATCACTCCTTGTGTTGAAAAGTGTAAAGACAGGGGCGTGTCCAAGATGGCAAAGGGAGCAGACGCGTGCTAGCTGAGCTCCCGTCTCCGGCTCTTCATCCTGCCAAGATCCTGGTGTTTAAGATCTGAAATACAGCCATCCCTTAGTGGAACTTCTGCGGGAGGATCGGGCGGCAAATGTGAGTACCCGCCCCACACTGCGGCCTAAAACTCACACGGCTCAGCACATGGAGACCCAGATGGATTCCCCGCCTGATGAAGCTATACAGGCCAGCTCCGCAGCCTTTGACACCCTGATTGTGGCAATAACAACATGCCAGGCCACGCTGATGACCAAAATTGACCATGTACAGACCGAGGAAAGAGAAAAGAAAGTAGGAATGGGGCTGGCCTCTAGTTTGGCCTCTAGTTTGCTAAGAAAATTATACTTATCAAGGTGCTTTATATTTGTAATGAGATGAAATGTAAAAATAGAATGTAAAAAAAGATAAAGTAAGAAAAAATAAATAAATAAGACCCATTAATTTATCTTACACCAAGGTGCTGTGATGGACCCTTTGGCGGGTGTAAGTGGACTGGGTTATTTATAAATTATAACCCCTTAGACGGTATAAATAAACTTCAAGGAATTACCTACTACTTCTTTTATAATGTTTCTCATATATAAAACTTAATTTTATGTTATAAATATAATATGTGTTAGACCCTCTGTGCTGAAAATATAAAAAATAAAAGTAAAAAGTTGCTATAACAAAAAAGGTTTTGAATTATCCAAGCAAATTATAGTGCATGAGGGTTGGTAAAACCCCTTAATAAACAACACCTATTTCTGTGATGGTGATCAACAAATAGTGATAAAAATTGTGATAAAATTATATAAACCTGAAAATTAATCTTCATTAGCAAAATAGCCACTTTAGTCAATTTGCAAATAATGCAATCAGTCACAAGGTATAAGGTGCCATAAAAAATGCATAAACCCTATAAATCTATTAGACGTGTTAGACCCTCTGGACAAAAAATAAATATTTGAATTGCCTTAACAATATTATACAGTTCATAATCGTGCAAAAGTGTTCCGACTTGCTCATGCCCGGCTTAGTTGGGGTAGGCAGAACACTTTGGTGGGGGTAGATATCGCAAAAAATTGTAGCTTTTTAAGTGTATAATAATTGTTATAGGTCAGCGTAGCACTTACACAGTAAGTCTTCAGAGGGGCTTGAAAGTAAACCTCATTTAGGTAGTATATATTAACTTCATAGACTCCCCCTACTCAAATGTATTTACACCTTTACACAGTAATGTATATACATAAACCAATATTTGCATATACTAGCTGAGCTACAGTTATGAATCTAAGAAGGCCTACAAATTTAGTTCCGTGTTTAATCCCATAGGGACATGGGATTGAACGCGGAACTAAATTTGCAGGGTCACCCATACGTCATTGGGGAAGCCTGGCTTCCCCACAGGGTCAGAGGGGGGCGGGGTCAGGTGACAGGTGGCCCCGCCCTCCTCATATAAGAAACGTTAGGCTGCCGGGATCCCGCAGTGTCTTTGACAGTGGAGACAGAGGATGCATGGATGGACTGCGCTGGACAGAGATCACCCGTCGCTGGATCAGATCAGCCATCGCTGGACCCTGGAGAGATGATCATCCATCGATAGATAGCCACTTCCCACCCGGCCACTGCATATAAACGGCCGGGTGGGAGCTCTCTACTCCTGACAGGACGTTCCCGAACGTCCTGTCAAAGAAGCGGGATCGCACGGGCGCGCTCCCGCGCAGCTGCGCGATCCCGATGCGCGCGTGTCCCCCGCACACGCCGCATCTCGGATCGGCAGGAGGGCAATGTAATTTGCCCTCCTGATCCGCACGATGGCTGTGTCTAATCACAGCCATCGTAAGTAAACAAAGGGGGATGGGCGGCAGATAACCGGTGATCACGCCGCCACGTGCCCGCGCAGCGGCGCGATCCCGATCTGCCTGACACCCCCGGAGACCGGAGAGAAAAATACAACAGGAGGGCCATGTGATTGGCCCTCCTAATCACATGACGACTGTGTCCAATCACAGTCGTCATGTAATGTAAATAGAGAGCAGTTGTAACTGCTCTCATCTCTTCCTCTCCTCACACAGAACCTGTCAGTGAGGAGAGGAAGAGAAATCTTTGCTTCAGCCAGGAAGATCAGTGAGTTTTCTAGCTGTTTGTCTGCTGTTTACCCACTGATCTCCCAGCTAGTGTCCCCCAAAACACAGTGTCCCCCAAAACACAGTGTCCCCAAAAACACCTGGCACATCAGCCCGCCATCTGACACATCAGCCACCCGCCATCACCAGGCGCACCTGCCCGCCATCACCAGGCGCATCTGACCGCCATCACCAGGCGCACCTGCCCGCCATCACCAGGCGCATCTGACCGCCATCACCAGGCGCATCTGACCCGCCATCACCAGGCGCATCTGACCCGCCATCACCAGGCGCATCTGACCCGCCATCACCAGGTGCATCTGACCCGCCATCACCAGGCGCATCTGCCCGCCATCACCAGGCGCATCTGCCCGCCATCACCAGGCGCATCTGACCCGCCATCACCAGGCGCATCTGCCCGCCATCACCAGGCGCATCTGACCGGCCATCACCAGGCGCATCTGACCGGCCATCACCAGGCGCAACTGCCCGCCATCACCAGGCGCATCTGACCCGCCATCACCAGGCGCATCTGCCCCGCCATCACCAGGCGCATCTGCCCCGCCATCGCCAGGCGCATCTGCCCACCATCGCTAGGCGCATCTGCCCACCATCCCCAGGCGCATCTGCCCCGCCATCACCAGGCGCATCTGACGCCCGCCATCACCAGGCGCATCTGACCGGCCATCACCAGGCGCATCTGCCCGCCATCACCAGGCGCATCTGACCCGCCATCACCAGGCGCATCTGCCCGCCATCACCAGGCGCATCTGCCCGCCATCACCAGGTGCATCTGCCCCGCCATCACCAGGCGCATCTGCCCCGCCATCACCAGGCGCATCTGATGCCCGCCATCACCAGGCGCATCTGACGCCCGCCATCACCAGGCGCATCTGACGCCCGCCATCACCAGGCCCATCTGACGCCCGCCATCACCAGGCCCATCTGACGCCCGCCATCACCAGGCCCATCTGACGCCCGCCATCACCAGGCCCATCTGACGCCCGCCATCAGGCCCATCTGACGCCCGCCATCAGGCCCATCTGACGCCCGCCATCAGGCCCATCTGACGCCCGCCATCAGGCCCATCTGACGCCCGCCATCAGGCACATCTGACGCCCGCCATCTGACATCTTCCGCCCGCCATCTGACATCTGCCCGTCAACATGACTAAAAGGTCGTACAGCGCAGAGGAGGCTTTCCAGATGCTCCAGAGTATGTCGGACGAGAGTAGCGGGGAACTGTCTCCGTCAGACTCGGATAGCGATTATGAGCCAGTGGAAAGCAGTGGCTCCGAGATGGAAACCGAGGAAGATAGAATCCTAACAAGGAGAAACGGGAGAAATGAGCAGGCGCAGACATCAAACAGTAGCGCACCACTCCAGGATGATATGCAGGCATCCACCAGCAGTTCTGCAACCTTCCTTGAAGATAGGCCAGATACTAGCAACGGAGCATCCCATCAACGAGGCAGTGCCCATACTAGCCTTCCAGATGTTCTGCTGTATCCAACATGGCTGCCCGATATGTCAGTAGAACCTGTTATTCCCCTTTTTACATCCCAGCCAGGCCCTCAGATACAGACGGAAAATGTAACCCCACTTTATTATTTTCATTTATTTTTTACCAATGATCTCCTAACCGACATTGTGGAGCAATGTAATCTATATGCCAGCCAACATATAGCCAACAATCCCAGTTCTTCCTATGCCCGTCCTTTTTTTTGGAAACCCCTCACCGTGGAAGAATTTAAAATTTTCCTTGGCCTAACCCTCAACATGGGGCTAACAAAAAAAAATGAAGTCCATTCCTACTGGTCTACCCAACCGATCCACCACATGCCGGTCTATTCATCAATTATGCCCAGAAACCGTTATGAGATGATCATGAGATTTTTACATTTCAATAACAATGCCCAATGCCTCCCTCGAAATCATCCCAGTTATGATAAATTATTCAAAATTCGGCCCCTAATCAATTTTTTTTCCGCCAGTTTCAAACAGATGTTTACCCCTGATAAAAATATTTGTGTGGATGAATCCCTATTACACTTCACTGGGCGACTTGGAATACAACAATACATGCCCAGTAAAAGAGCCAGACGTGGGGTACAATTTTATAAGGCGTGTGACAGGGCCACGGGTTACACATATGACTTCATAATTTATGAGGGAAAAGACCGACAGCTAAACCCCCCTGGATGCCCTACCTACATGGGAACAAGTGGCAAAATTGTCTGGCAGCTGATCCAACCATTGCTTGGGAAAGGTTACCACCTATATGTAGACAATTTCTACACAAGTCTCCCACTTTTCCGCCATCTGTACCTAAAGCAGACTGTGGCCTGTGGGACAGCACGGACCAACCGCAAAGGCTTCCCACAGATATTGGTCACCAAGAAATTGAAACAGGGTGAAATGGCCAGTATGCGGACTGACGAGGTACTAGCGGTGAAGTGGAGAGATAAAAAAAGAGATGTCTACATCCTTTCCACAATACACAATGACACCTTGGTGGAACTGCAAAGAAGAAAAGGCCCCATCCAGAAGCCAAAATGTATCCACGAGTATAACTTATACATGGGGGGGGGGGTGGATATGAATGACCAGATGATGCAGCCCTACTTGGCCACCAGGAGATCACTGTTTTGGTACAAGAAAGTCCCCGTTTATTTGATGCAACTGGCCATGTTCAATTCTTATATTATTTTTTCTAAGAGCACCCAAAGTTCCCTGACCTATCTAAGATTTCAAGAAGATGTCATCACAGCCCTTGTCTATCCCCATGGCCAACCCACTCAACTAATTCGGTCTGATGCAGTAGCCAGACTCCATTAAAAAGGCACTTTCCCGACATCCTCCCTCCTACCCAAACAGGTCGCAAACCCCCAAAAAAATGCCGTGTGTGTACAAGTAGAGGAATTCGCCGTGACACCCGATACTACTGTCCAGACTGTCCCTCCCAGCCAGGCCTCTGCATTGGAACTTGCTATCGAAGCTATCATACTTCACTAAACTATTAGTAAAGTGAAGATGATTTCTTTCCAGTTTCCACTTTCTGCCATTTCTGTGTATGACCCGGACTGTTAAATGACTATGCCTCTGCCAAACATATTTCTGCCTTCAACGTGAATTGACCTCGGCCTGTTAAATGACCATGCTTTTTGCCTGCCTCCTGAACTGATCATTTGCCCTGCCACTGTACAGCACAGGGGTCTCACATGTGAGGGGCTCCAGAAAAAGTTTTCCGAGTGGAGAAAACCTTTTTCTCCAGGTTTTTCGTTTTCTCGGATTAGGGTCTGGAGACTCGGAGGCTTCGTAGAGATTTGGGTGGGAAGAAGCCTCTACCCCTGTCCTCGGGTCTTACCTGACCAAGGCCCAATGTACAAAGTGCCGCCTGCTGCCATCTGAACTGGCCCTGCCTTTGCCTGCCACCTGAACTGGCCATGCCTGTGCCTGCCACCTGAACTGGACATGCCTATGCCTGAACTGCCTGCTAAACCTTGGACTGTACTGAACCATGTTCATAATTTTCCATATCTGTCTGCTGCCTGGACAATTCCTGGACATTTCCTTTGGCTGTCTAGAAAATGCTTTGACTGCTCTGGAACGGTGTCCCTGCCTGCTAAAACCACAGGTGAGCCTTTTTTTTTACAATTTGCTCAGCAGAATGTATTTTGGTGTGTAATTCTTACTGTGTACATGCTATATGTTAGAAGCCTGAAGGTGGTACTTGTATGTTGGGCTTCTGTATGCGGCCAGGCTGTGGAAAAGTCTGACACATGGGGTATCGCCATACTCAGGACGAGTAGCAGAATGTATTTTGGGGTGTCATTTTGGCTATGTACATGTTATGTGTTAGAAAGTTCTTCTAAATTGACAACTTTGTGAAAAAAAAATAGGTTTTCATTTTCTTTCCACGTTTTCCAAAAACTTGTGGAAAGAAATTATATGTTCAAAAGACTCATTATGCCTCACAGAATATACATTGGGTTGTTTTCTTTCCAAAATGGGGTCACTTTGTGGGTAATTCCATTGTCCTGGTGCTCTAGGGCCTTCAAAAATGTACTAGGTACTCAGGAAATGAAATGTGTAATTTATGCCTTTAGAACGCCTGATGGTGCTATATGGATGTTGGGCCTCTGTATGTTGCTAGGCTGTGGAAAAGTCTGACACATGGGGTATCGCCATACTCAGGACAAGTAGCAGAATGTATTTTGGGGTGTCATTTTGGCTATGTACATGTTATGTGTTAGAAAGATCTTCTAAATTGACAACTTTGTGAAAAAAAAAATAGGTTTTCATTGTCTTTCCACGTTTTCCAAAAACTTGTGGAAAGAAATTATATGTTCAAAAGACTCATTATGCCTCACAGAATATACATTGGGTTGTTTTCTTTCCAAAATGTGGTCACTTTGTGGGTAATTCCATTGTCCTGGTGCTCCAGGGCCTTCAAAAATGTAATAGGTACTCAGGAAATGAAATGTGTTTCATGTGTTGAAATGTGTTAATTTATGCCTTTAGAACGCCTGATGGTGCTACATGGATGTTGGGCCTCTGTATGTGGCCAGGCTGTGGAAAAGTCTGACACATGGAGTATCTCCATACTCAGGACGAATAGCAGAATGTATTTTGGGGTGTAATTGCAATTATGCCTGCACCATGTGTGAGAAATAACTTGTAAATATGATAATTTAGTGAAGAAAAAAAAATATATATATATTTCTTAATTTTCCAAAGCATTGTGGGGAAAAAATTGCAACTTCAAAAAATTCACTACGCCTCTTACCAATTACTGCAGACTGTCTTCTTTCCAAAAAGGGGTCATTTGGGGGGTTATTGTACTGTCCTGACATTTTAGGGCCTCAAGAACTGAGATAGGCCATGAGTGCATTAGGATTGATACATTTTCAATTATGCATAGCATGGCTTGTAGGCTCTATAACTTTCACACAAACCGATGATCATACACTTATCAGGATTTTTTTTACCAAAGACATGTAGTAGAATACATTTTGGCCTAAATTTTCGCCAAAATTCGATTTTTTTGGTTTCTTTTAAAAGAGAAAGTAGAAAATTTTGTTACAAAAAATAATAAATGAAGTGGTGAATAAATACCACCAAAAGAAAGCTCTATTTGTGTGAACAAAATGATAAAAAATTCATTTGGTTACAGTGTAGCATGACTGAGTAATTGTCATTCAAAGTGAGAGAGCACTGAAAGCTGAAAATTGGTCTGGGAAGGAAGGGGGTTTAAGTGTCCTGTATTGAGGTGGATAGCAAGAGTGGATTACCACTGCTGGAATCTTTTTTTTATTTTTTTTGTTTTTAATAAAGGAATTTTTCAAAAGTGTGTTTGTCTTATTTAACTATTTTTTACACCTTCTTTGTGAAATGGTAGGGGTACTTTTGTACCCCCTTACCATTTTAAACAGGGGGGGCCGGGATCTGGGGGTCCCTTTTTTAAAGGGGGCTTCCAGATTCTGATAAACCCCCTACCTGCAGACCCCCACAACCACCGGCCAGGGTTGTGGGGATGAGGCCCTTGTCCCCATCAACATGGGGACATGGTGCTTTGGTGGGGACCCCAAAGCATCCTCCCAATGTTGAGGGCATGTGGCCTGGTATGGTTCAGGAGGGGGGGCGCTCTCTTGTCCCCCCCCTCTTCCTGTGGCCTGCCAGGTTGTGTGCTCGGATAAAGGGTCTGGTATGGATTTTTAGGGGGACCCCCACGTAAAAAAAAAAATTTATTTGATGCAGGGTTCCCCTTAATATCCATACCAGACCTGAAGGGCCCGGTAATTGAATTTGGGGGAACCCCACGCTTTTTTTTTATCAATGACTTTCAATGAGTGTTCTCTGTATTACGGGAGCTGACAATTCATTATAGACGCAAGTGATTTTAAATTATTTTTTTTAATGCAGAAATGACACTTTGTGCAGGGACAGTTCTAAGCACGGGAAACATGTGCCCCTTCACAGGCATACTATAGACACCCCCCTGGTACAAAATTTAAAGTAATATTACACTTTTATTGTTTCACTTTAATCATTATTAAAATCACTGCTCCCGAAACAACGGCCATTTTTAAAACTTTTTTTTGCATTGATCCCAGGTCCCCAAACACTTTTTGGGACAGTAACTTGCATATTAGCCTTTAAAATTAGCACTTTAGATTTCTCCCATAGACTTGTACAGGGTGTTCCGCGGCTTTTTGAATTTGCCGCGAACACCCCAAATTGTTCACTGTTTGCTGAACAGGCGAACAGGCAATGTTCGAGTCGAACATGACTTTGACTCGAACTCGAAGCTCATCCCTACTGCTGGCTAATAATCTGACCAACATTGCATGCTTGCTAATGTCTCCGGTGTGCCCTTCCGGACCCGGAGGTCCATATAGGGGATGCCTGACCCACATCTGTCATCCTACATCATCTCTAAGTAAAAATGATGTCTTCTCTTAAGATACTCTCCTGGAACACAAGAGGCTTAAATTCTCCTATCAAATGCTCCCTGGTATTCCAATTTGTTAAAACTTACCATCCTCATATATGTGTGTTCCAAGAGACTTATTTGGTGGGGAAGAAGACGTTTAGTCTTAAAAAACCGTGGGTGGGTTATCATTATGATTCAACCCACTCTACATTTTCAAAAGGGGTAAGCATTTTAATTTTAAAAACACTCCCCTTCAGGCTTCTTGGTCTGGCTCTGGATCCGGAGGGCAGGTATGTGGTGATGCATGCGTTAATACATAACATGTCATGGGTAATTGTAGGCTTGTACCTTCCACCCCTGGCCTCCCATCAGGTATTGAACCAAATAACTGCCAAAATAGCTGAATTCTCCACTGAAAACATACTTATACTTGGGGATTATAATTTGGTTCCCGATGCGGGGCTAGGCAGGCTCCTTGCCATGGGAACGACACATCAGGGGCTCACGGGGTAGGCTGACACCTACGGTCTTTTTGATATTTGGAGATGGAAATACCCCCAGACCAGAGCATACACTTGTTATTCTGCCTCCCACAGAACATTCTCTCGTATCGTCCTAGTCTATGCAGGAGGGTCGGTTCTCCCTAGAGTCCGTGGCATCACAATCCTTCCAGGAGGTATTTTGGACCATGCCCCGCTTCTTTTAGACCTTGATCTCTCGATTGTCCCATCAGACAAGCTTTGCCGACTGTCTAGATATTGGGTATCAGATGCGGAGGTGGAGCCGAAATACAGGGATGAGTTAGAAACATACTGGAGGATGAACGCTGACCCGGACTCGGCCTCCTCAGTCTGAGATGCCTTTAAGGCATACTCTAGAGGACGGTATCAGACAGTATCAGACCATCATTGCAAAAGCCCATCAGGAACGTAGGAAGGGTCTTACCAGCCCCGAAGCTGAAGCGGAGAGACAGGAGACTTTTTATGTTAGGTGCCAGATTGCAATCCCTTTTGAGGGAGGTTCTTCTGATGTGGACAGCTTTGATGCAGAAGAGGCTCCATCAAACACAGAGGATATTTGAACAGGGGGAGAAGACTGGTCACTTGCTGGCCTGGCTCTCCAAGGAGCAATCCCTAGGTATGACCATAGGACAGATCCAGGCTGCTGGCGGTTCTTCCCTCTCCACTCCAGAGGAGATTACCTGCTAATTTTCCTCCTTTTATCAAAATCTATATCACTCTCGTGGACTATGACTCTGAGGAATTCATGGCCTATCTTGAGGATATAGATATACCAACCCTCACCCCAACCTATGCCAATAAACTAGATGCCCCCATTAAAATGATAGAAATCCAAAAGGCACTTAAAATGATGAAAACAGGTAAAACACCAGGACCGGGTGGTATCCCGGTGGAATTTTACAAAATGTACGCAGAACAGTTGGCCCCTCGACTTCAATCCCTACTAGCCAAATCCATGGAGGAGGGCCACCTTCCTGACTCAATGCACGAGGTGGTAATAGTGGTCATTCCCAAGCCAGGAAAGGACCCGACCTTATGCTCTTCATATCGCCCCATTTCCCTCCTTAATGTTGACACAAAAATTCTATCCAAAATCCTGGCCAATAGATTAAACACGTTCATCACGGCCCTAATACATCCAGACCAGACAGGTGTCACGGTTATGCAATAGTTTGTCTGCTTACCTGTTCCCATGTGTTCATCTAGAGACCAGCCGACCCTCACCTGTCTGCTTTTGTAATCATCCTCTGGCATGGCCCCACCCTAGCTCCTATCAGGGAGCTCTATATTAACCTGTGCAGTGCAGGCCAACGCTGCTGATCAACCTTTGTGTGTTAGCTTCCTGTTACCTGTCGTGTGCTATTCTGTTGTTTCCCATTACCGACCTTGGCGTGCCCTTGACTATCCCTGTTTGCCTGTGATCCTGACCCTTTGGTGTGTCTCTGACTATTCCTGTCTGCTTGTGGCCCTGACCTTGGCTTGGTCCCTCACCATCCCTATCCTCCTGTTGCCTACTGTGGGTGTGAGCTGGGGGACCCTGGAGGTAACGACCTGGAGCCAGTTGCAGCCAAGTCCATTCTCACCACTAGAGGCGCTGGTGAACACCTGCTGGCTCTTAGACTCCGCGCCCCAGACAATCTTACGTTCTAACCCCAGTGGGATCTGTCCCCCGTCTGCAGCAGTCAGCTATAGGGTCCACAAACTTGCGGTGCACTCCTGATCCCTACGGTGTGCATCTGTCGCCTCAAGGTGACCTGACAACAGGATTCTTACGCTCTAACCCCAGTGGGATCTGTCTCCCATCTGCAGCAGTCAGCCGTAGGGTCCACAAACTTGCGGTGCACTCCTGATCCCTACGGTGTGCATCTGTCACCTCGCCTCAAGGTGACCTGACAACAGAATTCATGCCTGGTAGGAGAACGGACATAAACATTCATCGGTTGCACACACATATTGTGATTGCCTCGTCTGATAACGCGGTGGTGGTGGCCTCACTCGATGCTGAGAAGGATTTTGACTCGGTCGAGTGGGGCCACCTTTGGGCGGACCTCTACAAATTCGTATTCGGGCCTAGATTTCTGGCTTGGCTCCAACTGCTATATGCCCAACCCAGAGCCCGTATCCAGACCAACGGGGCCCTCTCCGGCACGTTTACACTGGGGAGAGGTACAAGACAGGGATGCCCACTCTCCCCAGCCCTATTCTCTTTAGCACTCAAGCCCCTTGCCATCCTTCTCAGAGTGGATGAGTCAGTAAGGGGCCTACAGGTGGGTACAGTAGTAGAGAAGATCTCCTTATATGCTGATGATTCGCGCCTCTATTTGGCGGATGCCTCTGAATCCTTAAGAGCAGATCTGGCCATGTTCAACAAATTCAGACGCTTTTCGGGTATCCAAATAAATTGGAATAAGTCGGTCCTCTTTCCCCTCTGCCAATCCATGCCCCAGATAGACACAGGAACCCCTTTGAAATGGGTGGACGAGTTTACTTACCTAGGAGTGAGAATAGGAAATGAAATGACAGGCTACCTTGATAAAAATTTATACCCGCTGCTGACCCAACTTCAACAAAAATGCTCCACCTGGAGATCTCTCCCCATGACACCGGTAGGAAGGGGCAATCTCTTAAAAATTATTTTTTTACCAAAATTCTTGTATTTTTTTAGACAGACTCCGACTCCGATCCTCAGATCCTTTTTTCGCCAGTTGGATAGTATAGTGAACTCCTTCATATGGGCAGGGAAGCCCCCAAGAGTGGCAAAAAATATATTGTACCTTCCACTGTCTGGAGGTGGGTTGGCACTGCCCATCTTCCTGGTACATTATTTGGCTGCTGTCCTGGTGACGGTAAGGTGGTGGTTCTCGCAACCCCGGCAGAATCCAGCTTTCACTCTGGAAGCAGCCCTCCTGGGATCATATGCAGCACTGTCTAACCTACCCCACAGGGGGTCGAAGGCTAGCCCCACAGTGACAGGTCCTATGAAAACTACAATTCAGGGCAGCCCTCCTGAAGCAATCATGCGTTTCCCAACACACCCCTCTTTGGGCTAACCCCATGCTCCCTCACCACCTTACACAGGGTGTCATAATCTCTTTTCAAGAGTTGCAACTAACCCACAACCTACCAAGAACATTTCTTTTTAGGTGCTGACAGCTCCAGCATGCCCTTAGAGCTCAATTCCCCTCGCAGGTGACGCTTGAGCCTGATACAATCACGTGCCTCTTGATCTCGGGGGTGCTGGAAAAACCCCTATCCTCCTTATATCTCTATTTAACAGTAGTGCATGTTGTTAAAAGTGATAGATCCATGGCCAAATGAAAGGTTGATATCCCTTCTCTCAAAGAGGGAATCTCCCCCATGTGGGGTTTTGTAGGCAGCAAGTAAATAAAAAAAACTACAAAAGAATTAAGAATAAACTTCAATTTTATTGAACAAAATATCAAAAGATTTTAATTGGTAAATATTGAGAAATGATTGTTAAATAAAAGCTGTGGTACAGGAGATATAAACATTACAGCAACAGCGCAAGTGGAACCATTTACAACATATAATGGTATACAGTAGTCAAATGAATGAAAAGAATGATGGTAAAACTGATGCATTTTGACCCCGCCGGGTCTTTTTCAGAGGATTTATGCACTGTAAAAGAGATAACATATATTGAAATTCATACTTGAGGACCACAAAATCTAATATGATGAAATCCAATCACAGTAAATATATCTTTGTAATTACCACTTGCACCGTATTGCACGATGTCTCCTGGACGTAAATCATCTGGATAAAACCCCTCATCAGATCCCACCAAAGGTTCCCGGCCAGCAGGGCGCACCAGTTAGGGGAGCAGCAAACCATCCCATCGTGGCTTATGAGGAGTCAGAGCATTAGGTTCCCAATACCCTTGGGAATGGTTTGTGGAGTTACGATACCATTGGAACCCCCTAACCCTGTTATTGATCAATCTGGAAGACATAGAAGTGGATCAATATGCTAAGTTGTGCCTAACTTACTCACTATTCTATGCTCAAAGAGAAATACTCCTTAACCGGTTCCCGACCAGCGCACACCGATGTACGTCAGCAGAATGGCATGGGCAGGCATATTGGCGTGGGCATACCCGCGATCGTCTCACGGGGCGGCTGAACAGAGAGATGCCATTGTAAACAGCATCTCCCCATTCTGCCTAGCAACTAGTGACGCTGATCTCTGCTCCATGTGATTGGAGCAGAGATCAGTGTTCATTAAATGAAAGCCCAGCCCCAACAGTTAGTAACAAACCCCTAGGAACACTTAACCCCTACACTGCCGCCCACTGGTTAACCCCTTCACTGCCAATGTCATTTATACAGGAATCACTGCATTTATATAGCAGTGATTGCTGTATAAATGACAATGGTCCCAAAAATTTGTCAAAAATGTCCGATGTGTCCGCCATAATGTCACAATCACAATAAAAATTGCTGATCGCCGCCATTACTAGTATAAAAAAAAAAATATTAATAAAAATGCCATAAAACTATCCCCTATTTTGTAAACGCTATAACTTTTGCACAAACCAATCAATAATCGCTTATTGCAATTTTTTTACCAAAAATATGTAGAAGAATACGTATCGGCCTAAACTGAGGGGAAAAAAGTTTTTTATTATTATAACAAAAAGTAAAAATGAATGCCTTTTTTTCAAAATTGTTGCTCTATTTTTGTTTATAGCGCAAAAAATAAAAACCGCAGGGGTGATCAAATACCACCAGAAGAAAGCTCTATTTGTGGGAAAAAAAGGACGTCAATTTTGTTTGGGAGCCATGTCACATGACCGCGCAATTGTCAGTTAAAGCGATGCAGTGCCGAATCGCAAAAAGTGGTCTGGTCTTTGGCCAGCAAAATGGTCCGGGGCTGAAGTGGGTAAATGGAAGCAAAAAGAGGGCCCTTCCCAAGAAGTATGGCAAAAAACAATAAATAATGTGTTACCACTATACCGGATCACTTATAAGAGTAGAAATTGTCCACAGAAATATGATAAAGTATGGTCGAATTGGGTTGATGCATGTGGCTGACCCCCCTGGTGGAGGGGGGTTATCTCATGTGAAGGTCATTATAGGGAATCACTCCAATTTGCAAGAAAGACAGAGGCTGATCCCTCCCTTAGATCTCTGGGTTATATCCTGTTCAATTGTGACCGGGTGGGGGAGCATTCCTTCCCCTGTCCCTCCCCCGCCCTCTTGGTTGGGGGAGGGACCGCCCCCCACTGGGCCGGTTTGGCCCACCTGCTCAAACCTACCTATAGTCTTATCATGATCATTCCTCAATGTAGCACTCAGGTTATTACAACATAATCCTGTGATGTGAAACTTATATATCCTGAAAATTGTCTGGGTAGAAGGGAATACCCGTTACACATGCAATATTGATGTCATGCAATTGATTATCTATTGCCAGATCCTCAGTATGATACGTGTTGTGTTTGTACTGTCTTGTTTGTTAATAAAATAAAAATGTATCTGTTAAAAAGAAAGAAAAGTGTAAAGACAAAAAACATTTCATAGTGTAGTATATCAAAACTATTTGAATTTATTAAAAGCACATATATATACTCACACAGTGGCAGATATAAACAAGTATGTCTTATGAAAACTCCTGATGGCTTCAAACCAACAAGATGCCCGCTGTCCTCATGCATAGTGACACCATGAGTCCAAAAACTCCAAGATGACATTTAATTTCATAAATTCAAATAGTTTTGATATACTACACCATGAAATGTTTTTTTCTTTACACTTTTCAACATGAGGAGTGATGCCTGGATCAATGCTGGAGCAGTCTGTGGTGGATTGATGTTTTGACGTTTTTTGACCACCTATAATCTAGTGGTCCAGTGGAAGATTACTGTTCACCTTTTAATCAAGATCGATTCACCTATTGGGTGTCTCTCTGGATTGATGGACGTTTTCTTTGTTACCAAGGACATTTAAGCGCTGCGTTTCTCTATAACTTATGAGTATTACCACTGCTTAATCAGAATGGCCCCTCTCTATAGCATGTTGGCAGGAGACAGGCTTTTCTAAAGAAAACAAACTAAATGGCCAATTTCACAATGCTGTGTTGTGGTAATGTGTGGCCATGAACTTCATGTTGGTGCATTGGGGTTCCATTCATTTGGAATGGCACTCCACCACACTTGCGATGCACAACATAGAAACACAAAAAGGAGCGCAAAATCTGGTGCAGCTCTACATGGAAAGCAATCAGCTTCTAACTTCAGCTTGTTTAATTTAGGCTTTGACAAAAAAAAAATCCTGGAAGTTGATTGGTTTCTATGGAGAACTGCACTAGATTTTGCACTCTTTGGTTTTAGTAAATCAACCTCATAGTAATGCACCACTGTGCATTGTATTGCGCTGCGTTGCTAAAATAAATTATACATGCACCTTTTTAAATGCAGTTTAAGGCATTAGGCAACCCCTTTAGATAAGTTGGCTTGCAGATGACACACATTAACACACGACATAACGCTTGTTAGCACATGCACATATATGGGCTCTGAGGCTTTGCACACCATTTGTTTTGTTACAACTGGAATGTACTGGATAATTTAAAGTGATAGCGTAATTGTGCTTTTACAGCAACAACAGTATTTACTTAGTTGACACCTCCAGGTGCTACATAGAGAGGTCACTGGGGGGCTCCACCAAAATTTTGCAATGGGACTCCATGGCAGCTTTGACTATGGGGAGGCTCTGCAGAGAAGAAACTTGGAGCACTATCTATGGGGATACGCTTAAGGGAAAAGGAATATTTACTTTTGTATCAGGTTAGTGTGGCACCAATATTTTATCATTTCATTGCATCCCATTGCTAGACACAGTATCATGGCACACATTTATTGTATGTCCTTTAAAGTATAAATAAATGTAAAACTGTGCAATTAATGATGCTGTAATACAATAGAATATTGTGCCAACACAAGAGCTTGAACTCATGAGCTAATTGTAATGCTGAAAATTGCAGAACTATACGTTCATAAGAACTATAGGCAATATTACACTCAATGGACACTTTATTAGGTACACCTGTTCAAATGCTTGGTAACACAAATTTCTAATCAGCCAATCACATGGCAGCTGGAATGGGAGATTGACATCATGAATGTGCAGCCGACAAATCTGCAGCAACTGCATGATACCATCATGTCAATATGGACCAAAATCTCTGAGGAATGTTTCCATTGTTGAATCTATTCCACAAAGAATTAAGGCAGTTCTGAAGGTAAAAGGGGGTCCAACCCAGTACTAGTAAGATGTACATAATAAAGTTGCCAGTGGCTGTAAGTGGGATGGATGATTAATTTGGTCCAGTGTGCAAACAATGACTGAAGTGCAAATAAGTAGTTGGCACACAGGTTACAAAAGCCATCATTCATTGCTTTACAGTGATCCTGATGATAATAGTTTATTTCTCAGTCAATTGTTGCAATATACCCACATATTCTTATGATTGCCTGTTTCTTGCCCATATATATTGTCACAATTCACAAATGTGTGTTGGTTTCCCATGTATTGTAACAATGTCCTCTATGTTGCCTATGATTGTCAAGATTGTCTGTTTCTTGTCCACGATTACATTACAACAATTGCTAGTTTGTTGCCTGTTTATAGCAATAATTGCCTGCTTGTTTCCCATGTTTTGTAACAATTGCCTGCCTGTTGCCTGTGTGTTGAAATCATTGCTCATCTGTTGCCTACAGATTGAAATGACTGCTCTTTTGTTGCTCACCTAAAATAACAATTGCCTGATTGCTGCCCAGTTATTGTCATGATTTGTTTGTTGTGAGCATATTGTAATGATTGCCTGTTTGTTGCCGTGTAATTAAATAGGTCATTTTAATGTGAAATCATTTTGACAAAATCACTTCACCCATCTCTAGTGGTCAACCAATCACAAAAGCCTGAGGTTGATAAGAGAATAAATGAAACCATGAGTGCAGAGTTTGTTATTGAGTCCCACTGTTTACACACAGATGAGTTATGTGTCTCACTTTCTTTTTTTGTAGATATACACGAGTGTATTGAAGGCACACATGCTTGTGGCACCCACACAAATTGTAACAACACAGAGGGAGGATATTCCTGTGTGTGTGACAAAGGCTACAGCAGAGGAAATGAAACAGAGTTCTGTCCAACCAATAACAGAACAGAGAATGGATGTTCAGGTGAGTGAACAAGGCAAGAGTATGCGGCATAGAAGAGTACACAGCATATTTTCATCAAATTATTTTATCTTTATTTATATTATAATGATATCCAATTGAATTCAGGATCATAAAAAGTGTATTTTCTCACAATTACACTGTGACGGTTGGGGTTCCTTCAATAATATATTATGTCAGCACTGCCCTCCTCACCCTTCCTGCCCCACACACAGTGGGCAGAATTCCATTACCAGAAACAAAGCACAAGGCAGCTGGCCCAGAGCTTTAATGAAAGTATAAGTCAGAGGAAACCTTTAATAACCTATAAGAGGAATGTTCTCCAGACATTTCTGAAAGGCTCCCCTTAAATGTATAAAATCAGGATCTTTTTAGCTTCCTAAAGTGGTGTTCCACACACATTTTTTTAACTAACCTCTAAATGCCTGTTGCTAGGGGGTCCCTCATAGTCTCCCTCCTTCAGTGCCTGGGCTAGTGATATCACTTCCCCTCGGCGCAGGAAGGGCTCAGCTCTGCCCCCTCCCTCCTGTCAGTCATCTGGGGCACGTGACAGGTCCCAGATGACTGTGCGGCCACTTATGGTGCCCGGCACCGCTCGTGCATGCGCAGTGGGTGCCCGGCTGTGAAGCCACAGCCAGGTTCCCACAGTTGCAATGCCGGTGCTACCGAGCAGAGGGGGGATGAGCAGGGCTTCGTTCCCCCGCATCGCTGGGCCCTGGGACAGGTAAGTGTCTGATTATTAAAAGTTAGCAGCTGTGGGGGGTGCATGCGCGGCAGGTGATGGAGCGGCCGCATCTGATAAGAGCACCAGCATCCACAGGGCTCTCAGCCACTATCTCGGGGGCCATAAACACCCAAAAAAGTGCTCCTAATATAGGCACCCCTGACTATAAGACCTTGTGCATGCCTAATTCACAAAAGAGGAGACGTGGGAGCTACCAGCTACAAGTCCCGTTCTCAATACCCCCTCAGGTCACAGACTCCTGGCAGAATGGTGAAAAATGGCGCTGGCAGCATGCCTTCTTCATCTGCTGCACGCTCTCATACAACAGAGCAACAACAACAAGACACAGCTCCTGCAAAAAATTGTGAGTACAACTCACTCTCAAAAGCAGAAGTGGATGTCAACTTAGAGGCTTTATATACTAAATTACACTCTAATTTCCAAGTTGAGATAATCTTCACAATGGCACCACCTATATAGCTACCACCATTCCAGGAGGACGAGATATCCTGACTAAACTGGGTCTCCTGGATCCCAGTAACATTCCTCGCACCCCAATTACACCGCGTCCTGCTCCAATCTGGAACACCTCAGCTTCACGGAGAGATGGTCGCAGAACAAGACTTGAATTTGCTCAGTGGAACTAATATACATCTCATTCATACCTGAAGGTTGACCAGATGACCTTTCCCTTTACCCCATTCTACTTTCAAAAGAACAAATCTCCCCTTTTTCCCTTTTTAAATGTTTTTTTTTCAGACTTCTCTATTTTTTATATATTTCTTATCTTTTTTTTTCTTTCGCTTTTATTTTCTTAATTTTTAGTCCATTAATGCAAAGATTACTATTCCATATATCAAAATGATCATAATTGTATTTAATACTGCATTTAATAGTTATAACTAGACATGTGCAGAGTAAAATATTTCTTTTCGGAATTTTCTTTTTAGTCCGAAAAATTAATTTATTTAGTTACTCCCGAAATTCGTTTTTATTTATTTCGTTTTTCGTTGAAAAATTGCAGTCGTCCGAAAATCCACATGAATTACGGTTGAATCTGTCTTTGAAGGCTTATGGTGTCTGTCGAATGTATAAAGAAGATTCGACTGAGCTAGTATATAGCATACTTCGTGTGAACTTTAGAACCCTATTAAAGTCTATGGGACTCCAACGTTCAAAATCTAAAGTGCTAATTGTAAAGACTAATTTGCAAGTTACTGTCCTAAAAAGTGTTTGGGGACCCGGGTCCTGCCCCAGGGGACATGTATCAATGCAAAAAAAAGTTTTAAAAACGGCAGTTTTTTCGGGAGCAGTGATTTTAATAATGATTAAAGTGAAACAATAAAAGTGTAATAGTCCTTTAAATTTCATGGGGGGGGGGGGGGTGTCTATAGTATGCCTGTGAAGGGGTGCATGTATAATTATAAAAAAGCGTGGGGGTCCCCCAAATTCAATTACCAGGCCCTTCAGGTCTGGTATGGATATTAAGGGGAACCCCGCGTCAAATTTAAAAAAAATTGACGTGGGGTCCCCCTAAAACTCCATACCAGACCCTTTATCCGAGCATGCAACCTGGCAGGCCACAGGAAAAGAGGGGGGACGAGAGAGCGGCCCCCTTCCCTCCTGAACCATACCAGGCCACATGCCCTCAACATTGGGAGGATGCTTTGGGGGTCTGTGACCCCTCAAAGCACCTTGTCCCCATGTTGATGCGGAGAAGGGCCTCATCCCCACAACCCTGGCCGGTGGTTGTGGGGGTCTGCGGGTGGGGGGCTTATCAGTATCTGGAAGCCCCCTTTAACAAGGGGACCCCCAGATCCCAGCCCCCCCTGTTTGAAATGGTAAGGCGGTACAAAAGTACCCCTACCATTTCACAAAGAAAGTGTAAAAAATTGTTAAATAAGACAAACACACTTTTGAAAAATTCCTTTATTAAAATAAAAAAAAAACAAGATTCCAGCGGTGGTAATCCACTCTTGCTATTCAGCGATTGACGATCATCTCTCCGGGGTCCAGCGATGGCTCATCTGAATCAGCGCAGCGAATCCATCCATCTTCTGTCTCCGCGGAGGAGACACTGCGGGGATTCCGGCGGGCTGACGTTTGTTATATGCGGAGGGCGGGGTCACCTGAGCCACCCGTCACCTGGCCCCGCCCCCCTCTGACGCAAGGGGAAACCTGGGGTTCTCCGTGACATATGGGTGATCCCGCACCCCTCTGATGTAACACAGGTAGGTTTCCGTTACATCAGAGGGGGGCGGGGTCACCCATACGTCATGGGGAAGCCCGGTTTCCCCTTGCATCAGAGGGGGGCGGGGTCAGGTGACGGGTGGCTCAGGTGACCCCGCCCTCCGCATATAACAAACGTCAGGCCGCCGCAATCCCCGCAGTGTCTCCTCCGTGGAGACAGAAGATGGATGGATTTGCTGAGCTGATTCAGATGAGCCATCGCTGGACCCCGGAGAGATGATCGTCCGTCGCTGGATAGCAAGAGTGGATTACCACCGCTGGAATCTTTTCTTTATTTTTAATAAAGGCATTTTTCAAAAGTGTGTTTGTCTTATTTAACTATTTTTTACACTTTCTTTGTGAAATGGTAGGGGTACTTTTGTACCCCCTTACCATTTCAAACAGGGGGGCAGGATCTGGGGGTCCCCTTGTTAAAGGGGGCTTCCATATTCTGATAAGCCTCCCGCCCGCAGACCCCCACAACCACCGGCCAGGGTTGTGGGGATGAGGCCCTTCTCTGCATCAACATGGGGACAAGGTGCTTTGAAAGGTCACAGACCCCCAAAGCATCCTCCCAATGTTGAGGGCATGTGGCCTGGTACGGTTAAGGAGGGAGGGGGCCGCTCTCTCGTCCCCCCCTTTTCCTGTGGCCTTCCAGGTTGCGTGCTCGGATAAAGGGTTTGGTATGGATTTTTAGGGGGACCCCACGTCAATTTTTTTTTAAATTTGACGTGGGGTTCCCCTTAATATCCATACCAGACCTGAAGGGTCTGGTATGGATATTTAGGGGGAACCCCACGTCAATTTTTTTTTTAAATTTGACGCAGGGTTCCCCTTAATATCCATACCAGACCTGAAGGGACTGGTAATTGAATTTGGGGGACCCCCACGCTTTTTTTTTTTTTTTTTTTTTTTTTTTTTAGCAATGACTTTCAATGAGTGTTCTCTGTATTACGGAGCCGACAATTCCTTATAGCTGCGAGTGATTTTAAAGGACTTTTTTTCCTGCATAAATGACACTTTGTGCAGGGACAGTTCTAAGCACCAGAAACATGCGCCCCTTCACAGGCATACTATAGACACCCCCCAGCTACGAAATTTAAAGGAATATTACACTTTTATTGTTTCACTTTAATCATTATTAAAATCACTGCTCCCGAAAAAACGGCCATTTTTAAAACTTTTTTTTGCATTGATACATTTCCCCTGGGGCAGGACCCGGGTCCCCAAACACTTTTTAGGACAGTAACTTGCAGAATCTTTTCTCTCTGTCAAATCTTTTTTCTCTGTCGAATATTTTCTCTATATAATCTTGGACTAATAGAGGTAAGCTTAGGCACATTTGACCACAGGTTCTATAGACACAGATTGTTATTGTCAGAGTCACGTTGAATCTTCTATTCTATATCGAACTGTTGTAACAATGAAAATGAAAATAAAGCATTTATTTATGTCGGATCTTTCGTTTTTCGGACTCTGTGCTTTCGTTATCGTTTGTCAAAACTAAAACAAAAATAGCTGAAATTCGGACAAAAATGTATTTGGACGAAAACGAATGCACATGTCTAGTTATAACTGCTATAATAGAAAGTCATTCTTTTATACATGTAATTAATTGCTGGAGCCTATAATTACCCAATACTGTCATCTTGTGTCTTTTATCGGAACTGCAGTACTTATTGCAGTTTTGGTTGAATACAATGGGATTGCTCCACTTAAATCAATAGAAGCTCCTTTTCTTTTGTTTTTCTTATTTCGTTTTATTTAGGTTCATTTATGTTTATTTTAACCATATCTCCTCCCCTTAATATTGGTCTGATCTAAAGGTTTTTTGATTATATTAGGTTCACTTCTTTTAACGAATACAAATTGAGCGATTCCTGATAAAAATCGAAACTATACGCTCATAGTCCAAAAATCTACAGGTTCATGTTGTTTGCTCAGCCCTTAGGTAGCTGTTTTGTTTACAGTAGCTATACAATAATAAAATATCCTAAACAATTCCTCTGTTCAATTTTTCCTGATACAGATGAAAATGCCGTTTAAATCTTGGCTCCCTATGCTCTAAAAAATGTATTTTTTTGGTTTATTTTATTAACTTTTTTTTATTTTTACATAGGTAGCACAGACCTACATACTTGTTTCAACTAACGTGGCTACCCACCCTATGCCGTCATGTTTTTCCCCCACTCAGTTACTATGTTCCCTCTGACCATAGGGATCTTTCAAGTTTAACTTAAATGTGATTCCATGGTTTTTGCCATTGGATTTCTTATGCTTTTTTCGATTAAACTCACAAACCTTGTTTGTAATTTTCTTACACTGAGTTTTAGACCTGCTGGTTTAAATAAGTTTCATTGTCGGTTGGGAAATCCTTTTTTTCTCAACCCCATACAATTATTTTTTTATTATTATTATTTTTATTGTATTATTGTTATTGGCTGAACCAAAGATTTACTGAACCATTTCTAATGTTTTTATTTAGATATATATGGTACATTCCCCCCATTACGCCTAGAAATGCATAAGTTACAAAGAAAATTAATTTCTGCCAAATCCTTGTGCACATTGCTGAACTCGACTACACAAGAACAGTTCATGTATTATTTTAACTATCATTCTTTATGGCCCTCATTTTCTGAGGATTCCCTGATCCATAAAAATATACAATGACTATCACGGTAGTATCACATAATGTTCAGGGTTTCAACTCCCCAAACAAAAGGAAAAAAGCCTTTGTACAATATAAAAAAATTAATGCAAAAATAGTAATGCTGCAAGAAACCCATTTTATGAAAGACAATCACCCCACATTTTTCCATAAAGCATTTAACCAATCATTTTACACAACTACCTCCTCCAAGACCAAAGGAGTTGCTGTATTTTTTCACCATTCTTTTCCATTAGAGGTTCAGCAGGTTTACAAGGATCAGGACAGTAGGTTCATTATCATTAAATGTACCCATTCAGGCAGAGACATTACAATTGCCAATGTATACACACCAAATGATACTCAGTCCACCTTCTTCATACAATTTTTTAATACACTTCAACAATTTCACTCACCACATATTATTTTTGGCGGAGACTTCAATTCAGTACCCTAACCCAACCTCGACTACAGCAAACAAACCCAAATTCTAAATCTTTCTCAAAAACAACTACTTCACATATAAACGATCTACAGCTGATTGACTCTTGGAGAGCATTAAATGTTGGGGCACGTGAATACACCTTCTACTCACATCCATATGACTCATACTCATGTATTGATCACATATTTTGTACCCCAATAATTTTAGCAAAAAGACAAGACGCTACCATACTTCCCTGTTCCTGGTCAGATCATCATATAGTCACTCTTAGTACCCAATTTATTGGCCTCACCTCTACCCCCTACTCATGGAGACTTAATGAATCCCTATTAACAAATCCCACCCACCAACATGAAATTGCATTAGAAATAAAAGAACATTTTTTACTTAACTCAACACCAGACATTTTCCCATCTATGCCTTGGCTAGTGCACAAAATGGTTCTAAGAGGTCACCTTATCAAACGAGCAGCCCAATGTAAAAGATTTAAATGGGAAAAAATCCACTCTATCATTAAAGACCTCAATAACCTATACAAAATTCATACAAACACTCATGACCCTGATATCTTTAAAGCAATTTCCCAAAAACGTAATTAATTAGACTCACTACTTACGTTCAAAGCTGAAAAAGCACTTAGATGGTCAAAAGCAATTTTTTTTTTATCTAGCAATACTTACTCCACAATTTTCACACATAAACTTAATCAATCCATTAAACCCACCCATGTTTATAAACTCAAAATAACTCCAATCAAATAATCACCCATCCACAAGAAGTACTTTCCATTTTCAAAAATTTCTACTCAAATTTACTCTCGGCCCCATCCTCATCGATCCCCCTTGCAGCACTTTCTTGGCTGGATAAACCTCCATTTCCTAAACGTACTCAAACACAAATAGACAATTTAAACGCCCCCTGTACAGAAAACAAGCTACTTATAATAATTAAATCTCTTAAGAAAAACTCCGCTCCTAGCCCGGACGGATTCTCCTCCTTCTATTACAAACAATATTATGTTAATACAGAACTTAACAAAATTATATAATAACATTCTAAAAGGAGATCAATTCCCAGAAGAGATGTTACATGCGAATATGCCCTTCATCCCAAAACCAAACAAAGACCACACATTACCACAAAACTACAGACCAATCTCAGTAATAAGTAACGACCTTAAAATATTTAGCAGACTCTTGGCAAATAGATTAGCATTAATAATCCCCTCCTTAATTTCCCCCTATCAATCAGGTTTCATTCCGGGTAGACAAATCACAGACAATATAAGGCTAGTTACAAATGTTATTCAAGATGCCAATATTAACACCAAATCAGTCCTTTTACTTAGCTTAGATATCAACAAAAGTTTCGATAGCGTGTCCTGGAACTTTCTAGATATAGTTTTAAATAAATACGGTTTTAAAGGAGGATTCACCCATACATTTCATGCTCTTTATCATAACCCATACACTAGAATAAGATTACCAGGTTGCAATTCAGACTTTTTAAAAGTCGGCAGAGGCACACGTCAAGGCTGCCCCCTCTCCATTACTTTCCGCTCTAGCGATTGAGCCCTTAGCAACAACAATCCTACTAAACCCGGTTATTAAAGGCTATTTAACAAACAACGACACATATAAATTAACCACTTAACAACGGCCCATAGCCGATTAACGGCTTCAGGGCGGTTGTTTAACTCTGAGAGGCCGTTAATTAACCTGCCATGACTGCAGTACCCCCCAATACTCTGTAGTACCCTGCCATTACTCTGCAGTACCCCCCAATACTCTGTAATACCCCCCAATACTCTGCAATACCCCCCAATACCCGCCAATACTCTGCAATACCCGCCAATACTCTGCAATACCTGCCAATTCCCCCGCCAATACTCTGCAATACCATGCCATAAATTGCCATATAAATTGCCTTGTAATAGGAATAAAAGTGATCAAACATTTATTTTTGGGGAAAAAAACTAAAATAAATAAAGTAAAATGAACAATAAAAAAAATAATAATTTAAAGCGCCCCTGTCCCCATGTGCCTGCATACAGAAGCGAACGCATATGTAAGCCCCTCCCACATATGAAAACTGTGTTCAAACCACACATGTGAGGTATCGCCGTGAACGTTAGAGTGAGAGCAATAATTCTAGCCCTAGACCTCCTCTGTAACTCAAAACATGTAACCAGTAAAAAAAAATTAAAGCGTCGCCTATGGGGATTTTGAAGAGTGACATGTTCGATATCTATTTACTCAGCGTAACTTCATCTTTCACTTTATGCAAAAATTGGGCTGTTTACTGTTTTTTTTTTAGCACAAAACTGTTTTTTCCCCCCAAAAAAGCGTTCGAAAAATTGCTGCGCAAATACTGTGTGAGATAAAAATTTGCAATGACCACCATTGTATTCTCCAGGGTCTTTGCTAAACAAAAATATATCATGTTGGGGTTCTGTGTAATTTTCTAGCAAATAAATGATGATTTTTACATGTAGGAGAGAAATGTCAGAATTGTCCTGGGTGCTCCAGAACGCCTGATGGCACTCCCTGCATGTTGGGCCTCTGTATGTGGCCACGCTGTGTAAAAATCTCACATGTGGTATCGCCGTACTCGGGAGTAATAGCAGAATGTATTTTGGGGTGTAATTTGTGGTATGCATATGCTGTGTGTGAGAAATAAACTGATATTATGACAATTTTGTGGGAAAAAAAAAGGAAAAAAACTCTTGATTTTGCAAAGAATTGTGGGAAGAAATGACAACTTCTAAAAACTCATCATGCCTCTTACTAAATACCTTGGAATGTCTTCTTTTCCAAAAAGGGGTCATTTGGGGGGTATTTGTACTTTTCTGGCATGTTAGGGTCTCAAGAATTGAAATAGGCCGTCAGTACTTCAGGTGTGATCAATTTTCAGATATTGGCACCATAGCTTGTGGACTCTATAACTTTTACAAAGACCAAATAATCTCCACCAATTTGTACTTATTTTTACCAAAGATATGTAGTAGTATAAATTTTGGCCAAAATTTGTGAAGAAAAAATTACAAATCTGCTAAATTTTATAACAGAAACGAAGAAAAATTAATTTTTTCACAGAATTTTCGGTCTTTTTTTCTTTTATAGCACAAAAAATAAAAAACTGAGAGGTGATTAAATACCACCAAAAGAAAGCTCTATTTGTGGGAAAAAAAGGACAAAAATTTCATATGGGTCCAGTGTTGCATGACTGAGTAATTGTCATTCAAAATGTGAGAGCACCAAAAGCTGAAAATTGGTCTGGTTATTAAGGGTGTTTAAGTGCCCAGTGGTCAAGTGGTTAAGCATGTATGCAGACGACATGATCCTCTTTCTCACACAACCAAATATCACCCTACCGAACCTTCTACAGACACTTAACACTTTTGCATCTTTATCAGGACTGACAGTAAATGTCTCCAAATCTATTGGTATGCTGATTAATAGCCCACCATCCCAATTAGATTCATTACGCTCTTCATTTGATTTATCCTGGTCACTAGAATCACTCCTTTATTTAGGCATTTTCTCACTCCTAATATCAATGATTTATCTTCCAAAAACGACATACCCTTAATAAAGAAATTAAGATTGACTCTAAAAATGTGGAAATCATTTAAAATATCATTCCTGGGCAGAATCACAGCAGTTAAAATGACCATTTTACCAAAAATATTATACCTATTCAGAGCACTCCCAATTAGACTAAACAAAATAATGATCACTAAATTCCAGACAGAAATTAATAAATATGTATGGCTGGACTCTCACCCACGTTTATCTAGACTGGTATTATATAAACCACAAAGAAGTGGAGGACTTGGCCTCCCGGACCTTTGGCTATACTATTTGTCTGCCAGATGGTCCCAAATGGCTCAATGGCATATATTCAACTCTAAGCCCTTGTACACACGGTCTAAGAATCCGTCGGAATGTGTCCTATCGGACCGTGTCGTCGGATAATCCGACTGTGTGTGGTATGCATTGGACTGATTCCGTCTGAATCTCCGTCGGACCCAATTTTCCAACATGTTGGAAATATTTCCCGACCAACTGGGCCGGTCGGACCTAATCTGATCACGTGTAGAGAATTTTGATCAGACCAAGTGCCACGCATGCTCACATTCAAATTCTGACACGGAAGTGCTCGTTCAGGTAAAACTACTGCTCATAAGCGATATAGCACATTCGTCACGCTGCATTGTTAAAAATTCTTTCATCAAGCGCATTCTCTTGTTCTTTACAATGCTGCAAGAACGAACTTCTTTTGATACTCAGTCACACACACTTCTCCCAAACGGATTTCATTACTCTTTTTTAACCATTTCAGCAATACAATTTTAGTTTGCGTCACATCTACACAATTTTAGATTCGTTTTTTCTTTTTTGGATGTTTTTGTGATTTTTTTCTAAAAATCTCCTTTAAAGACAGTTTGCTAATTTCTCCATTTTTTTTTATTTTGTGTGTAAACTTACAACAACAACATTATTCTATTTTTTAGATTTTGTTTTTCTTTTTTAATCTACAGGAGGTTGTTTAGTGTTGGCACCCCTTGTTATTTATTTCACTTTGTTTTTTGGAAATGTACCTGCCTGCTCACAAATAAACTGTCCTTTTGGAAGGAAAACACATACGCAAGTATTTCATCCAAACAAAAAATACCTTTATTTTGGTGTCAGTAACAGATAAAGAGGGAGGCAGCAATGTCGAAACTGGGGAGATTCGTGAAGCCTTGGGCCCCCAGGGCACACATCAGCTATTTCAACGCAAAAATTGGTGGCCTGAGGAATACATATCTGAGGGAGAGAACTCTGGTCCTGAAGTGCTTGAAACCCAGAACAGCAGCAGATGACATCTATGTTCCCAGGCTGTGGTACTACAACAGGCTGCATCTTCTGTCAGACCAGACTGAACCCAGGTCATCACTCTCTGGTCTTCCTTCCACGCTTCCTTCCAGGCTGTGGCTGTGGTGCTGGAGATGTGGCAGAAGGAGGAGGAGGAGCAGGGCCATGGGCCAAACGACACAAGTGTGTTTCTGGTGTCATTTGGCCCAACAGACCCGTGTTGAGGGTTTGTAGAATAACCTGCTCACACAAGATCTGTTGCCCCTGCTCCATTTTATCAAGCTTGCATGCAACCAAGGCGGCAAAGGCCTCTTGGTAGGTGGGTTTGGCTTGGAGTGCCGCAGAAGCCTTACCAATCAGCCTCAGGGCCGACTCCTCAACATTCCCCCCCTTTCTCGCCCTTCTGCGTGGAAGGAGGAGGGGAGGGACCTGGCATTCGGTGAGGCTCCTTTGGCTGCCCACCGCCTGGCTGCCGATTACCCCTGCCTCCTCCTGGCTGCCACTTTCCACAGCCACCTCCTGGCTGCTGCATTCCACACCCTCCTGGTCCTGGCTGAGGTCTTCCTGTGTATGAAAAAGGGACATAGTTTTAGTTTTTGGTTCATCAAACACACACAATTTTCACATCAACACTGTTGCAAATTTTTAACCAATCGAAAAGACTATCATTCTGAGCCCAGCATTTTTCTTTCTTGTCCCAAAGGTTTTGGCCACTACTGTCTATTGATATGTGAAACACTTTATAAACTCACCAATTAGGGAGCAGAAATCAAGTTAACATCATTCATTTTGACTACACAAATATGTACAACAATACTATACCTGGCTCAAGCTGGGCTCCTCCAGTTCTTCCTGAGTGGAAGGCCCAGGTTGGGCGTCAGAAGACTCATCAGGTGTGGAATGTAGCATAGAAGGACGCGTAGAAGGAAGAGTAGAGAGGCATTCTCTGGCCTCAGCCTGGTCTGCCAGAAAATGCATCCTGTCATAATACCACAAGGTGGGGACATAAACCTCAGCTGCTGAAGCTCCAGATTTCATGGACTTCAGCACCTTATTCCTCTCCTTCAGATATGTACTCCTGAGCTTCCCAATTTTCTTTTTGATATATTTGTCATCTGCCCTGGGGACCACCGGCTTCACAAACTCAACTAGTTCCAACATTGCTGCCTGCCTCTTTTGTCTGTTACTATACAGAGGGTGTGTTGTTTGCCACAGGATGGGCATGTCTCTGTATGTATCGATGAACAGAGGGAGGAAGCTATAGTCATTAAACCCGTCCATAATGTCTGCAAGACACAACACAAGACAAACCCTAATGTCAGGCTAAACTCCACTAATGCAGGCCTCAATCTAGAAGCAGTGTAGCCTAGTGATGTACCAAGTTCAAAATGTTACCTTCGTTTGCGCGTTCGTCGCCTCAGCTTCTCCCTCTGTTCACAGATCGTACGGACGACACACGCATGTTGCGTTTTATATACAGTCCGCATGCGTGCAACTCCGCCCGCCCCTGACGTTCTTTCCAGACTATTCCCCGCCCCTTCGCTTCTGGAGCAGTGGGGAGAGCACATGGCGGAGAGAACACAGGTGCGCACTAATATTTACACTAACGAGGAGGAGGGTGAGGAAAGTCCGGAGCCTGAAACGTCCCGATCCAGGAAGACAAGATTTAAGGCCGTAAATATGTCTTTTGGAGAGATGTTGGAGATGATGGACATATTGAACAGGACCGACTATGATGGAAAGTATGGACCTTACCCAAACCCAAATATCAGAAAGGCCAAGATCATGAATAAAGTTTTGAAGAGTCTTCTGCATAATTTTGGGGTACACCGATCCATGGATCAACTGAGAAAACGCTGGTCAGACCTGAAACTGAGGGAGCACGAGCAGTACATAAGGATCAAGCGTGTTCTTGACAAAAATAAGTAGTTGTCGTGTGTTCATATGATTATTATTGCTTGCATACTGCTCCATGTGCTTTGAGTTCATGTTGTGCATTTTAAAATGGCCACTTTCAAGTTCATGGTTTCATTAGTTTGTAGGAAACATTGTTCTTCAGGTAAGTATTCCAGCTGAACACAGTGTCCCCAATAATGTTATGACCTTGAAGCTCGGCAAAAATAAACAATTGAACAACACTTCCAAACAATTATTCATATTGTTAAATCTGCCCTCTGTGTGCTAATTCTTTATTTTTTTCCAATCTCATAGGGGAGAGAAGACTCGGCAAGTATGAGGACACAAGGGACCCCACCCCTCACAAAGAAGGACAACTTCCAAAAGCACAAACAGAGGAGAAGGAGGAAGGAGAGATCGTGGAGGTTGGGCAAATTGTCCCCACAGCAGGTGAGTGTGGGAGAACACAGCTTCCGGTAAGCTCATTAATGTATGTCACCATATTTATATTACATGGTGTTTTTTTATTGCTTTGTTTTGTAGGTGATGTGGAAGAAAATTCCCGTTTTACCAGTGAAAGTGCCCAGATCGTGGAGATAATGGGGTGCAATCCGGATTGGGAACATATCCTGCAAAACATCAATGATGTAACTCAAAAATTGAAGAACATCATTGATGTTTTGGGGAGAGTGTGAAACACCCAAAACTAGATAGGGTCTTTTTTGGAAATTTTAAAATCAAAATGTTGTATTTCTCCAAATTCGACATTTGGAAGATGCAAAGAGTGTGTAAACATGCATTATCTCCCATCATGGGGGGATCAATGTACTTGTTTTGTGTAAAGTGTCTGAGATGAAGGGGTTGCAGCCCCAAAGCATGTACATTGATCCCCCATGATGGGAGATAGCACATGTTGACACACTGTGTGTATCTTCCAAATTTGGATTTTTCAGGGGTGAGACCCCATGTGATGAAGGCAATATCAGCCCAGTTTGTACATACTCATGTCTGATATTGTCTTCACTTTTCAAAGTTGAACTTTGTAAGTTCCTGTGTTCTGTATTTTACAGTTAGATACATGCCCAATTTCTTTTTAAACTCTGTTTTAGAAACACACTATTTCTTGGTTGGTTGTATAAACATTTTCAAAACGCACACGTGAATGTGCTTGTATTAAAAACAATTATCAACAATGTGTGGCTTCCTTTTTCATGGCAACAAAAATGTATTTGGAGTACAATTTGAGTTTGTGCTGAGAAGGAGTGTGATTTACTAAAGTCAACTCCACTTTGCACTCCAAGTGCAGTTTCAGGTGTACTTTTGAAGTGCACTTGGAGGACTTAGTGGATGTGCCTTTAATAAAAAAACACCTACAGTGATGTGTAAATTTTTACAATCATGCCATTTTCCTGCCATGGTGCTGAAAATTAGCACGATTTTGGTCAGTAATGCACTACATACATTAGTTACCAAAAAAGAAGGTGTGTGTGTAGCAGACCCACAACATAATAACATTATCTTAAGAAGAGTCTGTCCCCTCATCTCGCTCTGAACTTGGGTTTGCACCGTTGGTGAAAAAAGGCACAACTTGAAAAAACCTAATTATACCTAGGAGACACCAAAAACCAAGCCAAGCAGTAAATGAAGGAGTTTCAGATCCAAATTTATTTTTAAAATGCCACTCAGGCATTGTCTGGCATATCAATGGCCCCCCTACCCACAAAGTCGTCCATGTATTGGGTTCTAACATCACGGGCGCTTTGGGGGGGCAAGCCAGGATGAGCATGTTGAAGTCCCGTGAGGTTATTCGCGTTTTCCATCAAGTCTGCTTCTTGTTGGCCAACTGAGACCGCATAGTTCACAGAAACTTTTTTCAAATAATTGTGAAGAACACAGCACGCCAGCACTATGTGTTCAGTTTGTATTCCGCCATGTGAATAGGCGTAAGAAAAAGGTGGAACCGGATGGCCAGTATACCAAAAGTGTTCTCCACCACTCTTCGGGCTCTGGACAGGCGGAAATTAAAAATCCTCTGCTCTGGGGTGAGGGTCCTCATGGGGAAAGGACGCATCAGATGGTTCCCCAGGGCAAACGCCTCATCCACGACGAAGACGAATGGGAGTCCTTCCTGATTCTCCTCTGGGGGTGGCAAGCCCAGACTGCCACTCTGGAGACGCCAGTAGAACTCTGTCCGTGCAAAAGACTCCACCATCCGACATCCATCCATTTTGCCCCACGTCCACATACAAAAACTCATATGTCGCAGACACCACCACCACCACCACCGCCAACATCACGATACTATGAAACCCCTTATAATTATAATAGTACGACCCCGAGTTGGGTGCTGGGATGATGCGGACGTGCTTCTCATCTATTGCTCCTCCACAATTGGGAAAGACCCAACGACTGGCAAAGTGGGAGGCCACAGTCTGCCATTCCTGTGGCGTTGAAGGACACTGTGGAGTGAAACAAGACCAAAAATTATTAATTTGACCAATCAACATTACAAGCAGATTACACACAAATATTTTGTGACAAAATTAGTCAAACATTTTGCGAACTGAGTATTTAAAGCCTAAAGTCTAATGTCCCCTTATGAGAGTCATCACCCCCCCATCCCCCCCATCTGATGGGCCCTTGCTAAAAAATGAGGGGGATGTTTAGGACAGGTAACCCTCTCCACTTGATTGAGAGCTGAATGGCTAAATAATGTGTGCTACTTTGGGAAGCCCCTCCTTAGTTACACTATTGGCAGCCCACGGGACAGGTAAGAAGTGTCATAATAACAAAAATGAACCAAAATGTAAGCACTTTTTGACATTCTGCTATTACATATCCAGATAATTAATAGGTTAAAACCCCAAAAAAAAAACATTTGAAAGTATTGAGGCAGGCCCTTGCACTACATGCTTAGGTGAATTCATCCATAAATGTGAGCATCAAAAAGGTAGGTATAGTGTGTATTGAGTTTGGTAAAGTCAGCAGATAGAGGATTGCTATCAACTGAGCTAGCAGTTGGGGGAAGGGGGGTTCCTAATGAGTTTGACACAACCCCCCCCCCCCCCAAAAAAAAACACTCTGCATGAATTGAAGCACACACATCACATTTGTAGACATTTTAGGGTAAAGCAATACTATGGAGGTGACAAAAGACATTGTTAAGTGACTAGACTATAGTTTTATGGGCCAAGAAGAGCATGGTGGGGAAGTTAGTGAGGCAAATATGCCTGAGGACAAAAGGGCAGAGCATATAAATTAGAGCATATTGCAATGATGGAAATTAGGGAATGAGGAATGAAATGCAAGACATTAGCAATCATGAAATACATAGAATGTGATGTTAAAGGATAAAATTTACCTTCATATAGTCCTTCTGCAGGACCTGAATGATGGCAGAACAGGTCTCTGGAATAATGATCCCCAGAGCCTGGGGGGAGATGCCTGTAGAGAACTTGAGGTCCTGAAGGCTTCTCCCAGTCGCCAAGTAGCGCAACGTGGTGATGAGCCTCTGCTCCGGAGTGATGGCTTGCCACATGCAGGTATCCTGCCTGGTGATATAAGGGGTCAGCAAAGCCAGCAGACGGTGAAAAACGGGGTCCGTCATCCGGAGATAATTCCTGAAATCATCAGGATTATTCTCCTGGATCTCACGGAGCAAAGGCATGTGCGAGAACTGGTCCCCGTGTGGCCCCCCCCAAAGCACCTTGTCCCCATGTTGATGAGGACAAGAGCCTCTTCCCGACAACCCTGGCCGTTGGTTGTCGGGGTCTGCGGGCGGGGGGCTTATCGGAATCCGGGAGCCCCCTTTAATAAGTATGTGAATGAGTATGGGGTACAATGTACCCCTACCTATTCACCTGTGAAAAAAAATGTAAAAAGAAAACACAACACACAAGGGGTAAAATAGTCTATTGCACAGCTCCGGGGGTCTTCCGTCTTCGGGGGTCTTCTCGCCGGACTCCTCCGCTATCTTCTGCTAGCTCTTTTACTAGCGGAGGAGTCCGGCTTTCTTCTTCGCCGCCGCCCTCTTCTTCCAACTTCGGGGGGTCTTGTCCCCCTTCTTCGGTTCTTCTTGCCGGGCCACCGCTTCTTCTTCCAGCTCTTTTACTAGCGGTGGCCCAGTCTTCTGCTGCCGCCATTGCCGCCGCCACCTTCCGTTCTTCTTCTGGAGACGTTGACTCGATGCTCTCTCCAGCCGCAATGCCAGGGACGCGGTGCACGACGACTTATATAGGGACAAGGGGCCGGGTCACCGGTTGATGTCACATGGTGACCCCGCCCCTTTATGATGTCACAGTCCCGAAGGATCATAAAGGGCGGGGTCGCCACGCACCGCGTCCGTGGCATTGCGGCCGGAGAGAGCATCGAGTCAACATCTCCAGAAGAAGAAGAAAAAGAAGAACGGAAGGCGGCGGCGGCGACGGCAATGGCGGCAGAAAACCGGACCACCGCTAGTAAAAGAGCTGGAAGAAGAAGCGGTGGCCTGGCAAGAAGAACCGAAGAGGGGGACAAGACCCCCCGAAGCTGGAAGAAGAGGGCGGCAACGAAGAAGAAAGCCAGGCTCCTCCGCTAGTAAAAGAGCTAGCAGAAGATAGCAGAGGAGTCCAGCGAGAAGACCCCCGGAGCTGTGCAATAAACTATTTTAACCCTTGTGTGTTGTGTTTTTTTTTTTTACATTTTTTTCACAGGTGAATGGGTAGGGGTACATTGTATCCCATACTCATTCACATAGGGTGGGTGGTGCTATCCGGGGGCCCCTTATTAAAGGGGGCTCCCGGATTCCGATAAGCCCCCCGCCCACAGACCCTGACAACCAACGGCCAGGGTTGTCGGGAAGAGGCCCTTGTCCTCATCAATATGGGGACAAGGTGCTTTGGGGTGGGGGGGCCGCACAGCCCCCCCTTCCCCAAGGCACCCCCCATGTTGAGGGCACGCGGCCTGGTACGGCTCGGGGGGGGCACTCGCTTGTCCCCACCCCCTTTCCTGACCGGCCGGGCTGCATGCTCGGATAGGGGTCTGGTATGGATTTTGGGGGGACCCCACGCCGTTTTTTTTGGCGTAGGGGATTCCCCTTAAAATACCTACTGGATCTAAGGGCCTGGTATGCCGAGAAGGCATGCAGGTGTCATGAGTGAGGCGACATTATAGCCACTCTCTCGCTCTCTCTACTATAGGAGAATGACATTTTCCTATTGCAGCCAGCACGAGAACCAGCGCAATGAGATCGCGCTGGTTAGAGAAGCCTGTCGCCGGAAACCAGCGTGACAGTATCGCGCTGGAAACACAATATCGGCGGCACCTACTGTATATGGAAACAGAAAATTTTGCCTCTGAGATTTCAAATAGTAATATACAGCTAACCTTACACAACTGTCTCTTATTTGCCCCTGTCTCCAGTCTTTCCACTTATAATATGAGATTGATACATACAATTTGTGTCGCAATTCATTGGTTAATAGTATTCCATTGGAAATCCCAATCCACTCCTTTGAAACATCTAAAAAACTGAATTAACAACATTAATCTTATGGAAAAGATATTCCATATCACACAGAATACTATTTATATAATAAAAAATGGGACCCCTGTTTTAACCATTCCACCTCCTTTTTTTAATCCTGTCTGAAAATGTATGTCTCATAATGGGCAGTCTGAATCTCATTTATTGCACTATTATAGTTCTCATCCAAATCTTAGGCCGCGTACACACGGGCGGACTGTTCGCCCAACCTTGTTCGGCAAACAGTTTCATCAAACAGTCCGCTCAAAATTTGCATGAGCGGACTTGCCCACACACGAGCGGACTGTTTGACGAACAAGGTTGGGCAAACAGTTCGCTCAACTTTTGAAATGAACTGACTCGCCCACGTAAGGCGGAGGCAAATCCGCCCATTTCGAGCGCGTGTACAGGTAGGCGGGGCCCGCGAAGGAGACGTCGCGGGCTCTGCCGCCTGGAATGGGCTTAAAGGGGAACCCCAACGCCGAAAAAAATCGGCGTGGGGGTTCCCCCCAAGTCCACACCAGACCCTTGTCCGAGCACGCTACCCGGCCGGCCAGGAAAGGGGGGCGAGCGAGCGCGCCCCCCCTCCTGAGCCGTACCAGGCCGCGTGCCCTCAACATGGGGGGTGCCTTGGGGAAGGGGGGGCCGCGCGGCCCCCCCACCCCAAAGCACCTTGTCCCCATGTTGATGAGGACAAGGGCCTCTTCCCGACAACCCTGGCCGTTGGTTGTCGGGGTCTGCGGGCGGGGGGCTTATCGGAATCCGGGAGCGCCCTTTAAGAAGGGGGCCCCCGGATACCGGCCCCCCACCCTATGTGAATGAGTATGGGGTACAATGTACCCCTACCCATTCACCTGTGAACTAAAGTACAATAAAAAACACAACACAGAGAAAAAATATTTTATTGCACAGCTCCGGGGGTCTTCCGTCTTCGGGGGTCTTCTCGCCGGACTCCTCCGCTATGTGTGTGTAGCTCTTTTGCTAGCGGAGGAGTCCGGCTTTCTTCCTCCCCGCCGCCGGCCTCTTCTCCCGACTTCGGGGGTCTTGTCCCCCTCTTCGGTTCTTCTGCCGGGCCACCGCGCCTGGTCCGGTGGCCCGGTCTTCTGTCGCCGTCTTCCGTTCTTCTGTCGCCGCCTTCGGTTCTTCTGCCGGGCCACCGCGCCTTCTTGTAGCTCTTTTACACTCGACGAGCTCTCCGGCCGGAATGCCAGAGCCGCGCTGTGCGGTCACTTATATAGTGACAATGGGGCGGTGTCACATGGTATATGTCACATGGGTTGGTCACATGGTGACCCCGCCCCCTTACGATGTCATAGTCCCCATGTGACATCAACCCATGTGACCAACCCATGTGACATATACCATGTGACACCCCCCCATTGTCACTATATAAGTGGCAGCGGAGCGTGTCCCTGGCATTCCGGCCGGAGAGCTCGTCGAGTCAACATCTCCAGGAGAAGAAGAAGAACAAGAAGAAGAACAAGAACGGAAGGCGGCGGCGGCGACAGAAGACCGGGCCACCGCCTGTAAAAGAGCTACAAGAAGGCGCGGTGGCCCGGCAGAAGAACCGAAGGCGGCGAGGGCACGCCTGTTGAGGGCACGCGGCCTGGTACGGCTCAGGAGGGGGGGCGCGCTCGCTCGCCCCCCTTTCCTGGCCGGCCGGGTAGCGTGCTCGGACAAGGGTCTGGTGTGGACTTGGGGGGAACCCCCACGCCGATTTTTTTCGGCGTTGGGGTTCCCCTTTAAGCCCATTCCAGGCGGCGGAGCCCGCGACGTCTCCTTCGCGGGCCCCGCCTACCTGTACACGCGCTCGAAATGGGCGGACTTTCCGAGCGGGAACAGTCCGCTCATTTCGAAAGTACAGCGGACAAGCCCACACACGGGCGGACTGTTCGCTCAAACACAGTTTCAGCGGACAGTTTTTCGGAATTTCCGAAAGACTTTGTCCGTCCAACTGTCCGCTGAAACTGTCCGCTGAAAGCCCACACACGAGCGGACTGTCCGCCCAAACACTGTTCAGCGGACAAGGTTGGGCGAACAGTCCGCCCGTGTGTACGCGGCCTTACACTAAATCTAGTCACTAACTATGGCAATATATATTCATCGATTTTGCACACAATTTTTATGAAAATTCTCTATGTATGACTTGTTATTTTTTGTAACTATTATGTTATATCTATACATTCTCTCTGTTCTGCATTTTGTACCAAATAAAAATAGTTTGTAAACAAAAAAAAAGTTAGCAGCTGCAATCGTTGTAGCTGCTGACTTTAATTTTTTTTTTTTTTAACGGGAACCCCTCTTTAAGCAATTCCTTTTCTGAAGCTGGTAGCTGGATTCCTAAACTCATTTTTTCCATATAGATCTGCAGGCAAAAAAATCAAAATACTATAGCAATCTACTATGTTTTGAAGTAGAATTGCAATTTTCCAAAACTCTCACCTACCTCCAGAGAGAGATTGCCCCATCACCATTTTTCTCCCAAGTGTATGTACACAGTTTCTCTAGTCCTTTTGGGTCATCATTTGTTAATGAAGACAGTTCAAGGACAGGACTAGTCATTCTCATAATGAGGCACAACTTAATAAACCAGCCTTTCTCAACCTTTTTACCATGAAGGAACCATTGAAATAACTTTCATATTGCTGGGAAAAAAAACAGCAAAATCAATATACTGTATGTACAGCTCATGGGACATTAGCATGATCATACAATATAATATTGCATAAAATAATAAAGAATGTGACCTACCATCCAGATTGAAACAAACATTGTCTAACACCCTTAGCTTAGCTAATAATTGGGAAGCAAATCTATCCTTGGTTCACTCTCTCCTCTCCCCTTATTTTTTGTATATGTATAAGCAATGTAGATAATACATGTACTGCTGAATATGTGGATGTAAGTATAAGTGAATGATTCAACACGTTAGCACTTTATTTTTATACACAATTCATGAGGAAACGCAGCAAATATCAGATTATTATAACACAAGGGTAAATTCCATCAATTCTGCAGTATCCTTAATTTGGGCAAACTTCAATTTGTTTTTATTTTCACATTCACAGCAAATCTTGTGTTATTAGCCCTAAAAGTCTTTGGGGGTTATTTACGAAAGGCAAATCCACTTTGCACTACAAGTGCAAACTACAAGTGCAAAGTGCACTTGAAATTGCACTGAAAGTACACTTGGAAGTGCAATCGCTGTAGATCCAAGGGGGACATGCAAGGAAAAAAATGTGTAATGCCATGTGCTCAGTGTGCAACGACTTATATAGGCATGGGGCAGGGTCGCCAGGTGATGTCATCCGATGACCCCACCCCTTATGATGTCACAGTCCCGGGGCACGATAGGCACTGACATTGTATTAATGACACTGGCAGGGAAGAGGTAAACATCAGGGGTGATCAAGGGGTTACATCAGGAGCAATCAAGGGGCTAACTGTGTTCCTTAGGTGTGTTTACTAACTGTATGGGGGATGAGCTGCCTGGGATAACACAGACATCCATCTACCTGCATAGCAGAAAGACAAGATCTCAGTGTAATCCCCTGTCAGTAACTCCCAAGTTAGACTATCCCTCACATACACTACAAATACAGAGTCCTGAATATGTGTGTGCATGCCCGTATGGCACCAGTAACTTCAGTCCCCTGGAAGAAAGATGAGGCCTTGGATCTTCGGCTAGCCACTTTAGTTGGTGCATTTAAACTCCTGAATAGCAGGGCCAAACAACACACCTGGCCCAGATTATCAAGTAAAAAATGCAGGATCTTCCTCAGCAAGGTGAAAGGACTTTCTGTATACAGTGTCTCTGTATCTGAATGGCCTTATGTCCTGTGGCACTACAGGTGTCAGCAAGGTGACTAAGAGCAATGATGTCTGTATACAGTGTTCATAAAGTTGGATGGGCAAAGTAAAACAACTCTGTCTGTGTGCAGTGTCCTTGTTTCTTGCAAATAGGCAAGTGCCCCCTCTCCAAAATCCTGTGGTCAGGGCCAAACGAACGTCCTGGAAACAGGCAGGCTCTTCTGGTGACCTGACTGGTCCCCTCACACTGGAACGCTTTACCACTGTCAATGCAGGTGCGCCTGGATGTGCACATCTCTCAGGCTGGATGTCTCTGACCGGCTGTGGAGCTTGTACATGAGCTGTGGACTGACCCAGGAGGCAATACCTCTCCCCTGAGTTCAGTCTCTTCTCCTGCCTTGTGGTAACTGAAAATCTCCTCAGATCAGCAGGATGGAGTCTTTAGTTCCTTTGCCCCCAGAGCATGCTGGCTCTTGTAGTTCCTGCCCCATACAAAGTTATGGTTACGTTTGTGATAGGGACTACATATCCCAGAATCCTTTGCAGCTGCTCTTGCTTGTCAAAGTCGTGCTGATTGGCTCCTGTAATTGCTCCTATAATTGGCTTCCCTCCTCCTTCCAATAGGGACACAGGGGAGGGTGCAGAGTGAGCAGCCCTGTGTGAGTCAGTGAGGAGGAAAAAAGGAGGGGGAGAAAACCACCGCAGACACTGGCAGTTTATCTTTCTCTCTCCCTCACAGGAGAGCCTGTGTACTTGCGGCAGCAAGGTGCAGGAGAAAGACGGGGCACCGGCTACATAGATTAAACCACTTAGCAACCACCTCCTATAGATTTACTGCTACAGGGCAGCCACTGAGAATTACATATATATGTGTATATATATATATATATATATATATATATATATATATTTATGGTGAAGAGCCCTCTGACCGATACGGACAAGGATGATAGACAAGGACAACATAAACTCGCTACCTGAAATGGACCTGAAAGTGTGCCCTGGTCTAACGTACGGTATACCAAAATAAGGGGGCATACCCTAAAATGAAATGAATATGAAATGGGTGAAATGAGTACTCATATGAGGAGTATGCTAGAGTGAAGGCCTGATAAAAGGGGACGGGTGGGCGGGTATCGCGCACCGGAACCGACAAGGAAGATGGGCGGACGGCAGGTTATATACACCACCGGGCTCCTCCCATAATTTCAGGCCACCATACTGGCCTTTCTATTTATGGTGAAGAGCCCTCTGACCGATACGGACAAGGATGATAGACAAGGACAACATAAACTCGCTACCTGAAATGGACCTGAAAGTGTGCCCTGGTCTAACGTACGGTATACCAAAATAAGGGGGCAAAACACTCAGGTAGGGGATGCATTTTATTGAACCAAGATTGTTACTGGGTAAGTTTGACAAAGGCCTGAGCCATCTCAACTTGCGGATTGGGTACATAACGGGCAAAACAGGAGGACTTCCATCTACCCAACTTTTTGATGACGTGGACCGGGACCCCTTGGCGGGAGGCTGTTGAAGCTGCCCCGATGCGAAACGAATGTCCCGAGTAGTGCGCAGGATTGAGGTGAAGGATGCTCAGGAGTATCCTGACATGCTCCATGAACTGGGCTGCGTTGAGAGGTTTGGAGTGAAAGGGGAGAAGTGGGCCAGTCCCTGGTTGATCGGCCAAAAGGGTCAGCAAGCGGGTGAGGACAGCGACCGGACACCAGCGGTTGTGGGTCTTATAGAGATGTATGTCCGTACCTGGGCCAAGCTGCTGTGTCTTTGAGACCGCTAAATGTAGGATGAAATGGTCCTCAAACCTTACTAGATGGTGTTTGCACAGCATACGTGCCGAGGGGCTACTGCAGGTAAATTCGCCTGGCCGCAAGAAGCCGTAGAAGGCCAGGTGTATGGCTGCTTGCAGGACGACACTGACATGGAGACCGAAAGGTGAGGAGGCCAGAATGTCTGACATGTCCCTGAATACTTCGCCCGTGATAGGCAGCCGTTTGATGCTGGAAACCGGCCGACGTTTCTGAATGCCGCGCATGAGTGCCCGGACGGCGTGACAGGTGAATAAGGAGGGCTTAGTAGGGTCCTGGAGGGACGTGAAGTGTTGTACCCCGGCCAAGTACAATCGGATTGTGTTGAACGATAATGCCAAGTCCGAATGGCAGTAGGAAAGGAAGGCAAGGACTTGCTTGACCCGGGAGGTCTCTGTATTGTGGGACGATATGAAGCGAGTAAAGGCCCTCCAGGCCGACTGATAGGCCTTGCGGGTATTGTCTGAGAGGGAGTGATCAATAAGTTGAGTCGCTGCTGACAAGTGCGGGGCTAATCCAATGTCAGTTGAGACCAGTCCGGGATAGCTGCAGAAGTTGGTCCGGCTCCGGGTACCTGATCAAAAAACGAAACAAAGTTAAAGCGGGAGAGGGCATCCGCCGCCTGATTAAATTTGCCGGGGACAAAAGAACAATGAAGGTTGAACTGAAACAATAATGAGAGCTGGGTCAGTCGCCGCAGGAAGGACATAATCTGTAGAGATCTGGACCTGCCTTTATTGACAATCTCCGCAGTGGCCAGGTTATCTGTAGAAAAGACCACCGTCTGGCCTGACCAGCTGCGGCCCCAGGTGTGTGCAGCGGCTACAATGGGATATAGCTCAAACAGGGAGGACGTCTCAGTGAAGCCAGGAATAGCCAGTATCTGTGGAGGCCAGGGGGCTGCGAGCCAGAGGTTGCCAAAAATAGCCGCAAAGCCCGTGGAGGCCGCTGCGTCGGTCACCACCCGAGGTGACAGGGCGGACACGGAGGGGACGAACAGGGACACTCCGTTCCAGGAGGACAGGAATTCCTCCCACATGGCTAGGTCTGCAATAGCCGCGGAATCCAGGTTGAGTACTTGCTCCGGGTCCTGAGAGTGGGATAATAAGGCCAGCAGGCGTGACACGAACGAGCGCCCCTGGGGGATGATGCGCATAGCAAAATTGAGCATACCAAGGAGGGACTGGAGCTGTCTCTTGGTACAAGTCCTGGCATGAGTAAAGTCCCTCAGGACCGTCCTGATGCGGGTCAGTTTATCCGGGGGAAGGCTGGCCTGCATGGTGTTAGTGTCTAGGCTGACCCCGAGAAAGGTGATAGCCTGCGACGGACCCTCCACCTTGTGCTCCGCAATGGGGACATTAAGGTTACCGAAGACTCCCCTCAACTTAGCCAGATCTTGTGGGGGAGAGCCGGGCGGCTCTATCAGCAGGAAGTCATCCAGATAATGAATGACTTCCCGACACTGGGCTACATGTAACAAGATCCAAGCAAGAGCCTGTGCGAAGGTGTCGAAGAGCCAAGGACTACTCTTGGACCCGAACGTGAGCTTAGTGGCAAAGTAGTACTGCTGCCTCCACTTGATTCCATGCCAGCACCAGAGGGAAGGATGGATAGGAAGAAGTTTAAAAGCATTTGAGATGTCGGCCTTGGAGAGCCAGGTACCTGTACCTGTCTTAAGAATGGCCTGGATGGCCATGTCTACTGATGCATATTTAAGGGAGAACTCCTCAGAGGGAATAAGGGAATTGAGACTGGGGACCGTAGAGGAATGAGGCGCTGACAAATCATAAACCAATCTGAGTTTATTAGAGAACTTGCCCTTGACAAGCCCAATAGGGCTGACTCGCCAGGTGACGAATGGGGGCTGTATGAAAGGGCCGATGACAAAGTCCTGATCTAGTTCAGATTGCAGCAGTTGGTCGATGGCAAGCTCATCCGTGGCTGCTGAGCGGAGGTTCTGGCACTCGTGTGTGACGTGAGGGAGAGAGATGAGTCCAGTGTGAAAGCCTTCCGTGAAGCCCTGGACGAGGAAGGTGGACAGTGAGGGGGTAGGGTGGCTGGATAGGTAGACGCTAAGCCACGACACATTGAGCCGGCTTAGTCAGGACCTTTTGAGCTGCTTGATCTCACACATGAGCCGGGGGTGAGCTCTATGACATTGGGTGCACACATGGAGCAGCCTACACTGGCTGAAATTACACGACCCACTGTTATAATTATTGCAGATCGAAGCACCGCCCATGGTTTTAACTGGGCGCCCTAGCTTATCGGTCTGTGGCGGGCGAGCTGGCACTTGCAGGCCCTGAGCGGCCCCCGAGGTAGATGGGCCGACGAAGGGCGGGGCTGCCACTGAGGTAGCGCACCAGGCCGCAGTATGTGTTGCTGACTGGCAGATTGTACACAGAGGGGACCGAAGCCCCGCGAAGTGGCGGCAGAACAGTTCTGTGTCCATTGTGCTCCAATCCGTAGGGGTCTGGAACTGGGAAAGCCTGGCGGCTGCTTTAGCGGAGAAGGATCGGTGGTAGTCATAAAAAGAAGATCCGCCGTATTTGTAGCCCAGGTCAACTACCACATGGAGGTACCGATCCAGCTCCTCCCTCCTGCCAGGGGAGGCCGAGCAAATGATGTCCCTCATCATGCCAAAAGCTAAGGTAAACTCAGTAACTGAGAGCTTCCTATCTAATCTGGAGTCCTTAGCTTTGAGGACCACTGATACGTCCCCCCAAGTATAGGCTTTATTCTCTGCCAGCTCATGAATTGAGATCAGCAAGGAAGCCAAATTGACGTCCTTTCCCTCTAAAATGTCCTTCCTGATGTTTGCTGACACCATATGCGATGGGAACACTATCGGTGCAGCTCCGGGGATACCTGCAGGAGGGCTCACAACTGGTAGGGACGCTGGTACAGGCGGAGAGACAGAGGGTTGGGTCTCGAGGAGGGCTACTCGGCCCTGCAGATCTGTCATCGAGGTCGTGATAGATGACACCAGGGTGTGGAGCTGGGAGATAGAAGAGGCGATGGAGCCTAAGGAGGCCTGCTGAGTAGAAGCCTCCACCGCCGCGGGAGGAGGAAACAGGAGCCGGAAAAGCTCTGCCTTTCTGGCTGTTGCTGGGAAGGGGACACCCCTGCGTCTTAGCTCGGCTGTTAGCCTGGGAATGGTCCAAGCTCTGAAGGCCCTTTGGCTGCCATTCTCTGAACCGGATGGAGACAATGGAGCCGTGAGGTCCTCGCTGCCGGCCTGGGACATGGTGGCGGAAATTGGGTCTGACGAGGCCACAAGCCCTCTGATGCGATTCTTTCTCCTAATACGGACCTATAAGGGGTGAGATGGATTACAACTGGTTGGAGACTCCTAAAGAAATACCTGTTTCAAAGAAGGCAGCTTTGCTGAAGGGCATTTCCCGCTAGATGATTATGCTTACCTAAGAAGGCACCGTCTGACCAGGTGCAGGCTGGACCTACTGAACTCGACTGACCTGAGGAGATGAAGGTGAAGTTTGTTTGAGACTCCCACCTGACGAAGGCTAGCTAACAGTGGAAGTGAGACGTCACACACGAGATAAACGACACCAAGGAAGGAAATAAATTTTCCTCTTTCCCACCCCCCTGAATCGCCCCCCCCCCCCCCTTTTTTTTTTTTTTTTCCCTTTTTTTTTTTTTTTTCCTTCCCCTCCTTTTTTTTTTTTTTTTTTTAGTGAAATGAGGCTGATGAGCAAGGCCCCCCGATAAGAATCCAACGTTGAAAAACCAACTGGACTAGAAGCGGGAAGTAACACGTGACCGTGAAATGAGTGAATCTGCCATGACAGAGATCCGAATCGCCATGCCACAAACTTGCGACCGAGCACGAAGCGGAACCTGGAGCATGTACTGAAATGAGGCCATTCCTGGGGCACGCCGGAACGAATTTGGTCCATGAACATGACTATTCGTACCGGAACGTGATAGGTGAAATGAAATGAAACCCATGACAAAGACTGGAATCAGACGACGAGCCCAAGCACCTAACAAATGAATCCCGTCTTTGGAGCATGTACTGAAATGAGGCGTAGCAGCTGGGCACACCGGAACGAATTGGTGCATCAAATAAATGCAACGAGATTCGAATCGGAGTGTAATAAGTGACAGAAATGATATCCCATGACAGAGACAAGATTCAACGACTGGACTGATGGTAGCAAATAATGAATCCGTCTCTGGCGCATGTACTGAAATGAGGCGTAGCAGCTGGGCACGCCAGAACGAATCGGTGCATAGTAACATGCGACAGGATTCGAATTGGAGTGTAATAAGTGACAGAAATGATATCCCATGACAGAGACAAGATTCAACGAGTGGACCGATGGTAGCAAATAATGAATCCGTCTCTGGCGCATGTACTGAAATGAGGCCATTCCTGGGGCACGCCGAGACGAATTGGTCCATGAACATGACTATTCGTACCGGAACGTGATAGGTGAAATGAAATGAAACCCATGACAAAGACTGGAATCAGAAGACGAGCCCATGCACCTAACAAATGAATCCCGTCTTTGGAGCATGTACTGAAATGAGGCGTAGCAGCTGGGCGCACCAGGACGAATCGGTGCATAGAGGAATGCGACAGGATTCGAATTGGAGCGTAATAAGTGACAGAAATGATATGCCATGACAAAGACAAGAATCAGGGACCGAGCGTGAACCTGCAAGTGATTCCGTCTCTGGAGCATGTACAGAAATGAGGCCGAACCCTGGGGCACTTCAAAGCGAATCGGTGCACCAGCGGTGCGACAGGATTCGCGACGGAGCGCGACTAGTGACAGAAATGATATTGGAGCAGCAGAAATGACTGGGACTGAAATGTTTGAACGAGGTGAAATGAGACACATAACATAATTGCAAGAAATGAAGAGACACATTCGAACTGGAGCAGAGCAGCGACACGTGCGGACTGATTGCCTTGTCGTAACAAGCAGTCGGCTGTGGGTCGAACGATTCGACCGCTACAATAGAAATGCACGGCAGTCGAACGGTTTCGAATGCCGTAGCTGCGAATGAATCGCCTGTCGTGGCGTAATCGAACGTGTCGAATGATGACAACGCCTACGTCGAAAGTAGCATACAGTGACAAGTGTACGAGGCCACCGAAACATTCGATATGACAGAACAGAGCGGCTTGTGCGTACAAGCAAAATAATGGTACATCGAAAACGTAATAAAAGAGGGTGCCGAAGCCCTACCTGCGACAGCCGGCCCGAGCGACAAATTCGATGGGTACAGCGACGACGAACCTACGGACGCTGATGGACGAGACGGGATTGTCGAATTGAAGACGAAAACGCGGGAACCGCCGAACAGGCTCGCTGCGTCTGATCTGGATAGTCGGCCCTTGATATCTGACGTGTCAGATATCGCGCACCGGAACCGACAAGGAAGATGGGCGGACGGCAGGTTATATACACCACCGGGCTCCTCCCATAATTTCAGGCCACCATACTGGCCTTTCTATATATATATAATTAGAGGGTCAGCCTGGGGCAGGGTTAAGAGGGGGTTAATTGAAGAAGGCAGGTACTACCCCTTCAGACCTGCTTATGGTCAGGTGTGCTGAAAGTGTCAGTGTGGAGTTGTTGAGTAGGAGAGAGAGACACAGCAGCACGCTGTGTGGAAACGCTCATTGCTGGATGGTGTACCTGCTGGGTGAGCGTACACCATAAAAAGACTGTAGCCCTGTTTGGAACCACTGTTACCTCTAAGCCTGTGGGCTGATGAACTTTGAGCTGTACCTGTGTGCACATCCGTGTGATAAGACAAGTCTGTGTTTTTTTTTTTTTTTGCTGTTTTGCTGAATAAAAGCCACTTTTATTTTACTGAACTGCCTCTGAGCCAGCTCTTCACCCCTCTGATCCCCCTACAATTGGTGGTGCGTGCATCGGGCAGTTTGAGGGGTCCAGTCTAATCCCATGTCCTGGGTTAAAGCTGCACAGACAGTGAAAGCTTCTGAACAAGCCATGGAGGATGTGCTTAAGCAGCTGGTACTGGCTAATGCACAAACACAGGCTTGGCAGGAGCAGATCCTGGTCCAGACAGTCGCTGTACAACAGGAAACAAATCGCTTACTGAGTGAACAGATAGCGGGATTACAAAAGATGGCGACCTAGCAGGCTGAAACGATGAAAGGTGACCCTGCTGTAAAGAGTGACCCCCGGAAGGCAGTGCAGCGGACCCTGCAAAAGATGATGGCCTTAGACAAGGTGGAAGCATACCTAGCTATGTTTGAGCGGGTTGCAGCAAAAGAGAGTCTGCCTGATAAAGACTAGGCAGATGTACTGGCTCCTTTCCTGACCACAGACCCCCAACAAGCATACTGTGACTTGGCCCCGGAAACAGCACGCGATTATAAGCTCCTGAAAGCAGAAATCCTAGTAAGGCTGGGAGTGACTGTCACTTTAAGGGTGAACCGAGTCCATGGCTGGCGCTTTGACAAGGCTAAGCCTGCCCGTGCGCAGCTCTACCACCTGATGAACTTGTTCCAAGATTGGCTGAAACCTGAGGAAAAGACACCCACTCAGATTGTGGAAAGAGTCGCACTCGATCGTTTCCTGCATGGACTACCCAGGGAGCTCCACCGGTGGGTGGCTCAGTCCGAGTCTCAGTCACTGGATGAGATGGCTACAGCTGTTGAGCACTACAGTTGTGTGGAAAAGTTCCCGGAGAGTCCCTCTGTCACAAGAGAGCTGGCCCGTTTCAAAGAAGTGCATTCCAGCACCAGTGTGCCTCCCGGTGATCGCATAGTGTCTGCTAGGAGGGATAATACAACTACCAAGAGCACCACAGAACCTAAGCTTCCAGGGAAGCGACAGGGGGAACCCTGTGAGGTTCGCTGTTGGTCCTGCCATCAACTGGGTCATCTGGCGGCCAAGTGCCCAAGTCGGGAAGAACCAATGGAGTGAGACATGGGTCACCATCGCTCCATGTATATCCATGCATTATGTGCTGCAACCAACCTAAATCTGCATTAGTGTGTGGTGCAGGTCAATGGACAGGAGGTGATAGCACTCCTTGAATCTGGGAGTGTCGTTACCCTGCTCCGATCAGACAGGTTGTCAAGAAAGCTGGTACCAAGGGAACAGGTTGGGGTCATCTGTGTGCATGGTGATGTTAAAAACTATCCGGTGGCCTGTGTGACCCTGTGTACACCAGCGGGAATGGCTAAACTAAAAGTGGGGGTGGTCCAGGGACTTGTGATATACTAATCGGCGAGACTGCCCCATGTTTTGGGACTTGTATGGGCAAATGTTCAAAGGTTCGGGGGTTTCCCCCAAAAAGCAAGAACCCACAGAGGTGGTGAATAATACTGTGTTGCAGGAGGTTGTTACTAAGGATCAGTACCAGGTTGCTGAACATGCAGAAAGTGAGCCGGTCCCCTGGAGGTATCTGTGGGATTGGAAGCGGAAAGTACCTCCTCTGAGCCAGAAATGTCAGATCTCGGGGGCTCCGGGGAAGATTTCCTTAGTGCTCAGATGAGGGACCCCACTTTAATCCCTGCCAGGGAACAGACCACAGTCTTAAACGGTGAACCACAGCACCCTGGGGTGGACGTGAAGTTCCCTCATTTTGCTGTGAATCATGACTTGTTGTACCGAGTAACTAAGGTCAATCAAGAAGTGTTGGAACAACTGGTGGTACCCAAACCTTTTAGGTCTAAGGTGTTGCATTTAGCTCACAGTCATGTACTTGGGGGTCACCTTGGAGTGGCAAAAACTCAGGAATGGGTTTTACAGCGTTTTTTTTTGGCCGGTGTATATCGAGAAATTAAGGACTACTGTGAGTCCTGCCCTACCTGTCAAAGAGCCGCGCCAATACCCCATTTTCGCAGTCTGCTGGTACCGCTTCCAATTATCGAGGTTCCCTTTGATCGCATAGCCATGGACTTGGTGGGCCCCTTAACTAAGTCAGCTAGGGGACACCAATGCATTTTAGTTGTCCTTGACTGTGCCACCAGGTATCCGGAAGCAGTCCCTTTAAGAAATTGCTCATCCAAGGTCATCGCATGGGAGTTGTTTCAGATGTTCATGAGAACAGGACTCCCATCCAAGATCTTGACAGACCAAGGTACCCCATTCATGTCAAAAGTGATGAAGGAACTCTGTAACCTGTTTAAGATTAAACACTTGCGGACTTCAGTGTATCACCCACAAACTGATGGGTTAGTGGAGCGGTTCAACAAAACCTTAAGGTGGAATGCTAAAGAAAGCAGTTGAGGAGGATGGTCGGGATTGGGATTGCTTGTTGCCTCCCTTGTTTTTTGCCATAAGAGAGGTAAAGTGGAATGCTAAAGAAAGCAGTTGAGGAGGATGGTCGGGATTGGGATTGCTTGTTGCCTCCCTTGTTGTTTGCCATAAGAGAGGTACCCCAGGCCTCCACGGGGTTCTCCCCCTTTGAGCTGGTTTATGGGAGACACCCCTGTGGACTACTGGATATAATGAAAGAGATGTGGGAACAAGAAGCTTCCCCGTATCAGAGTGTGGTAGAACACGTGTCTCAAATGCAGGACCGGATAACAAAAGTTATGCCCATAGTACGGGAACATTTGCAGGCTGCGCAAAACGTCCAGAGTCGTGTATACAACCGATCTGTCAAGATTAGAGAGTTTAAACCTGGGGATCGGGTGCCGGTCTTAGTGCCTACCGTCGAGAGTAAGTTTCTCTCCAAGTGGCAAGGACCCTTTGAGATAGTTGAGAGGGTGAGCAAGGTCAACTATAAAGTCCATCAGCCCACCAAACGTAAACCCTACCAGATTTACCATGTCAACTTGATCAAACCATGGAAAGATAGACAGGTTTTGACAGTCAGTCTGAAAGTCCAGGAAGACCCTGATGCTCAGATTAAGAAGGTAGGGATTGCAGAGGCTCTCTCCCCTTCTCAAAAACAGGACTCCTGGGAGTTTTTGCAGAGGAATCGAGACATTTTTTTCAAGCCTACCGGGCCTAACCTCGGTAATTGAACATAATGTCATTACAGACCCTGGCGTCTGAGTAAACCTCAAACCCTACCGCAAATCCGAAGCTCATATTGTCTCGGCCGAGTTTAAGAGCATGTTAGACCTTGGGGTCATTGAGGAGTCTTCAAGTAGCTGGTCTAGCCCTATAGTCCTTGTACCCAAGCCGAATGGAACCTGGCAGTTCTGCAATGACTTTCGCAAGTTAAATGAAGTGTCCAAGCCAGACGCATATCCCATGCCCCGGGTCGATTAATTAATCGAGAGATTAGGACCCGCCCGGTACATCACCACTCTTGACTTGACCAATCTTGATGACATTGTCATCTTTAGTAAGGACTAGGAGAGTCACTTACCAAAGGTCCAGTTGGTCTTGGATGCCCTCCGAAGGGCGGGGTTCACAGTGAACCCGGAAAAAAGCAAGGTTGGGTTGTTGTTCAGTGGATTGCAGAAGCAGCGTTCTGCCGTTTGAAGCAAGCTTTGTGCCAGGAACCAGTGTTGGTAGCTCCCGACTTCCAAAAAGAGTTCCTGATACAAACAGATGCCTCAAAATTGGGTCTGGGTGCAGTACTGTCCCAGATGATTGGGGGTGATGAGCACCCTATTGTGTACTTGAGCTGGAAGCTCACACCAGCTGAGAGGAACTATTCCATTGTGGAAAGGGAGTGTCTCGCAATAAAATGGGCTTTGGAGACACTCCACTACTACTTGTTGGGCCGACCCTTCAAGTTAGTTTCAGATCATGTGCCCCTTAAGTGGATGGCCCAAAATAAAGATAAAAACTCCCGAATCACCCGGTGGTTCCTTGCTCTACAGGACTTCAGGTTTGTAGTGGTACATAGATCGGGAAAGGTACATCAGAATGCAGATGCCCTTTCCCGGGTCTACTGCCGCTGGAGTCGTGGTGTCCAGACCCCTGGCCGGGGGGGGGGGGGGGGGGGTATGTAGAGGGTCAGCCTGGGGCAGGGTTAAGAGGGGGTTAATTGAAGAAGGTAGGTACTTCCCCTTCAGACCTGCTTATGATCAGGTGTGCTGAAAGTGTCAGTGTGGAGTTGTTGAGTAGGAGAGAGAGAGACACAGCAGCATGCTGTGTGGAAACCTCCATTGCTGGATGGTGTACCTGCTGGGTGAGCTCTTCACCCCTCTGATCCCCTACAATATATATATATATATATATATGATTCTGCATTTCAGGGTAGGGGAGCACGTTCTCCCACCGGCTGTGCTGTGATTTGTCACACCCCATGCCGATTACCGATCCCGGGCAATGATTGTTCGCTGGCACCCAGTGATCAGTTCTGAACTTTCCCGACACGGGATCTTGTTGCTTGTTCATTCCTACCTCCCTACCTCATTTTGCACTCAAGTAACACCCTCCTTCACTTCCCCCCTCAATCCATGCACTTCCCCTTTCCCACACTCCTTGCACTCCATTACACACCCTTCCCTTCGCCCCCACCCCCCCCTTCTCCCAACCCAGGTATTATTTTGAATCCCTAGTTATTTTCCTTTCCTTTTCCTTGGGAAGATTTTGGTCCTGGCTCTGGTCCTTGGCCCCTCCTGGTCAGTTCTTTGTGTGCAGCTCAGTGTTCACCTTTCTATTTTTGGATCAACATCAGCACGCAGGTAAACACCGGTTGGTGGGTGGCTAATGGATCTGGATGGTCAAAGGCATATTCTTTTGTACATATTATATTGCTCTGTATGTTTTTAATTATATTCCTGTTTTATGTACTTCTGTCTTTCAACAAACATACCCTGAGGAAGCCTCAGTGAGCAAAACATATTGGGACACAATTTCTGAAAGTCTATTGTGCATCCATCCACTAGATGTGTACCTATGTCTGCGCAATGTTTGTATAGCCAACACAATTGGTTTTAAAACGTTTGTCCGCCATTTAATAAATGTTGATTTTTTTTTTACAATTGTTGTTATATTACTAGTTTACTTTATCTACCATCAGCAGCCTTGTCCAGTGTCATTTGAAGCCTTGTCAGTGTCATTTGCAGCCTTGTCAGTGTCATTTGCAGCCTTGTCCAGTGTCATTTGCAGCCTTGTCCAGTGTCATTGCAGCCTTGTCCAGTGTCATTTGCAGCCTTGTCCAGTGTTATTTGCAGCCTTGTCAGTGTCCCTGCAGTTTAAATATGGTGCCGCCGAGATACACAGAGCTAGTCCTTTGTATCTCGGCTCCTCTTGCAGTCCCTCCCTATGATGGACACAACACAGGTCCAATGGTGGGACTGGGTGTGACTGTGAGTGGAGCCGAGAGGAGCCGAGCGCCACCGAAATACACATAGCACACATGTACTCCGCTAGGCTCGGCTCCTCTCGGGGCCGCTCACAGTCACACCCAGTCCTTGTGTTATGTCCATCATAGGGCGGGACTGGGGGTGACTGTGAGCAGAGCCCAGAGGAGCTGAGTACACACTGTGTATTTCGGCGGCGCTCACTCCTCCGCTCACAATCAGAGGGGGATCGGCGTATAACACACACCCACAATTTTCCCCTGATTTTAAGGGGAAAAAAGTGTGTGTTATATGTGCGTGTTATACACATATATATTTATTTATTTAGCGTAAAACTAGCCATGTGCAATATGGCTAGAATTGTACAGGAAAATAGACTTTAGTGGACTTGTCCGAGATTCCGACAACCAAATCCGTCAGAGTTATTCCGACGGATTAATTCCGGAAGAGGTCCAGAAGTGATGTTGCATACACACGGTCGGACTCAGTTGTCGGAATTTCCAGTTGCCAAGAATGCGGTGACGTAAGCCTCGTAAGGCGGCACTAGAAAAAGGAAGTTCAGCACCACGTCCGGCACCCTGTGGGCTCCTTGTGCTGATCTTGTGTCTATCGCGTGTTAGTAGAAGTTTGGTGAGAGACGATTCGCGCTTTTCAGATTTGTGATTCAGTTCGCTACTGCTCTTCAGTTTCTGCTTGTCTTTGCGTATCTGCTTATCAGTGCGTGTAGTCAGTAAGCATTAGTTTCTTATTGTGGACTATATCTTGGTATAGTACACTTTGATTTGCATTGCTTATTGTCTGCTTGTTTCTGCTATTCAGGTCGTTCTTTCAGGCATTGCTGTTTATCAGTGCTTTCTGTTGTCCATTCTGACCAGCCGACCGTTTTCAAACCATGTTTTGTCTACGTACTCGTCGTAGAGTTTCTGCTGTGCAGGGGCTTCGTGTTGGGGTTCTTACTTTGACACTAGCCCGGTCCATGAACAGGGAGGGGAGGCGTTTGTGGACGAATTGGTTGCGCCAGCGTGACCTGTTCTTGCACATGCCTTTGCTCCGTGAGATCCGGTAGAATAATCCTGATGATTTCAGGAATTATCTCCGGATGACGGATGACGTTTTTCACTGTCTGCTGGCTTTGCTGTCCCCTTATATCACCAGGCAGGATACATGCATGCGGCAAGCCATCACTCCGGAGCAGAGGCTCATCGCCACGTTGCGCTACTTGGCGACAGGGAGAAGCCTTCAGGACCTGAAGTTCTCCACAGGCATCTCCCCCCAGGCTCTGGGGATCATTATTCCAGAGACCTGTTCTGCCATCATTCAGGTCCTGCAGAAGGACTATATGAAGGTAAGTTTTATCCTTTACCATCGCATTCTATGTATTTTATGATTGCTAATGTCTTGCATTTCTTTCCTCATTCCCTAATTACCATCATTGCAATATGCTCTAATTCATATGCTCTGCCCCTTTGTCCTCATTTATATTTGCCTCACTAACCTCCCCACCATGCTCTTCTTGGCCCATAAAACTATAGTCTAGTCACTTACCAATGTCTTTTGTCAGCTCCATAGTATTGCTTTCCCCTAAACACCCCCTAAAATGTCTACAAATGTTATGTGTGTGCTTCAATTCATGCAGAGTGACTTTTTTTTTGGGGTTATGTCAAACTCATTAGGAACCTCCCTCCCCCCAACTGCTAGGTCAGCTGATAGCAATCCTCTATCTGCTGACTTTACCAAACCCATTACACACTCTACCTACCTTTTTTATGGTCACATTTATGGAGGAGTTCACCAAAGCATGTAGTGCAAGGGCCTACCTCAATACTTTCAAATGCTATCATTTTTACCCCCTATTATTATCTTGATATGTAATATCAGAATGTCAAAATGTGCTTCAATGTTTTTAAATTTTTGGTATTATGACACTTCTTATCTGTCCTGTGGGCTGCCAATAGTGTAAGTAAGGAGGGGCTAAAAGTATCACACATTATTTAGGCATTCAGCTCTCAATCAAGTAGAGAGGGTTACCTGTCCAAAACATCCCCCCCTAGTTTTTTGCAAGGGCCCATCAGATGGGGGGGATGGGGTTGGGGGAGGGATGGGGGGGGGTGATGACTCTGATAAGGGGACCTTATACTTTAGGCTTTAAATAGTAATTTCCCAAAATGTTATAATGATCTTGGCCAAAAATGTTGGTGTCTAATCTGCTTGCAATGTTGATGTGCAAACTTACTAATTTTTTGTCTTGTTTTACTCCACAGTTTCCTTCAACGCCACAGGAATGGCAGACTGTGGCCTCCCTCTTTGCTAGTCGTTGGGACTTTCCCAATTGTGGAGGTACAATTGATGGGAAACACGTCCACATCGTCCCACCCCCCAACTCGGGGTCGTACTATTATAATTACAAGGGGTTTAATAATATCGTGATGTTGGCGGTGGTGTCTGCGACCTATGACTTGTTGTGGACGTGGGGCAAAATGGCCGGATGTCGGAGTGTTCGCACGGACAGAATTCTACTGGCGTCTCCAGAGTGGTAGTCTGGGCTTGCCACCCCCAGAGGAGAATCAGGAAGGACTCCCGTTCGCCTTCGTCGCGGATGGGGCGTTTGCCCTGGCAAACCATCTGATGCGGCCTTTCCCTATGAGGACCCTCACCTCAGACCAGAGGATTTTTCATTTCCGGCTGGCCAGAGCCAGAAGAGTGGTGGAGAACACTTTTGGATTGCTGGTCAGCCGATTCCGCCTTTTTTTAACGCCTATCCACATGGCGGAATATAAAATAAATCACATAGTGCTTGCCTGCTGTGTTCTGCACAATTTCTTAAAAAGACATTCAGCAAACTATGTGGTCTCAGTTGGGCAAGATGCAGACTTGCTTGAAAATGAGAACCTTGAAGCTGTTCGTCCTGGCTTTCCCCCCCAAAGCGCCCGTGAGGTCCGAACCTAATACATGGAGTACTTTGTGGGTAGGGGGGCCATTGATATGCCAGACAATGTCTGAGCGGCATTTTTGTAATACATTGTTCTTTGAAACTCCAATAATCTTTGTTTTCATTTACTGCTTGGCTTGGATTTAGGTGTCTCCTAGGTAAATTTTTGATTTTTGTTGTTGTGCCTTTTTCTACAACAGTGCAAACCCAAGTTCTGAGTGGGATGAGGGGACAGTCTCTTCTTCAGATAATATTATTATGTTGTGGGTCTGCTACACACACACACCTTGCTTTTGTTAACTAATGTATGTAGTGCATTACTGACCAAAATCTTGCTCATTTTCAGCACCATGGCAGAAATATGTGGGGTCATGAAAAATGGCATGATTGTGAAAATTAACACATTACTGTGGGTGTTATTTACTAAAGGCACATCCACTATGCACTACAAGTTTACTGCAAAAGTGCACCTGAAACTGCACTTGGAGTGCAAAGTGGATTTGCCTTTAGTAAATAACACCCATTGCCACAGAAAACAACAATTTTACTCCAAATACTGCTTTTGCGCATTGAAAAAGGAAGCCACACATAGTTGATAATTTAACTTTTTAATCAAAGCACATTCACATGTGCGTTTAGAAAAGGGTTTTACAACATACCAACATATTGGGTGTATCAAAAACATTATTTAAGGTCATTTTTGGGTAACTTGGTAGTTTTGTGTAAACAGGCATGTATCAAAGCGTAACATACAAAACACAGAAACTTACAAAGTTCAACTTTGAAAAGTGAAGACAATATCAGACATGAGTATGTACAAACTGGGCTGATATTGCCTTCATCACATGGGGTGTCACCCCTGGAAAATCCAAATTTTGAAGATGCACACAGTGTGTCAACATGTGCTATCTCCCATCATGGGGGATCAATGTAGATGTGTTGGGGCTGCAACCCCTTCAACTCAGCCACTTTCCACAAAACACGCACATTGATCCCCCATGATGGGAGATAGCACATGTTGACACACTCTGTGCATCTTCCAAATTTGTCTTTTTGTAAAATACAAAAGTTGTTGTTTCAAAACAAAAAAAGAAAACCCTAGCTAGTTTGGGGTGTTTCACACTCTCCCCAAGACATCAGTGATGTTCTTCATTTTATTTTGAACATCATTGATGTTTTGCTGTATATTTTCTAAATCCCTATTGCACCCCATTATCTCCCCAATCAGGATCTGGGCACTTTCACTGGTAAAATGTGATTCTTCTTCCACATCACCTACAAAAAAAAGCAAAAAAACAGACCATGTATTAATGTATAAATATGCCGACATACATTGATGAGCTTAGTGGAAGCTGTGGTCTCCGACACTCACCTGTTGTGGTGACAATTTGTCCAACTTCAACGATCTCTCCTTCCTCCTCCTCCTCCTCCTGCTCCTCTGCTTCTGGTGTTGGAATTTTGCCTTCTTTGGGAGAGGTGGGGTCCCTGGTGTCCTCAGACTTCCCGAGAATGTAAAAAAGGAATACTTAGCACACAGAGGGCAGAAATAGGAATATGAAACATTGCTTGGAAGTGTGGTAAAATTGTGTTTATTGGCCAAGTTCAAAGGTGAGAACATTATTGTGGACACTTTGTTAAGCTGGAATACTTACCCGCAGAACGATGTTTCTTACGAACGATTGAACCCATGAACTTGAAAGTGGCCATTTTAAACTGTACAACATGAAATCAAAGCACAGAGCAGTATGCAAGCAAGAATAATCATATGAACACACGACAATTACTTACTTTTTTGAAGAACACACTTGATCCTTCTGTACTGATCGTGCTCCCTCAGTTTCAGGTCTGACCAGCGTTTTCACAGTTGATCCTTGGATCGTCATACCCCAAAATTCTTCTGAAGACTCTTCACAACTTTTGTCATGATCTTGGCCTTTCTGATATTTGGGTTTGGGTAAGGTCCATAATTCCCATCATAGTCGGTCCTCTTCAATATGTCCACCATCTCCAACATCTCTCCAAAAGACATATTTGAGGCCTTAAATCTTCTCTTCCAGGATCAGGACGTTTCAGGCTCCGGGATTTCCTCTCCCTCCTCCTCGTTAGTGGAAATCTAAATGTCAGTAGGACAGTGGACGGCGTCAGTGGGAAAGTGGATGGTGTCAGTAGGAGAGTGCACGGTGTCAGTAGAGCAGTGGATGGTGTCAGTAGGGCAGAGGACAGTGTCAGTAGGGCAGAGGACAGTGTCAGTAGGGCAGAGGATGGTGTCAGTAGGGCAGTTGGCGGTGTCAGTAGAGCAGTGGGCGGTGTCAGTAGAGCAGTGGATGGTGTCAGTAGGGCAGTGGGCAGTGTCAGTAGAGCAGTGGACGGTGTCAGTAGAGCAGTGGACGGTGTCAGTAGAGCAGAGGACGGTGTCAGTAGGGCAGTGGAAAGTAACAGATTATATATCAGACAGTGCCTGTGCCCCCCAATAGAGACTTCCATTACAGCGAGACAAAAAAAACCTTACCTTCCAGGAGCTGCTGCAAAGATGTGTGTGTGAACCTGTTAGGGGGTGGAATCTGTAATACCATGCTTTCTCCTGCAAAAGCATCCCTGGTTGCTAGAAAACCAGTACAGTGGCCCTCCAGTCACTGTCTCTGGCAGCATCGGTGCTGGCAGCTGGGTGGGAGAAAGAGAGTGCACAGACAGTGCAGTGTGACCCGTCTGCAGGACATTAGCCCTGCTGGAGCAGGGGAAGAAGGGAGGAGCTGCATGCTGTTTGGGGGCTGACAGAGGAGGGGGGCCAACAGAGAGGAGGGGGGGACAGAGAGGGGGGCTAACAGAGGAGGGGGGGTCAACAGAGAGGAGGGGCCGACAGAGAGAAGGGGAGCTGACAGAGGAGGGGGTGGCTGATGGAGGAGGGGGGTGACAGAGAGGAGGGGGGCTGAAAGAGAGGAAGGAGGTGGACAGAGGAGGGGGGCTGATAGAGAGGAGGGGGGCCTACAGAGAGGAGGGGGGCTGACAGAGAGGAAGGGGGCTGACAGAGAGGAGGCGATCTGACAGAGGAGGGGGGCTGACAGAGGAGGGGGCTGACAGAGAGGAGGGGGCTGACAGAGAGGAGGGGGACTGACAGAGGAGGAGGGCTGACAGAGGAGGGGAGCTGACAGAGGAGGGGGCTGACAGAGAGGAAGGGGGCTGACAGAGGAGGGGAGCTGACAGAGGAGGGGTGCTGACAGACAGGAGGGAGGCTGACAGAGACTGACAGTCAGTCTCCTCAATGTTACAGTCACTATATAGCACACCCCTCAACCCTGCACTGGGTACATTGCGCACACCTCAATCCTGCACTCAGTACATAACGCACACCTCAATCCTGCACTCAGTACATAACGCACACCTCAACACTGCACTCAGTACATAACGCACACCTCAACCCTGCACTCTGTATGTAGCGCACACCTCAACCCAACCACTGTTTATGAACACAATTCACTGTGCCATCATAAAATGAAAGTCAAAGCGCTATCATTCAAACAAGAAGCCATATCTGAACATGATCCAGGAACGCTTCAATTTTTTCTGGGCCAGAGATCATTTAAAATGATCTATTGCAAAGTGGAAAACATAACTATGGGAGCTGCATCCTCCAAACTAAAGAAGAAAGGGATCTTCCAGATCGTTATCAGCACTCAGTTCAAAAGCCTAAATCTCTGATGGTATGGAGGTGAAAATGGTAAATTTTTTCACATTAAAGACTTATCATCTGCAGAAACCTGTGTTTTTCTGCACTAGGAAAATGCAAGTCTCTGTAAGACATGTAGAAAACATTGTATTCTATGAGTCTCTTTGACACCAAACTGCTGGTTTGATGTGCAGTGCAGATCTCTGAGGAATTATGAATCATGACTGCAGTTTTCCACAAAGCTCCACACATTAATTTGGAGATATGGACAGAACCGCTCTGCATCCATGTGACAGGTAGTGTTGAGGAGAAGAGAGCGGTGCTTTGTGTCCCAACTGCAGGGCAGCAGATAAAGGGGGGGAGGGGGGCAGCAGATAAAGGGGGGGAGGGGGGCAGCAGGGAGAATTGGATGGTGGACAGGAGTGGGTGATCAGTTTGGGGGGAAGGGCAATTACAGGACACCTCAGGGCCCATGTGCCATGCACACACTGCACACATTAATGGCTGATGCAGGAAAAATCCAGCTGTTAGGGATGTCTGGCTTTTTTTTATGCCCATGCAATGCAGGCATTTATTATTTGTGTGAAGCATTCAAGGGCATTAAAAAATTCCTGCTCCTAGAGGCGTTTAATACTTTTTGAATGCTTCTAGAAGCAGCTAATGTTATCATATGTGTCGATGCACATTAGGAAGACCAGAGGCTCAGCGTTTAGAGTCAGAAAAAAAATCCTTTTGGTTTGCATTTTTGAAAACATTGTTATGTTAGAAAAAAAATGCTAAATGCTCCTAAACACTACTAAACTCTCCTAGACATTATTAAATGCTCATAAGACCTAATTTTTTCAATGTTTTTGCAATAACACATTTTAGCGGTTATTATCTTTTTTACCGTTATTCTGCGTTATCGTTTTTTAGCGTTTTTTTTTTTTTTTTAAGAAAATTTTTAATTTTTTTTCAATGGGTCAAAAATGTTAAAAAATGTTGGTGAGCGATGTTTTTTTTTTATTTCAGATCTTTTTATTAACATTTTCAAGCAAATTGACATATATCATTGTACAACTTTGTTGTTACCTTGGAATTCAATACAAAGATAACAGGAACTTTACCAACAGATTGACCGTATTGAGTCTATTGACCATAACACATATAAAAAATGAATAGTGTCTTATTTCGGATTATCTCTACGTGCTCATGTCATATAGGTACTCCCAGATGCATCTTATGCAACGCGCTAATCAAGTCTTTGTTGTAGTCCTTCCCCCAGAGGTCCTTCATCTGGAAAGGCTCACTAGTCTTGGTGCAGTGAGGACTCATCTGTTACCTTATAATGGGAGTAGCTTTTTCCTATGGTGGACTTTGTTAACTTTAGATCCGTAATGGAAGGTGATACGTCCTAAGTGTCTCCACTTTATGTCGGGCCTATTGTCTGCTTAGTGTTAGGTGTTCTCCCAATCTGGAGTTTTGGTGTTGTCAACTGTTATCTTCAGGTGTGGATGGGATGAAATTGTGACCGTATTTGGTGAAAAGGGTAAGGGGGGGGGGGGGGGGGGTCGAATGCACTATGTCTCTCATTGGTGTCCAGTGCAGAAGGTAAGGAGGAGAGAAAGAGAGAAGGAGAAAAAGGAAAATAAAGAAAAGCAGAGGGTAGAGAATGGGAAATTGTAAAGGGGTCCTGGACCTCCCCTTCCCCCACCCTCCCGTTTGCTACCTGATGTTGCTAGGGCCTTTCTGATATGATGAGGGTGGCCCTTGTCAGGTTGGTTGTGAGTATGTTTTCCCTGCTAATTTTCTGGGGCAGTTAAATGATGTCTCTTGATAAGACTGACAGAGGGTATCTTAGTGTATTTATACTTGGGCTGTCGGGGCATTCAGTAGGGCATATTCTGCAGTTGTCAGAAAATGTTTCCAGCATGCCCATTTCTTTGCGAATTTTGGTGTGTCCCTTGTAATATGGATCAATTCTTCCATCTCTGCTACCCTATTAATTCTGAGGAGCCCTTCTTTAATCGAAGGGATATTTTGAGATTTCCAATTAATTGGTATACACTGTTTGGCTGCATTAATTAAGTGCATCGCTAGTGACTTGTGGTAAGAGTTGTGTCATATTGATGAGTGGTGTAAGAGGAGTTGTGCTGGGGTGAAGGCTAGATCGTAAGTTGAAACGGTGTGTAGTTATACGGTGTATTTCTTTCTAGAAGGGCTGGATGCGGGGGCATGGCCACCAGATGTGCAGCATTGTGCCTCGGTCCTCTTGACATCTCCACCACAAATCGGGTATATCAGGTTTAAATTTGTGTAGGAGTGCTGGTGTATGGTACCAGCGGGATTGTATTTTGAACCCATTATCTTGAGTTGTGACATTAGCCGTGCCCTTGTGTATATTCAGATGTGTGAAATTAAAAGGTACGTCCAGGCTGGGATTGGGGGCTTGTTTGTTTTTGAGGCTATCTGGGTAGGTGAGGAAAGGGATCCCTGGTCATATAAGTGGTGTGCCAAAAGCTGTTCCTGTGGCCAGTGCAGTTAGAGGTAATTCTTATGTAGCCCTGGTGGAAAGTCCGTGTTCTGTTTGATTGGTATCACTGGCCCCATAGACGACAGCAAGGAGTGTTTACAGATATTGCGGAAACATAGCAGTGTGGGTTTGAGGAGGGGGTGTGTAGCTATTTCTGGGAGCAAGTGAGAGCTCTGGACCCATGGCAGGGATTTGAGAGGTGAGGTTGTAAAGGACATCTCCAGCTTTACCCAGTCTTTGTTAGGTGCATGTATGTTCTAATCTATAATTCTGGAGAGATGAATTTGAGAGTTCTGGGAGGCCTATCTTGCCTAGATGTTTAGGCATGGCAAGTTGATTCCAATTGATTCTGGGTTTTTGATCGCTCCATACAAATTTGGAACAAAGACTTCTGTAGGACTTAAAAAAATAGAGCGGGACTTGGATCAGTACTGTTTGTAAGATGTACAACATCCTTGGAAGGGCATTCATTTTCAGGATTGCGGCCCTGCCAAACCAAGAAAAGATTAGTTTGTGCCACTTTTTAAGATCAGCGGCTGTTTTTTTCAGTATAGGTAGATAGTTCTTTGCGTATAGAACTGTTAACTTGGCCGTAAGTTGTATCCCAAGGTATGTGATAGCGTCTGACTTCCATTGAAATGAAAAGTTGTTTGTACATTGTGCTACTGGATGTTGGGGTAGTGAGATGTTTATGGCGTATGATTTAGAAAAATGTATTTTGAGGATGGAAAATAAATTGAAGTGGTGGAATTCTTCTAATAAAATCGGTAGCGTAGTATGTGGATTTGTGAGGAATAGTAAGATGTCATCCATGTAGGTGGCTAGTTTGTATTCCTTCTTATTTGTTTGGATCCCTTGTATATCTGGGTTTTGTCTTATGCAGCAGAAGAAGGGTTCAAGGGTGAGGATGAAGAGGATGGGGGAAAGGGGGCATCCCTGTCTCGTCCCATTTCATATGGAGAAGGCATTCGACAGGGTGTTGTTTACTCTTATTTTTGCCGTTGAGTTCTGGTATAGGGATCTAATGAGCATAATTGTCTGGGGGCCCAAGCCCATATTTTGTAATACCGCTGTCATGTAATCCCAGGCTACCCTGTCGAATGCATTCTCTACATCCAGGGACAGGAAGAACCCCTTTTGTTTGGAGCTTGTGATATGGTGATGGAGTTTAATGGCTTTTATGGTATTGTCCCTGACCTCCCGACCAGGGACAAACTCCACTTGGTCCTGAGAGATAATTGAGGGGAGAAGTGGTAGCAGTCTGTTGGCCAATATTTTAGAGAATATTTTAATATCTACGTTAAGTAATGATATGGGTCTATAGTTTGCGGCTTGCGTAGTGGCTTTGTCTTCTTTGGGTATTACTATGATATGGGCTTCTACCATTTTGGGGTGAAGGGAGTTAGATGTGGATATGGAGTTGAAAGCTTTCCTGAACGGGGACTCTAGTATGTCGGTGAAAGTTTTGTAATACACTGCTGATAGGCCGTCTGGGCCTAGGATTTTGCCTGCTTTAATATGTTTCAGCGCCGTTTCCCATTCTGGTTGGGTGATCAGGCCATCCAGATCCTTAGCTATGTCCTGGTTGTGTATCTTCGGGCAATATTTGTCTAAGAACGTTTGAATCTTAGCGTCTGTTTGCTTGTGATCGGTTAGAAGGGTTTGATTTGTCTATATTGTATAGGTTGGAGTAAAAGCGTTCAAACTCCTGAGCATCTCCGTATTATTTGAGTATGTGTTTCCTTTAGGGGAGTGTAGACTGTGTGCATTAGTTTTAGATTTTTTAGAGTGCAGTGCTTGGGCCAGGAGATGTCCGCTTTTATTACCAAACTCATAGAAATATTTCTGGGAGAGTATGTATTTTTTTCCTGATTCTCTTCCCCATTTCCTCCTATATTAAGATACGTGTATCCATGAGTTCTTAGTGTGTGTGAAGAGCCAGAGTGTGTTTGTGTATATAGACGTTAAAGTTTGTCAAATAGCTCTTTGAGTCATGTTCGTTTTTCTTTGTTGATTCTGGCCCTTATCGAGATTAGTTTGCCTCTTATTATCCATTTGTGCGCGGACCATTGCGTTATTTTTGACATGTCCGGTGTGTCATTTTCCTTAAAGTAGTTTGTCAGGCATTTCCATATTTTGGCTACGTGTGACGCGTCCGCCAGGATGGTCGGGTCTAGTCTCCAGATATGTGTGTGTGCTTCTTTGTCAGGCGAAGGTAAGCGTGATCAATAACGGGTGGTGATCCGACAGTATCATGGATTCCACCTTTGCCTTTGTCAGGTATTGTAAGTCAATTTGTGTCAGGAACAGATAATCAAGTCTCGAATATCTATTATGTGGGGACGAATAGAAGGTGAACTCCTCTGTGGAGTGAAGAGTACTTCATGTTTCGTGCATAAGGAGGTTTTGTAGGGTTAGTTTTATTTGGCGTAGTGCCCGGTATGGTAGGTATGATGTTCCTCTGGATGTGTCGAGAATAGGATCAAGGGGGACATTGAAGTCCCCTCCTAGAATTAGCATCCCCGTTTGAAAAGAGATTCGTTTTTGTGTCACTTCCCGAAAGAATGTGACCTGAGATGTGTTTGGACTATAGAAGTTAGAAAATGTGATGGGCTTGTTGCACCATGTACCTTTTTAGAAAGAGATATCTCCCTTGTTCATCTATAAGTTTGTCAGTGACCTGGAAGGGCGTATGCTTGGAGAAGACCCCTTTAGACTTGGAGTCAGGAGACGTTGCATGAAAGCTTTGTGGATAGTGATTATTAGAGACCTTTGGCACCGCTCGTGAGCGAAAATGGGTTTCTTGTAAAAAGATTACGTCCGCTCGCATACTCTTCCTACTAGTTAGGACTCAGGAGCCCTTCTCGGGTATATTTAGGCCTTTGGCATTTAAAGATATAATCTTAATAGTAGGGATTTTGTGTTCCCTTACGGGAAGGACCATGGTGAGACCTTGGTGTGGGGCTTTTGGATAGGTACCACCTGGGGGGGGGGGGGGGGGGGGTAGTGGCAGAGGCCCACGAGCTGTAGTGTGAGGGGGTCGTGGGAAGAGGATAGAGTAGAGAAGAGCTGGGCAGCGGAAGTGGGTAAAAGTATAAGAGGAAATGAGAGCATGCACTGGTGATTATGTGAGACTGTTTGTAAGGGGGAGGGGGTCAGAGGTGGGTTCTGTAGGGGGGCAGGATTAAGTTTCGACTGGCTGTGAACAGAGGCTGTCTTCTCCATTCGCAATGAAAGCGCTAGTAAAGGTCAGACAGAACTCACAGAGTTCGCTGTGTGTGGGGGTGACTGGATGCGGTTCCCAAATGGATTGCCACACCAGTTCCTGCAAGGTCGGATTGCTAATGAAGGAGTTTGCATGTAGGCAAATGGGGAGTGGGTGCATTGTTATGTTTTCGTGTGTGTTTGTTAACATAATGGTGTGTGTGTAGGAGGGGATGGATCGTCTTTGCCTAATGTGAGAAAATGTTTTGTTACCTTATTAGTCCCTAGGAGCACGTAGATAGTTTGAGACACAAAGCCCCTGCGTATCACCATTGAAGGGGAGACATCTATTTCTCTACACATTTAATTGCTACTAACAGCTATAAGATAAAAAGTCTGTAAACAAAACAATAACAGAAGAATTGGATTAAGTAAAGAGTCAACTTGCATAATCAGTACCATATACCATATGTCTCGAATCACACCCATCCTTGAGACCAACTAAAATACTACAAACTTATAACCAAGTTCTTGGGACCAGGGCAGGTGTGGTTATATCCCTTAGATCCCTACTCCCTGCTCTTGTGTCCTTCAGGCTCGTAGGGAGGATTATGTATTAATATGCGGGTTTTCCTATTATTATTTAGGGACCAGAATCGTGTCAGCTTGATTTTGGTGTTTTAGGGGAAAAAGTATTTTTCCTTTCACCCATTTAAATGTTAATCTTCAGACTTTGGATGTTCACAGGTGTTTCCTTAATTGCTATCTTGTCATACACATATTTTATTCATTTGTCTAATTGCTTGTGTGTGTATATATAGCTCTGTATGTATATTCTGCTCATTAGCTATGACTAAGCACCGTGTTCGGTGTGAAACATGTCAGCGGCTATGCAGTTAGTCTGTTTACTAGCCTAGATGCTATGATTTTAATTACATTTTTGAAATAAAGTTGAATAATTCGGAGTGCGGCTATCCAGCTACATCTTTTCTACTTCAGTTCCTGTTGCAAACAGAGCCAGCACCCTGTGGGATTGTTGAGACAGCTGTTTTGGGAGAAGTCATTACCTTAGAGTGGTAATTCTTTGTGAGTAGTATGTTTACCGAGCCTGGCTGATACCAGGTATTTATGTAGGATGATGCTGATTTATTACATCCGTGTAAAGGGGCCCACCACCTTAATGTCATCTAATTGTGTTTGTGCCGTGGAATATAGCCTCCTACTGCACCGGTGGTGGAGGAAGTCATATTGCGCCTTGCCCTATGTTTCCCAAATTTGCAATTCCCCCTTCAGTCTGGTTCACTAAGCAGGTAGATAAAGACCTTCGTTACCCTTTCCTTATGGAAATCATTCAGTCCCATGTTCGCACTCTGTGCGCAGTCTGAAGTTGGATCTGAAAGGGAATAAGGTTTAAGGTTATCAAATAAGTTCATGCCCTTATGGCAAAGGTGCTACTGTTTCATGCTGGTATCTCTGATTGTAGACGGGTCCTAGGTCTCTCCTATGGCTTGTGCGTGGCTAAACTTCCTGATCAGGGGTCCAAGTTGCACTCTGCGTTCCTATTCCAAAAGCTGTTGTGGGCACTTTTGTGTCCCGGGTATTGGGCCCTGGCATAACCCCCTTTTGGATAGGACCGCTACTGGTTTGCTTGCCTTCTTAGTCTGTTATTGGTGGAATGATGTGACTTCCCTCGGAGAGACATTCCCCAGGAGGGATTCTAAGTGTTCAAGTTTGCTCAAGGGTAAGGGCCTCCCCTTGGCCTATGAGTTTGTGTATGCCCTTTGTTGATACCAGGGGCCACCAGTAGATTGAGCGGTTCATTAGACTCTTGGGTCCACAAATCCGGACATGCCTGTACCTGAAGGAGGTACCAGAGGGGCTGTCTATATCTGTCTTAAGTCATCTTGGTGTGGTAGGAAGATTGCAGTGGTAGTGGGGTGTAGGGGTAAATCATGTATATGGTAACACAGGTTTAACTGGCATAAAGACTTGTTACCTTCTTAGGAGTGTCTAGCTCTACGATGATCCAGTGAGGCCATAGGACTTCCATTTCTTGGTATTCCTGGAGCTTTGGATAGCGTGAGTGGAGGATGTGAGCAGCGTCGGCGTATGCTGAAGTTGTCGTTTCCCGCTATGCCCTCCATGGAGACCGAACTGCTCAGTGGCGGGAGGCGAAAATCACTGTACCAATCCGGCAGTTCCATCTGTGGTATGCTAAGGGTCGTGCAAAAATGTTCCAGGTCTTCTTGGACCCCCAGTTTCGCTGTGTGCCCATTAGCAGTGGCTGATAAACAGAATGGGAATTTCCAGCGATAGGTTATGGCTCTGTTTCTCAGCACATCCAGCAGGGGTCTCAGTTCCCTCCTCCTCTGCAGTGTTATGTTGGAGAGGTCTTGAAAGATTTTAATGTCTGCTCCTTGAAATGTGAAGTGCTGTCTGTTTCTTACTTTGCGTATTGCGTATCTCCTCCTTCAGTTGGAAGTCATTTAGACAGCATACAATGTCTCTAGGAGGGTTTGTGTCCCTACCCCTTGGGCACAGCGCTCTATGTATGCGTTCCATGGTGCCCGGGGGCCTCTCCAAAAGATTATTAAAAAAGAGCATTTACAGAGCGAGTGAGTTGCGCAGGTTCTATTGCTTCTGGGAGGCCTCTTACCCTCAGATTGCGGCATCTGCCGCGATTGTCAAGGTCCTCCATGTGACGGTTTAACTCCCTTAGGTGACCGGCGTGAGATTCCGTCACTTGTTGCATCTGGCACAGTGCGGTGTCATGGCGTGCCTGTGTCTCCTCCACTTCCTCTACTCTCACAGCGATAGCCTGGACATCTGAGCGTAGTTCTGATATTGCTGCCACCAGTGTACTTTTTATGTCCGCAGCTACCGCTCTGAGATCTGCCAGGCTGAGTGCGGAGGAAGCGTGTGAGCTCTGAGAAGGAGGGCTGTGGCTTCTGTCTCTGTGCTCATCTCTGTTAGTGAAGCGGGGCTCGTGCGAGGAGGCCTGAGATGCCGCCATTGCGTCCGGTGGCCGTGCCCTGAAGATCTCAGGAATGTGTGCACTGAGCTGCGTGTCCTGAGTTCTGGGTGAGCGGGAGCGGGTTGCTGAGGCACTCCGGGATTTACTCCCCATTCCCTGTCGCCTGTGGAGCTTGTAAGTCAGCTTGCTGGACCTCATGGAACCGGAGCTCTACTACTACATGTCCATCTTAGGTCGGCTCCAGGCTTGGACATCTGAGCGTAGTTCTGATATTGCTGCCGCCAGTGTACTTTTTATGTCTGCAGCTACCGCTCTGAAATCTACCGGGCTGAGTGCGGAGGAAGCGTGTGAGCTCTGAGAAGGAGGGCTGCGGCTTCTGTCTCTGTGCTCATCTCTGTTAGTGAAGCGGGGCTCATGCGAGGAGGCCTGAGATGCCGCCATTGCTTCTGGTGGCCGTGCCCTGAAGATCTCAGGAATGTGTGCACTGAGCTGCGTGTCCTGGGTTCTGGGTGAGCAGGAGCGGGTTGCTGAGGCACTCCGGGCTTTACTCCCCATTCTCTGTCGCCTGTGGAGCTTGTAAGTCAGCTTGCTGGACCTCATGGAACCGGAGCTCTACCACTACGTATCCATCTTAAGTCGGCTCCGGGCCACTCCGTGAGTGAAGTTTCTGAGTGTTTATCAACGTTTATCAGCATTTATCAGCATTAGAGCCTTTTTACAGCTGAAAAACGTCTCTTAGAACCCACTAATTTTGGGTTTTTTTACTGCTCAAAAAGGCCACTGCCCAAAAGTGCTGATAACAGCCTATGTGTGCATGGAAACATAGGATAACATGATGGAGAGTTTAATGACTGTAAAAAAAAACATCTACTGTCAAAAACATGAGGCCTTAAAGCTGGTCTTAGAAAGAAGTATATGAGCATAATTAAGCGCATGCACACCACATAACGCTCTAGTATGCATGTGAATTTATTAGTGGTTAGAATAAATTAATATTTTATCCAATAGAATGAGTTTATGTTCATACTCTTATAAACACCCTATGCCTGTAAATGAGCATAAAGCATATAAATGCTGTAAAAGATGTGACATTGAAGGCATATTTTCTGCTAAGTTCTGGCAGAAAAAATGCAGCTTAACCCCTTCCTGCCTAAGCCTTTTCTGACATCTGTTGCTTACAAGGTAAAATCCGTATTTTTTGCTAGAAAATTACTTAAGGCCCGTACACACGATTGGACTTTTTGAAAACAAACACGCAAATTAACTGTTTTAAGGCAACCTCCAACCGTGTGTGGGCTCCATCGGACAAACTTTTTCGGTTGTTATCTGACTTTTGTTGGCTGTGCGAACGGACAAACTTTTCAAAAACATAAGTCCGATGGAGCAAAGTCTGATCGTGTGTACAGAAAACCATCGGACTTTACAAACACGCATGCTCAGAACCAATGCAAAAGATCAGACAACAATACAGAAGTTGACCAAAGGTGGTGGTAAAGAGCAGAAAAACCACGTGATGTGGTGAAAGTTGGCTGAAAAAGTCTTATCATGTGTATGCTTAACAAGTTTAGGGCCAACGCCCTTTGTACAAAAGTCCACGGGAAAGTTTGTACAAAGTCCGATCGTGTGTATGAGGCTTTAGAACCCCCAAACATTATATATATATATATATATATATATATATATATATATATATATATATGTTTGGGGTTCTAAAGCCCCAAAATATATATATATATATATATATATATATATATATATATATATATTGTGGTAGTACGGAATCTCCAATCCTGGGACCGGGTTTTGGGACCAGCCAGCAGTCTGGCTGGATGATTGCACAGGTGGGTCTTGGGCTTAAAACAAAGCCAACACCATGGTTCTGGGCTCCACCCTCCCGAGGAGTCCAGGCGTGTAAGGGAGAAGAAGTGTGCATGTCTGCACAGGTCGGTCTGTCAGAGTAGACAGAGGGTCCAAGCTTGTGGGCTGAAAGAGAAGCTGTTAAAGAGTGCTGAGGTACTGGGTGTACGGGAACTCTGTTAAAGAGCCAAGAGGGCTGCAACAGAAGTCTGAGCAGCAGTGCTGCTAAAGAGAGCCAGGTGGCTTGGTATTTTTGGTTCTACATACATTACTGCTGTGGAAAGCTGAAACCCCTGTGTGGGCAACTATTTTGTTATCTGACTTTTCTTTCTTTAATAAAAGTGGGCCTACGAGCCCTTAAACGACATCTGGTGTGGATCCAGCTCACTGGTAAGCTCTACCTTTAAGCTAAAATAACCCCCAAATATTACAAGTGGTGGAGAATGCGGGCAGAAGACGGTGGAATCCGGGTCCTTGCTCTACAGTAAGTTCAAGTCAGGAACTATTGGCTGTGTGTGGAAGTGCAGCCAGGCAAAAGGCATTGCGTGTTGCAGGTGGTGTACCTGTGAATGAAAAGTCAAAATTTTTTTTTTTTCTCTCTCTTGCTATGAACTGTGTTTGTGTGCATGAGACAGCACAATCAGTGTGTGCAATGTGCAGGTGAGGAAAGCTTGCATGAAGAGAAAAGCAACTTGCTTTAAAAGAGACAGAGCTCTGTGGTTGGAGGGGATGTTTCCACCTGAACGAACCCCATACATACCTGATCAGAGTTTATCAAGGAGAAAAAGGGCTGGGGTTGTCCCTAGCAACACGGGTGCAATGAGTGCACAGGTGACTGCTGTTATGGAGAGCCCACCAGCATTTGAATCTGCAGTGGATTGGTGCAAGCGGCATTTAGCAGCACTGAACCAAGCTACAGAGGAAAGGAAGCCAACCCTCAGTGCAAGGGAAAAGCCGCTGGATGTCCATAACTGGAAGAGGGCTGTTGTTGCCCCTGGCAAAGCTGCTGCAGTTAAAACAACAGCTATTGTGAAAGATGTGAATGTGTCACAGCATGAGATGGGATCCAGCAGAGAGAAGCCCATGCGATATGCAAGGAGAGAGGCTGATCAAAGGCTGAGGATGAGAGTGGTTGCCCATAGCAACGCAAAAGAAGCCAGTCGGGCTGTCTCTGTACCATGGGCTATGTCTAATAAGGATCGTGGAAAGTGGCTTAAGGAGGAGCCAGTTTATTATGTTGGAGAGAGCCAGCAAAGTTCTGCTGGGAGAGTGCGGTCTCCCATGGCAACCGGAGTGAAATTTATGCCTGAAAGGAGCTGCAGTAGAGGTTTGGTTCAGCGTCCCCACAAAGAGGCCTGTGCATTCCGGCCAGCTGGGAATCACCAGGAGAGAATCGCTTTGGGAAAAAGTCGTCCAGTAACATGCCTGGAATGTGGCCAGCTGGGGCATGGCATGTTTTCTTGCCCTAGGTTGTGGAATACGGCTGGAGATAATGTTGCTGAGAAAGTTTTGTCTGTAGGCCCAGATTCCGGTGAAAATATGTTTGCAGTCACCCCTAGCAACAAGAAGTTTCCTGTTGTGCCTGCAGGGGGTGCTAAACGGTGGGAGATGCCTGCTGTAGTTTCATCCCATGGCCCCCAGGAGGAGTTGTCCAGTAAAAGTGCAGCAGAGGACTGGTGCATAAGACGACGTACTCAAATGAAGATGGTGACCCCAACTACTGCGGTGGGTAAGACTGTCTTTAATGAAATGATGGCTGGAACTGCTGATTTCATGTGTAAAAGGACTGGTTACAAGACTGTCCATGATGAGGTGAGAGTGACCCCAGTTAGTGGGGCCACTGAATGTGCACTTGAGAATGACTTTTCCCTATATAGTGGGAATGCAAGGGTTAAAATCCAAATAGAACCTGTGTTGATGTCTAAAAGTGTTGTGTCTAATGACTATCAGGCTCAAGTTGACCGTGGGCTAGGACAGCCTACAAATGTGAAAAATGCTATAAGTGTTACTGTTAATGAAAAGTTTGCTGCTGTTGGGAAAACTTTTGCTCTGAAAGAACCTGGGGTTATCAAAAATGGGCCGTTGCCTGTAGCAACTGGTGGTAAGACAGCACAGTTGTCCACAGGAATCTCCAGGGAACTTCATGTGTTGGAGTCAGAGGTTGCCCTGGACAACTGCGATTTCACTCTGGTGGGACAGAATGGAACTGTACTGTGTAATAGTAATGTGTTAGTGCAAACTGCTAGTACTAAAAATGTGCAGGTAAATGGTGGATTAACGCAACCTGTGAAAAATGCAAAGGTGTGTGAGGCTTATGAAATGCAAGCTGAGAAAGGTGATGAATATGGTGTATTGCAACCTGTGCTACCACAGTCTGACGTGATTTACAATGACTGGTGTAATGAGTCTGCAACTAAGCCAGTCTGTTCTTATGTGTCTCCTTGGGCAGATGGATCGGTGCTGAGGAATACCGCAGAAGGGAGCGCACATACAACAGATTGGGATAGTTGGAGCAAAAATCTTATCTCCCTGATAGATAAGGCTTTTATGCACAAAGATAAGGTGGACACGGTTTCTGCTGTGCCAGTAGGAGGGACTGCAGAACAGCCTGTACCTGAGGGCACGGTGGCTGCTGCAGGGGTTAACCCTGGTGAGCAGGATGAACCAAATAAGGGCACAGCAGAGACATTGTCCGTGACCCACAAAACTGAGGTTTACATGGAGTGTCAATGTGACGTCGCTGGTAATGTTCTGGAGCAGTTCACTGATGCTGAGCCTGAGAAGTTGGGTATGAGTCCAGCAATTGGCAGCGCTGTGGTGGAGCACCAGGCTGTGTTTACCTCCAGCCGGGAGGAGGTTCCGTTAACCGTTGCAACTTTTCAAGTCTCAGCAAGTGAGTCTCTCTGCATCCCCAGTGTCATGAAAATCCCCAGGAAGGACTTAGGTCTGGAGTCAAGGGCCTGGTTTATAACTGAAGCATTAAAAGAGATGCTTGAACTTTGGGATGTACAGCCAATCTATACTAGTGTGTCTCCTCCACAGTCTGATGGGCTGGTACTGCGCAGTACCACTAGGTGGAGCACTGTATGGCAGGCTGTACAGAGCAAAGCAAAACAGGACAGGAATGGTTTATTCCTAAATTTGCTATTTTTGTTAAAAGTTGCCGCTACGTATGCTGCTGGATTAGATCCAGAAGAAATATTTGAGACAGACTGTGGAGAAGTTGAAAATAAGCCTAAAATGTCTGTGGTTACACCTCCTAACAGCCAGATGGGAAGCATTTCTGCTGCTATGGTCCAGTGTGGTGCTGGTCAGTTGGTGAAGGGCACGTATATTGCACCAGTAGAAAAACCACATGAGGTGGAAGGGCCATGTGTGGACCTGAAAGCAGCAGAGATCCGGACCAGGGCTCAAACAAAGGTGGTTAAAGAGACTGGGGTCCCCAGTCCAGCGCTTGGTTTAGGTGACAAACCTAATAAGGTCCCCGGGACAGGGGAATGGGCAAGGAGCGTGGTAAAAATTGTATGTGGATCAGACGAGAGCTGGCCTGTTCCGGTGGATAAAAATACAGATGGCATCAGAACGGGTCAAGTGGTAGGACAGCTGCCTGCAGAGTGGGTGAACCCAGGGGAGGTGGCGTCCTGTGAGGTTCCTGTGGGTGATGGCGGCCCTCTGGTATGTGTGCCCTCTGCAGACTCTGCCTTAGCAAATGTTGAAAAAAAAGGCATTGGTGACATGTGCAACATTGAGAGGTCTAATGTTGGTTTGAATATGTCTGTCAATGATGAACCAAATACTGTGTTAATGGTACATGATAATGTGGTGTCCAAAGGTACAGGAAAACCTGGTAATCAATTAGTGACTGCTGAGTCAGGTACCAGAAATAAGAGGTGGGTTTCCGTTCTAAAAACTATAGAAATAGGCCCCCTACAGTCTCAGAACAGTACTGCTGAGAGAGTTTTGGGGAAACCTGGGAACCTGAAGCGTGGAGGCAGAAGGGTTGGTAGAAAGACCAACGGGAACCCATTAAGATTTCAGGAGAGGAAGTGCTTGTGGAAATGCACTCGGAAGAAAAGTTGGGAAGGTCGCATCAAAGCTCATAGCAGAGTGACAGTAAGGCTTAGAGGGAGACACCAAAGGAGGCATTGGGTGGAGTTCCCCGTTAGGAGAAGCGAGGTTGGACAGGAGGGTACTTCTGTAAATGGTATCTGGCACAGAGGTGCCAAAAGTAACTTGGGTGTTCCGCCCTCTGGGTCGAAACAAAGGGGGGGGGATATGTGGTAGTACGGAATCTCCAATCCTGGGACCGGGTTTTGGGACCAGCCAGCAGTCTGGCTGGATGATTGCACAGGTGGGTCTTGGGCTTAAAACAAAGCCAACACCATGGTTCTGGGCTCCACCCTCCCGAGGAGTCCAGGCGTGTAAGGGAGAAGAAGTGTGCATGTCTGCACAGGTCGGTCTGTCAGAGTAGACAGAGGGTCCAAGCTTGTGGGCTGAAAGAGAAGCTGTTAAAGAGTGCTGAGGTACTGGGTGTACGGGAACTCTGTTAAAGAGCCAAGAGGGCTGCAGCAGAAGTCTGAGCAGCAGTGCTGCTAAAGAGAGCCAGGTGGCTTGGTATTTTTGGTTCTACATACATTACTGCTGTGGAAAGCTGAAACCCCTGTGTGGGCAACTATTTTGTTATCTGACTTTTCTTTCTTTAATAAAAGTGGGCCTACGAGCCCTTAAACGACATCTGGTGTGGATCCAGCTCACTGGTAAGCTCTACCTTTAAGCTAAAATAACCCCCAAATATTACAATATATATATATAATATATATATATATATATATATATATATATATATATATATATATATATATATATATATATATATATATATATATATATATATAATAGTTTTTTTTTTTTTAGCAGAGACTCTAGAGAATAAAATGGCAATCTTTGCAATATTTTATGTTGCACGGTATTTGCACAGCAGTCTTTCAAATGCAATTGTTTGGGAATATTCACACTTTCATGAGTTTTAAAAAAACGAAACAGTCAATTTTTTTGTATAATGTGAAAGATGATGTTAACTGACATCTAACATTTCAGGCGACAAACTATGGTACTTAAAAATCTCCATGGCGACATTTTAAAAATGTCTACAGGTTACCAGTTTAGAGGTACAGAGGAGATCTTGTGCTAGAAGTATTGCTCTTGTGCTAACGATTGTGGCAATACCTCACATGTGTGGTTTGAACACTGTTTACATTTGCGGGTCCGTCTTACATATGCTTTTACGGGGTGCTTTAATTTAATTTTTTTTATTATTATTATTTTATTGATTTTTTTTAATTTTTACACTGTCTCTTAAAAAAAATAATTCTGATCATTTTTATTTATGTCAGAAGTATTGTAAACATCCCTTGTGACAGTAATAGGCAGTGACCTCCTTTTGTACTTAAAAGCATTCAAAACGCTGAGTTTGGCAGTTTTGAATGCTGTAATTTTTTTAAATTTGGTGCCTTTAGGTCTTCTGTAAACTGGAAGTGATTTCATCATGACATCGCTTCCGGCTTACTAAATCCGAGACCCAATCAAAGCCGATTCTGGCTTCATTCGGGTCTCCGGCCAGCTGGGGGACGTGCCAGCGGGGTGCTCTGGCCTCCCGGTGGGACAGGAGAGCCCGGACGATCTTCTGAAGCCAGTGGGAGAAGGGGGGGGTTATCCCCTCCTGCTCTTTGGGATAACAGCCAAGCGGCTGCTAGCTGCATCGTTTGTCATCCCAAGAAAGCCGACCGTCAGCTCTAAAAAACGGTAGCGTGGTGATGTGTGCAGCTACATGCATTACCCCGGTACATCCCCTTCAAGCCAAGGCAGCATATTTGCTTACGGTCAGCGTGAAGGGGTTAAATTCATACGCCCATGTGCATCAGACTGAAGGATACACCACTGTGTTCCAGTACATTTTTATTACTTTCTGAGAGACAAGTCTGCAATGACAGCTTTCATATGTATATCCTGACATCTGTTGTTATCCCTACAGACATTAACGAATGTAAAGAAAATCCCCAAATCTGTGACCCACATGCTGATTGTATGAACATAAATGGATCATATGCCTGTGCATGCACGGAAGGATACCAGAACATCTCTAATAACTGTACAGGTGAGTGTCATATTTTTATTAGATATGCGCACTGCTGAAAAATAATTCTGTTTTCCGTTTTTGTTTTGTTTTTTGTTTTTCGGATCATTCGTTATTATTGATATTCATTCTTTTAAATAACTTCGTAACTTCGGATAAAATAAATTTGTTACCTTCCATTTGTTTAGATGCGGTATTCTTTATTTTGAGAATCCAGAATAATTAGAACAAAAATCTGAAATTTGAAAATCCAAAAATTCTAAAGAACGAAAATCAAAAATTCAAAAGAACGAAAATCTTAAATTTAGAAAGAACAGAAATCCAAAAATAAGTACGAAAATCTGAAAGAGCAAAAATAATTTGGATAATTTGTATTATAATTAAAATATTATGTTTATTACCTTTATTATAGTTTTATTATTATTTATTATTATTAATAATAATAATAATAATAATAATAATATTAATTTTAAACGAATAAATTATAGGTATTGGAATTTCCTTTCAAATGTGGCTGTTAGTGAACGTAACAAATAGGAATTTATCCAAAGCTACAAATTATTCGGCATTCGTTACTTGGGATAATTCGTAAATTCGGATAAATTTGTATATGTTACGTTCACTAACAGCCAAATTTGAAATGAAATTCCAAAACCTATAATTGAATAGTTTATAACTTTTATAGTTTTTATTATTATTCTTTATAAATAATCATGAAAAAAACTATAATAATAGTTAATTAATTCATATTTTAACTATAATAGAAATTATCAGAATGTTTTTTGTTATTTCTGATTAACATTCTTATTTTCGTTCTTTTGAATTTTTTGGATTTTCGTTCCTTCGAATTTTCTGATTTTTGTTCCTTCTGATTTTCCAACTTCCAAAGATTTTGGTTCTTTCAAATTTTTTGACTTACCTTCTTTTGAATTTTTGGATTTTCGTTCTTTCAAATTTTCGTTCTTTTAGAGAATTTGTTTTTGAAAAAATTTGTGAAACGGTCTTTTGTTAATTCAGATGTTTCTGAATGAACAAATATACAGAATTTTGACAAATTGCATGTGTCTACTTTTTATTAGATATCACCATTCACTAAAGATGACCAAAGATATGAGATGCTGCCTTATGCCACGTACACACGTATCAGACTATGCAACGGACTTAGTCTGGCGGACAAACCGCCGGACTGTCCGAACGAGCTATCTGCCCACACACGGTACTTTTGCGGTGGACTAGGTCTTTCGTACTTTTGAAATGAATCAACTTGCCCACACACACGGAGGAAAGTCCGTTCATTTTGAGCGTGGCTCCAGGTAGCCGGGACCAGCGAAGGAAGCGTCGCTGGCCCCGTCACCTGGTATGGAGTTAAAGGGGTAACCCTACCCTGAAAAAATGGCGTGGGAGTCCCCCTGTAGGTCCATATCAGACCCTTATCCGAGCATGCTACCTAGCCGGTCAGGAAAGGAGGTGGGGGCGAGCGAGTGGCCCCCCTCCTGAGCCGTACTAGGCCGCGTGCCCTCAACATGGGGGGTGCTTTGTGGAAGGGGGGCCGCGCCCCCCCCCACCCCAAAGCACCTTGTCCCCATGTTGATGAGGACATGGGCCTCTTCCCGACAACCCTGGGCGTTGGTTGTCGGGGTCTGTGGGCGGGAGGCTTATCGGAATCCGTGAGCCCCCTTTAATAAGTGGGCCCCTGAATCCCGGCCCCCCACCCTATGTGAATGAGTATGGGGTACAATGTACCCCTACCCATTCACCTGTGAAAAAATTGTAAAAAAAAACACAACACACAAGGGTTAAAATAGTTTATTGCACAGCTGCGGGGGTCTTCTTCCGTCTGGGAGTACTCTTGCCGGACTCCTCCGTTATCCTCCGTTATCTTCTGCTAGCTCTTTTACTAGCGGGGGGCTTTCTTCTTCGCCGCCGCCCTCTTCTTCCGACTTCGGGGGTCTTGTCCCCCTCTTCAGTTCTTCTTGCTGGGCCTCTGCGCCTTCTTCTAGCTGTTCTACAAGCGGTGGTCCAGTCTTCTGTTGCCTCCGCCTTCTGTTTTTCTCCTCTTCCCGAGCTGTTGCCTCGTCGCTGTCTCTAGCCACAATGACAGGCACGCGGCATGCGACGACTTATATAGGGACATCACCGGATGATGTCCCCGCCCATTATGATGTCACAGTCCCAAAGGATGCTGTCATTGTGGCCAGAGACAGCGACGAGGCAACAGCTCAAGAAGAGAAGAAGAGAAGAACAGAAGAGAAGGACAGAAAAACAGAAGGCGGCGACAGAAGACCAGGCCACTGCTTGTAAAAGAGCTAGAGGAAGGCGTGGAGGCCCGGCAAGAAGAACCGAAGAGGGGGACAAGACCCCCGAAGTTTTAAAAACGGACTTTTTTTGGAAGCAGTGATTTTAATAATGCTTAACCACTTAAGGACCGCCTCATGCCGATATACATTGGCAGAATAGCACAGCTGGGCACAAGCACGTACAGGTAAGTTGCCCTTTAAGAGCCCAGCTGTGGCTGCGCACTTGCGACCCGGTCCTGAACTCCATGACCATGGGCGCGGGACCCGCGGACCCCATCGCCTCCAGTGTCTCGCGATCGGGTCACAGAGCTGAAGAACGGGGAGAGGTAAGTGTAAACAAATCTCTCCCCGTGCTTCCTAGTGAGCCTGTCACTGATCGTCTGTTCCCTGTCATAGAGAAAGACAATCAGTGATGTCACACGCCAAGCCACGCCCCCTATAGTAAAAAAATCACACTCCCACTTAACCCCTACAAGGCCCCCTAGTGGTTAACCCCTTCACTGCCAGTGACATTTTTACAGTATTCAGTACATTTTTAATCGCACTGATCGCTGTATTAATGCCAATGCTCCCAAAAATGTGTCAAAATTGTCCAATGTGTCTGCCATAATGTCATAGTCACAATAAAAATCGCTGATCGCCGCCATTACTAGTAAAAAAAAAAATTATTAATAAAAATATCCCCTATTTTGTAGACGCTATAACTTTTGCGCAAACCAATTTATTGCGATTTTTTTTTACCAAAAATATGTAGAAGAATACGTATCGGCCTAAACTGAGGAAAAAAAATATTTTTGGGGGATATTTATTATAGCAAAAAGTAAAAAATATTGCATTTTTTTTTTCAAAATTGTGACTATTTTTGTTTATAGCGCAGAGGTGATCAAATATCACCAAAAGAAAGCTCTATTTGTGGGAAAAAAATTACACCAATTTTGTTGGGAGCCACGTCACACAACCGCTCAATTGCCAGTTAAAGCAAAGCAGTGCCGAATCGCAAAAAGGGGCCTAGTCCTTTAGCTGCAAAATGGTCCGGGGCTTAAGTGGTTAAAGTGAAACAATAAAAGTGTAATATTCCTTTAAATATTCCACCTGGGGGTATAGTATGCCTGTAAAGTGTAAAATTTTCCAGTGTTTAGAACAGTTCCTGCACAAAATGACATTTCTAAAGGAATAAAAGTCATTTAAAACTGATTGCCGCTGTAATATAATGTTGACGCCACCTCCCCCCCCATTACCAGGCACTTTGGTCTGCACCCAAATTTTAAAAAAAAAGGCGTGGGGCCCCAGGCCCTATATACTCTGAACAGCAGTATACAGACGGCCCCGGGTTACAAACAAGATAGGGACTGTAGGTTTGTTCTTAAGTTTAATCTGTTTGTAATTTGGAACAGGTACATTTTTTAAGTGTAGCTCTAGCCAAAAAAACGGAAAATTGTATACTCACCTTTCCGTAATTTTCCTTTCCTGACGCATCCCATGGCAGCACACACAGTGGGGTTGTGACTCCGCCTCCACAACCTGATAGGACTGGTTAGCTATAAGATTTGAAGAGGAGTCCACCGTTGCATTCTCAGTAACTATCACCTTAGAGGGGTGGGATCCTGTGTGCTGCCATGGGATGCATCAGGAAAGGAAAATTACGGAAAGGTGAGTATACAATTTTCAGTTTTCCTGACGCATCATGGCAGCACACACAGTGGGAAATAACTCGCTACATGGGAGGGTGCCTTTTAGAAGTTTTTTATTTACTCAAGTACAAGATATGGATGAGTTTGATTGAATAATTGATCTCCCGAACTCAACCGTAGTTAATTGAGCCGGGTCTATTCTATAGTGTGACATGAATGTGGTTTTTGATGACCAAGTTGCTGCCTTGCAAATAGTCTCTGGTGATACTCTGCTGTACGCTGCCCATGAGGTCGCCATCGCTCTCGTCGAATGCGCTTTCAGGTTTTCCGGTATTGGAAGGTGTTGAACTAGGTATGCTTTCTTGATGACTTTAATCAACCATGAGGATATTGTTCTTGAAGAAGCCGCTTGACCTTTTTTGGCGCCGTGCGGTATGACCAGGAGGTTTTCTGACTTCCTGAATGGAGCGGTAGCCTCCAGGTAGGCGGATATTGCAGACTTCACGTCCAGAGGATGTGGATTTCCATCTGTGTTGAGAAAAACGGGAAGATTGATCTCCGGATTAAAGTGGAAGCTAGATGCTACCTTTGGCACAAACCGTTCTGAAGGTCTGAGTACGACCCTGTCTGGGAAAAAAACTAGGTGTGGTTCTTTGATTAGTAGAGCTTGCAGCTCGGAGACCCTTTTGGCCGATGTGATTGCAACTAGAAACAATAGTTTTAGTGTCAAGTCCCATAGGGATATTGATCCCCCCGTCGAGAAAGGTTCTTTGGTTAAAGCTTCCAGGACAATCGATAGGTCCCAGGTCGGAAAAATTGGTTTTCTAGGAGGCCTTATTTTTAGGCATGCTTTCTGAAACTGAATGATGAGGGGGTTTAAAGCCCACTTGATTCCTGTCATTGCGGATATGGCAGAGAAAGTGCTTGACCTTAAGCCTTTCTCTAGGCCTAGTTGTAGGAATTCTAACACCTGAGAGACTGATGGAGAAAGGGGATTCCAGGACTGTAGTTGGGCTATTGCAGAAAATCTTTTCCAAATCTTATTATATATGTTGTTTGTCGATTTCTTCCTTGCTTGTTGTAAGGTGGATATTACTCTTAATGAACAACCCTGATCTAGTAACCTTTCCCTTTCAGTTTCCAAGCCGTCAGGTGTAGTCGCTCTGGTGACGGGTGTAGAAATTTCCCCTGTGAGAGCAAGTCTGGGAGCAGCGGAAGTGGGAGAGGCTCTTCTGTGTTCAATTGCAGGATGGTCGGAAACCATGGTCTTCTGGGCCAGAAGGGCAACACTGCTATTACCGTGGAAGACGAAGTCCTCAGTCTGGCCAGAAACCTGGCTATCAAGGGCACCGGAGGGAATATGTAACCTAGGCGAAATTCCCAAGGATGGTGGAGACAGTCGATCCCTGTTGCTGGATAGGCGGTCCTTGCCAAGAAGCGAGTACATTTGCGATTCGCTGGAGTCGCTGCCAGATCTATATCGGGAACACCCCATTTGTGTGTCAGAAGAGTAAAGGCCTTGTGACTGAGAGACCACTCGTTGTTTGAAATAAATATTCGACTTAGATCGTCCGCGAGTTGGTTGTGAATTGCGGGTACGTATACTGCCTTCAGATCCGTCAGGTAGACTTGGGCCCACTCGATTATAGGTCGTACCTCCTGCATTAGGACTTTGCTTCTGGTGCCCCCTTGCCTGTGGACATAATTCACAGCCACTGTGTTGTCCATACGCAGGAGGACACTCTTCCCTGAAAGGAGGGGACTGAAAGTTAGAAGTGCTTGCCATGCAGCCCTGAGTTCCAGAACATTTGAGACTATCCCCTGTGGACAGAAGGACCAGCGGCCCTGTGCTCCCCGATCTAGATGATACGCTCCCCAGCCAAGGTAACTGGCATCTGACGTTACTATTTCTGGGAGTGGATGAACGATGGGACGACGGCGAGTTAAATTGCTGGTTTGAGTCCACCAACGTACTGACTCCTTGACTGCTCTGGTGATTTGTTGTGACATTGACACCCCGTTCCATTGTTTTAGGAACGAATTCTGGAATACCCTGGAGTTCCATTGAGACCACTGAACCATTAGAAAGGTTGATGACATTGAGCCCAGAACACTTAAGCATTTTCTTGCAGATAGGTGGTCTACTGATAGTAGCTTTCTCACTTTGCGGATAAGAGGATGAAGTTTCTCCTGGGGGAGCCCTACTGTGTTGGATCTGGTGTCCAATTCGGCTCCTAGGAAGACCATCTTCTGTACTGGGACCAGGCTGCTCTTCCTCCAATTCACTATCCACCCGAATTGCTGGAGCGTGGAAATCAGAATTGAACGATGTCGTAGAAGTGTTTCTCGACTGTCTGCTAGAAGAAGAATATCGTCGAGATAGTGTAGGACTCTTAGACCTCTTTCTCTCAATAGTGCTATAACCGGAAGTAACACCTTTGTGAAGGTCCTGGGCGCCGTTGATATCCCAAATGGGAGGCTTTTGAATTGAAAGTGTTGCCTGCCTATCGCAAAGCGTAGGTACTTTTGAAAGGTTTGATGCACTAGAATGTGTAGATAAGCGTCGGATAAATCGACCGAGAGCATCCAATCTTTCTCCCCTATTGCTAGTAATATTGATTGGAGACTCTCCATCCTGAATGATTCGACTAGAATCATTTGGTTTAACTTCTTTAAATCCAACACGGGCCTCAGGTCTCCTGTTTTCTTTGACACCAAGAAAAGGGGAGAGTAAAACCCCTCTCCTCTCTGCTCCTGTGGAACTTCTATGATTGCTTGCTTCTGGAGCAACTCCATAATGTATATGACCAAAAGCTTTCGCTTCAGGCGCGAAAAGGGTAGTTTGGTAGATTTGTAGTGGTTTTTTGGCGGTTTTCGCTTGAATTTCCACCTGTGACCTTGCTGAATGGTGGATATTGCCCAGGGTTCTTTTATTTTGTCTATCCAAGTTTGGGCAAATAGCCTCAGCCTCGCACCAACTATTGCGGGCTGGGCATGCGTGGCATCAAAAAGATTTTTGTTGGTCTCCCGGCACGGTTGTCTTCGATTTTTGGACTCTCACAAAAGAGGGTTGTGTGCTTCGCCAATTCCGTTTGAATTCTTTCCCGGGTCTATAAGACCTTACGTCCCGGTACCTTTCCGGAAGGTGACGTCTGAAGGGCGGATTTTTCTGTTGCTTGGATCTTCTGTCCGACGGTATTAGACCCAATTTTCCCCCCGTGACCTTTGATATTGCGGAATCTAATTTTGAACCAAAAAGGTTAGTGCCATCATAAGGGATCTTACACCAGCTGGATTTGGAAGTCGCATCAGCAACCCAAAGTTTTAGCCAGAGAGCCCTTCTGGAAGTTACTGAGGCCATCATTGCTCTTGCTGAGGACCGAATAACGTCCACCGCCGCCTCCGCTACGAAATCACCCGCAAGGCTGAGTTCCTGCAGTGCTGAAATGATTTTGTCTTGGTCTGCTGCTTCTGCGATTAATTTTTCAACTCCAGATGTCCAGGAGGTGATGGCTCTACCGACCGCTGCTAGAGCGATTGCAGGCCTACAGGCCCCCCCCGCTGCTGAGTAGGCTTTCTTAAGGTCGAGATCGATTTTGCGATCCATCACATCTTTAAAGGTTACGGCGTCTTCTATTGGTAGGGTTACATGGCGCGCTAAGCGCATCAGTGAGGAGTCTACCACGGGAGCGGAGATAAGAGGGTTCACTGCTGGCTCTTTTAGGGGATAGAGCTTCGCTAATCTGTTGTTTAAGCCGGATTTCTTTTCTGGTTTTTGCCATTCATCTCTTATGAGCTCCTCTAGCTCTTCGATAAAGGGGAAGACCTCAGGGTCTTTTTTTAGGTTAGGGAAGTATTTCCTTAACTTAGGCGGGACATCTCTCTCTTCCTCCCAACCGATCGCTTCCTTAACCGATTTCGCAAAAGGGTTTATTAATGCAAAGTCGAAAACTGTAGGGGTCAGGGGATCCTCATCCTCTGGGGAGTCATCTGGATCCTGAGGGGAATGAGAGGTTGAGGCTGAGTTAGATGACCTGATTGGATCATAAGCTGTCACCTGTAGGATTGTTTCCTTAACTGAGTCTCTTATAATATTGGAGGCTTCTCTAGCGTCAGCTTCCTTGTCCCGAGTTGCTTCCTCCAGACAGATTTGGCAAACAAGCTTACTAGGTAATGCTTGCGCTCCACAGACCCAGCAGGTATTAACCGCAGGACGGGTATGGTGTTCCTCTCGATGTGAGGATGGCGGTTCTCTGTGATGACGGGAAGACCTTGACCGACTTCGCCGAGAGTGAGAGTGTCTTGAGGGGGAACGTTCCTTTCTTTTAGAATGGGATGACACTGAATACCTGCCAGAGCTACCAAAATGAAAGGTATTAGTGGCAGTGCTCTCTTTTCCTCCTCTTCACTACTTACCAATCCATACGCCCCCTTACCTTGCGGTTCTAGGATGGTCTACTAAGGCAGCGGTCTCCATGGGAAGAATAGAGTACACCTGTGACCAGAGGTTTTCAGTATAAGAGCCAATGCAGAGTATGGGCAGAAGGTGCAGCACATAAATGAATGGCAAAGTGCATAAAGATGAAAGAAAAGAGGCTTACCAGAGTTCAGGAGGACTTGTCTTGCAAGGCAGCAGGCTGTGTGCCGAGATCAGGATGGTAGATGGCGTGGAAAGCACCAGCAGCACTTCCAAACGAAAATGACATTTTTTAAATAGCCCGCCGTCGCTGGAGGAGTGACGTCACCGCCGCGCATGCGCACTGGCCGCCTGCGCCGTCCTGCGCCATCTTGGATGCTGGCAAATGCAGAGGGCAAGGGGAAAACGTCACTTCCTGAGCGCCGATCGTCCGGACGGAACCGCCATGATGGAAAGGTCACAGCGCCGTGGAACTACAGGGCTCAGCGTGCCCAGAGGGGGAAAAAAAAGGAGAGGAGAAAAAAAAAAAGGATGAAGAAAACTGAGGACTGAAAACAGAAGGTAGGCAGAAAAAGGAGACATGCTGGGGAGCACGACAGATAGGAAGGGGGAGACCGCTGCAATCATTACAACCTTTTTAAGGTTTTTCCTTTTAAAAGCCCGCTGCTTTGTAATTTTTTTTTTTTTTTTTTTGCCCCTGAGACCACCAGAGTGGGGCTCCCTGCGTTATGGCTCATTTAGAGACCGTACGGACAGGGACTTCCAGGTAGGAGAGGCTGAACCTAGCTGGGGTGGTGCGGTAAGGGGTTCCATGCTAACCGAACTCGAAACGTAATGTCCCATACAGGTGAGGAAAAAAAGGAGAATGCAACGGTGGACTCCTCTTCAAATCTTATAGCTAACCAGTCCTATCAGGTTGTGGAGGCGGAGTCACAACCCCACTGTGTGTGCTGCCATGATGCGTCAGGAAATCTATTTTTAAGCTTTTTGGATAATATAGGGCAGGATTATCACCCCTATAACATTTTTTTTTGCTGTCTGTGCCCCTGTTCAGAAGATTTCACCTCATTTTCTATCCCAATGATAATTGGATTTTGAAAATTTTGGGTTATTAGGGAAACAAGGATTGGCGATAAAGCATTTTCCCATATCAACTCTTACAGGAGAGACTTTCCCTTCCTAGGGGTAGATTTCCTCTCACTTCCTGTTGTCTCCCTCTGTTTGTAAGTAGGAGTAATTTGTAAGTTGGATGTTTGAAAATAGGGGAACACCTGTATATACTATAAGGCCTGCCCTATATACTCTGTGGAAAATTGGGCCTTAGGTTTTGGTGGTACCAGAACACTGTAAGCCCTCACAGTTACTCTTGGTGTGCACTGGAACATGCCCTGCTGTGAAATATTATATCAAGAATTGTAATTACGCACCCCTGTTAAGCAGGGGCATAAAAATTGGGCCTTAGACAGTGATGGTGGTGGCACAACACTGCAACCCCTCACAGATACTCTTATTGAGCGCAGTGGTGGTTCTACAACACTGCAACCACTCACAGACACTCTTGTGGAGTGCAGGAATGAGCCCTGCTGTTAAATATTTTCTGGCGTGCTAGCATGCATGTGAATTTATTAGTGCCCAGAATAAATGAATATTTCACACAATAGAATGCGTTTATGTTCATACTCTTATAAATACCCTATGCCTGTAAATGAGCATAAACATATAAGTGCTGTTAAAGATATGAAATTGAGGGCATTCTTTCTGCTAAGTTCTGGCAGAAAATAACCCCTTCCTGCCTAAGCCTTTTTCTGCCATTTTTTGCTTACAAGTAAAATCCGTATTTTTTACATATATATATATATATATATATATACCGTATTTTTCGGACTATAAGGCGCACGTAAAAGCCTAAATTTTCTCACAAAATCGACCGTGCGCCTTATAATCCGGTGCGCCTTATATATGACCTGTTGACATGATGGCAAGCACCGAATTCGTTTTCTTCACTTGGGCTTTAACAGTATCTGTCAGATGGGCGCGCATGGAGTCACAGATCAATAGGGATGGAGATTCGTGGAAAAAGCCACCCGGTCTCTTACCGTAAACTGACGTACCGTAAACCTCTCTCAGGTTGTTCTACTGCGTGACTGATAGCGATGAGTTTGAAATCCGCTTCGTAAGCATGTCTCTTAACAGGAGCCATTTTTGGGGCAGCGGGTATACCGTAGAAAATGAACGAATGAATGCGCACACCTCCTGACTAAGATGGCCGTAATGCTCATGAAGCTGCACTGCTTGGATTGGGCATTACGGCCATCTTAGTCAGGAGGTGTGCGCATTCATTCGTTCATTTTCTACGGTATACCCGCTGCCCCAAAAATGGCTCCTGTTAAGAGACATGCTTACGAAGCGGATTTCAAACTGAAGGCTATCAGTCATGCAGTAGAGCATGGAAATAGAGTAGCTGCGAGAGAATTCAACATTAATGAATCAATGGTACGAAAGTGGAGGAAGCAAGAAGATGCCCTGCGCCAGGTAAAGAAGACCAAACTGAGTTTCCGAGGAAACAAAGCAAGATGGCCACGGTTGGAGGACAAAATTGAACAGTGGGTTATTGAACAGAGAACCGCAGGTAGAAGCGTCTCTACTGTCTCTATTCGACTCAAAGCAACAGCGATCGCACGCGACATGGAGATCAACGACTTTCGAGGAGGTCCCTCTTGGTGCTTCCGTTTCATGAAAAGGCGGAATCTCTCTATCCGCACAAGAACCACTATGTCACAGCAACTGCCAAAGGATTACGAAGAAAAGCTGGCCATTTTCCATACCTACTGCAAGAACAAGATCAATGAACAGAAAATCCGACCAGAGCACATCACCAACATGGACGAGGTCCCCCTTACCTTTGATATCCCTGTAAACCGTACTGTCGAGAGAACAGGGACCAGTACGGTATCTATACGCACTACAGGAAACGAAAAGTCATCCTTCACTGTAGTTCTCGGTTGCCAGGCTAATGGCCAGAAACTACCACCCATGGTAATTTTCAAGAGGAAGACTCTGCCAAAAGAAAAGTTTCCGGTTGGCATCATCATCAAGGCTAACCCGAAGGGCTGGATGGACGAGGAGAAGATGAGTGAGTGGCTGAGAGAGGTTTACGTCAAGAGACCGGGTGGCTTTTTCCACGAATCTCCATCCCTATTGGTCTGTGACTCCATGCGCGCCCATCTGACAGATACTGTCAAAGCCCAAGTGAAGAAAACTAATTCGGTGCTTGCCATCATTCCGGGTGGATTAACCAAAGAACTGCAGCCACTAGATATAGGTGTCAACAGGTCGTTTAAAGTTAAACTGCGAGCTGCGTGGGAGCATTGGATGACAGAAGGCGAACACACATTCACCAACACAGGGAGGCAACGCCGGGCGAGTTACGCCACTATCTGCCAGTGGATCGTGGATGCCTGGGCGAAGGTATCAGTCACCAGTGTAATCCGAGCTTTCAAGAAGTCCGGAATTATCACTGAACAGCTAAGTACCGGTACCGATGACAGCAACGAGCCTGACTCGGATACTGATGAGAATGATGAGAGGGATACGGGCGTGCTTGATGCCGAAATCGCCCAATTGTTAAACTCAGACACTGAAGATGAAGAATTTGATGGATTTGCGGGAGAAGAATAAAGTGAAAAAGTGAGTGTCTGGTTTTGTATTTAATTGAACAGTGTTAAGAGTTATTGTTATAGACCATTTTATGGTTATTGCTAAAGAGTTGAATAAAATTTGACTTACAGTACCGCATCCGAGTTGTGTTTCATTAAATGCGCCTTATAATCCAGTGCGCCTTATAGTCCGATGCGCCTTATATATGGAAATATCCATTATATTAGCCGGTCGTTGCTAGTGCGCCTTTATAATCCGGTGCGCCTTATCGTGCGAAAAATACGGTATATATATATATATATATATGTGTGTGTATGTGTGTATATATATATATATATATATATATATATGTATGTGTATATATATATATATATATATATGTATATGTATATATATATATATATATATATATATATATATATATATATATATATATATATATATATTTAGCAGAGACTCTAGTAAATAAAATGGCAATCGTTGCAATGTTTTATGTTACACGGTATTTGCGCAGTGGTCTTTCAAAATGCAATTTTTTGGGAATATTGACACTTTCATGAATTTTAACAAAACGAAACAGTCAAGTTAGCCCAATTTTTTTGTATAATGTGAAAGATGATGTTACTTGGAGTAAATTGATAACTAGCATTTCATGCTTTGAAATTGTGCACACTTGTGGAATGGCGAAAAAACTACAGTACATAAAAATCTCCATTGGTGATGCTTTAAAAATGTCTACAGGTTACCAGTTTAGAGGTACAGAGGAGATCTTGTGCTAGAATTCTTGCTCATGTGCTAACAAGCGTAGCAATACCATGCATGTGTGGTTTGAACACCGTTTACATTTGCTGATTCGTCTTACATATGCGTTTGCTTCTGAGCACAAGCAGGGAGGGACGGGGTGCTTTAATTTTTTTTTCTTATTTTATTGATTTCTTTTTTTTTTTATATTGTCTCTTAAAAAAAAAAAAATTTGATAATTTTCATTTATGTCAGAAGGAATGTAAACATCCCTTGTGACAGTAAGAGGCAGTGACCTCTTTTTGTACTGTAATTTTTTTCAATTTGGTGCCTTTAGGTCTTCTGTAAACTGGAAGTGATGTCATGACATCGCTTCGGGCTTACTAAATCTGAGACCCGATCAAAGCCAGTCGGTTGATCGATCGGGCCTCCCGGTGGGACAGGAGAGCCTGGACGAGCAGCAGAAGCCGGAGGGAGGAGGGGGAGTCATCCCCTCCTGCTCCTTGGGATAACAGCCGAGTGGCTGCTAGCAGCATAGTTTGTTATCCCAAGAAAGCTGACTGTCGGCCCTAAAAAACAGTACCAGGGTGATGTGTGCAGCTACATGCATTACCCCGGTACAACCCCTTCAAACCGAGGCTGCATATTTGCGTACGGTCGGCGTGAAGGGGTTAAAATCATAAACCCATGTGCATGAGGTCTAAGGATACACCACTGTCTTCCAGTACATCTTTATTACTTTCTGAGAGGCAAGTCTGCAATGACAGCTTTCAAATGTATATCCTGACATCGGTTATCAAGTTAGCCCAAAATTCAGACATTAACAAATGTAAAGAATATCACAGACATTAACGAATGTAAAGAAAATCCCAAAATCTGTGACCCTCATGGTGTTTGTATGAACACAATTGGATCATATGTGTGTGCTTGCAGGGAAGAATACCAGAAAATCTCTAATAATTGTGCAGGTGAGTGTCATATTAGTTTATTAGATATGTGCACTGCCGAAAACTCTTTTTTTTTTGTTTGTTTTGTTTGTTTTTTCGGATCATTCGTTATGATCAATAATTGTTATTTCAAATTAATTGGTAACTTCAGATAAATTCAAATTTGTTACATTTCATTTGTTTAGATGCGGTATTCATTATTTTGAGAATTCGGAATAATTAGAACAAAAATCTGAAATTCGAAAATCCAAAAATTCTAAAGAACGAAAATCGAAAATTCAAAGGAATGAAAATCTGAAAATCTGAAAGAACAAAAATCCGAAAATAAGAAAGAAAATCTGAAAATCTGAAAGAACAAAAGATTTTTGGATAATTTCTATTATAATTAAGATATTATGTTTATTTCCATTATTATAGTTTTATTATTATTAATTAATAATAATAATAATAATATTAGTTTTAAACTGTTAAATTATAGTAATTGGAATTTCCTTTCAAATGTGGCTGTTAGTGGACATAATGAATATGAATTGGGATAATTTGTAATTTCAGATAAATTTGTATATGTTGCGTTCACTAACAGCAAAATTTGAAAGAAAATTCCAAAACCTATAATTTAATAGAAACGATTTGGTCCAAACAACCCAGTGACACCAAAAAGAAATAGGCACCTCATCCCCGAATGTATATAGACTTGCATAGAGGGGAAGCTTATTGTGAAACATGTTGGGAACAAGTGCTGTCAGCCTGCTTACTCTTACCTCTGGGATCCTTCTTGTTGAGTAATAATGCGTAATAATGCGTATATTGCCTTCTGTATTTTTGCATACTATATTTGATGTTACAGTGCTTTTTAATGTATATTAATGAATTATTATGAATGTTTAGTATATTTTGTTCCAGTTTCGTCATATTTTGCACCGCCAAAAAATCTCCCTTTTTTTTCTCCCTCCTCTTTTTTCCGCTTCCCCTCTATGCAAGTCTATAATTTAATAGTTTATAACTATTATAGGTTTATGATTAATTATTATTAATAAATAATCATAAAAAAACTATAATAATGGTTAATAAACGTAATATTTTAATTATAATGGAAATTATCCAAATTGTTTTGTTCTTTCTGATTTTCATGCTTATTTTCATTCTTTCGAATTTTCAGATTTTCATTCCTTCGAATTTTTGGATTTTCGTTCCTTCTGATTTTCAAACTTTCATATTTTCCTTCTTTAAAATTTTTGGACTTATGTTCTTTAGAATTTTCATTTTTTTTGAAAATCTGTTTAAAAAATTTGTGAAACTGTCTTTCGTTAATTTGGATGTTTCCGAATTAACAAATATACAGAATTTTGCCAAATTGCACGTGTCTAATTTTTATTAGATATCACCATTCACTAAAGATGTCCAAAGATATGAGATGCTTCCTTATCCAGCTGGGTGGTGATCTTATGTCTGTTTGTTCTCCATAGTACTGAGTTGGGCAACAATGAATGATTAGATAGGGACACCTATCCCTATGGTACTCCCCTCTCCAATGACATTAACAACTTGAGTACCAGTCTGTAATATCCTTTTTATTACCAGGCTATTTTTTCAGTGTTGTGATAGTTTGACTGACATTTACTCCATCATGTACCTGAGCGAATTTTAAATAGTTTTTTTGAGATGCATTTGATAATAACCACTGGGTAAAAAATTTTGAATTCAAAATATTTCTCTTACATTCTATTATAAAACATGTCAAATAACATTCTAGGACAGCAAGTAATCCCTATTTAGAAAGTAGTCATGCCAAGGTGATTTTTTATTTTTTGCCACAATTTTTTGGAACTGAACATGATGATAATGAGGTGGTTAAAACACAGCAGTAATAGTGCATCATTAATGTACAGATCACATGCAGTAGGAAGGTGGAATTGAGGGGGTTAATTTGCAGACTTGGAGGATAAGGGAGGTGAAGGAGTAAAATACAGATCATTTAAGCCAGTGGTCATCAACCCTGTCCTCAGGGCCCACTAACAGGCCAGGTTGGCAAGATAACTGAAATACATCACAAGTGATATAATTTGCTGCTTAGTGATTGTAGTATTCTAGTCTGCATCTCCCCAAGGTAGTACATAAAACCAGGCCTGTTGGTGGGACCTGAGGACAGGGTTGATGAATAGGGATGAGCCGAACACCCCCAGTTCGGTTCGTGGCAGAACATGCGAACAGACCAAAAATTTGTGCGAACACACAAACCCCGTTAAAGTCTATGAGACTCGAAAATTAAAAATCAAAAGTGCTAAATTGAAAGGCTAATATGCAAGTTAGTGTCATAAAAAGTGTTTGAGGACCTGGGTCCTGCCCCAGGGGACATGTATCAATGCAAAAAAAGTTCTAAAAACTGCCATTTTTTTGGGAGCACTGATTTTAGCCACTTAAGGACCAGCCTCATTTTGAGATTTTGGTGTTTACAGGTTTAAGAGTTTTTTTTTATAGAAAATTACTTAGAACATCCAAACATTATATATTGTTTTTTTTTCTAACACCGTAGAGAATAAAATGGAGGTCATTGCAATACTTTTTTTTTACAACGTATTTGCGTAGCGGTCTTACAAGCGCACTTTTTGGGGAAAAAATTCAAATTTTTGAATATAAAAATAAGACAACAGTAAAATTACCCAAATTTTTTTTATATTGTGAAACATAATGTTACGGCAAGTAAATTGATACCCAACATGTCACGCTAAAAAATACTACAGGTTGCATGTTTTAAGTTACAGAGGAGGTCTAGGGCTAGAATTATTGCTCCCGCTCTACTGATAGCAGCGATACCTCACAAGTGTGGTTTGACCACCGTTTTCATATGCGGGCGCTACTCATGTATGTGAGAGTGTCAAGACGGGGTGCGTAAAAAAATGTTTTTTATTATTATTTATTTCACCTTTTATATTTTATTTTTACTCTGGTTTTTTTTTTTTTTTATCACTTTTATTCCTATTAAAAGGAATGTAAACATTCCTTGTAATAGAAAAAAGCATAACAGGACCTCTTAAATATGAGATCTGGGGTCAAAAAGTCCTCAGATCTCATATTTAGACTAAAATGCAATAAAAAAAATTGTAATTTAAAAAAATTATTGAAATAAATTTGCCCTGTAAGAGCTGTGTAAGTGACATCTTGAGGTTGCTTCCGTCCAGCAATTGTATGGAGACGGGTGGGGGCCATCTTCCCCTCACTCACCTCCATACCCAGCTAGTGACAGGAAGCGATCGCCTCCGATGCTGCCAACGGCTCCGGTAAGCGGTGGAGGGCACCAAATTGCGGTGGGAGGGGGGCCTCTCTCCCCTTACCGATAAAAGTGATCTTGCGGCGAATCCACTGCACTGACCACTTTTATCTTGTGGCAGACTGCCCACTGAAGACAAGGATATCGGGTTATGGCAGCTAGCAGGGGCAGAAAAATTGGGCCTTAGGCAGTGGTGGTAGTGCCACAACACTGCAACCCCTCACAGATACTCTTATTGAGCGCAGGAACGAGCCCTGCTGTTAAATATTTGATCAAAGATTGTAATTATGCTCCCCTGATAAACAGGGGCATAAAAATTGTGCCTTAAGCAGTGGTGTCACAACACTGCAACCCCTCACAGATACTCTTGTTGAGCACAGGAACGAGCCCTGCTATTAAATATTTGATCATAAATTGTAATTACACGCCCCTGTTAAAGGGAGTCAAGGGTCACAACAAGGGTCATAAAAATTGGGCCTTAGGCGGTGGAGGTGGTGGCAAAAAACTGTGAAGACTCACAGATACTTTTGTTGAGCGCAGGAACAGGCCCTGCTGTGAAATATTTGCTCAAACGTTGTAATTACATGCTCCTATTAAACAGGTGCAGAAAAATTGGGCCTTAGGCGGTGGTGGTGATGGCATAACACTGTAAAGCCTCACAGATATTTTTGTTGAGCACAGGAACAGGCCCTGCTGTGAAATATTTGATCAAAAATTGTAGTTACATGCCCCTGTTAAACAGGGGCAGAAAAATTGAGCCTTAGGCAGTGGTGGTGGTGCTACAACACTGCAACCCCTCACATATACTCTTGTTGAGTGCAGGAATGAGCCCTGCTGTTGAATATTTGATCAAAAATTGTAATTATGTGCCCCTGTTAAACAGGGGCATAAAAATTGGGCCTTAGGTAGTGGTGGTGGTGCCCTAAACCAAAAATATTCTTAGAAGCTATCATCATGAAAATTGAGGAGGAATAGGCTAGTCACTCAGCATAATAGGATAGTCACTCAGCATAATAGGATAGTCACTCAGCATATGCAGTCTTCAAGGGATCCCACATCCATACAAAAATAAATTGGTTCATCAAGCATCAGGTGCTTGGTAGCTGGTGATCCAAGACTGATTCATTTTTATGAATGTGAGCCAATCAACAGAGTCTGTGGATAGGCGCACTCTGTGATCAGTTACAAAGTCTCCAGCAGTACTGAATGTGCATTCAGAAAGAACACTGGATGCAGGACAGGCCAGTAGCTCAATTGCATATTGACCAAGCTCTGGCCAGTGGTCCATCCTCAAGACCGAGTAACCCAGTGGACATTCTGGTGGAAAGGTCTCCAAGTCTGATCTTGCCCCTAGATATTCGTGCACCCTGGAATGGTGCAGGAACACTGGCAATGGTTGCTGGAACCAATCAGATCTGGGAGCTGAGGACTGAAGAATTCCTCTGCTCCCTCTGCGAAGGCTGGATAAGTTCTGCAACCTTACCCTTGTAACATGGATCAAGAAGGGTTGCCAGCCAGTAACGATCCCTCTCCTTGATACCACAAATCCTAGGGTCCTTTCGCAGGCTTTTGGAGGCCATGCAGTGTAGGTTTGCAGAGGCATTCGATCCTGAGTCCTCTGGGTCACTAAGGATCACAGGATCCTCAACCACCTCCTCCCAGCCACGTACAACTCCACAGGTTTCTGGAGACTGAGAACGATCCTGTCATGTACCTTAAGGCAGAGCAGGGAGTGGCCTCTCGTAAACTTCTGACTCGGGAGGCCCTGGTAGAGATGACAGGGGCTCGAGAACACAAAGGAGCACAAGCGCCTGACTGGTGGCCTGTGTAGAAGGCAGGAGACCATTGGTAGTAGGGAGGTGTCCTGTAGTCCAGCAGCAGGATGCAGCTGACAGCAGGATGCAGCACGCAGTACCAACCGGAAGCAGCGGACAGCAGGGATGTGCCTTGTAGCCCAGTGGTGGAATGCAGACTGCGGGCAGAATGCAGCAGACAACGGGGAGGAGTCCTGTAGTCCAGCAGTGGGATGCAGGTGGCAGCAGAATACAGCAGACAATGGGAAGGAGTCCTGTAGTCCAGCAGCAGGATGTAGGTGGTAGCAGAACACAGCAGAAGGCACCGGCCGGATACAGCGGAGAACAGGGAGGTGTCCTGTAGTCCAGCAGCAGTAGGCAGGTAACTGGCAGGTTGCAGAGTATCTAAACAGTCTGGGTCAAACACAGGCGAGCAGATCAGGTACCAAAACGAAATCCAAGAGAATAGTCAGGTTCAGAAGCCAAGGTCGGGGGCAGGCCGCAAGCAGAGAAGTCAGGAACAGGCCAAGTTCAACACGGATCAAGTAGATTCGGATTCAGGGTAGCAGAGTACACAGGAACGCTGTTGATCGGGCAGCAAGACAGCAAGGCAAAGATCCCCTTTATATAGCACCATTGGCGCCAATTGCCGTCATGACAGCCGCGCACTCCCGCACGTGTGCACCGCCAATCGCGTTATTGGTTTTTCTGCGCACAGGTATTCTTCCGACCCTCACACAACTCTGATGTTTGCGGGAAAGGTTTTCCTGACATTGTCCCCCTCCAATGGGCAGCCTCTGGTGGCCAACTGGGTCATCTTGCCCGGGTGAAATCTCTTGAAGGCCAGAATCAGTCTCTTGGCATGGATATTAGTCTCTGGTTCCCAAGAGTTCTCTTCTGGCCCATACCCCTTCCACTTCACCAGATACTGGGCTTGGTTGCGTCTCCTTCTGCAGTCTAAAATCGCTTTGACCTCCAATTCCTCCTCATCGTTAATGAGTACAGGTTCAGGGGGACCGACATTCCAATTGGTGAAGGGATCCTGGACTGAGGGTTTTAGGAGGGCCACATGGAACACTGGGTGGATACAAAAAGATTACGGTAGTTTCAGTTCATAGTCCACGTTATCTTCCTAGTTACCGGGAAGGGACCCACAAACTTCGGGCCCAGTTTCCTGGATGGGCATGCCAACTTCAAATTCAGGGTAGACAGCCAGACTAAATCCCCGGGTCTTAAATCAAGCTCCCCTCTCCTCTTCTTGTTAAATGCCACCTTGTTACGTTCCTGGGTCCTTGCCATTGTCTCATGAAGCTGCTTGTTATTCGTGCTGAAAAAGTTAAAGGTTTCCTGGGCCGCCAGAACTGTGCATTCTGGAATGTTGTTTGACAGGAACAGAGGGTGAAAGCCATAATTTGCAAAAAATGGAGCCTGATTAGTTGCAGAATGGATGTTATTGTAGGCGAACTCGGCGAGGGGTAAAAGGGATACCCAATTGTCTTGAGAGAAGGAAGAATAGCACCGCAAATATTGCTCGAGGGTCTGATTTGTTCGTTCGATCTGGCTGTTAGTCTGGGGATGGTAGGCAGAGGAGAACGAAAGGTCAATTTTCAGGGAATCACACAAAGCTCTCCAAAATCTAGACGTAAATTGCACCCCCCGAGCGGAAACAATGTTTGCAGGTATACAGTGAAGTCTTACTATTTCCTTAATGAAGACCCTTGCGGTCTAAGGGGCAGAGGGTGTACCCTTCATAGGCAGGAAATGAGCCATCTTGGAGAATCTGTCAACTACCACAAAGATGGTGGTGCAGTCTTCCGATGGTGGTAATTCAACAATAAAGTCCATGGAGATCATTCTCCATGGCCTTTCCGGAACAGGGAATGGGTTCAGCAGCCCCCAAGCCTTGGTCTTGCTACCCTTGTTCTGGGTACAGGTGATGCATGACTCAACATAAAGCTTGCAATCTCTTAGCAGCTGGGGGCATCAGAAGGTGTGTTGAAGGAGTTTGGCGATCTTGTGTACACCAAAATGGGCGTCCAGTTCGTGGTCAAAGGATTTAAGGACGGCAACCCGTAGTTGTTGAAGTACGAAGATCCTGTCCTCATGCCATAATAAATCATCACTGGAATGTAAGGTAGTGTTTGATGGATGAGAAGCCGACAATGAGGCCTGCTTGATTTGGAACAATAGGTCTCCCTGTAGCATAAGGAAGTTTCTGGGTTCGAGAATGGTATCTGGTGGTAGAGAAACTTCGGGTTCACTGAACATCCAAGACAGCGCGTCTGGTTTGGTGTTTTTTGATCCGGGCCTATAGGTAATATGGAATGAAAATCTCGTAAAAAAGAGTGCCCATCTGGCCTGGCGTGGCTTCAGCCTCTTAGCAGCCTTCAAGTATTCTAAATTCTTATGGTCTGTGTTGACCAGAATGGGATGAGCCGCTCCCTCTGGGATGTAGCGCCACTCTTCAAGTGGGGCTTTGATGGCGAGCAGCTCCCTGTCTCCAACATCATAGTTCTTCTCCAATTCGGACAATTTGCGTGAGAAGAAAGCCACCGGATGCAATAGGGCCTTAGGGCCTTGTCTCTGGGAGAGTACTGCTCCCACTGCTATCTCCGATGCGTCAACCCTAAGATATAGGGCAGAGCAGGGTCAGGATGCTTCAGGACAGAGACTGACACAAATTGTTTCTTTAGACCCCTTTCACACCACACCACCCATTGCTTCGGCGGTAAAACGCTGCTATTTTTGCGGCGCATTTCGGCCGCTAGCGTGATGCTTTTACCCCCCCCGCTAGCGGCTGCGAAAGGGTTAAAACTGCCGGCAATACGCCGCGTTTTGCTGGCGGTATTACAGCGCTGCCCCATTGATTTCAATGGGGAGCAGCGGTGGAGGAGCGGTAAACACACCGCTCCTTCACCGCTCCAAAGAAGCTGCTGACAGGACTTTTTTCTGACATCCTGCCAGCGCACCGCTGTAGTGTGAAAGCCCTCGGGGCTTTCACACTACACGCAATGGTGCAGCTTCTTTAGGGCGGATTGTAGGCGCTATTTCTAACGCTATAGCGCCTGCAAAACACCCTGGTGTGAAAGGGGTGTAAGAGAGGTGAAGGCAGCTTGAGCTTCCCGGGACCACTGGAACCTGGTGTCTTGTCTGGTCAATCTTGTGATGGGGCGATGATGGTAGAGAAGCCCTTGATAAATTTGCGATAGAAATTCGCAAACCCCACAAGACGCTGAATTCCTTTCTTATCTGTGGGAGGTGGCCAGTCCAGGATGGCAAAAATCTTCTGTGGGTCCATCTTGACGCAATCTACTGAGGAAATCAGCCCCAGAAACTGGATGCTGCGATGTTCAAACTCGCACTTCTCAGGTTTTGCCTACAGGCCGTGTTGACGAATAGTGATGGACGAACTTCCGACGGGACGTTTTGCAAACGCAAACCGCGAACGCGGCCAAAAGTTTGCGAACCGCAAAGTTCGTGGCGGACCCCATTGACTTTAAAGGCAGGTGAACATTAAAAACCTCCAGGTCATATTTTCAGCCACAAAATACTTACTAGCTGTGCACACACAGTCCCACAACATGGACACTGACATAACAAAAGTATTAAGTGAATCTGGGATCAACAACGACAAGCATTCTTTTTTTATCTGTGATAATTTGACAATTCAGGAGCGCATGAAGGCCATGGAGGAGAGGCAAGATCAGGGCAGGCTATGAAGGGGGTGCAGGAGATGATCAGTGCCACAGTCAGGGCAGCGCAGTCCTGTGCCAGTGCCAGGAGATGATCAGTGCCACAGTCAGGGCAGCGCAGTCCTGTGCCTGTGCCCTCTGCCTGGCCCTTACCCCCACCTATGCAGGGCTCCACTGCGGTGGTCCAGAGGTGCCAGTCCAGTGCTGATCCTCAGCCATGGTGCTGGCACTGCCTGCTGATTAGCTTCTCCGCTGCTATCTCCCTCACTGACACCAGCACTGAGATAGAACACTGACTCCAGCACCGTGATAGAGACTGAGCACTGACACCAGCACCGCGATAGAGAGCACCGACACCAGCACAGTGATAGAGAGCACTGACACCAGCACAGTGAAAGAGAGCACTGAGACCACACCAGTACTGAGATAGAGAGCACTGACACCAACACTGAGATAGAGAGCGCTGACACCACACCAGCACCGTGATAGAGAGCACTGACACCAGCACGTGATAGAGAGCACTGACACCAGCCCCGAGATAGAGAGCACTGACACCAGCACCGTGATAGAGAGCACTGACACCAGCACCATGATAGAGAGCACTAAGACCACACCAGCACCAAGATAGAGAGCACTGACACCACACCAGCACCGTGATAGAGAGCACTGACACCAGCACTGTAATAGAGAGCACTGACACCAGCACCGTGATAGAGAGCACTGACACCAGCACCGAGATAGAGAACGCTGACACCAGCACCGTGATAAAGAGCACTGACACCAGCACCGAGATAGAGAGCACTGACACCAGCACCATGATAGAGAGCACTGACACCAGCACTGTGATAGAGAGCACTGAGACCACACCCACCAGCACCGAGATAGAGAGCACTGACACCAGCACTGAGATAGAGAGCACTGACATCACACCAGCACTGTGATAGAGAGCACTGACACCAGCACCGAGATAGAGAGCACTGACACCAGCACCGTGATAGAGAGCACTGACACGAGCACCGAGATAGAGAGCACTGACACCAGCACCGTGATAGAGAGCACTGACACCAGCACTGAGATAGAGAGCACTGACACCACACCAGCACCGTGATAGAGAGCACTGACACCAGCACCGTGATAGAGAGCACTGACACCAGCACAAAGATAGAAAGCACTGACAGCAGCAATGATACCAGCAACTTGCTGGGGGACCCAAAAATATGACACTGCTCAACCTCTTCAAACAGGAGGGTACGGGCATATAATACGATGTGCTTTTTTGTACAAGGAATTGAGCCATAGGTAGAAAAAAGGTCTGTGTGCTCGATTAAATAAATCGTTTATAGAGTTATGCATATGCATGGTCTACTGGTCACATGTGTTGAATTCCTCCGAGATCCATGCCTCATTCATTTTTATAAATTTGAGGTAGTCAACACTGTCGTGAGCTAGGCGAGTGTGCTTATCGGTCAAGATCCCCCCTGCTGCGCTGAACGTCCTTTTGGACAGGACACTGGATGAGGGGCAAGCCAACAGTTCCATTAAAAATTGTGCAAGCTCTGGCCAGAGGTCAAGCCTGCCCACCCAGTAGTCCAGGGGTTCATCACTTCTCAGAGCGTCCACATCGGCCATTAACACGATGTAGTTGGACACCTGTCAGTCTAGGCATTCCCTGATGCTGGATCTGGATGAGACCTGTCGATGGGTCGGCTGAAAGAATGACCTCATATCAGAAGTCACCAACACATCTTCAATCTGCCCTCTTCTTGCAGGCGCTGTTGGATTGGTGCCTGCAACTCTTTCTCTGGGTGTGGGATATCCTCCTCTGCTAGCGCACGCAAAAGCAGAATGCAGCATTTCTCCAAGCAAGGCCTCTAAGTGCTCCATTCTGACAGCCCTCTGTGACGGTGGTAACATTTCCACCATTTTGTGTTTGTACCGGGGGTCTAAGTATGTGGCCACCCAGTACTGGTCCTTGACCTTTATGCTTTTTATACGGGGGTCCCTGTTAAAACACTGGAGCATGAAGGCCCCCATTTGCACTAAACTGGAAGCGGTGTGGTGGCCTGGCTCCTGCTCATCATCCAGGATAATGTCATCCTCCTCGTTCTCCTCTCCCCATCCACGCACAACAACAGGGATCCCAGAAAGGTTTAAAGCATGCTCTTCTTGCTCCTCCTCTTCAGACTCCTGTTGTTGACTTGTCTCAGATAGAGTAGCCCCACCTGCAAATTTATCCAGCATTGCCACTTTCTCATCTTCCTGCTCCTGCTCCTCCACGGCTTGATCAATGACATAACCTAATGCACGCTGAATAAAGAAGGCATAAGGTACGATGTCACTGATGGCACCATGGCTGCGACTGACCAGTCTGCATGCATCGCGCATGAGCAGCCACTGGCGCGGTGAAAAAAATCCAAGCTCCCCAGAACCTGTTCTGCTGCAGAGTTCGTACAGGTAGTCATTAACTGGATGTTTCTGCTGGAGCAGCCTATCAAGCATATAGAAGGTTAAGTTCCATCGCGTTGGGAAATCGCAAATAAGACGTCTGACCGGCAGATTGTGTCACCGTTGAATGACAGCAAGGCGAGCCATGGCCATGTAAGATCTTCTGAAATGGGCCCAGATTTTCCTTGCCTGCCGCAAGATGTCCTGGACCCCAGGGTATTTGACAACGAATCGATGCACGACCAAGTTTAAGACGTATGCCATGCATGGCATGTGTGTAATTTTGCCCTGTTTCAATGAGCTAAGCAGATTGGCACCATTGTCACACACCACTTTACCAACTGTCAAATTGAGCAGTGTTAGCCACTGATCTGCCTGTGAAGGCAAAGCTGAAAGTAGTGCAGGGCCAGTGTGGATCTTGGCTTCCAGGCACAACAGACGCAGCACAGCATGGCAATGTCTCACCTGGCATGTCGAATAGGTTCTGGGGATCTTGGGTGGCGCAGCGCAAGAGACGCTAGCAGCCGAAAAGGCGCAGTCAGGCGAGGAGGAGAGGGAGGAAGATGGAGTAGGAGGAGGAGGAGGCAGGCCTGCATGCAATCCGTGTTGGTAAAACCAAATCTACACGGGGGCCACGGGTTACATGCTTGACGGCCATCAGAAGTTTCACTCAGTGGGCAGTAAAAGTTATATACCTTCCCTGCCCGTGTTTGCTAGACCATGTGTCTGTGGTCAGATGTATCTTGGCACCGACACTGTGTGCCAGAGATACATTCACTTGCCGCTGAACATGGCCATATAGCTCTGGGATGCCCTTCTGTTAGAAATACTTCCTTCCTGGGACCTTCCATTGTGGTGTTCCAATGGCCACAAATTTTCAAAAGGCCTCTGAGTCAACCAGTTTATATGGCAGTAGTTCGCGGGCTATCAGTTCTGACAAGCCAGCCATCAACCGTTGGGCAAGAGGGTTATCCGGCGTTATCATTTTTTTTACGCTCGAACATTTGGCCCACGGAAATCTGCCTTTTTCCAGGAAAACGTGAGGACGGCATGATGGAAGGTGGAGTGGAGGACAGTTGTGAGGAGAGAGGAGAAGGAGAAGTAGAAGACGAGGCTGGATGGTGAGAGCCTGGAGTGTGGCTTTGTGTGTTCCGTTGCTCCCACTGGGCTCGGTGATGGCAGCTCATGTGCCTTCTTAAGGTGGTCGTCCCTAAGTGAGTGTTGGGCTTACCGCGACTTATGCGTTGACTGCTGCAGGCTGCAGATGGCAACACTATTGTCAGCAGTGGACATGTTAAAAAAAGCCCACACTGCGGAGCCATGTGCCGGCGTACTGGGAGCACCAGATGTGACCGTACATGGTTGATGCCTCGCTCCTGATACATTAGCAGTCTGCTTTGTCCCTCCTGTGCAATCTAAGTTCCGCCTCCTTCTCCTCCCTATCTGCTGGTCCATATCGCCCTCTGAACTTCCCTCCTCTTCCTCTCTTGTGGGCACCCACGTGACATCACTAGACACGTCATCATCGACGTCACCTTCCCCACTGCTATAATTAGAGATCTCGGAGTAGGCAGCAACACCGAGGACCAACCTCCTCCTTGGGCTGATCTGGGTACTGTCGTCAGACTGCTGAGTGGCGGTTGTTGCTACCTCCTCTTCCTGATCCAATGCCAAGAGTGGCTGTGCATCGGCAATGTCTTGTGATGGATCGGAAAATAATTCCTGTGACTCAAGCGGAGGGTATATGGTGGTGGTGGTGTTGTTGGTGGTAGTGTCTTTGGGGGTACACACAGCAGAGAGTGAAGAAGAGGGTGCAGATCGAGAGGATGAGGAGGGTGCAGAAGAGTAAGGCTGAGTAAGCCACTCAACCAAGTCTGGTGCGTCCTTTGACGTAATCGTACGCACCTTCTGCAATTTGCCACTTTGGCTCAAGCCTGTTGCTCCTGTCCTACCCCTACCACCCCAGCGGAAGGGCCTGCCTCTTCCTCTGCCTGTCATTTTTTAAAATGACCCTGTGACAAAAGTCTCTAGAGAAGTGCATTATGTATGTGGAAGAAGGTATATAACATCCCTCTTCAATCTGTCATTTTTGGGGGCCACTGGACTATCACACCTGTTATAATACATTTTTTTAAATTGCGTTTGTCACTCTTTGTAGTATCGATGTAGAACCGCTCAGCAGTCACAATGCTGCAAAGTGGAAATGCACTATACTATGCTTTTTATATGTGCAAGTATTTTATACGTGTATTACACCCCTATATACTGCACACCAGTATAAAAGGACCTTTGTGGACCTAATAGTAGCTAGCTAGTAGCTATTGAATTGCAGACTGTCCCTGCTCCAAAAACCAAACTGTCCCTCCCTACACTGAGAAACGTCAGCTGCAGAATCGGTCAGCAGCACTGAATGCAGTGCACTATAATATGCTTTCTATATTTGAAAGAAAGTATATTACACGTGTACAACCCTATATACTGTACACCTATAAAAGGACCTTTGAGGAGTAGCTAGTGATTTGCAGACTGTTTCTGCTCTAAACTGCCCCTCAGTCCCTACACTGATAAAAGACAGCTGCAGAATCAGTCAGCACTAAGCTCAGCAGCACAGCAGTCAAGTATAATATGCTTTCTTTATTTGAAAGAAAGTATATTATACATCTACAACCCTATATACTGTACACCTATACCAGTTCTTAAAAGGACCTTTGTGGACCTAGTAGCTAGTGATTTGCAGACTGTCCCTGCTCCAAACACCAAACTGTCCCTCCCTACACTGATAAAAGACAGCTGCAGAATCGGTCATAAAGCACTCAGCAGCATAGCAGTCAGCAGTGCACCATAATATACTTGAAAGAAAGTATATTCTAAGTGTATTACAACCCTGTATACTGTACACCTATACCAGTCCTTAAAAGGACTTTTGTGGACCTAATAGTAATAGCTAGTGATTAAACTGACTGTCCCTGCTCCACACAGCGTCCTTTCCCTTCACTGACAAAAGACAGAATGTAAATTGCCGCTAGATGAGGTCTATTTATAAGGTAGGGGGTATGTCCAATTGTCCATGTGCTGAAATGTCTCAATTGGCTGTCCTGTACCCCATGATGGATGTGTCATCATGGGTCAAAGTTCTTCACAATGTAAACGCATTTACTCGCCGTGCAAACAGCGACAGAAGTCCGCCGGTTTGGCGAATCACGAATTAGCAAAATTCGCGCCATCCGGCCACCGGGCAAACCGCAAGGCCATCCCTATTGACGAAGCAGAGTTAGAACTTTTCTGATGTGTTTCCCGTGAATAGGCAGAGAGGGGGAGAAGATCAAAATATCATCCAAATACACTATGATAAACAGGTCAAGATAGTCTCTGAAAATATCATTCACAAAATGCTGGAAGGTCGCAGAAGTGTTGCATAGCCCGAAGGGCATTACAAGATACTTGAAGTGTCCAAAGCGGGTGCGGAAGGCAGTCTTCCATTCGTCTCCACTTCAGATACGGACCAAATTGTAGGCTCCGCGAAGATCCAGTTTGGTGAAAATAACAGCTGTTCAGAGTCTCTGAAATAATTTGGGTACCAAAGACAGTGGATACCGGTTTTTGACTGTAATTTTATTTAAGTCCCGATAATCTACACAGGGGCGTAAGGAATGGTCTTTCTTCTCTACAAAGAAAATCCCTGCTCCCGCTGGGGAGGTAGAAGGGTGTATAAACCTTTTTTCTCAGATTATCATCGATGTAGGTCTTGAGAGTCTCTAGTTCCAATCCCGTTAAGGGAAAAATTCTCCCAAAAGGGATCTCGGCTCCGGGGAGGAGTTCAATCGGACAGTCATAGGGTCTTTGGGGAGGAAGCATTTCTGCCCCCTTTTTGCTGAACACGTCCAAGAAACTGTGGTAAACCTCTGGAACAGACTGGCGAGTTTCAATATCGGTCTCCAGACACATTAAGGAGGGAGAGACATCAATTGCTTCCTGCAGGCAGTGATGACAGCAATAAGGAGAAGGGCCTGGGCATGCCCAGTATAATGGGGAAAAGGGGAGATTCGATAATGTCCAGGCAGAGTAGTTCCCGATGGTAACCGGCAATAGTGGCAGTCAAAGGAACTCTTGCGTTACAGGCCCGGATTTGATAGCCGATGGGCAAAAGACAAGTCCATGAACCCGTTGCATGCTCCAGAGTCAATTATTGCGGTGACTTGAGTATTCCCTCCTGGAAGCTGAAGAGAAATGGGAATAGCCAGGTGAGAAACATTATTAAGCACAGCAGGTAAGACAGCAGAAGACAAAGTAGAGTGCTTACGGAGCTTGGCGGGACAAGTCCCCACATAGTGTCCAGACTCCCCACAATATAGACACAGGTTGTTGGCCCACCGGCGTTGTCGTTCTTCAGTGGTGAGGGATGGTTGGAGCAAGCCCAGCTGCATGGGCTCAGGAGCATCAGCCGCGGGATGTGCAGGAGGGTTAGGTACATGGGGTAACATCCAAACTGGTCGGGAAGGACCGGCCGTACGTTCTGCTCTTCGTTCTCTCAGGCGTCTGTCTATCTGGATGGACAGGTTGATAAGGTCTTCAAGTGTTGCTGGAATACCGACCTGGGCCAACTCGTCCTTTAATGTTTCAGAGAGTCCAATGCAAAACTGGTAACGTAAGGCGGCGTCGTTCCAGTTTGTGTTCGGAACTCCAGCGCCTGAACTCAGACATGTAGTCCTCTGCCGCCCTACAGCCCTGCTGGAGTGAATATAGTGCCGCTTCAGCGGTAGCCGCTTGTTGTGGATCCTTGTAGAGCAGACCCATCGCTTGGAAGAAGGGGCTCAGGCTGTTAAGGCATGCGTCCTTTTGCTCCAAGAGGTGGTGGGCCCATGCCTGGGGCTCACCCAGTAAGAAGGAGTTGACAGAACCCATCTTGGTGGACTCAAGGGAAAAAGTTCTGGGTTGTAGTGCAAAAAAAAGTTCACAGGCATTACGGAATGCCTTATATTTGCTGCGATTTCCAGAGAACCTTTCTGGAGTAGGGACCTTAGGCTCTGGAGGCATCATAACCACTGAAGGTGCAGAAGATGTTCCCGGCATGGTAGGGGCCGTGGTAGATAAGGCCTGGACACGCTCTTCCAATCCGGAATAACCCTCTTGCAGGGACTTGACAGCCTGGGTGAGTCCAGCAAGATGACGGCATAAGTCCTCCATAGCAGAAGCTCCCTGCGTGGGCTCAGACATGGCTGCCCGATACTGTCACGTACCTTAAGGCAGGGCCCGGAGTGCAGGGAGCGGTCTCCCGTAAACCTCTGATTCGGGAGGCCCTGGTAGAGATGACAGGGGCTCGGGAGCACAATCGCCTGACTGGATGGCCGGTGTAGAAGGCAGGAGACCGTTGGTAGTAGGGAGGTGTCCTGTAGTCCAGCAGCAGGAAGCAGATGACAGCAGGATGCAGCAGGCAGTACCAACTGGAAGCAACGGACAGCAGGGATGTGCCGTGTAGCCCAGTGGTGGAATGCAGACTGCGGGCAGAATGCAGCAGACAACGGGGAGGAGTCCTGTAGTCCAGCAGCGGGATGCAGGTGACAGCAGGATACAGCAGACAACGGAAAGGAGTCCTGTAGTCCAGCAGCAGGATGCAGGTGGTAGCAGAACACATCAGAAGGCATCGGCCGGATACAGCGGAGAACAGGGAGGTGTCCTGTAGTCCAGCAGCGGTAGGCAGGTAACTGGCAGGTTGCAGAGTAGCTAAACAGTCCAGGTCAAACACGGGCGAGCAGATCAGGTACCAAAACGAAATCCAAGAGAATAGTCAGGTTTAGAAGCCAAGGTCGGGGGTAGGCAGCAAGCAGAGAAGTCAGGAACAGGCCAAGTTCAACACGGATCAAGTAGATTTGGATTCAGGGTAGCAGAGTACACAGGAACACTGTTGATCAGGCAGCAAGACAGCAAGGCACAGATCCCCTTTAAAAAGCGCCATTGGCACAATTTGCCGTGAACACAGCCGCACACGCACCGCCGATCGCGCTATTGGTTTTCCTGCGCACAGATATTCTTCCAACACTCACACAACTCTGACATTTGCGGGACAGGTTTTCCTGACAGATCCCTTAACCACTTTCAGACCGGACCATTTTGCTGGTCAATGACCAAAGGTCTTTTTACAATTTGGCACTGCGCTGCTTTAACTGGTAATTGCGCGGTCATGCAATGTTGTATCCAAACGAAATTTGCGTCCTTTTTTTCCCACAAATAGAGCTTTCTTTTAAAGGTATTTGACTGACTTTTTATTTTTTGCGATATAAACGTAAAAAGACTGCAAATTTTGAAAAAAAAAGATATTTTCTACTTTTTGTTATTAGAAAAATCCAATAAACTCAATTTCAGTCATACATTTAGGCCAAAATGTATTCAGCCACATGTCTTTGGTAAAAAAAAAAAAGTCAATAACTGTATATTTATTGGTTTGCGCAAAAGTTGTCACATCTACAAACTAAGGTACATTTTCTGGAATTTACACAGCTTTTAGTTTATGACTGCCTATCTAATTTCTTGAGGTGCTAAAATGGCAGGGCAGTACAAAACCCCCCCAAATGACCCCATTTTGGAAAGTAGACACCCTAAGGAAATTGATAAGAGGCATGTTGAGCCCATTGAATATTTTATTTTTTTGCCTCAAGCGATTGAATAATGACAAAAAAAATTTTTTTTTTTTTTTTTTTTACACAAAGTTGTCACTAAATGATATATTGCTCACACATGCCATGGTTATATGTGGAATTGTACCCCAAAATACATTCTGTTGCTTCTCCTGAGTACGGAGATACCACATGTGGTTGACTTTTTGGAAGCCTAGCCGCGTACGGGGCCCCGAAAGCCAAGCACCGCCTTCAGGATTTCTAAGGGCATACATTTGTAATTTTACTCCTCACTACCTATCACAGTTTTGAAGGCCATAAAATGCCAAGATGGCACAAAACCCCCACAAATGACCCCATTTTAGAAAGTAGACACCCCAAGCTATTTGCTGAGAGGCATGTTGAGTCCATGGAATATTTTATATTTTGCCACAAGTTGCGGGAAAATTACAAACTTTTATTTATTTATTTATTTTTTTCACAAAGTTGTCACTAAATGATATATTGCTCACACATGCCAGGGGCATATGTGAGATGACACCCCAAAATAAATTCTGCTGCTTCTTCTGAGTACGGGGATACCACATGCGTGGGACTTTTTGGGAGCCTAGTCGCGTACGGGGCCCCGAAAACCAAGCACCGCCTTCAGGATTTCTAAGGGTGTAAATTTTTGATTTCACTCCTCACTACCTATCACAGTTTCGAAGGCCATAAAATGCCAAAATAGCACAAAACCCCCCAAAATGACCCCATTTTGGAAAGTAGACACCCCAAGCTATTTGCCGAGAGGCATGGTGAGTATTTTGCAGCTCTCATTTGTTTTTGAAAATGAAGAAAAAAAAAATAATGTATATTTTTTTTCTTTTTTTCAATTTTCAAAACTTTGTGACAAAAATGAAGGTCTGCAAAATACTCACCATACCTTTCGACAAATAGCTTGGGGTGTCTCCTTTCCAAAATGGGGTCACTTGGGGGGATTTTGTGCTATCTGGGCATTCCATGGCCTCCGAAACTGTGATAGGCAGTGAGGAATGCAATCAAAAATTTACACCCTTATGCCGCCTACACACGAGCGGACTGTATGGCGTACTTAGTCCGTCATACAATCCGACGGACAGTCCGTCATACTTTCCACTGAACGGACTTGACCACACACGGGTGCACAAACAGTCCGTCGAAAGCTTGCGCGATGACGTGTACAGCACATACGACGGGACTAGAAATAGGAAGTCCAATACACAGCAAAGCACCCTTCCGCCGTGTAAATCCTTTCTGGGCATGCGCCATTCTTAGTCTGTCGAACTAGCATACTGACGAGCGGATTGTCCGCTGAAACCAAAGTATGACGGACAGAATTTCAAAAAATCCGAAATACTTAGTACGCCGGACTGCACGCTGAAAAAGTCCGCTGAAGCCCACACACGAGTGGACTGTCCGCTGAAATGTGTTTCGACGGACTAAGTACGCCATACAGTCCGCCCGTGTGTACGCGGCATTAGAAAGCCTGAAGGTGGTGCTTGGATTTTGGGGTACCGTACGCGGTTAGGCTCCCAAAAGGTCTCACACTTGTGGTAGCCCCGTACTCAGGAGAAGCAACAGAATGTATTTTGGGGTGTAATTTTACATATAACCATGGCATTTTTGAGCAATATATCATTTAATGACAACTTTGTGCAAAAAAAAAATAATAATAATGTATTTTTTCCACAACTTTTGTCAAAATATAAAATATTCCACGGACTCGACATGCCTCTCAGCAAATAGCTTGGGGTGTCTACTTTCTAAAATGGGGTCATTTGGGGAGGTTTTGAACTGTTCTGGCATTTTATGCACAACATTTAGAAGCTTATGTCACACATCACCCACTCTTCTAACCACTTGAAGAAAAAGCCCTTTCTGACACTTTTTGTTTACATGAAAAAATATTTTTTTTTGCAAGAAAATTACTTTGAACTCCCAAACATGAAGTGTTTTTTTAAAGTAAAAGCCCTACCGATTAAAATGGTGGGTTTTTAATTTTTTTTTTTTCACACGGTATTTGCGCAGCAATTTTTCAAACGCATTTTTTGGGGAAAAAACACACTTTTTTTTATTTTAATGCACTAAAAATCACTATATTGCCCAAATGTTTGATGAAATAAAAAATATGATCTTAGGCCGAGTACATGGATACCAAACATGACATGCTTTAAAATTGCGCAGAAACGTGCAGCGGCAACAAACTTTGTACATTTTTAAAAGCCTTTAAATGCCTTTACAGGTGACCACTTTAGATTTACGGAGGAGGTCTACTGCTAAAATTAGTACCCTCGATCTGACCTTCGTGGTGATACCTCACATGCATGGTGCAATTGCTGTTTACATATGACACCAGACCAATGCTTGCGTTCGACGTTGCGCCTTAGCAGGGGGGACAGGGGTGGTTTTTTTTTTTTTTTTATTATTATTTATTTTGCTTTTTTATTTTATTTTTAAACTGTTCCTTTCATTTATATATTTTTTTATGATTTTTATTGTTATCTCAGGGAATGTAAATATCCCCTATGATTGCAATAGGTAGTGACAGGTACTCTTTTTTGAAAAAATTAGGATCTATCAGACCCTAGATCTCTCCTCTGTCCTCAAAGCATCTGACCACACCAAGATCGGTGTGATAAAATGCTTTCCCAATTTCCCAATGGCGCTGTTTACATCCCGCAAAATCTAAGTCATGAAATGCTCGTAGCTTCCGGTGTCTTAGGCCATAGAGATGATTGGAGCCATTCTGGTCTCTGATCAGCTCTATGGTCAGCTGGCGGAACCACCGGCTGCATTCTCAGATTCCCTGTTGGGACAGGAGAACCTGAGAAAACCATGGAAGATGGTGCGGGGGGGGGACATTCCCTCCCACTGCTTGTAAAAGTAGTCTAGAGGCTAATTAGCTGCTAGGATTGCTTTTACATAAAAGCCGACCGCTGGCTGAAAAGAATGATACCAAGATGATACCTAAACCTGCAGGCATCATTCTGGTATAAGCACTCAAAGTCCAGCAACATACCAGTATGTTGCTGGAACTGGTTGGGCATATATTGTAATTTTTGTTTTCATGCAGCCTGTGGGCTGAACGAAAAAAAATATTGATCGGTGGGTATGCCCACCATTAGATACCTCCCTTCATCCACCCACTTCTAATGGTGGGCATACATGCACCATTTATATATGCCGAAGCATGGGGGCATCCTCCCGCAAAAGGTAGATCGCTCCTCCACCCCTTATGCCCCCATGCTTCGGCATATATGCTTTTTTTTAACTGTGGTGGTGAAATCACACCCGACAGTGCTGGAGTCGCGGCTTTATGTATCGTGGGAGCAAACGCTGTTGCTGTCAAGATAAATAAATCCGCGCTGCAGCAGAATGGCGTACCTGCTAAGCAAATGATGGTTAACAATAAAACAAAGTAACATTACAGTATAACAGTAGGACTTACCATACCTGCAAAGCAAATACAAAAAAAAAAATAGCAAAAAATAACACATTTAACACAATCTGTGCCTAAAATATATATATGCCGAAGCATGGGGGCATCCTCCCGCAAAAGGTAGGAGCAGATCGCTCCTCCACCCCTTATGCCCCCATGCTTCGGCATATATGCTCTTTTTTAACTGTGGTGGTGAAATCACCTCCGACAGTGCTGGAGTCGCGGCTTTACGTATCGTGGGAGCAAACGCTGTTGCTGTCAAGATAAATAAATCCACGCTACAGCTGAATGGCGTACCTGAAAACAAAAAATGGTTAACAATAAAACATTGCAGAATAGAATACAGTACAAAGGAGCAGAACAATAGAGAGAGAATAGAGAGAGAGAGAACAATAAAATGACAACTATTTTTGTTTTTTTTATTTTATATATATATATTTTTTTTTTTTTACTTTTTTTTTTAAACACTTTTTTATGTAACTTTAACACTTCTGTTGTAACGGTTCCAGCAGTTTGGGTCTCTCAAAATGCGATGGCATCTTGGGAGACCCTGTGAACGTGTGCCTAGCCTGTGCAATGCTGTACCCTACGCTAATACTCAACTAGTGAATGGTAGCGTTCAAAACATTCACCAATGCAAAGACCAGGATTGTCAGGACAGCGGGGACAATATCCGCGTTTTCTGCAGACACGACATTTTCTTTGGGAGGCTCGTTGGGTAGGGGTACTCTGGAGGACATAAGGATAATGCCTCTCATGCAGCCGGCTTACTGCATCTGGTTGGGGAACGTGAGGTGGAGCACTGCCTGGATACAGAAGGGCTCTGACGATATCCTCCTGGAATTTAAGGAAGGATCCAGTCCGTCCTGAAGCTTTGTGTAGCACATAAGCATTCAGCATAGCCAATTGGAATAAATAAACAGACACTTTTTTGTACCAGCGTCTGGCCTTACGGGCAACTAGATACGACGCCAACAACTGGTCATTGAGGTCCACCCCTCCCATGTTAAGGTTATATTTGTGGACACAGAGGGGTTTCTCCACAATACCAGTCGCCGTAGGAATTTGGACCGTCGTGTCTGCATGAAGGGAGGTAAGAACGAAAACATTCTTATTATCCCTCCACTTCATAGCGAGCAAATTATTACTGCGCAAGCAGGCTCTCTCCCCCAGCCTAAGACGGGACTCTACAAGCCGCTGGGGAAAGCCCCGGCGATTAGGTCGCACGGTGCCACATGCTCCAATCTGCTGATCAAACAAGTGACTAAACAGTGGCACGCTTGTGTAATAATTGTCCACGTACAAGTGGTACCCCTTTCCGAATAAGGGTGACACCATGTCCCACACTATCTTGCCAGCGCTTCCTATGTAGTCAGGGCAGTTCTCCGGCTCTACGTGACTATCTTTACCCTCATAAACCATAAAACTACGTGTATAGCCTGTGGCCCTGTCACAGAGCGTATACATCTTGACCCCGTATCTGGAACGCTTGTTGGGGACGTATTGTTTGAATGACAAGCGACCAGAAAACTTAATCAGGGACTCATCAACGCAGACAACTTGATGGGGAGTAAACAAGTCTGCAAAACGTTGGTTGAAGTGGTTTATGAGGGACCGAATTTTGTAGAGCCGATCGTATTCAGGGTCTCCACGAGGACGACAGAGTTCATTGTCGCTGAAGTGCATGAACCGCAAAATCAGCTCGTATTGTGCCCTGGACATGGAAGCAGAGAACACGTGCATATGGTGAATTGGGTCAGTGGACCAATATGACCGCAACTCACTCTTTTTGGTTATGCCCATGTTGAGGGAGAGGCCCAGAAAGATTTTAAATTCGGAAACCGTAACTGGTTTCCATTGTCTGGCAAGGGCGGACTGGGGAATAGTGGCGATGTGTTGACCAACGTACAAATTGGTTTGGTCCACAATAGATCTATAGAGATCTTCGGTGAAAAACAGTGAGTAAAAGTCAAGTGTCGTAAAATCAACTGTTTCCACGTTAATGCCAGGTTGGCCAGTGAATGGGGGAAGTACGGGTTCTGCAGAAGTGGTGGGCACCCAATTAGGATTGGCGAATTCTGCAGGAAGGGCACTATGGGTACGATGGGCCTGTCTTTGTCTTTGTCTTGGTGGCAGCGGGACACTACTTGTGCTTGCCACCTCACCAGCTTGAACTGCACTTATGGGACTCGCCACGTCACCACGTGCTACTGCAGTGCTGGATGTACGTCCAGGGTGTACTAGGCCGCTGGTGCTTGCCAGTTCACCAGAAGGATGAGCAGCTCTAGAACGTCTCTGCTCCATACGAGTGACCTGCGGTTCCTCCACCTGAACAACAGAATACATTCGGGATCGGGTACACCTGTCCTTAAGAGTCCATTCACACAGGGGCAACTCCTGATCCGACTTCAGGTCGCCCCTAGTCGCCTCAGGTCGCCTCAGGTCGGACAACATTTAAAAAGCAATGTAAGTGAATGAGAGCCGTCTTAATGCACACTACTGAAGTCGCTCCGACTTCAGAAAAGGTTCCTGTACTACTTCTATCCGACTTGTAGGCGACCGGTACCCATTGATTTCAATGGAGATCGCCTCCAAGTCGGATCTCCGTCTATACGGAGGCGACTCTGACAGAATTATCAGCTCTCAAGAGGGAACTCCACGCCAAATTTCTGAAAAAAATTTGGCTTGGGTTCCCCCTCCGAGAGCATACCAGGCCCTTAGGTCTGGTATGGATTCCAAGGGGAACCCCCTACGCCGAAAAAACGGCGCGGGGGTCCCCCCCAGATCCACACCAGACCCTTATCCGAGCACGCTACCCGGCCGGCCAGGAAGGGGGGTGGGGACGAGCGGGCGGCCCCCCCCCTCCTGAGCCGTACCAGGCCGCGTGCCCTCAACATGGGGGGGTGCCACCCCAAAGCACCTTGTCCCCATGTTGATGAGGACAAGGGCCTCTTCCCGACAACCCTGGCCGTTGGTTGTCGGGGTCTGCGGGCGGGGGGCTTATCGGAATCCGCGAGCCCCCTTTAATAAGGGGGCCCCCGGATCCCGGCCCCCCACCCTATGTGAATGAGTATGGGGTACAATGTACCCCTACCCATTCACCTGTGAAATAAAGTACAAAAAAAAACACAACACAGGGTTAAAATATTTTATTGCACAGCTCCGGGGGTCTTCCGTCTTCGGGGGTCTTCTCGCCGGACTCCTCTGCTATCTTCTTGTAGCTCTTTTGCTAGCGGAGGAGTCCGGCTTTCTTCCTCGCCGCCGGCCTCTTCTTCCGACTTCGGGGGTCTTGTCCCCCTCTTCGGTTCTTCTGCCGGGCCACCGCGCCTTCTTATAGCTCTTTTAGAGGCGGTGGCCCGGTCTTCTGTCGCCGCCGCCGCCGCCGCCTTACGTTCTTCTTCTTCTTCTTCTCCAGGAGATGTTGACACGACGCTCTCTCCGGCCACAATTCCAGGGACGCGCTCCGCTGCCACTTATATAGGGACAATGGGGCGGTGTCACATGGGTTGGTCACATGGGTTGATGTCACATGGTGACCCCGCCCCCTTACTATGTGACATCAACCCATGTGACCAACCCATGTGACATCAACCCATGTGACACCGCCCCATTGTCCCTATATAAGTGGCAGCGCAGCGCGTCCCTGGCATTGCGGCCGGAGAGCTCGTCGAGTCAACATCTCCAGGAGAAGAAGAAGGAGAAGAACGGAAGGCGGCGGCGGCGACGGCGGCGACAGAAGACCGGGCCACCGCCTCTAAAAGAGCTATAAGAAGGCGCGGTGGCCCGGCAGAAGAACCGAAGAGGGGGACAAGACCCCCGAAGTCGGGAGAAGAGGCCGGCGGCGAGGAAGAAAGCCGGACTCCTCCGCTAGCAAAAGAGCTACAAGAAGATAGCGGAGGAGTCCGGCGAGAAGACCCCCGGAGCTGTGCAATAAAATATTTTTCCCCTGTGTTGTGTTTTTTTTGTACTTTTTTTCACAGGTGAATGGGTAGGGGTACATTGTACCCCATACTCATTCACATAGGGTGGGGGGCCGGTATCCGGGGGCCCCCTTATTGAAGGGGGCTCCCGGATTCCGATAAGCCCCCCGCCCGCAGACCCCGACAACCAACGGCCAGGGTTGTCAGGAAGAGGCCCTTGTCCTCATCGACATGGGGACAAGGTGCTTTGGGGTGGGGGGGCCGCACGCCCCCCTCCCCCAAGGCACCCCCCCCATGTTGAGGGCACGCGGCCTGGTACGGCTCAGGAGGGGGGGGCCACCCGCTCGTCCCCACCCCCTTTCCTGGCCAGCCGGGTAGCGTGCTCGGATAAGGGTCTGGTGTGGATCTGGGGGGGACCCCCACGCCGTTTTTCGGCGTAGGGGGTTTCCCTTGGAATCCATACCAGACCTAAGGGCCTGGTATGCTCTCGGAGGGGGAACCCGCGCCAAATTTTTTTCAGAAATTTGGCGTGGAGTTCCCCCTTGAGCTCATTCTCTGCTTGGCCACGGCAAAAGTCGCCTGGCCTGGGGCGACTTGTAAGTCGTCCCAAGTCAGGTTGAAGTGATCACAAGTCGTGTTGAAGTCGTCCCAAGTCGCGCTGTGATCTTAACTCAAGTCGTGTACAAGTTGCCTCACTCAAGTCGCCTACAAGTCGTGTTGCCCCTGTGTGAATGGACCCTAACAGGGACCTCATCTCCGTCGTCAGAGCTATCTGTCATGGAGCCGCTGTCCTCTACAGGATCGTATTCTGAGCCTGAATCTGACAGATGAGTGACGTCCTCTTCACTATCTGTCATGCTCAGAAACGTGTAGGCCTCTTCACTAGTGTACCTTCGCTTTGCCATTTTGGGCTCTAAATTTAGGGGTACACTAGTGAGACTCACAGGTAAAAAAGCACCTAGCCTGTCAGCGACTGTTTCAAAACGCTACAAAAAAAACTGTTAGCGATCGCAGGGATCAAGCCTGACTCTGCGAACGCTGCAGTTATGTGTGTTGTGTTTTGTAAGTGACAGTGATCGATCGATACTGCACTTGGGTGGGCTGGGCTGGGCTTGGCGGAGTGGGCTAAACGCAGGTGCTAGCAGGTATCTGGGCTGATCCAGCTAACAATGCGTTTTGGGAAACCTAAAATGCTGGCAACGCTAATATAGATCTGATCAGATACTATATTACTAAGGGAGGTGTATGCTTTGCGCGTGGGTGTTAGCGGTACTGGCACTAACCTGACGCTGCCTGGGGCGACGCAGACCTTATCTGACCCTCAAACTTATATCACCCGCCGGGTGATCAGGGGGTTAAACCTTTATTAGGTAATAAATGGCGGGTGCCCTGAAACTATAAAAAAATAACTAACCAACCAGCGTCACCTGTAACAGTTATATGGTGATCACTGGTGAAAGGGTTAACTAGGGGGCAAGCAGGGGGCTTTATGCGGTAGTATATGGGGGTCCCTGACGCTATAAAAAGCTGCGGCGAACCTAAATACTTACCTGCCTAACTAGCGTCACCTGTGACACTAAAACAGCGATCAGAAAAACGATCGCTTATTAGTGACACTGGCGACAGGGGGTGATCACGGGGTTAAACCTTTATTGGGGGGGTTAGGGGGGTAGCCTAGAGCTAAAGGGGGCTAACCCTAACTGCCCTAACAGTTATTACAGTCACAAATGACACCAATGCAAAAAAAAAAAATGCAATTGGTGTCACTGTGACTGGGGGTGCAGGGGTGATTGGGGGGGTGATTGGGGGGTGATCGGGGGGTGAATGTGTGCCTGGCGTGTTCTACTGTACGTGTGGTGTGTTGGTGCAACTCACCGATCCTCTCTCCTCGGTGCCGGAACGAAAAAGACTGACACGAGGAGAGATTACATCACTTCCTCTGCCTGTGTTTACATTACAGGAGAGGAAGTGATGTCACACTGCATTTCCATTCGTCAGGAGCGATCGCAAGGGGGTGGCCATGAATGAATGGCCGCCCCCTCATCCCGGATCGCTCCTGAACGGATACCGACCGCCGCTGGCACCGGGGGGGCCCCCCACCCGCGGGAAGGCAGGGACGTACAGGTACGCCCATATGCCTGCCCGTGCCATTCTGTCGACGTACATCGTCGTGCGGCGGTCGGCAACTGGTTAAAGACTGCTGTTGCCAATCTTCCTCCTCCTCTTCTTCTTCCTGTGTGATAGACGGGCCTGCAGGAATACCAGTATCTGGATAAAGGGGGCCTTGAGAGGTAAGGAAGTCCTCCTCTTCCTCCGCTGTTCTGCCTCAAGTGCCCTGTCTATTATTCCATGAAGCGTGTGCTCCAACAGGAAGACAAGAGGAACAGTATCACTAATACATGCACCGTCACTGCTCACCATCCTCGTGGCCTCCTTAAATGGTGACAGGACAGTGCATGCATCCTTGATCAGTAGCCACTGGAGTGGTGAAAAAAAGACAAGCTCCCCTGACCCTGTCCTAGTGCCATACTCACACAGGTACTCATTGATGGCCCTCTGCTGCGTGTGCACCCGCTGCAGCATTGCCAACGTTGAGTTCCACCTGGTGGGCATGTCACAAGTGAGGCGGTCCTTTTGCAGGTTGCATTCTCTTTGAATTATAGGACCAGTGGAAATGACCACAGACTGTCCTGGCCTGCCTCAGGAGATCCTGTAAGCCTGGGTACCTGCTCAAGAACCGCTGCACCACCAAATTCAGGACGAGAGCCAAACAGGGAACATGGGTCAAGTGTCCTTCTTGGAGGGCGGAGAGGAAGTTGGTGCCATTGTCGCATAGAACCATTCCTGACTGAAGCTGGCATGGCATCAACCACCTCTGAGGGGGTGGAGGAGAGAGTTGGGGCAGAATCGCCACTAGCATTTTGGAGGCGTAGTGACAGAACAAGCTCCAACAATACTGAACCCTGTCCTGCATCCTTCCCAGCTGCCAGAAGAGTTACCCAGTGCGCTGTGAAAGAAAGGTAACATCCCTGTCCATACTTGCTGGACCATGAGTCAGCAGTAATATGCACCTTAGTGCTGACCGCCCTGCCCAACGAGGCCAAGACATTGCCTTCCACATGCTGGTAGAGAGCCGGAATGGTCTTCCGTGAAAAGAAATGGCATTTGGGAACCTGCCACTGAGGTACCGCACATTCCACAAATTCACGAAAGGGGGCAGAGTCTACCAGCTGAAAAGGCAGCAGTTGCAGTGCTAGAAATTTGGCAAAGTTAGCATTCAGATGCTGAGCATGTGGATGGCTGGGGACCGAATTTCTTTCAATGGTTTAGCAACTTTGCTTTCTAAAATCCGATGTTGGTGTACCACTAGCAGATTGGCCGCAAGTACTTGGCACACCTATTTCTACACCTTCATTCCTCTCAGTGCAGGTTTCTGAGAGGACTGGAGGCATAGTGGGGTTGGAGAACCCAGCTGATGAGGAGCAAGGAAAAGTCCGCTTTGTTCTTTGATGTGGGGCTTTTAAGTGCTGTTGCCCATGGACTGCATGGGAGATCATCATATATCTGGTCAAGTATGTGGTGCCCAAGTGGCTGCTGTTTTGGCCACACTTGATACGCTTCAAACATATGTTGCTAACAGCAACAGTGAGATCTGCTGCACATGTGTCAAAAAAGGCCCACACCAAAGAACATTTTCAAAATATGTGGAGAGTCAGCAGCGCCCTACAGCTGCTTAGCTCTGTGTGTGTGATGCAATAGGGTGGCTGCCCTTAAGCTGCCCCCTTGAGGGCATCCTTCCTTGTTGGAGATATGTTTCCTCCTCCTCCTCTCTTCTATCAGGCATGCAAGTTGAGTCAGAGACCTCATCGTCCCTTCCCTTCTCGTCACTGGAGCAAACTTGGCAGCATGCTGCAGCTGGGGTAACATGACTGACAGTTTCTTGACCTTCTTGGGCACCCCCTCTCTCTAGGCTCACGTTACTCCCTTCCTCAACCTGGGTACCATCATAGGAGCCTTCAAATCGCTGTGCATCCTCCTGCAGAATGTACCCAACACTGTGGTCAAATAGTTTGGAGGACTCCTCCATGCATGATGGTGGGGCTAGGGAAGGAGTGACTCCTGACATGGAGCCAATGGAATAGGCCGCTTTGGCAGGCAAACTGCTCTGAGCCTGGGTGACAGAGGATGAGGAGGATGAGGACGGCTTTGTTATCCATTCCCCCAACTCTTCTGCATGTTGTGGCTCAATGACAGGGCCAGCTCAGGAAAAAAGGACAAGCATGCCCCACAGCCATGTGCTGAGGATGCACCGTGTCCACGACCAGCACTGTTGACTGTAGACACAGAGCCTGCTTGCCATCTTTCAGTGGCCTGGGAGTGTTTGCCTCTCCTTGGTGGCCTTTCGGAAATGCTGTAAATTTTGTTTAGCAAAAAAACACTACACTGTATTGTGTACTGTGTACACCACCAGGAAAGTAGTAGCAACTTCACTAGGGGTGCACGGTACTGTGTACACTAACAGAAGTCTAAGAACAACTATGGGTGCATTGTATGTATTGTAAATCCATCTTCACTGGCCTCATCATTCGATTAGATTACGATTATTATGTCAACGATTTGATTTGATTCCGCAAAGCATCATGATGCATCACGATTACGGTGCACGGTTCTCATAAAAAAAATTCAAGCAGTCAGGAGAACTTAATTTTCTTATTTTATATGTTCTTTAAAAAAAAGCCAACACTCACTGCGTGCAGCAAAGTCTAAACACAGCAGAGAACAACTTGGAGGAGTTCCAGGCTCCCCCCCCCCAAAAAAAAATATATACTAGAGGAGGTCAGAGACTGCAGACATGATATAAGAGATGGTCAGAGACTGTAGACATAATACAAGAGATGGTCAGAGACTTCAGACATGATACAGGAGATGGTCAGGGACTGCAGACATGATACAGGAGATGGTCAGAGACTGCAGACATGATACAGGAGATGGTCAGAGACTTCAGATGAGATACAGGAGATGGTCAGAGACTGCAGACATGATATAGGAGATGGTCAGAGACTGCAGACATGATACAGGAGATGGTCAGAGACTGCAGACAAGATACAGGAGATGGTCAGAGACTTCAGACATGATACAGGACATGGTCAGAGACTTCAGACATGATACAGGAGTTGGTAAGAGACTGCAGACACGATACAGGAGATGGTCAGAGACTTTAGACATGATACATGAGATAGTCAGAGACTTCAGACATGATACAGGAGATGGTCAGAGACTGCAGACATGATACAGGTGATGATCAGAGACTGAACAAATATGTGCCTTTGCTTAGGATAACCTCCGCCCGTTAACCACGCAAATAAAAGGCGCTTAGCATTAAAGAATATGCTTTCTACCTGGGAGTTGTGGAATTTTAAGCAGCTGTTCTAAAAGGTATTAAATCAATAAAACCACTAAAAAACATTGAACAAAAATCTGCAAGGTGGATGGATAAATCAATTCACCCGTAGAAAAAACAGCGCATAATACTCAATAGAAAAAAAGAAAATTATATGCAAATTGTGCTAGTGCAACCTATTGTTCTATGGAAAGAATATTTCTATCTTCCCAAATGTAGCCATACAATCACAATATTGTCCATGAACACTGTCCATATATCTAAATTGTACTGAGTACGTAGGATAGTTACAGGGAACAAGTTGAAACAGGATATCTATTTCAGTCCATCAACAGACCATAAAATTGAAGGCTAAAACTAAAACAAAATGTCCTGGTATAAATCAAGAGGAGTGTACGATGCAATCCTTCCTTAACATGAAAAAACAGTGATCCCGAATTTGCTGGGGTACAATCTCAAGACTGAAGTGACCCCCCCTTAGTAATGCTCTTACCAGATATGCCTGGTTACATAGGCTCTTCGAAAATAATCCTCATCCGCTCGATTTCATCCGGTTCATCTGTGCTAGGTAATACACGGTCGGATGTGCTTGATTACACGGGCTCTCAGATGTTACTCATCAGCTGGATCCCATCCACTGCATACACGGTCGGATGTGCTTGGTTACACGGGCTCTCGGATTTTACTCATCGGCTGGATCCCATCCACTGCATAAGTGCCAGGTGATTCAAGATCTCCGAAAGAAGCAATTACGGAAAACAAACATAGCGTAATACTGTCTTATAAAAACACGATTTATTTAAGTAAAAATGTTGCACTCACACAAAGTTAATTCTTTAAAGCATTGGTTCACTCAACGTGCATAGTTCTTAGTAACAGTCTCAGGGGAAATAACAGCATCAGCCGCTAATGGCCGTCACCACTTAGTAGCTCACGGTTAAAGCTGTGCGTCTCTTCCTCCCTCCTGTCAGTTCCTCTATGCTGCGAACGTGTGCTACCACCCTATCCTACGTACTCAGTACAATTTAGATATATGGACAGTGTTCATGGACAATATTGTGATTGTATGGCTACATTTGGGAAGATAGAAATATTCTTTCCATAGAACAATAGGTTGCACTAGCACAATTTGCATATAATTTTCTTTTTTTCTATTGAGTATTATGCGCTGTTTTTTCTACGGGTGAATTGATTTATCCATCCACCTTGCAGATTTTTGTTTAATGATGATCAGAGACTGTAGACATGATGCGCCAAGTAGCCAGCACTAGGTTCTAATGCGTGGAGACAGAGACCATGCACCAGTGTAATGACCAAACGAAAAAAAAAAGCGATCAATATATGGGCTGTATGAGTGGCTTAGTGCTAACTGGATAAGTGGCTTAGTGCTAACTGGATCTTGGAAGAACAGAGCGGGGAAGGGAGACAGATAGGGAGAGAAAGGGACAGTTCAGTGATCAATGTGTAATGAAAAATGTAGTGCTCACTCATTTAGGGACAAGGCTGGAAGTTCACACAGCTTCTTGGAATGTGTAGCTGCTGACTGTTCTTCATATCTCCTGCGCACCCCCCCCCCCTTTCTACTCTCTCTCCTTCACAGCTGTACTTCAGACGGGGGGGATAGGAGGAGCAGCTGTATGCATCATTCATCTCCCATCCGTTGCTGGGAGGGGGGAGTGAAATTTCTTGGGCTGTGTGTGTGAGACAAGTGTCAGAGACACTCCACTGAGCTGCAGCCACTGGCCTCTAAATGTACCGGCTGATTCTGCAGTTCTAAGGATGGGAGAAATCAGTCTGTTTTCTCAAACTGTCACTGCATGTTCCCCCCCACCACAGTGCAGGATCTCCAGGGACTTTGGCAACCCTGATTGTTCCGCCACTCCCACCAATGTGATGACAGCTACAGTGATCTGTCTTAAAGCTCTGTGGGGCACTGCGCCCACCCATCGGGGAGATCTGAGGGGTGTCCAGTGTCCACAGCTACAGCTATAAATCTTGAGGAGGTGGAGAGCCTGGGTGGGAGCAGCATGCTGAGGCTACATCACCCATTGATGGGGAAAGGCTCATCCAGCCGACTGGTGGATTGTCATCACCAGCAAAGACACTGCTGTGCGGGGAGGGGGAAGGAGCCGGAATGACATCATACATAATCGATTATGCTGGCTAACTGCATCGATGCCGAATTGGAAAGGGCAGAATCGTGATGAATCGATGCGGCGATCATTTTCAACAGTCCTAATGTATTGTGTACACCACCAGGAAAGTAGTAGCAATTGCACTAGGGGTGCACGGTACTGTGTACACTAACAGAAGTATAATAAAAACTATGGGTACACTGTATGTATTGTGTACACCAACAGGAAAGCAGTAGAAACTGCACAAGGGGTGCACGGTACTGTGTACACCAACAGAAGTGTAAGAACAACTATGGGTGCACTGTATGTATTGTGTAAACCACCAGAAAAGTAGTAGCAACTGCACTAGAGGTGCATGGTACTGTGTCCACCAACAGAAGTTTAATAACAACTAAGGATGAGCCGAACACCCCCGGTTTGGTTCGCACCAGAACCTGCGAACAGACCTAAACTTTGTGTGAACTTTAGAACCCTATTAAACTATATGGGACTCGAACATTCAAAATCTAAAGTGCTCATTTTAAAGGCTAATATGCAAGTTACTGTCCTAAAAAGTGTTTGGGGACCTGGGTCCTGCCCCAGGGGACATGTATCAATGCAAAAAAAGTTTTAAAAACGGCCGTTATTTCAGGAGCAGTGATTTTAATAATGATTAAAGTGAAACAATAAAAGTGTAATGTTCCTTTAAATTTCATACCTGGGGGGTGTCTATAGTATGCCTGTGAAGGGGCGCATGTTTCCCATGCTTAGAACTGTCCCTGCACAAAGTGTAATTTCTGCAGAAAAAAAGTAATTTAAAATCACTTGCGGCTATAATGAATTGTCGTAATACAGAGAACACTCAGTGAAAGTCATTGATAAAAAAAAAAAGCGTGGGGTTCCCCCAAATTCAATTACCAGGCCCTTCAGGTCTGGTATGGATATTAAGGGGAAGGATGCTTTGGGGGTCTGTGACCCCTCAAGGCGCCATGTCCCCATGTTGATGGGGACAAGGGCCTCATCCCCACAACCCTGGCTGGTGGTTGTGGGGATCTGCGGTCAGGGGGGCTTATCAGAATCTGGAAGCCCCTTTTAACAAGGGGACCCCCAGATCCCGGCCCCCCCTGTTTAAAATTGTAAGGGGGTTCAAAATTACCCCTACCATTTCAAAAAGAAAGTGTAAAAAATAGTTAAATAAGACAAACACACTTTTGAAAAATTCCTTTATTAAAAATAAAAAAATAAAAAAAAGATTCCAGCGGTGGTAATCCACTCTTGCTATCCAGTGACGGATGATCATCTCTCCGGGGTCCAGTGATGGTTGATCTGATCCAGCGACGGGTGATTTCTCAGTCCAGCGCAGTCCATCCATGCATCCTCTGTCTCCACTGTTGGAGACACTGCGGGGATCCCGGCAGCTGACGTTTCTTATATGAGGAGGCCGGGGCCACCCGTCACCTGACCTCACCCCCCTCTGACGCTAGTGAGGCAAGCCGGTCTTACCCAATGACTTATGGGTGACCCCGCCCCCCTCTGATGTTACGCAGGTTTCCGTTACATCAGAGGGGGAGCGGGGTCACCCATATGTCATTGGGAAAGCCCGGCTTCCCTCACCAGCGTCAGAGGGCGGCGGGGTCAGGAGATGGGTGGCCCCGCCCTCATTATATAAGAAAAGTCAGCCGCCGGGATCCCCGCAGTGTCTCTGACAGTGGAGACAGAGGATGCATGGATGGACTGCGCTGGACTGAGAAATCACCCGTCGCTGGATCAGATCAGCCATCTCTGGACCCCAGAGAGATGATCATCCGTCGCTGGATAGCAAGAGTGGATTACCACCGCTGGAATCTTTTTTTTATTTTTTTATTTTTTATAAAGGAATTTTTCAAATGTGTGTTTGTCTTATTTAACTATTTTTACACTTTCTTTGTGAAATGGTAGGGGTACTTTTGTACCCCCTTACCATTTCAAACAGGGGTGGGCCAGGAAAGTAATAGCAACTGCACTATAGGTGCACGGTACTGTGTACACCAACATAAGTATAATAACAACTATGGGTACACTGTATGTATTGTGTACACCACCAGAAAAGTAGTAGCAACTGCACTAGAGGTGCACGGTACTGTGTACACCAACAGAAGTTTAATAACAACTGTGGGTGCACTGTATTTATTGTGTACACCACCAGAAAAGTAGTAGCAACTGCACTAGAGGTGCACCGTACTGTGTACACCAACAGATGTTTAATAACAACTATGGGTGCATTGTATGCATTGTTTATACCACCAGGAAAGTAGTAGCAACTGCACTAGGGGTGCACGATACTGTCACTCTGTAAACCAACAGAGGTTTAATAACAACAATGGGTGCACTGTATGTATTGTGTACACCATCAGGAAAGTAATAGCAACTGGACTATGGGTGAACGGTACTGTGTACACCAACATGAGTATAATAACAACTATGGGTACACTGTATGTATTGTGTACACCACCAGAAAAGTAGTAGCAACTGCACTAGGTGTGCACGATACTGTGTAAACCAACAGAGGTTTAATAACAACCATGGGTGCACTGTATGTATTGTATACACCACCAGGAAAGTAATAGCAACTGCACTCTGGGTGCATGGTACTGTGTACACCAACAGAAGTTTAATAACAATATCGGGTGCTTTGTATGTATTGTGTACACAACCAAGAAAGTAGTAGCAAGTGCACTATGGGTGCACGGTACTGTGTAAACCAACAGAAGTATAATAACAACTATGGGTGCATTTTATGTATTGTGTACACCACCAGGAAAGTAGTAGCAACTGCACTAGAGGTGCACGGTACTGTGTACACCAACAGAAGTGTAAGAACAACTATGGGTGCACTGTATGTATTGTGTACACCATCAGGAAAGTAGTAGCAACTGCACTATGGGTGCACGGTACTGTGTAAACCAGCAGTGGTTTAATAACAACTACGGGTGCACTGTATATATTGTGTACACCACCAGGAAAGTAGTAGCAACTGTGCTAGGGGTGCACGGTACTGTGTACACCAACAGAAGTTCAATAACAACTATGGGTGCACTGTATATATTGTGTACGCCACCAGGAGATTAGTAGCAACTGCACCAGGGGTGCACGGTACTGTGGACACCAACAGAAGTTTAATAACTATGGGTGTACTGTATTGACCACCAGAAAAGTTTGAGTAACTGCTCTATGGGTGCGCAGCACTGTATACTGTGTACACTGCCTGAACTGTATTAGAATGCCAACATGTACTGTGACATACTGAAGCAGAACATGACCCCCTCCCTTCAGAGACTGGGCCGCAGGGCGGTATTCCAACATAACAACCCCAAACACACCTCCAAGACGACCACTGCTTTGCTAAAGAAGCTGAAGGTAAAGGTGATAGACTGGCCACGCATGTCTCCAGACCTAAACCCTATTGAGCATCTGTGGGGCTTTCTCAAACGGAAGGTGGAGGAGCCTCCGCAATGTCATCATGGAGGTGTGGAAGAGGACTCCAGTGGCAACCTGTGAAGCCCTGGTGAACTCCATGCCCAAGAGGGTTAAGGCAGTGCTGGAAAATAATGGTGGCCACACAAAATATTGACACTTTGGGCCAAATTTAGACATTTTCACTTAGGGATGTACTCACTTTTGTTGCCAGTGGTGTCGACATTAATGGCTGTATGTTGAGATATTTTGAGGGGACATCAAATTTATACTGTTAGCCCTTGTACACACAGTCGGAAAATCCGATGGAAAATGTCCGATCGGACCGTGTTGTCGGATAATCCGACAGTGTGTGGGCTCTATCGGACTGTTTCCATTGGAATATCCGACCAAAAAAGTTTGAGAGATGGCTATAAAATTTTCCGACAACACGATCCGATGAGTGTCAGTTCCGATCATGTGTAGCCTAGTCCGATGGACAAGGTGCCACGCATGCTCAGAATAAATTCTGAGACGAAAGCGCTCGGTAAAACTACCGCTAGTAATCAATATATAACAAATGTGTCACGTTGCAATGTTAAATATTCTTTAATGCACTCGCTTTTTGTTTAGAATGCTACAAGAATGAAGTTGTTTTGCGGCTCATATTCACACACATTTCTCCCAAACGTATTTCTTTATTCTTTTTCCTCATTTCACGAATACAATATTTTAATTCGTCACATCTCCCCCAATAATTTTTTTGTTTGTTTTAAATTTTGTGGTTGGTTTTTTTAATCAAGGTCTCCTTTTTTCACAGTTTGCTCATCTTTGAAATTTTTTGGGTGTGTTTTGTGTGTCAGCTTACCACAACACCATTATTATCTTATTATTATTATTGTTTTCTTTTTTAATCTTGAGGAGGTTGTTTGGTGTTGGTGCCCCTTGTTATTAATTTGACTTTGTATTTTTGAAATGTACCTGCCTACTCACAAATAAACTGTCCTTTTTGAAGTAAAACACATAGGCAAGTATTTCTTGAACCAAAAAAAAAACCTTATTTTAGGTGTCAAATAAAAAGGAAGGCAACGCTGGAGAAACTGGTCAATTTGCCAAAGCTTTTGGCCCCCAGGGCAGACATGAACTATTTTGAAAATGCAAAATTGGTGGCCTGAGGAGTACATATCTGAGGGAGAACAGTCTGGTCCAGATGTCCAAGAGATTAGGAAGAGCAGATGCCATCTATGTCCCCAGGCTGTGGTCCTACAAGAGTCTGCATCTTCTGTCAGACCAGACTGAACCCAGGCCATCACTCTCTGGTCTTCCTTGGGCACTTCCCTCCAGGCTTCCTTCCAGGCTGTGGCTCTGCTCTTGTAGTTTTTTGCAGGAGGAGGGTCCGCGATGGTCGACCTCCCAGCTGCCACTTGCCACAGCCTCCTCCCGGCCGAGGTCTTCCTGTGTATGAAAATGGGACATAGTTTTCGTTTTTTTGGTCATCAATCACACAAAATGACTGTTGCAAATTGAATGTTACCAAATAGAACAGATTATCATTCTGAGCCCAGCATTTTTCATTCTTGTCCCAATCATTTTTGGTCACTACTGTCTATTGATATATAAACCACTTTGTTAAATCACAACTTACTGATCAATAATAACATCTAGTTAACATCATTAAATGTACGACAAGAAATATGTTGAACAATTCTATACCTGTCTCAAGCTGGGCTCCTCCTCATGTTGCTGCCTGGAAGGCCCAGGTTGAACATTGGAAGCCTCAGCTGGGGGTGAAGGAAGCCTTGAAGGAAGACAGTAGAGTTGTGGCCTGGGTTCCCCCTGGTCTGCCAGAAAATGCAGCCTCTCGTAGTAGGGGACATCCTGGGGACATAAATGGCTTCTGGATCTCCTGATCTCAGGGAATCCTGGAACTTCTTGTGCTCCCTCAGATATGTACTCCTCAGGGCACCAACTTTGGCCTTCACATAGGTCATGTCTGCCGTGGGGACCATGATCTTCAACAAAACCAAGCAGTTTCTCCAGCGCTGCCTTCCTCTTTCTTAGGTCCTTATAAAAGGGGTTGTTCATCTGCCACAGGCAGGACAGCTCCCTTAGAATATCAATAAATAGCTCCATAAAATGTGTTTCCTTGAAGGGATCCATCTTGTCTGCAAGACACAACACAAGACAAACCCTAATAATGTCAGGCTAAACTCTCCTAATCTTGTCCCAACATAGGCCTATATGGAAGCAGTATAGGCTAGTGATGTACCAAGTTAAAATTGTACCTTCGTTTGAACGATCGGCGCGTCACTCTGCTCACAGATCGTACGCATGACACATGCGTGTTGCGTTTTATATACAGTGTGCATGCGTGAAACTCCGCCCGCCCCTGACGTTCTTTCTAGACTACTCCCCGCTCCTTCTCTTTCGGCGCAGTGGGGAGAGCAAATGGCGGAGACACAGCAGGTGCACACTAATAATTCCACTAACGAGGAGAAGGACGAGGAAAGCCCGGAGCCTGAAACGTCCCGATTCCGGAGGAGAATATTTAAGGCCTCAAATATGTATTTTGGAGAGATATTGGAGATGGTGGATATATTGAAGAGGAACGACTATGATGGGAAGTATGGACCTTACCCAAACCCAAATGTCAGAAAGGCCAAGATCATGACTAAAATTGTGAAGAGTCTTCAGAAGAATTTTGGGGTACGACGATCCAAGGATCAACTGAGAAAGTGCTGGTCAGACCTGAAAGACCCGAGGGAGCACGATCAGTACAGAAGGATCAAGCAAGTTCTTCAAAAAAGTAAGTAGTTGTCATGTGTTCCTTTTATTATTATTGCTTGCATACTGCTCCATGTGCTTTGATTTAGTGTTGTACAGTTTAAAATGGCCACTTTCATGTTCATGGGTTCAATTGTTCGTAATAAACATTGTTCGTTAGCCCACTCCAAAAATGATGTTTATGCCAACTTGCACTTGACTACATTTGTTCACACAACAGGTAAGTATTTCAGCTTTAGAAAATGTCAAAAATAATGTTTTCACCTTTGAACTCTGCCAAAAAAACACAATTGTACATACTTCCAAGCAGTTTCATATTCCTATTTCTGCCCTCAAATACCTGTGAACTAAGTATTCCTTTTTTACATTCTCATAGGGGATAGAAGACTCGGGACGTCTGAGGACACCAGGGACCCCACACCTGCCAAAGAAGGAGAAATACCAAAATCACAAGCAGAGGAGGAAGGAGAGATTGTAGAGATTGGCGAAATTGTCACCACAACAGGTGAGTGTCTGAGACCACAGCTTCAGGTAAGCTAATCAATGTATGCCTGCATATTTATAATTCATGGTGTGTTTTTTTGGTTTCTTTTTAGGTGATGTGGATGTTGTGGAAGAAGAATCGCATTTTACCAGTGAAAGACCCAGATCCTCATTGGGGAGATAATGGGGTGCAATCACGATTTAGAGAATATCCAGAAAAACATCAATGATGTTCAACAAAAAATGAAGAACGTCATTTATGTTTTAGGGAGAGTCTGAAACACCCCAAACTAGCTAGCGTCCATTTTAGATGTTCAAAAACACTTTTATATTTTTAGAAAAGCCAAATTTGGAAGATGCACACAGTGTGTCAACATGTACTATCTCCCATCATGGGGAATCAATGTACGCGTTTTGTGGGTGCAACCCCTTCCTTACTACTAAAGTGGCTGAGATGAAGGGGTTGCACCCCCAAAACACGTACATTGATACCTCATGATGGGAGATGGCACATGTTGACATTAGGCATGGGAACAGGAGGAAACTGGACACTTTTTGATTATCAATTTGTGTGCATCTTCCATATTTGTCTTTTCCAGGGGTGACACCCCATCTGATGAAGGCAATATCAGCACAGTTTGTACATACTCATGTCTGATATTGTCTTCACTTTTCAAAGTTGAACTTTTTAAGTTCCTGTGTTCTGTATGTTATGCTTTGATACATGCCTGTTTACACAAAAACGGCAAGTTATAAAAATGTTACCCAACTTTTTCAATGCGCAAATGCAGTATTTGTAGTAAAGTTGTTGTTTTCTGTGACAATGGGTGTTATTTACTAATAACAAAAGTGCAGTTTCAGGTGCACTTTTGCAGTGCACTTATAGTGCATAGTGGATTTGCCTTTAGTAAATAACACCCACAGTGATTAAAGTTTAAATTTCCCCAATCATGCCATTTTCATGACCTCACATATTTCTGCCATGGTGCTGAAAATGATCAATATTTTTGTCAGTAATGCACTACATACATTATCAACAAAAACAAGGTGTGTGTGTAGCAGACCCACAACATAATAAGATTATCTGAAGAAGAGACTGTCACCTCATCTTGCTCTGAAATTGGGTTTGCATTGTTGTGGAAAAAGGCCCCAAAAAAACCCAAATAAAACCTAGGAGACACCTGAAACAAAGCCAAGCAGTAAATGAAAACAAAGATTATTGGAGTTTGAAAGAAAAATGTATTAAAAAAATGCCTCCCAGACATTGTCTGGCATATCAATGGCCCCCCTACCCACAAAGTACTCCACATATCTTGATCTGACCTCACGGGCACTTTGGGGGGGCAAGCCAGGACGAGCAGCTTCAAGGGCCGTGAGGTTGACATTTTCCGGCAAGTCTGCATCAGGCCCAACTGAGGACACATAGTTTACTGAAAGTTTTTTTCAAAAAATTGTTCAGAACACAGAAGGCAAGCACAATATGATTTTGTTTATATTCCGCTATGTGTATTGGAGTCAAAAATAGGCGGAACCAGCTGGCCATTATCCCAAAAGTGTTCTCCACTACTCTTCTGGCTCTGGCCAGCTGCACATTAAGATCCTTTGATCCGGGGTGAGGGTCCTCATTGAGAAAGGCCGCATCAGATGGTTTGGCAGAGCAAATGCTTCATCCATGACGAAGGCGAAGGGGAGTCCTTCTACAGTCTCCTCTGGAGGTGGCAGGCCCAGACTGCCACTCTGGAGACGCCAGTAGAACTCCGTCCACGCGAACACTCCACCATCCGACATACGGCAATTTTTCCCCACGTCCACATACAGGAAGTCATACATTGCTGACGACACCACTAACATCACGATACTATTATACCCCTTGTAATTATAATAGTAGGACAACGTGTTGGGGGGTGGGACGATGCAGATGTGTTTCCCATCAATTGCACCTCCACAATTGGGAGAGTCCCAACGGCTGGCAAACTGGGAGGCCACAGTCTGCCATTCCTGTGGCGTTGAAGGAAACTCTGGAGTCAAACAAGAAAAAAAAATTAGTAATTTTGCACATCAGCATTGCAAGTAGATTAGACACAAAAATTTTTGGCCAAGATCAGTATAACAATTAGTATTTAAAGCCTAAATTAGTATTTAAAGCCTAAAGTATTAGTTCCCCTTTTAGATTCCTCACCCCCCCCCCCCCCATTTGATGGCCCATTGCAAAAAATGAGGGGGGGATGTTTTGGGCAGGTAACCCTCTCCACTTCATTGAGAGCTGAATGCCCCTCATTACTTACACTATTGGCAGCCCACCGGACAGGTAAGAAGTGTCATAATACAAAAAAAAGGAACAAATGGAAGCACATTTTGACATTCTGCTATTACCTATCAAGATAATAATAGGAGAAAAAAAAACTTTAAACAGTAGCATTTGAAAGTATTGAGGCAGGCCCTTGCACTACACGCTTTGGTGAATTCCTCCATAAATCTGACCAGAAAAAAGGTAGGTATAGTGTGTATTGGGTTTGGCAAAGTCAGCAGATAGATGATTGCTATCAGCTGACCTAGCAGGTGGGGGGAGGGGGGTTTCTAATGAGTTTGGCCCACCAAAAAATAAAACTCTGGCACTCTGCATTAATTTAAGCACACACATAACATTTGTACTCATTTTAGGGGGTGTTGAGGGATAGCAATACTATGGAGCTGACAAAATACATTGCTAAGTGACTAGGCTATAGGTTTATGGGCTCAGAAGAGCATGCTGGGGAAGTTAGTGAAGGCAAATATGCATGAAGGACAAAAAAGAACTTGAAAAACTTCCAGCATGCATGAGGACAAAGGGGCACAGCATATTAGAGCATATTACAATCATGGCAATTGGGGAATGAGGAAAGAAATCCAATACATTACCAAACATTAAATATATAGAATGTGATGTTAAAGGAGAAAACTTAGCTTAATATAGTGCTTCTGCAGGTCTCTGGAATAATGATTCCCAGAGCCTGGGGGAAGATGCCTGTCAAGAACTTCAGGTCCTGAAGACTTCTCCCTGTTGCCAAGTAGCGCAACGTGGCGATGAGCCTCTGCTCCGGAGTAATGGCTTGCCGCATGCAGGTATCCTGCCTGCTGATATAAGGGGACAGCAAAGCCAGCAGACGGTGAAAAACCTGGTCCGTCATCCAGAGATAATTCCTGAAATCATCAGGATTATTCTCCTGGATCTCAGGAAGCAAAGACATGTGTGAGAACTGGTCACGCTGGAGCAACCAATTCTTGGTCCAAAAACTCCTCCTCGCCCTGTTCATGAACCGGGCTTGTGTCAAAGCTAAAAGCCCAACACCAAGCCCCTGCACAGCACGAACTCTACGATGAGTATGTACACGAAACATGGCTTAAAACGGTTGGCTGGTCAGAACAGACAACAGAAGCCCCCGATAAACAGCAAGGCCTGAAAGAACGAACTGAAAACCAGAAACGAGCGGACAATAAGCACTGAAAATCAAAGCATACTATACCAAGATATAGTCCACAATGACCAACAAATGCGAACTGACTACACACCCTGATAAGCAGATACACACCGACAAGCACAAACTGCAGAGCAGTAATGATCTGAAGCACAAATCTGAAAAGTGCGAATAGTCTCTTACCAAACTTCTACTAACACGCAATAAACACGAGATCAGCAGAAGGAGGCCAAAAGGTGCCAGACGTGGTGCTGGACTTCCCTTTTCTAGTCCCGTCGTACGCGGTTTACATCACCGCGTTCTTGGCTGTCGAAAATTCAGACAACTTTGTACGACCATGTGTATGCAACACCACTTACGGACTAAATCCATCGGAATTTATCCGAAGGATTTTGTTGTCGGAATGTCTGACCGTGTGTACAAGGGCTTATACAAGCTGTACACTCACTACTTTACATTTTAGCAAAGTGTAATTTCTTCAGTTTTGTCACATGAAAAGATATAATAACATGTTTACAAAAATGTGAGGGGTGTTCTCACTTTTGTGAGATACTGTACCTAGGAGGGTGCCACATAACATTTATAGATAAGTTGATCCAGGGAATATCTGATTGCCTCTTGGGGGATTAAGAATGAATTTTTTTCCCAGCTGGAGCAAATTGGAACATGCTTTATTGAGGTTTCTATTTTCTGGATCAACTGTGGGTATAGAACTGTGTAAATGGAAGTATTTGATTTGTGTGTGCTTTGTTTGATTTTTTCTCTGTTGGTTGAACTTGATGGACTTGTGTCTTTTTTCAACCAGATTAACTATGTAGCTTTTTACTATGTGAATAAATGATAAAATTCTGCAAGGCTGAGTGACCAACATCTGTTTTATGGTGATGCACTTCAGAGTAATTGGGGCTATAGACTTCATCACCCACTCAAAACATAATTACTCCGGTAAAACAAATGAAAACTAAAGCACTAATATGCTAAAAAATGGATAAGGGCCAGTTCTCACCAGATGCAGTTCCGTTCAGTCCCGCGCGCTTTTTTTCTGCACTAAAAATGCACGCACAGTGTTTTCCATGTATTCCAATGGCTCTAGTTCACACCATGCAGTCAGTTTCTGGTCAGTTTCCGGTCAGTTTCTGATGCAGAAACTGACCAGAAACTGACCGGAACTGTGTGTATCGGTGCAGAAACAACGGAACTGCACGGTGTGAACTGGCCCTAAGACCGGGTTCACACCGCTGCGATGCGGGAACGCCGCGAAGCCGCGGCGTTTTCCCGCATCGCACACCTCCCGCCGGCAGTTCACACTGCCCTATGCGGACGGCTGGGAGTGTCAATGTTATGTTAATGACACCCCCAGATCCGTCCGCATATCGCAGTGCGATCTGCCGACTCGCACAGGAATCGGATCGCATGGTGTGAACCCCCATGCGATCCGATTCTGTTGCGGACCAAAAAAAGGGTCCCGTGCGAGTTTGCTGCGGGAGCGCTGCGAATTCAGCCATACTATCTGTATGGCTGAACTCGCATCGCTACGGAGATCGGATGTGATTTGCAGTGTGAACCCAGCCTAAATGATTTAAAAAAGATCTCTAAATGATTACAGCTGCAACCAATAAAGTGCTTTCACACTATGAATGCAAATGATGAATGTAAATAATTACTTGTTGACAATTGGTGCACTATTATCAACCTTAACTAAATGCACAGTTCTCCTTAAATAAATAAGTGCTGGCTCCTATACCAATATAAATCACAAAAGTATTGTATAAATATGTGCAATGCGTAAGCTAATTAAATGTATGTGTTACAATGTAATACATGCAGTATACTAGACAATTTGTGCACTCATATTACCCTTAATTAAAGTGCAAAGTGCTTCTAAAATAAATAAGTGCTTGCTCCTATACCAGTAAAAGCAGAAAATGGCATGTAGATTATGCAATCCGTGAAATTAATTACCGTATTTTTCGGACTATAAGGCGCACCGGATTATAAGGCGCACTAGCAACGACCGGCTGATAAAATGGATATTTCCATATATAAGGCGCATCGGACTATAAGGCGCACCGGATTATAAGGCGCACTAGCAACGACCGGCTGATAAAATGGATATTTCCATATATATAAAGCGCACCGGACTATAAGGCGCACGGTCGATTTTGGGAGAAAATTTAGGCTTTTACGTGCGCCTTATAGTCCGAAGGTTTACGTCAAGATGACAGATACTGTTAACAAAGAACTCCAGCGATGTCAACAGGTCATATATAAGGCGCACCGGACTATAAGGCGCACGGTCGTTTTTGGGAGAAAATTTAGGCTTTTACGTGCGCCTTATAGTCCGAAAAATACGGTAATATATATATATATATATATATGTGTTGAAATAAATTACATAAAGTGTGGGCACTCCAAAAAACACTCAGTTTGCAATTTCTGTGCAAAAATCCGCATACATATGCCGATCAACTTGCATCAGTGAATGGAGACAGAGATCGTCAGAAGCGCACACCTCTTTCAGGTGTCTACTGCTCCTCAAAATTTCTCTCCTCAATCATGCAAATTCCCTTGAAAAAGTCACATGCTACAAATCTTTGTTTCTTAATTTTTATCTACATAATCATATTTACAATTGTTACATAACATCTTTTCTCTCTACAGACATTAATGAATGTAAAACAGACCCTAACATCTGTGGCCTTGATAGAGATTGCAGAAACACAGTTGGATCATATATGTGTGTCTGCCGGGAGGGATTCAAGAATATTGTCAATCAGTGTACAGGTAATAGTTTTATTAATATGATTATCCACTATTCTCTGCTTGTTCGGTTGTGCTTTCTTACCTATTGGTGGCCTGGAAAATTTTTGTTTCTGTACAGCTAGCACTTAAAGAAAATACATGTGTGAAGGTTCTCATTTATCCATGTCATGGTAAATGCGGTAGTAGTCACCTTCAACTGGATTTGTTCTGTGAAGTTAAGACATTTCGCAGCCTACCGAAACTTCTTCAATACTTCTAAATAGCATCAGAAACATATCCTGGTACCCCACAAGGGTCACTTGTTTAGAGATGGGTATTCAATTTTGACCTAGTTGGCCTCTTTCGTTCCTCATGCAAACCAGTTTGTCCTTTGTCCAAAATGTCCACATCACTGCTTTCAAAAGAATGTCCCAAAATGCGGCCCAGGGTTCAGATGCGGCCCTTTGCTTGCTTTTATCTGGCCCTTGGGGCATTATTCCTTCCACTGTCAGCAGCAGTAGGGCATAGTTCCTGCCACTGACACTAACAACGGGGCATTATTTGTCCTACTGATATCAATGATGGGGCACTATTCTTTCTACTGACACCAGTGATGGGGCACTATTCCTCCCACTGACACCAGTGATGGGGCACTATTCCTCCCTCTAATACCAATGATGGAACACTATTCCACCCATAACACCAAAAACGGGATGCTGTTTTCTCTCACTGACTCCAGGACATTTTCTACTCCTGCTGGCCATGGTCCAGGCACCCCTAAAGTTTGAAGGACAGTAATTTGTTCCTTTGTTTAGAAAGAACAAGGTGTTGGTGTTGCCACAACATTGTAAGCCCTCAAAGTGACTATTGGTGGGCGCTGGAGCGCCCTGCTGTGAACGATTATATCAAGAATTGTAATTACATGCCATTGTTGAACAGTGGTAGAAAAATTGGGCCTTTGTTGGTTGTGGTGCTGGTGCCACAACACTATAAGTCCTCACAGTTACTCTCGGTGGGCACAGGAACGGGCTCTGCTGTGAAATATTATGTCAAGAATTGTAATTACATGCCCCTGTTACACAGGGGCTGAAAAATTGGGCTGGTGGCACTGGTGCTGGTGCCATGACACTGCAACCTCTCCCATAAACTCTAGTTGTAGTGCAGAAGTGAGCCCTGTTGCAAAGCATTGCATCAAAAATTGTAATTACATGCCCCTGTTAAACAGGGGCTGAAAAATTGGGATGGTGGCACTGGTGCCACGACACTGCAACCTCTCCCATATACTCTAGTTGTAGTGCAAGAATGAGCCCTGCTGCAAAGCATTGCATCAAAAATTGTAATTAAACGCCCCTGTTAGACAGGGGCTGAAAAATTGGGTCTTAGGCACTGGTGCTGGTGCCACGACACTGCAACCTCTCCCATATACTCTAGTTGTAGTGCATGAATGAGCCCTGCTGCAAAGCATTGCATCAAAAATTGTAATTACACACTCCTGTTAAACAGGGGCAGAAAAATTGGGCTGGTGGCATCACCCAGTACCAAAAATGTTCTTCCAAGATATCAGCGGAGGAGGAAGAGGATAGACGTCAACATAACAGGACAGTCACTCAGCATCAGCATAGGCAGTCTTGAAGGGATGTGATATTTCAAAAAAAATATTCGGTTACATCAGCTTCAGGTGCTTGGTAGCTGTGGGTGATCCAAGACTGATTCATCTTTATGAAGGTCAGTCGATCAACCGAGACGGTGGACAGGCGCACCCTGCGATTGGTAACAAAGCCGCCAGCAACACTGAAGGTGCGTTCCGAAAGAACGCTGGATGCAGGACAGGCCAGTAGCTCAATTGCATACTGTGCAAGCTCTGGCCAGTGATTCATCCTCAAGACCCAGTAAGCTAGAGGATTCTTGGTGGGAAAGGTGTCCAAGTCTGACCTTGCCCCTAGGTATTCCTGCACCATGTAAATCAGACGCTGGTGATGGTTGCTGGAACTGATCATACCTTGGGGCTGTGGACTAAAAAATTGTCTGAACGCATCAGTCAGACGGCCACCTTCTCCACCGCTCCTTCTGACCGATGCCTCAGCAACACGTTGTCCAGGACCAGAAGTTTGTAACCTCCCAGTCTCTGGGAACGCATTGCACAGACCTTTCTGCAAGGCCTCCCGGAGATGTCTCATCCTCTGCTCCCTCTGCGACGGCAAGATAAGGTTGGTAACCTTACCCTTGTACTGTGGATCAAGGAGAGTGGCCAGCCAGTAATGGTCCCTCTCCTTGATCCGAAGAATATGAGGATCCTTCCTCAGGCTTTGCAGGATCAGGGAGGCCATGCAGCGTAGGTTAGCTGAGGCATTCGGTCCGGAGTCCTCTGGGTCACTAAGGACAACATGATCCGCAGCTACCTCCTCCCAGCCACATGCAAGTCCACGGGTTTCTTGGGACTGTAAATAATCCCTACAAGACTACTGCTGCTGATGCTGAGTGCCAGCCTCCACCTCCATGCTGACACAATCATCCTCCACCTCCTCCTCCTCCTCTTCCTGTGTGATGGGTGGGGCAGCAGGAACACTGTCTGGATAAAAAGGGCCTTGAGAGGCAAGGAAGTCATCCTCTTCCTGCTTCTGTTCAGCCTCTGTTCAGGTCTAGGGAAGGAGTCACTGATGATGACATTGAGATGAGGGAAGAGAATGCGTTGGCAGCTGCTTTGCTAGTACCCTGAGCCTGGGTGAGAGAGGGTGAGGAGGATGAAGAGGGCTTGGTCATCCACTCTACCAAGTCTTTGGCATGATGCGGCTCAACACGTCCAGCTGCCGAAAATAAGGACAAGCGTGTCCTATGACCATGACGATGCTATACCTTCCACGACCAGCACTGTTGTCTCTAGACACAGAGCCTGCTTGCCCTCTTTTATCGGCTCGTGCCTGTCTGCCTCTCCTTGTTGGCCTTACAGACATGGTAATGGCCTGAAGGGAGATGGGAAAACCAGCAATTGGGTAGTGTATATTGTGCTGGAGGCACACAACACCCACTAACTCCTGCAGATGCCTTTATTATAGAACAACAGGAATTAAAGGGTAGATACCGGTGTATACTGTGCTGGGCTGGAGGCACACAACACCAACTAACTCCTGCAGATGGCAGATGGCTCAATTAGAGAAGAGCAAAATAGGTGGATAAAGGTGTATACTGCGCTCAGGGCACACAGACAACACCCAGAAACTCCTGCAGATGGCTGATAGCTCAATTACAGAAGAGCAATATATCTATATATAGGTGGATAATGGTGTATACTGCACTCAGGGCACACAGACAACACCCAGAAACTCCTGCAGATGGCTGATAGCTCAATTACAGAAGAGCAATATAGCTATATAGGTGGATAATGGTGTATACTGCACTCAGGTCACACAGACAACACCCATAAACTCCTGCAGATGGCTGATAGCTCAATTACAGAAGAGCAATATAGCGATATATGTGGATAATGGTGTATACTGCACTCAAGTCACACAGACAACACCCATAAACTCCTGCAGATGACTGATAGCTCAATTACAGAAGAGCAATATAGCTATATAGGTGGATAATGGTGTATACTGCACTCAGGGCACACAGACAACACCCAGAAACTCATGCAGATGGCTGATAGCTCAATTACAGAAGAGCAATATAGCTATATAGGTGGATAATGGTGTATACTGCACTCAGGTCACACAGACAACACCCAGAAACTCCTGTAGATGGCTGATAGCTCAATTACAGAAGAGAAATATAGCGATATATGTGGATAATGGTGTATACTGCACTCAGGTCACACAGACAACACCCATAAACTCCTGCAGATGACTGATAGCTAAATTACAGAAGAGCAATATAGCTATATAGGTGGATAATGGTGTATACTGCACTGAGGTCACACAGACAACACCCCGAAACTCCTGCAGATGGCTGATAGCTCAATTACAGAAGAGCAATATAGCTATATAGGTGGATAATGGTGTATACTGCACTCAGGTCACACAGACAACACCCAGAAACTCCTGCAGGTGGCTGATAGCTCAATTACAGAAGAGCAATATAGCTATATAGGTGGATAATGGTGTATACTGCACTGAGGTCACACAGACAACATATATTTTATACTGGGTTGAAGGTACACAGAGAACACCCACTAACTCCTGCAGACGCCAACACACTACACAAGGGCGCCGTGCTGGTGGCCTTATATAGTGTGCTACACAGCTTGAGCTATGATTGGCCACAGGCATCCTGCCTGTGGCCAATCATGGCTCTCCTCACTGCCCGCGCTGTGATTGGCCAAGCATGTGGGGTCACAGTGCATGCTTGGCCAATCATGAGCCAGCAATGCACTGCCATGGTGAAGTGCATTGTGGGCCGTGAGCGCCACACGAATTTGGTGCAAACGGCCCACAGAGTTCTGGCTTCGCACAGTCGAACATGCATTCGACTCGAACACCAGGCTCATCCCTACTCCCCAGTGTAGATATGCTTGCCTTCCTCGCTACCCTGGACTGCATATACCAAATTACTTCACCTACTGTAAAGTTTGGTGTTGGGTCTTCTGAACAGACAATTAAATTAATTATCAGTGTCAGTGGTTTCATGATGGTTGAGAGAAGAGGCTCCACTGGTCCCTGAACTGCTGTTTCTGACAATTGAAATTAGAACAAAAATAATACAGGCACCATCCAGTGAACAATCAATTCACCACTGCTCAGCCAGGATTTCATGGAACCATAGGGTTCCCCCAGAGCTTGCTAGGGGTACCTTGAGCAATGAGAAATTTCTGACACTCAGACACTCTAAGCCCTTGTACACACAGTTGGAGAATCCATCGGAATGTGTCCTATCGGACCGTGTCATCGGATAATCAGACTGTGTGTGGTATGCATTGGACTGATTCCGTCCGAATATCCGTCGGACCCAATTTTCCAACATGTTGGAAATATTTCCCGACCAACTGGGCCGGTAGGACATACTCCGATCATGTGTAGAGAATTTTGATCGGACCAAGTGCCACGCATGCTCACATTCAAATTCCAACACGGAAGTGCTCGTCCCAGGTAAAACTACTGCTCGTAAGCGATATAGCACATTCGTCACGCTACAATGTTAAAAGTTCTTTCATCAAGCGCATTCTCTTGTTCTTTACAATGCTGCAAGAACGAACTTCTTTTGATGCTCATAGTCACACACACTTCTCCCGAACGGATTTTATTACTCTTTTTAAACCATTTCAGCAATACAATTTTAGTTTGCGTCACATCTACACAATTTTAGATTTCTTTTTTTCTTTTTTGAATGTTTTTATTGGGGGATTAACTGAAAAACTCCTTTAAAGACACTTTGCTAATTTCTCCTTTTTTTGTGTTTTTTTTGTGTGTAAACTTACAACAACAACATTATTCTATTTTTGATATTTTGTTTTTCTTTTTTAATCAACAGGAGGATGTTTAGTGTTGGTACCCCTTGTTATTTATTTCATTTTGTATTTTTGAAATGTACCTGCCTGCTCACAAATAAACTGTACTTTTGGAAGGAAAACACATTACACAAGTATTTCATCAAACAAAAAAAACCTTTATTTTGGTCACTAGAAACTAAAAATAGGAACGCAGCACTGGAGAAACTACTTAACTTTGGTGCAGCCTTTGGCCCCCAGGGCAGACATGAATAAATTCTAATTGAAAAAACTGGTGGCCTGAGGAGTAGATATCTCAGGGAGAGAAGTCTGGTCCAGAAGTCCTAGAGAGAAGGAAATTCAGATGCCATTTTTGTCCCCAGGATGTGGATCTTCAAGAGGCTGCATCTTCTGGCAGACCAGACTCAACCCAGGCCATCACTCTCTCATCTTCCTTCGGGACTTCCTACCAGGCATCCTTCCAGGCTGTGGCTGGGCTCTTGTAGCTGGGGTAGGAGGAGGAGGGCGTTGTTCAACATCCTGGCTGCCACTTGCCACAGCCTCCCCCCTGACTGAGGTCATCCTGTGTATGAAAAGGGGACATAGTTTTAGTTTTTTGCTCATCAATCACACCATTTTGTGCTCCTGGCTTTTGCAAATTGAATGTTACCAAATAGAACAGACTATCATTCTGAGCCCAGCATTTTTCTTTCCCGTCCCAATCATTTTTGGTCACTACTGTCTATTGAGATGTAAACCACTTTGAGAAATCACAACTTACTGATCAATAAGAACATCTATTTAACATCATTAAATGTAACACAAGAAATATTTTCAACAATGCAATACCTGTCTCAAGCTGGGCCCCACCACATTTTGCTGCCTGGAAGGCCCAGGCTGGACATCAGAAGCCTCAGCTGGGGGTGAAGGATGCCTTGAAGGAAGCCTGGAGAGTGGTGGCCTGAGTGGTGGCCTGGGTACCCCTTGGTTTACCAGAAAATGCAGCCTGTCAAAGTGAACCATCCTGGGGTAATAAACAGCATCTGGATCGCCTGCTCTCAAGGACTCCAGGTGCTTCTTTCTCTCCCTGAGATATGTTAGCTTCATGTCCCCAATTTTCCCATTCAGATAGGCCATGTCTGCCGTGGGGACCATGATCCGCAACAAAGCAAGCAGTTTCTCCAGTGCTGCGTTCCTCTTTGTTCTGTCAGTATAAAACTTGTTGTGGAACTGCCCCAGGCAGGGCATCTCCATGTACAGTTCTATGAATAGCCCCATAAAGTATGCATTTGTGAAAGGATCCATATTTTCTGCGAGACACAACACAAGACAAACCCTCAAATACTAATAATGCAATTAAAAACCCTCCTAATCTTGTCCCAACATCGGCCTAGATAGAAGCAGTCTAGTCTAGTGAAGCACCAAGTAAAAAATGTTACCTTCGTTTCCACGTTCGTCGCGTCTGCGCCTCACACTCTCCTCCCAGATCGTACGGACGATACGCGCGTGTTGCGTTTTATATACAGTGCGCATGCATGAAACTCCGCCCGCCCCTGACGTTCTTTCCAGACTATTCCCCGCCCCTTCGCTTCCCGCGCAGTGGGGAGAGCACATGGCGGAGAGAACTCAGGTGTGCACTAATAATAGTTCCACTAACGAAGAGGAGGGTGAGGATCCAGGAAGACAAGATTTAAGGCCTCAAATATGTCTTTTGGAGAGATGTTGGAGATGGTCGACATATTGAACAGGACCGACTATGATGGGAAGTATGGACCTTACCCAAACCCAAATATCAGAAAGGCCAAGATCATGAATAAAGTTGTGAAGGTCTTCTGAAGAATTTTGGGGTACACCGATCCAAGGATCAACTGAGAAAACGATGGTCAGACCTAAAACTGAGGGAGCACGAGCAGTACCTAAGGATCAAGCGTGTTCTTAAAAAAGTAAGTAGTTGTCATGTGTTCATATGATTATTATTGCTTGCATACTGCTCCATGTGCTTTGATTTCATGTTGTGCATTTTAAAATGGCCACTTTCAAGGTCATGGTTTTGTTCGTTCGTATGAAACATCGTTCTGCAGGGAAGTATTCCAGCTTAACAAAGTGTCCCCAATAATGTTCTCACCTTGTAACTCGGCCCAAAAACACAATTGTACAACACTTCCAAGCAATGTTTATGATTCCTATTTCTGCCCTCTGTGTGCTAACTAATCTTTGTTTACATTCTCATAGGGGAGAGAAGACTCGGCAAGTATGAGGACACCAGGGACCACACCCCTCCCAAAGAAGGGCAACTTCCAAAAGCAGAAACAGAGGAGCAGGAGCAGGAGCAGGAGGAGGAGGAAGGAGAGATTGTGGAGGTTGGACAAATTGTCACCACAACAGGTGAGTGTCGGAGAACACAGCTTCCGGTAAGCTCATCAATGTATATCACCATATTTGGATTACATGGTGTGTTTGTTTGCTTTGTTTTGTAGGTTATGTGGAAGAAGATTCCCGTTTTACCAGTGAAAGTGCCCAGATCTTGATCGGGGAGATAATGGGGTGCAATCGGGATTTGGAAATTGTCCAACAAAACATCAATGATGTTAAAAATAAAATGAAGAACATCATTGTTGTTTTGGGGAGAGTGTGAAACCCAAAAAACTAGATAGGGTTTTATTTTTGCTTTTAAAAAAAAAAAATGTTGTATTTTGCAAAATTAAAAATTTGGAAGATGCACAGAGTGGGTAAACATGCGCTATCTCCCATCATGGGGGATCAATGTACATGTTTTGTAGACATGTGCAGAGTAAAATATTTCGTTTCGGAATTTCGTTTTCGTCCGAAAACTTAATTTATTTAGTTACTCCCGAAATTCGTTTTTATTTATTTCGTTTTTCGTTCAAAAATTGCATTCGTCCGAAAATCCACATGAATTACGGTCGAATCTGTCTTGGAAGGCTTATGGTGTCTGTCGAATGTATAAAGAAGATTCGACGGAGCTAACTATATAGCATACTTTAGAACCCTATTAAAGTCTATGGGACTCCAACGTTCAAAATCTAAAGTGCTAATTTTAAAGGCTAATTTGCAAGTTACTGTCCTAAAAAGTGTTTGGGGACCCGGGTCCTGCCCCAGGGGACATGTATCAATGCAAAAAAAAGTTTTAAAAACTGACGTTTTTTCGGGAGCAGTGATTTTAATAATGATTAAAGTGAAACAATAAAAGTGTAATATTCCTTTAAATTTCATAGGGGGGGGGGGGGTTGTCTATAGTGTGCCTGTGAAGGGGCGCATGTTTCCCGTGCTTAGAATTGTCCCTGCACAAAGTGTCATTTATGCAGGAAAAAAAGTCCTTTAAAATCACTCGCAGCTATTATGAATTGTCGGCTCCATAATACAGAGAACACTCATTGAAAGTCATTGATAAAAAAATAAATAAATAAATTTTAAAAAAAGCGTGGGGGTCCCCCAAATTCAATTACCAGGCCCTTCAGGTCTGGTATGGATATTAAGGGGAACCCTGCCTCAAATTTAAGAAAAAAATTGACGTGGGGTTCCCCCTAAATATCCATAACCAGACCCTTCAGGTCTGGTATGGATATTAAGGGGAACCCCGCGTCAAATTAAAAAAAAAATTGACGTGGGGTTCCCCCTAAAAATCCATACCAGACCCTTTATCCGAGCACGCAACCTGGCAGGCCGCAGGAAAAGAGGGGGGAAGAGAGAGCGGCCCCCCCTCCCTCCTGAACCGTACCAGGCCACATGCCCTCAACATTGGGAGGATGCTTTGGGGGTCTGTGACCCCTCAAAGCACCTTGTCCCCATGTTGATGAGGACAAGGGCCTCATCCCCACAACCCTGGCCGGTGGTTGTGGAGGTCTGCGGGCGGGGGGCTTATCAGAATCTGGAAGCCCCCTTTAACAAGGGGACCCCCAGATTCCGGCCCCCCCCTGTTTGAAATGGTAAGGGGGTACAAAAGTACCCCTACCATTTCACAAAGAAAGTGTAAAAAATGGTTTCTCTGTCGAATATTTTCTCTATATAATCTTGGACTAATAGAGGTAAGGTTAGGCACATTCGAACACAGGTTCTATAGACAGATTGTTGTCAGAGTCATGTCGAATCTCCTATTCTATATCGAACTGTTGTAACAATGAAAACGAAAATAAAGCATTTATTTATGTCGGATCTTTCGTTTTTCGGATTTTGTGCTTTCGTTATCGTTTGTCAAAACGAAAACGAAAATAGCTGAAATTCGGACGAAAATGCATTCGGACGAAAACGAATGCACATGTCTAATGTTTTGTGGAAAGTGTCTGAGATGAAGGGGTTGCAGCCCCAAAGCATGTACATTGATCCCCCATGATGGGAGATAGCACATGTTGACACACTGTGTGCATCTTCCAAATTAGTTTTTTTCAGGGGTGACACCCCATGTGATGAAGGCAATATCAGCCCAGTTTGTACATGCTCATGTCTGATATTGTCTTCACTTTTCCAAGTTGAACTTTGTAAGTTCCTGTGTTCTGTATTTTACGGTTTGATACATGCCTGTTTACACAAAAACAACAAGGAAAAAAAAATCTGATTAAACTCTGTTTTGGATACACAAAATCTCTTGGTTTGTTGTAAAAACCTTTACTAAACGCATATGTGAATGTGCTTGTATTAAAAAGTTGAATTCTCAACAATGTGTGGCTTCCTTTTTCATTGGGCATAAAATGAATTTGTAGTCAAATTTGAGTTTGTGCTGAGAAGGAGTGTGATTTAATAAAGGCAACTCCACTTTGCACTCCAAGTGCAGTTTCAGGTGTACTTTTGCAGTACACTTGTAGTGCATAGTGGATGTGCCTTTATTAAAAAAACACCCAGAGTGAGGTGTAAATTTGGACAATCATGCCATTTTCCTGCCATGGTGCTGAAAGTGAGCACGATTTGGGTCAGTAATGCACTACATACATTCGTTAACAAAAAGAAGGTGTGTGTGTAGCAGACCCACAACATAATAAGATTATCTGAAGAAGAGACTGTCCCCTCATCTCGCTCTGAACTTGGGTTTGCACTGTTGGTGAAAAAGGCACAACTTTAAAAAAAACTGGCAAAGTGGGAGGCCACAGTCTGCCATTCCTGTGGCGTTGAAAGACACTGTGTAGTGAAACAAGAACAAAAACTAGTAATTTGACAAATCAACATTGCAAGCAGATTAGACACCCACATTTTTGGTCAAAATTCTTATAACATTTTGAGAACTGAGTATTTAAAGCCTAAAGTATAAGGTCCCCTTATGAGAGTCATAACCCCCCCCCTCCCCCATCTGATGGGCCCTTGCTAAAAAATGAGGGGGGATGTTTAGGACAGGTAACCCTCTCTACTTGATTGAGAGCTGAATGCCTAAATAATGTGTGATACTTTGGGAAGCCCCTCCTTACTTACACTATTGGCATCCCACCGGACAGGTAAGAAGTGTCATAATAACTAAATGGAAGCACATTTTGACATTCTGCTAGTACATAGCAAGAAAATGAATGTGTTAAAAAAATAAAAATAGCATTTGAAAGTATTGAGGCAGGCCCTTACACTACATGCTTTGGTGAATTCGTCCATAAATGTGATCATGAAAAAGGTAGGTATAGTGTGTATTGGGTTGGGTCAAGTCATCAGATAGAAGATTGCTATCAGCTGAGGTAGCAGTTGGGGAGAGGGGGGTTACTAATGAGTTTGGCACAACACATCACATTTGTAGACATTTTAGGGGGTGTTTAGGGGAAAGCAACACTATGGAGCTGCCAAAAGACATTGTTAACTGACTAGACTATAGTTTTATGGGCCAAGAAGAGCATGGTGGGGAAGTTAGGGAGGCAAATATGCATGAGGACAAAGGGGCAGAGTATATGAATTAGAGCATATTGCAATGATGGTAATTAGGGAAGGAGGAAAGAAATGCAAGACATTAGCAATCATGAAATACATAGAATGTGATGTTTAAGGATAAAAATTTGCATAATATAGTTCTTCTGCAGGAGATGAATGATGGCAGAACAGGTCTCTGGAATAATGATCCCCAGAGCCTGGGGGGAGATGCCTGTAGAGAACTTGAGGTCCTGAAGACCAACATGGCAATGAGCCTCTGCTCCGGAGTGATGGCTTGCCACATGCAGGTATCCTGCCTGGTGATATAAGGGGTCAGCAAAGCCAGCAGACGGTGAAAAACGGGGTCCGTCATCATGAGAAAAATCCAGAAATGATCAGGATTATTCTCGCGGATCTCACGGAGCAAAGGCATGTGCGAGAACTGGTGACGCTGGCGCAACCAATTCTTGGTCCACAAACGCCTCCCCTCCCTGTTCATGGACCGGGCTTGTGTCAAAGTCAAAGTAAGAACCCCAACACGAAGCCCCTGCACAGCACAAACTGTATGACGAGTACGTAGATGAAACATGTTTTGAAAAGGGTCGGCTGGTCAGAACGGACACCAGAAAGCACCGATAAACAGCAAGGCCTGAAAGAATGACCTGAATAGCAGAAGCAAGCAGACAATAAAAAATGCCTTTCAAAGCGTACTATACCAAGATATAGTCCACAATGAGAAGCAAATACTTAATGACTGCACGCACTGATTATCAGATACGCAAAGACAAGCACAAACTGAAGAGCGGTAGTGATCTGAATCACTAATCTGAAAAGCGTGAATCGTCTCTCACCAAACTTCTACTAAAACACACGATAGACATGAGATCAGCACAAGGAGCCCAAAGGGTGCCGGACATGGAGCTGAACTTCCCTTTTCTAGTCCCGCCGTACACGGCTCACGTCACCGCGTTCTTGGCAACCGCTAAATCAGACAACTTGGCCCGACCGTGTGTATGTAACAGTTTCAGACACAATCTGTCGGAAACAATCCGACGGACAAAATCCAACAGGTTTGGTTGGCAGAATGTCCGACCGTGTGTACGGGGACTAAGTTCCCGTTACCATTGATCTTTTTATCTATCTAAAAAGGTATAATTTTTCCCAATGATCATAAGTGTATGGAGCATTCTTCCCAATGATTATCAAAATAATGTATCATGAGTTAGACATAAACATTTTTAGCAGGGGTTCCCTGAGACCGGAAAGTCATTTCAAGGAATCCTCTGTCTTCAAAAGGTTGAGAAAGGCTGCTCTAGAGGAACCCTGGTTGAGAAACACTGCAAAAATCTATAATATAAGTATTTAACACACTCTAAAGCTGCGTAAACACGATCAAACAATCCGGTGGAAAAGTCCGGCAAACTTAAGTCCGCTGGACAATCCGCCCGTGTGTAGCCTCCAGCGGACTTTTTTTACCCAAAAGTCCGGCGGACTAAGAAAGTATTTTTGCACTCCCATCTGTCCGCTGGACTCGCTTTTCAGGACAAACCAGACTGCTAATGTATCAGGAGCGAGCAGGGCTGCTGTTAGAAATTACAGGGCCCCATACAGCCTACCTGACAGGGCCCCCCCCCCCCCCCAAAAAAAAATCTAATTACATTTTTGATAAAATGCGATGGTAGCAATGCCGTTTTGCAGCCATGGCAGAAATTATACCCTTGCTACTACTGCCTCCTGACACCTGTATTTTGTTATATATTTTTTTTTTTTATTGCTGAATAGTAATTTTTCTTTGCGAGACTGGATGCAACTGTGAGCAACTCTTAGGTGCAACTGTGAGCCAAGTGTTTAGCTTGCAGTTGCAAAGTGGCCCCATTGAATTCAATGGGAAGTTTGATAGGTGGTGCTGCCTGTCAAACTCTGCAGCCTGTGTTAAAATGCCGCAGCTGTGTAGTAAAACATTGCAACTACATAATGTGTACAGCCCTGTCTGACGGTATTGTTAGGATTTGGGTGTGCAGCTAGGGGTGGTGATAAATCCACGGCTCAGCCAACCATGTGAAAGAGTTCTTAGGCTGCATTCCCACTTTGTATTTCCTGACCGTGTGACAAAGGGTAAGGGAAACGCATGCTTTGCATGCATTTTAGAAATGCACTGCAATCTCGCATAGTGCTTGTGGTGCCGATAATGGCACCCCAAAAACAGCTTGCATTCTGTCATGTGACAAACTTGCAAAGCTGCATGCCTGAACATAGGGATAAAGCACAGGAGTCACAAGGCAGAACAGCCAGCTCTCCTCTCCTGCAGTTGTCCGGGCCCCTTTTTGGACTGATGAGGCTCGGGCCCCCTACTGGAGGGCTGGCTGTACTGCCTTATCAGCGGCCCTGGGAGCGAGGCATCAATCATGTACCGTCACATCTGGAGCTCCCAGGATGCCGGCACATGGCTTCCGCAGTGTGGGCTTTTTTTAACGTGTCTGCTGCTGACAATAGTGTTGCCATCTGCAGCCTGCAGCAGTCAATGCATAAGTCGTGGTAAGCCCAACACTCACCTAGGGAAGACCGCCTTAAGAAGGCACATGAGCTGCCATCACCAAGACCAGTGGGAGCAACAGAACCCACAAAGCCACACTCCAGGCTCTCACCGTCCAGCCTCTTCTACTTCTCCTTCTCCTCTCTCCTCAGAATTGTCCTCCACTCCACCTTCCATCATGCCGTCCTCACGTTTTTCTGGAAAAAGGCAGCCTTCCATGGGCCAAATGTTTGAACGTAAAAAAATGATGACGCCGGATAACCTGGTTGCCCAACAGTTGACCGTTGGCTTGTCAGAACTGTTAGCCCGCCAACTACTGCCATATAAACTGGTGGACTCGGAGACCTTTTGAAAATTTGTGGCCATTGGAACACCACAATGGAAGGTCCCAGGAAGGAAGTATTTCTCACAGAAAGGCATCCCAGAGCTATATGGCCACATTCAGCGGGAAGTGAATGTATCTCTGCCCCACAGTGTCAGTGCCAAGATACATCTGACCACAGACACGTGGTCTAGCAAACACGGGCAGAGAAGGTATATAACTTTTACTGCCCACTGGGTGAACCTTCTGACGGACGTCAAGCATGTAGCCCGTGACACCTGTGTAGATTTGGTTTTACCACCACAGATTGCATGCAGGCCTGGCTCTTCTTCTCCTACTCTATCCTCCCTCTCCTCCTCGGCTGACTCCTCCTTTTCCCCTGCTAGCGTCTCTTGCGCTGCGCCGCCCAAGATCCCCAGAACCTATTCGACACACCAGGTGAGAAGTTGCCATGCTGTGCTGTGTCTGTTGTGCCTGGAAGCCAAGAGCCACACTGGCCCTGCACTCCTTTCAGCTTTGCCTTCACAGGCAGATCAGTGGCTAACACCGCTCATTTTGACAGTTGGTAAAGTGGTGTGTGACAACAGTGCCAATCTGCTTAGCTCATTGAAACAGGGCAAAATTACACACGTGTCATGCATGGCCCACGTTTTAAACTTGGTCGTGCAACGATTCGTTGTCAAAAACCCTGGGGTCCAGAACATCTTGCGCAGGCAAGGAAAATCTCGGCCCATTTCAGAAGATCTTACACGGCCATGGCTCGCCTTGCTGACATTCAGCGGCAACACAATCTGCCGGTCAGGCGTCTTATTTGCGATTGCCCGACGCGATGGAACTCAACCTTCTATATGCTTAAAAGGCTGCTCCAGCAGAAACGTGCAGTTAAAGACTACCTGTACGAACTCTGCGGCAGAACAGGTTCTGGGGAGTTTTTTTTTTTTTCACCGCACCAGTGGCTGCTCATGCGCGACGCATGCAGACTTCTGCGGCCATTTGATGAGATCACCAAACTGGTCAGTCACAGCCATGGCGCCATCAGTGACATTGTACCTTATGCCTTCTTTATGGAGCATGCATTGCGTTGTTTCATTCATCAAGCCGTGGAGGAGCAGGAGCAGGAGCAGGAAGATGAGGAAGTCCCAATGCTGGATGAATTCCCAGGGGGGCTACACAGGAGTCTGAAGAAGAGTCAGAGGAGGGTGGTGCCGGGGCGGATGAGGAGGAGCAAGAAGAGCATGCCTTAAACCTTTCTGGGATCCCTGTTGTTGTCCATGGATGGGGAGAGGAGAACAAGGAGGACGACATTATCCTGGATGATGAGCAGGAGCCAGGCCACCACACCTCTTCCAGTTTAGTGCAAATGGGGGCCTTCATGCCCCGGTAAAAACACAAAATGGCAGAAATAGTACCACCATCACAGAGGGCTGTCAGAATGGAGCACTTACAGGCCTTGCTTAGAGAAATGCTGCATTCTGCTTTTGCGTGCACTGGCAGGGGAATTCCCACTCCCAGGGAAAGAGTTGCGGGTACCAATCCAACAGCGCCTGCAAGAAGAAGGCGGTTTGAAGATGCGTTGGTCACTTCTGATATGCGATCATTCTTTCAGCCGACCCATTGACAGGTGTCATCCGGATCCACCATCAGGGAACGCCTAGACCGACAGATGTCAGACTACATTGGGTTAACGGCCGATGTGGACTCTCTGAAAAGTGATGAACCCCTGGACTACTGGGTGGGCAGGCTTGACCTCTGTCCAGAGCTGGCACAATTTGCAATGGAACTGTTGGCTTGCCCCTCGTTCAGTGTCCTGTCCAAAAGGACTTTCAGCGCATAGGGGGATCGTGACCAATAAGCGTACTCGCCTAGCTCACGACAGTGTTGACTACCTCACATTTATAAAAATTAATGAGCCGTGAATCTCGGAGGAATTCAGCACATGTGAACAGTAGACCATATATATGCATAACTCTATAATTGATTTATATAATCTAGCACACTGACCTTTTTTCTACCTTTGGCTCACTTGTACAAAAAAAGCACACAGTACTATATGCCCCTACCCTCCTGTTTGAAGAGGTTGAGCTGTGTCATATTTTTGGATCCCGCAGCGGGTTGCTGGTGTCAGTGCTCTCCATCACGGTGCTGGTGTCAGTGCTCTATTACGGTGCTGGTGTCAGTGCTCTCTATCTCGGTGCTGGTGTCAGTGCTCTCTATCTCGGTGCTGGTATCAGTGCTCTCTATCACGGTGCTGGTGTCAGTGCTCTCTATCACGGTGCTGGTGTCAGTGCTCTCTATCTCGGTGCTGGTGTGGTGTCAGTGCTCTCTATCATAGTGCTGGTGTTAGTGCTCTCTATCAGGGTGCTGGTGTCAGTACTCTCTATCACAGTGCTGGTGTCAGTGCTCTCTATCACAGTGCTGGTATCAGTGCTCAGTCTCTATCGTGGTGCTGGTGTCAGTGCTCAGTCTCTATCACGGTGCTGGTGTCAGTGCTCAGCCTCTATCGCAGTGCTGGTTTCAGACAGTGAGGGAGATAGCAGTGGAGAAGCCAATCAGCAGGCAGTGTCAGCATCATGGCTAAGGATCAGCACTGGACTGGCACCTCCGGACTACCGCAGTGGAGCCCTGCATAGGTGGGGGTAAGGGCCGGGCAGAGGGAGGGGCTCAAGCACAGGTTGGCACACTGGGACACTGGCACAGGACTGCGCTGCCCTGACTGTGGCACTGATCATCTCCTGCACCCCCTTCATAGCCTCGCCTGACCTTGCCTCTCCTCCATGGCCTTCATGCGCTCCTCAATTGACAAAATTTCAATAGATAAAAAAAAGAATGCTTATCGTTGTCGATCCCAGATTCACTTAATACTTCTGGTATGTCAGTGTCCATGTTGATGGACTATGTGTGCACAGCTAGTAAGTATTTTGTGGCTGAAAATCTGACCTGGGGGTTTTTAAGGTTCGCCTGCTATTAAACTGAATGGGGTCCACCGCGTGGTTCGCAAACTTTTGGGCACATTCGCAGAGCACGCTCGCGATGTCCCGTCGGAAGTTCGTCCATAACTAGTAGTGGTTTGTTAAGGGAAACCTTTATTTCAACTATCCATGCCCTTTTCTGTCTAAGTCACGCTGTGTCAGAAACCATGAATCAGACTGAGACAGCAGTGAAGTCAAAATCAGACTTGTTTAATAATAATAATAATAATAGTAAAAGGTAAATAGAGCAAAGTAGTCAAATTATAGCCAGAGTTCGGTAACTGGAACGGATAGACAGGCAAGCCAGGACGTCAGGGAGCCAAAGATCAGCGTACTTCAGGACAGGCCAGGAAATCAGGAAACTGGATAGTCAGTGTAGTGAAACAGCAAGCAGAATCAGGAACCAGAAGGAATATCAGCCAAGCGAGTCTTCAACAGATACACAGGAGAGAGTCTCTGGATGTGTTGACCAGACAAAGGCAGAGAGGATCTGAGCAGCTTAAGTAGCCAGCAGGATCGTGGAAAGATTTGAGCTGGCAATTAACCGACAGCTGAGCAGACTGCTCTGAGAAGGTATGGCTGAGCCCAGCCCTGACAACCTGTGTCTATTAGGGGAACAGGGTGACCAAGCAAATGGGACAGTAATATTTATAAACAATATCCCTTAAGAAATCTATGATGCATTAATTCCACTGTAGCAGAATAATGGAACCTTGTATGAACTTTATAGACTGTTGCCATGCTGTCTGCAATACCTGGTTAATCAAAGCATTGCTTAGATGTGGTCTTTAATCTAGGAGCCTGTCCATCTGCTACTGGGGGCTCCTGCTATTATCTGAAGGTGTTCTGTGTATATACGTATTATAAAGTGTATTGTGTATTCTGAGCTAGAAGACAGCAAGGCTGACCTGAAAGGTCAGACCTCTGAGTCACCTAGGCGAGTTAAATGACTAGTTAATTAGATCATGTTAATTTATGTTTTTGGTTACAGTTTATATTGTTAGGGTAATCTGATCAGGAGGAGGGAACCTCCTTCTCAATAAAAGACTTTATACTTGTTCAAATAAAGAGTTCACTCCAAAACTGGTACTGCCTAGTTCTTGGGGTAACTTAGCCAGATCCACCGATCTCGTGTTGCAGAGCTTAGGAAGCGATATACTGACCGAAGCACTCAAGCGTAGTGTGGGATGTTACATTACATTTGATCAGATGATCCTGGTTTTACTTTATTGACCATATTCTAATTGTTTGGAGTGTTACAGACGTCTGTGCAGCAGGTCAATTTTAATACATGCAACCTCACTTTCACATGTCCCGTGATACAGACAAAATTGAGTTTCTGGATGTACAAATACACAAAGATGAAGATGGTCTCTTATCAAGTAGTCTATACAGAAGGCCTACTGCTGGTAATGGCTGGTAATGGCATTTTACATACTAGCAGCTTTTATCCCTGCAATCTGGTCAAATCTATTCCTTTTGGCCAGTATCTCCGCATTAGACCCAATTGTTCCATTGAGGTCACATTCAAAGAAGAAGCGGCTAAACTCAGACACAGACTTCAAACACCTGGGTATTGCCACAAATGTCACAAAAGAGCCTTTAAAAGAGCAACTACAAAAACCAGTCAGGAATTGATATATACATCCAAAATCCAGAAATCGGACATGAATCAATTGAGTCTCATCACCCGATTTTCCAATCAACAGGAACAATTCAAATATATTGTTCAGAAATATTGGCACGTTCTGGCAATAAACCCTCTAGCCGGTTTAATGGTGCCAGAACATCCGGCATTCACCTTTCGGAGAGAAAGATCTCTGAGAGATAAACTGGTCTCTAGTGAGTTTATAGGTGGTACCAAAGATCCCTGCAAAAGGGCAGGCACTTTCAGATGCAGGGGATGCGTCTATTGTCAATATGTGGACACTGCCAGTCATCCAACCCTTCCAAATAGAGTTAAATTTAGACCCAGGCATTTCACAAACTGCAAAACGCAAGGCGTTGTCTATCTGTTGCAATGCTATTGCAGTTGCTTTTATGTGGGCAAGACCAAAATGGAATTTTGGCAGACAGCATACCACCATATAATTAATATGTGTCAGGGCTGGCTTAGACCTTCCTCCTCTGGGCTGGCCGTTCAGCTGTCGGCTAATTGCCAGCTCTCTTCTCTCTCCACAGTTACCAGCTGTTCCCGATGATGCTCGTCTGGCCTGCCTATTTAAAGTCTACCAGCTCATTTCTCCATTGACTTCACGTTTGGTCACATCACTAGGAACCATCTCCTGCTGTTGTTTCAAGACTGGCTTGCTACATCCCTCCTGGCCTCCATCCTGCTTGCAGTTGCTCTCTCTGGATCCCTGACTTCTGGACTGGCTGATTACCCGATCTGGTTTATATACTTTGGACTGGCTGACTACCCGATCTGGCTATTGGACTCTGGCTTGCTTGACTACGCTTTTTCCTATTTACCTTTTTAGTTTTATTAATAAACAAGTGTGATTTCATTGTACTTCTGTCTCAGTCTGTTTCATGGTTCCTGACAGTACGTGAAGGCCATGAATTCAGAAGATACAGTCAATCCACTTGTTGGTAATATTTTTTCCAGATTGGATGAGCAAGATCACCGCATGGATCAGTTTGCCTTGGCGTTACAAACGCTCCTGAATCGCACGGCTCACCTTGAATCCCCCACGGTGGTTTCTCCGGTAAAACCTGAGTCGCAGGCCGTCCCTGCTGCTGCGCCAGTCTCTGTAAGGCCGCGTACACACGGGCGGACTGTTCGCCCAACTTAGTCCGCTGAACAGTGTTTCAGCGGTCAGTCCGCTCGTGTGTAGGCTAATTCGACAGACTAAGTTTCGCGCATGCTCAGAAAGAATTTACACGGCGAAGGTTGCATTGCAGTGTATTGGACGTCGAATTTCTCGTCCCGTCGTACGTGCCGTTCACGTCATCGCGCACGCTTTCAGCGGACTGTTCGTTCATCGTGTGTGGTCAAGTCCGTTCATGCAAATTTTGAACGGACTGTTTGTCGGATTGTTTGACGAACTTAGTTGGGCGAACAGTCCGCCCGTGTGTACACGGCCTTAGAGGTATGTCTGGTTCTGCTCCGCTTCCTCAGCGATTTGGGGGCGATCCAGTTCAATGCAGTGGGTTTCTCAATCAGGTTGAGATATACTTCGAAATGTTGCCCCAGGTGTTTCCCACGGACAGAAGCAAAGTAGGTTTCGTGATATCTTTGCTTTCTGAGAGAGCCTTGGTCTGGGCTAACCCTCTATGGGAGACGCAAAAACTGTTGTTTTGAGTTACCCTCAGTTTGTGGCCTTCTTTAAAAGTGTTTTTGACGTCCCCGCACGCTCCGCTTCTGCTGCCAAGTGCCTTATGTCCATCAAACAGAGTACAAGAACTGTTGCCGACTATGCAATTGAATTCCATACTCTGGCAGCAGAGGTGGCTTGGAACACTGAGGCCCTCGTGGCTGCTTTTTCTCATGGTCTCTCGGATTCCATCAAGGATGAGATACTAGCCCGAGATATACCCACTGAGCTGGAGAGCTAGATCTCGTTTGCCATCCTCATTGACTCCAGACTCAGAGAAAGACTTTCTCTTAAGGAGCGCTTGCTGAAGCCTCCTGTACATTTGCCTCCGAGCTTTGTAGTCCCACCCATGCCTCCCTCACCTCCCATGCCTCCTGGTACCGAGTTGGTCAGTGAAGATGAACCCATGCACCTGGGCTTCACGCATCTCTTTGCGTATGAGAGAGCCTTTAGGAGGAGGGAGAGATTGTGCCTTTATTGTGGCCAGGCAGGTCCCTTTTTGAAGTCTTGTCCTACCCATCCAGGGAACGCCCGAACCTTGAGGTCCTGTCATGGACAGACCTTAGGTGGCGTTGTTTCGTCCCCAGTTACCCAGAAGGATAAGCCCCTGGTTTTGGTCACCCTTTCTTGGGCTGAGTCGTCCATCGAGATACAGGCTCTAATCGACTCTGGGGCTGCAGGCCTGTTCATTGATGCTGCATTTGTTTTGCAGCACTCAATTCTGCTGCAGCTGCGTGACACTCCACTTGCCATTGAGGCTCTTGACGGGAGACCTTTACAGCCTGCCCATGTGACTCATGAGACGGTTCCATTGTCCATGGCTGTAGGGGCTCTTCACAATGAGATAATCCAATTCCAAGTTATTTCCTCACCCAGATTTTCGCTGGTTAATGGTTATCCTTGGTTACAGAGGCACAACCCCTCTTTAGATTGGCTCCGTGCTGAGGTTCTCTCCTGGTCACCACAATGCAGTGAGACATGCTTCCTAAAGATATCCAAGGTCCTGTGCCCTCCTTCACTCCCTTCCCTGCCGGAGGAGTACCGTGATTTTGGCGATGTCTTTGATAAAGGTCAAGTCAGTAGTTTGCCTCCACACTGCCCTTATGATTGTGCAATTGACCTTCAACCTGGTGCCATACCTCCTCGTGGCCGGGTTTACCTTTTGTCGGTCTTGGAGGATAAGGCCATGGAGGAGTATGTTGCTGATGCACTTTCTCGAGGTTTCATCCGCAAATCCTTGTCTCCTGCTGGTGCTGGTTTCTTCTTTGTGAAAAAGGAGAGCAGTGAACTGAGACCTTGTATAGATTGTAGGGGTCTCAATCGTGTCACGATTAAGAATGCCTACCCGATTCCATTGATTACTGAGTTAATTGACCGCCTCAAGGGAGCAACGGTTTTCACGAAGCTTGACCTGAGAGAGGCATACAATCTCGTGCGCATTAAGGAGGGCGACGAGTGGAAGACTGCATTAAATACCAGAACAGGCCATTATGAATACCTGGTAATGCCTTTTGGCTTTTGTAACGCCCCGGCAGTTTTCAAGGAATTTATTAACGATGTCCTCCGAGATTTGTTGCAGTTGTGTGTGGTGGTTTATCTCAATGATATCCTCATATTTTCCAAGTCCCTGGAGAACCACCACACAGATGTCTGTCGTGTGCTTCAGAAACTAAGAGAGAACAATCTCTATTGTAAACTGGAGAAGTGCGAGTTCCATCGTGAACAGGTTACATTCCATGTCATTTCCACTTCTGGTTTTTCAATGGACCCAGAGAAACTTTCAGCAGTCCTACAGTGGCCTCGACCCATGGGTTTACATCCTCTGAAGCATTTCCTGAGCTTTGCCAATTACTATCGGAATTTTATTCGTAACTTCTCGTCTCTGGTCAAGCCTCTGACTGATATGACCAGAAAGGACGGTAACCCACAGAGTTGGTCTCCGGAGTCCATTAAGGCCTTTGAGACTCTCAAGGCTGCCTTTGTTTCTGCTCCTGTGTTGGCACATCCTGATCCTACGTTGCCTTTTATCCTAGAAGTTGATGCTTCTGAGACTGGAGTTGGCGCCCTTCTGTCTCAACGTCCTAACACTGAGAGCACTATGCATCCATGTGGCTACTTTTCTAAGAAATTGTCACCTGCTGAGTGCAATTATGAGATTGGTGACAGAGAGCTGTTGGCGATCATTTTAGCCCTGAAAGAATGGAGACATCTCCTTGAAGGTACCAACCACTGTGCCTGTTCTTATTCTTACTGACCATAAGAATCTTACGTTCTTGTCTGAGGCTAAGCGACTCTCTCCCAGAAGGGCGCGATGGGCTCTTTTCTTGTTGAGCTTTAATTACACTGTCTTATTCTTACCCGGTACCAAGAATGTAAGGGCTGATGCCTTGTCACGACAATTTTCCTCCACTTTCATGTCGGAGTCGGTTCCAGTTCCTATGATTCCCCATGATCGTATCTTGGCTACGGTTCGCACCAATCTTATTTCTCCTTTGGGTGACAAAATTCTTGCTGCTCAGGTCCACACTCCCCCTGAGAAACCTTGTGACCGCTGCTTTGTCCCAGGGAGTCTCCGTACTGCTGTGCTCCAGACTTACCATTCTCCCAAGGCAGCTGGACATCCTGGGAAGAATCAACTCATTTGAGCCATTTACAAACAATTCTGGTGGCCTAGTCTACAGGCTGAATTTACTGCCTTCGTAGCTGCCTGTCCCATGTGTGCTCAGAGTAAGACTCCACGGCACCTTCCAGTGGGCCTCCTACAGTCCATACCCAATAGACATGTGCAGAGTAAAATATTTCGTTTCGGAATTTCGTTTTCGTCCGAAAACTTAATTTATTTAGTTACTCCCGAAATTCGTTTTTATTTATTTCGTTTTTCGTTCAAAAATTGCATTCGTCCGAAAATCCACATGAATTACGGTCGAATCTGTCTTGGAAGGCTTATGGTGTCTGTCGAATGTATAAAGAAGATTCGACGGAGCTAACTATATAGCATACTTTAGAACCCTATTAAAGTCTATGGGACTCCAACGTTCAAAATCTAAAGTGCTAATTTTAAAGGCTAATTTGCAAGTTACTGTCCTAAAAAGTGTTTGGGGACCCGGGTCCTGCCCCAGGGGACATGTATCAATGCAAAAAAAAGTTTTAAAAACGGCCGTTTTTTCGGGAGCAGTGATTTTAATAATGATTAAAGTGAAACAATAAAAGTGTAATATTCCTTTAAATTTCATAGGGGGGGGGGGTTGTCTATAGTGTGCCTGTGAAGGGGCGCATGTTTCCCGTGCTTAGAATTGTCCCTGCACAAAGTGTCATTTATGCAGGAAAAAAAGTCCTTTAAAATCACTCGCAGCTATTATGAATTGTCGGCTCCGTAATACAGAGAACACTCATTGAAAGTCATTGATAAAAAAAAAAAATTAAAAAATTAAAAAAAAAGCGTGGGGGTCCCCCAAATTCAATTACCAGGCCCTTCAGGTCTGGTATGGATATTAAGGGGAACCCTGCCTCAAATTTAAGAAAAAATTTGACGTGGGGTTCCCCCTAAATATCCATAACCAGACCCTTCAGGTCTGGTATGGATATTAAGGGGAACCCCGCGTCAAATTTAAAAAAAATTGACGTGGGGTTCCCCCTAAAAATCCATACCAGACCCTTTATCCGAGCACACAACCTGGCAGGCCGCAGGAAAAGAGGGGGGGACGAGAGAGCGCCCCCCCTCCCTCCTGAACCGTACCAGGCCACATGCCCTCAACATTGGGAGGATGCTTTGGGGGTCCGTGACCCCTCAAAGCACCTTGTCCCCATGTTGATGAGGACAAGGGCCTCATCCCCACAACCCTGGCCGGTGGTTGTGGAGGTCTGCGGGCGGGGGCTTATCAGAATCTGGAAGCCCCCTTTAACAAGGGGACCCCCAGATCCCGGCCCCCCCCTGTTTGAAATGGTAAGGGGGTACAAAAGTACCCCTACCATTTCACAAAGAAAGTGTAAAAAATGGTTAAATAAAACAAACACACTTTTGAAAAATTCCTTTATTAAAAATAAAAAAATAAAAAAAAGATTCCAGCGGCGGTAATCCACTCTTGCTATCCAGCGACGGACGATCATCTCTCCAGCGATGTCTCATGTCATCCAGCGCAGCCTATCCATCCTTCTTCTGTCTCCTCCACGGAGACACTGCAGGCATTTCGGCGGCTGACGTTTCTTATATACGGAGGGCGGGGCCACCCGTCACCTGACCCCGCCCCCCTCTGACGCAAGGGGAAACCCGGGGTTCCCCGTGACGTATGGGTGACCCCGCCCCCCTCTGATGTAACGGAAACCTGCCTGTGTTACATCAGAGGGGTGCGGGTCACCCCTACGTCACAGGGAACCCCGGGTTTCCCCTTGCGTCAGAGGGGGGCGGGGTCAGGTGACGGGTGGCCCCGCCCTCCGTATATAAGAAACGTCAGCCGCCGGAATCCTTGCAGTGTCTCCTCCACGGAGACAGAAGAAGGATGGATCGCTGCGCTGGATGACATGAGACATCGCTGGAGAGATGATCGTCCGTCGCTGGATAGCAAGAGTGGATTACCACCGCTGGAATCTTTTTTTTATTTTTAATAAAGGAATTTTTCAAAAGTGTGTTTGTTTTATTTAACCATTTTTTACACTTTCTTTGTGAAATGGTAGGGGTACTTTTGTACCCCCTTACCATTTCAAACAGGGGGGAGCCGGGATCTGGGGGTCCCCTTGTTAAAGGGGGCTTCCAGATTCTGATAAGCCCCCCGCCCGCAGACCTCCACAACCACCGGCCAGGGTTGTGGGGATGAGGCCCTTGTCCTCATCAACATGGGGACAAGGTGCTTTGAGGGGTCACAGACCCCCAAAGCATCCTCCCAATGTTGAGGGCATGTGGCCTGGTACGGTTCAGGAGGGAGGGGGGGCCGCTCTCTCGTCCCCCCCTCTTTTCCTGCGGCCTGCCAGGTTGCGTGCTCGGATAAAGGGTCTGGTATGGATATTTAGGGGGAACCCCACGTCAATTTTTTTTTAAATTTGATGTGGGGTTCCCCTTAATATCCATACCAGACCTGAAGGGTCTGGTTATGGATATTTAGGGGGAACCCCACGTCAAATTTCTTCTTAAATTTGAGGCAGGGTTCCCCTTAATATCCATACCAGACCTGAAGGGCCTGGTAATTGAATTTGGGGGACCCCCACGCTTTTTTATTTATTTATTTATTTATTTTTTTATCAATGACTTTCAATGAGTGTTCTCTGTATTACGGAGCCGACAATTCATAATAGCTGCGAGTGATTTTAAAGGACTTTTTTTCCTGCATAAATGACACTTTGTGCAGAAGCAATTCTAAGCACGGGAAACATGCGCCCCTTCACAGGCATACTATAGACAACCCCCCCTACGAAATTTAAAGGAATATTACACTTTTATTGTTTCACTTTAATCATTATTAAAATCACTGCTCCCGAAAAAACGGCCGTTTTTAAAACTTTTTTTTGCATTGATACATGTCCCCTGGGGCAGGACCCGGGTCCCCAAACACTTTTTAGGACAGTAACTTGCAGAATCTTTTCTCTCTGTCAAATCTTTTTTCTCTGTCGAATATTTTCTCTATATAATCTTGGACTAATAGAGGTAAGGTTAAGCACATTCGACCACAGGTTCTATAGACAGATTGTTGTCAGAGTCATGTCGAATCTCCTATTCTATATCGAACTGTTGTAACAATGAAAATGAAAATAAAGCATTTATTTATGTCGGATCTTTCGTTTTTCGGATTTTGTGCTTTCGTTATCGTTTGTCAAAACGAAAATGAAAATAGCTGAAATTCGGACGAAAATGCATTCGGACGAAAACGAATGCACATGTCTAATACCCAATGGAGAGAGGCCCTGGACTCACCTGTCAATGGATTTCATTGTGGAGTTGCCCAACTCCCAAGGCAACACTGTTATTCTTATGGTGGTTGACCAGTTCTGAAAGATGTGTCATTGTATTCCACTTAAGAAGTTGCCCACTGCTAAAGAACTGGCTTCCATTTTTGCTCGGGAGATCTTTCGCTTACATGGGCTACCCAAGGTGATTGTCTCGGATAGGGGCAGTCAGTTTGTCTCCCGGTTCTGGCGAGCCTTTTGTGCACAGTTGGGAATCCAGCTTGCGTTCTCTTCTGCATATCACCCACAGTCTAATTGGGCCACAGAGCTAAGCCAATCAGTCCTTGGACCAATTCCTACGTTGCTATATTTCTGAACACCATAACAACTGGCAGACCTATTACCATGGGCAGAGTTTGCTCACAACAGTGCCTTGAATTCTGCCTCCCAATTGTCTCCATTTATGGCAAATTATGGTTTACAACCTTCCATGTTGCCTGACTCCTTTGTTCCGCAGAGTATTCATGCGTTAGAGGAGCATCTCCGTGGTCTTCGTTCCACTTGGGTACAAGTCTAGGAGGCTTTGCGTTATGCTAATGATAGGTACAGACTCTATGCTGACTGCAGATGCCTGCCTGCGCCTTCCTACCAGGTTGGGGATAGGGTCTGGCTGTCATCTCGCAACCTCCGGGTCTGGAGTCAAACACTACCCGGATTTTACCTGGCTTCTTGGGGTGGTAGATGCCAAAGATTGGTAGGTACCAGCACTCTTCATTGTCTTTTAGAGGTGGGGCTATCTCAGCATGGTCATCCTCAAACATCTTACTAATGAATGAGAAGAAGTGCCCTTCCATTTCTGTTTTTTTTTTCAATTGGATCTGAGGGAAGAAAAGCATTTCAAAGCTTGTTCTCTGTTGTTAGCAAGATGGGGTCTCTGCGCTTTGAAAGGCAGGGGTGCCACCCAGCTGTTTTAATTGGTTTTGTAGAATCCCTGTCTCATTATCTCCAAGAAGATATGATCTTCAATAGATGGGCCAATTTTGTGATCTTCTTTAGTCCTTTGAAAAACTGAGCACTCTAAATGATCTCTGTCTTCATCACAAAGAAGATTGGCGGTGTAAGGGTTGGAATGAATTAGGCCGCGTACACACGCGGGGACTGTTCGCCCAACTTTGTCCGTCAAACAGTTTCGGCAAACAGTCCGCTCAAAATTAGCATGGACGGACATGGCCACACACGACGGACGAACAGTTTGCTGAAACCGTGCGCGATGACGTGAACGGCACGTACGACGGGACGAAAAATACGACGTCCTATACACTGCATTATAACTTTCGGCGTGAAAATCCTTTCTGAGCATGCGCGCAACTTTGTTTGACGAACAAGCCTACACACGAGCGGACTGTTCGCTGAAACAAGGTTTCAGCGGACAGTTTTTCGGAAATTCCGAAAAACCTTGTTCGTCAAACTGTCCGCTGAAACTGTCCGCTGAAAGCCCACACACGAGCGGACTGTCCGCCCAAACACTGTTCAGCGGACAAAGTTGGGCGAACAGTCCGCCCGTGTGTGCGCGGCCTTACACTGGCAGGCTTCTCTCTTACGAGGAATCTGTTGGTGCAAGGCTGAAATAGGGATGGATGCCCGCCTTCTAGTGTCTTTGTAAAGAGAGAGTTCACTTTGGTTGGTTTGTGAACACTCCCTAGGCATACGTTGCCTATGATGACCCATCCCAGATCTAGCTTCTGGGCATAGGGGGAGTTGTGGGGACCATTGATTTGTTTTCTTACCTTTTGAACTCTGATGATATTCCTCCCAAGGAGAAGCTCTATCTCAGCATGGGGATCCAGTTCAGGGATGAGATGTGCTATGCCCTTGAGATGTCTGTGATGAAGTGCCACCTCTGGTGTAGGGATATCCTCTCTATTCATTGGGAACTGATTGCACTTGATTAGAGTTTACAGAGGCAGGGTTATCTGACCATCAATGGCTCTTCTCCCAGTTTCTTCAGTTGCCCCTGTAGAAAGTTTTGAATAAGTATGAAGAGCCGGCTTCCTTGATTTTGAAGGTGTCAAAGAAGGCTGAGCTGGCGAGTGATCTGTTGATTTGTTCGTCCAGGATCACGTATAGCTTCACTGCTTTTTCTCTGTGACCCGTGGGGTAAACTGTAGCAAGACAAATCTTAGAGCAGGATTTTTTAGAAAGACCTTCTCCACAGACTTGGGTGCACTGGGGTGTAACTACAGTAGGTACTGTGTCTTGTTGCTCCCCGCCGTACCCTTCCACCTGGGGTGAGGGGGTAAGGGATACATGGCGCTGGCCCTGGATGTAGAGCTGTGTTGTGCTCTGTGCTGTTGCACTTAGAGCAGTTGATGCTCACCTTACAGTCTTTCCCAAGGTGAGAAGTTGATGCGCAGCACCTGTAACAAATTCTGTTTTCTTTGAGGAAGGTTCTGCGATCTTGGAAAGTCTTTTCTCTAAAACCTCTGCACTTTAACAACGAATGAGGCTTCTTGTGAAGAGGACACACTCTGCTTGGATTCTGAGCTGCAGATACACTTGTTTTGTGTACTGCAACAGGTGCGTCTTTCAAGTTGCGGGTTAGAGCAGGGTTACTTGACCTAGGGAAAGCAGAGTCAGATGATGAGATGTCAAAACTAGGATAATTTTTAAACTTTACTTAATGGTGAATAAATTCCACAAAATAAGAGAATGGTGGGAAGGGGGCGTTGTGCCTTTGATTGTAGTTGGAGCCTTGTATAACCCAGGTTTCTTGAAGGCTGTAAGGTAGCTTTTGCACTATAGAATTAACGCCACGGGCTGTGTCCAGAAAGGCAAGGCCTGGCAAGTCTCCTTCTGCTTTGGCTATTTGAAGTTCTGTCACTAGGTCACTCAATTCTCTCAGCTTCTGGTAGCCTTTGTTAGGAATCTTGGGAAAGTCCTCTATTCTTTTAAAAAGAGAGTTTTCTATAACTTATGGGGAACCATAACATTCTCTCCCATATCATGCTCAGCCCTTTGGTTGAGTAATTATTGTTAATGTCTATGTCTCTCCTTGCATGCTTTGATGACTCATTCCCCAGCCAATTGACTAATGCCACATACACACGATCGGAATTCCGGCCAGAAAAAGACTGATGAAAGTTTTTCATCGGAAAATGCGACCGTGTGTATGCTCCATCAGAATTTAGCTGTCCGAATTTCCGCCAGCCAAAAATTGATTGAGACTGAGTGTGGGTTTACTTTCTTGCTTGATGTAGGGTGTGTGAATGGCGGGGTTGATTCTGCTCTCAGTGGTGTAAGCGGCGAGTTGTCTGGTTCAGCGTGTCACCACACATGTTCTGAGGTACGCTCTGTACTTTCCCCAAGGATGGATTTTTTTTCAAGTACGTTGCTGAGCCACTCACTGGTGGGCTTTTTAAGTTCTTATAAGATGTCTGCCCCGGCTGCAACAGCCGCTGACTCCTTCTCTGCAGCTAGTTCCTCTAATGCAGTTTCCATATGTAACTTTTCACTGACCACCTTGTGCTCGTGGAGTAAACTTCTGACCTTGGTGCGAAGTGCTCTGACTTTGTCTGTGACATGGTGTCTGGCTATATGGAAGCTGATAACACTGCTGTCTGTCAGAAACCATGAAACAGACTGAGACAGAAGTACAATCAAATCACACTTGTTTATTAATAAAAATAAAAAGGTAAATAGAAAAAAGCATAGTCAAGCATAGCCAGAGACCAGGAGCTAGATCGGGTAGTCAGCCAGTCCAAAGTTCATTAACCAGATCGGGGAATCAGCCAGGCCTGAAGTCAGGGATCCAAAGAGAGCAATTACAAGCAGGATATGAAGCCATGAGGGATGTCAGCGAGCCAGTCTTGAAACAAACAGCAGGAGATGGTTCCTTGTGATGTGGCCAACATGAAGTGTCAGGTACTCACCAAAGCCGAAGTGCTGAGAGCGGCTTCCCTTGCAGCTGGGTGCACAGTACCCCTGAGGGTGGAACAGTGGGTACAGGGCACAGAGAGGCACGGGTTGCCAGCAGGTGACTGGAATGCAGCAGGTCTACTGAAGGAAGAGATGCCCGTGCAGAAGATCTTGGAACTGGTAGAAGTAAACGCCTGCCAGGGGTTCCAACACCTGGAGTGAAGGCCGAGGGTCAAACACAGGTACAGTCCATGAGACAGAGGATATTCCGGAGACAGGCCGATGGTCAAACACAGGTATCAGTCCATGAGATAAAGGATATTCCAGAGGCAGGCCGAGGGTCAAGCACAGGTATCAGTCCATGAGCCAGCAAGGCTAAGTGCAGAAAGTCTGTTTAAACAAGCCAGGGGTCAGATCAGGAGAGAAGCAGAGTGGTCTTCAAACAAGCCGGGTCACAACAGGAAGTGGTCAACAGGAACAGGAAACAGGAACACAGGTGAGCTGAGGAGACAAACCAGCAAAGACACAGAGCACATTGATGCCTTTTATAGGACTGTCAGGCCAATCAGGTAAGGCCCATAGCCGTGTGCATAGGCTTGCACATGCGTGTACGACATTGTATCGAACAACGCATATGCATGCGTCGTTGTGCAGCTCTTCCCCGCAGGCGCACGGGGAAGTGCCGACATTGAACTCTGGTGATTCTCTGACATGAAGGCAAAGGAAAGAGTGAGCTGGAAGGCTTTAAATAGGCAGGTCAGACAAGCATCTATGGGAACAGCTGGTAACTGTGGAAAGAGAAGAGAGCTGACAATTAGCCGACAGCTGAGCGACCAGCCCAGAGGAGGAAGGGTTAAGCCAGCCCTCTTACTTGCTAGCCATGCTTAGAAGCCTTCGTTTTACTGTTATGCCCCTCACTACACATGACTGAGGTGTATTTGGGCACACTGATAACTCCTCTCATACCAATACATTCCGAATCACTTTGAACTTTTATTAATACAAGATACACAGACTGGCAGACGTGAGTGAGGAAAAGCCGATCACCGTCTCTTCCTATTTACACTGTGATCAGCAGTGATTGGACATGGCTGATCACGTGGTAAAGAGTCTCCGTTGGAGACTCTTTACCAAGATTGTGGTTGCAGGGTGTCAGAATGACACCCCGCAACAACGATCGGCGCGCAGTGGCTCAAAATCCTGATTATGTCATATGACTTCCAGTCAGGAGTTTGAAACCACTTTGCCGCCGTGTTATAGGGCGGGCAGCAACTGGTTAAGAAAAGGAAGGTCAGTTGAACTGGGATATAAATACATTGTGATTAAATTTATGCTGTGTGATAGAGCCACAGTTGTGTAAATTAATCATGAAAAAGCCACTTTTTCAGCTTTTAGTGAATTTAAGACTTCCATGTGTATGTTTAGCAGTGGTTCATTCAATCATACCGTGTGAGAGGCATGTTTGGTTCTAAACAAGAGTCTACTTCAACATAATCAAATTTCTTTCAGAAATAGTATATTTAGGAAAGCCCAACCTAGATTAATGTTCTTTTACAAAATTAAAGCAATTGTCAGTGTAAAGAAAAATACAATAATCTGGTAAGATTATTCTTTTACAAGATTTAATTTAGTCACAGGATAAAGAGGGGGGCTATGCAATTTTGTCTTAGTTAGAATCAGTACAGACTGATAATGGAGATAAAATGTATTGTAAAAATAATTGATTTCAACAATAATAGATAGTTATTTTTAAAAGAAAATATTTCTTTTTGCATTTCCAGGTACCTGACTGACTTATTTTTTGTTTAAGCTAATGAAAGAAATTCTAAACTACTAATTTCAAAACACTTTGTCATCAAACTTTTGAATATCATTTTATTTGTTTATAGAACTATCCAAAAGGAAAGAGTAACCTGATACTACAAAGTATTGAGGAATTTGACAAATCTATATAGATTTGTTATATTAGTTTTCACCCTGCTAAAGGAGGATACGAGGACGTTTATTTATTTTATTTTTTTTGTTAATGTTTCTTTTGATAAATAAATTGAAGTAATTCTAGAAAAAATAATATTTTTAACAAATGCTAAGTTGTTGTGAACTTATATCATATTTCATTGGGGTTGGATTTCAAACCAATCAGATAATGATTTTAAATTTTATAGGACAGGTAATGAAGGACATGTATGTCATTTTAGGTATTTAGTAAAGTTTTTGTTTCTTATCATCTTAAGTACTCAGGTATTGTAGAATGTATGAATAGTATTATAAAGTCTAAATAGTGTAAGATGATTCAAGAAAAAAATAAAGATTGGGTGACTTATTTACCTGCTATAATTTTAGTTTAAAAACGTTATTATTTTCTAAACATAGGGTTTGTTAACTTTTTGAATTAATGACAGGATGTCTTTTGAGATTGGCACTTAGTTATTTATATAATTTGCTGTATAGAAAGAAGTGTGGTTGCAAACATTGCAAACAACGAGTACAGGTATTTCAGAAATTTGTTCACAAAACATGGCTAGGCCTTTGCTAAATTTAAATAGAAATTATGTTTTGAATGAGATTTCTACTTATAATGAGTATGTTTAGTCATTTATTCCAGTAGCTAAAGTTATGGTTAAGAATTATAGATCTGAAGGTACCAGGAATGCCGACAGAAATATCAACTGAGATATCAATTGGGAAGATTATTTTGTTATTTTTAAGGTACATTGGAATTATAGTTTTTCGTTTCAAAAGAATTGGTAAAAAAATAAAATAATAATAATTGGTAAAAATAAGAATAAAGCTGAACAGGACGCTCTGCTGCAGTGCTCCGACTGACCTTTTGCTGTATCGTCGGCATCCTTCCTCCAGCAAGGCGATCCTGCTTCCCACACAGCTCCTAACGCTGGGCAGACCGCCAGCGCGCCAGCCAAAGGTGACATTGCGGCCCTCCCGGCTGTCCGAGGTAGTGGCTCCGGCCTACCTCCCGGACCAGCGGCCATCTTGCTACACCCTGCCGCGGCTCCGCCGCTCAATTCTAGCCTCCGGGACCCTCCTTGGCTCAGCTGGTCCTCCACATGGCAACCGGAGGTCAACCGCCATCCGGGGCTCCCATCCACACTGCTCTACAGCGGCCTGCAGAAGGGAAAATGGCTCCGGCCCTGTGAACGGCGCCCATCTTGCTACACCCGGCCGCCGTTCAGGGGCTTAGTCCTGGCCTCCCGGACTCCCCTGGCCTCGGTTTTCCCTCCCTACGGCACCTGGGGACCACCCGCCATCTGGGGCTACCATCTACACCCCTCCACGAGGGGGGGGAAAGGCTTCGGCCCAGTGAACGGCAGCCATCTTGCTACACCTGGCGGCCACCTTGCTCACCACGCTGCCCCCCCTGAGACTGATCGGGGGCCCCTGGAGGCTGGAGCACTCTGACCAGCCAGTTAGGGATGGTCGGCTTGACTTTACCCCCTGACTAATGTTGAAATCGCTGACCTGGGGGAGTGGCCTGGACATGGCGGGATAATGTCGTGATGCGTCTGAGCTCCCGATACCAGACCCAACAAATAGAGTAGGAATTCCAGCGCAACAGCCATAACTTAACCTGCCATGAGCTATCGCAAAAGGGAAAAAAACAAGGGACCTGCCAAGAAGACTACGACCTATCTCATATTGACAGGTACCTCACAGAACGATCCAGACCCAACACGGAGGTTCGCACGGAGCCGCCGCGCAGAGAGGCCTGGCCATCGCTGTCCCCAGAAAACATGGCGTCCCCACTGGCATCCAGCTCCCAGCCCTTGTCGGGACTCCCGGCTCTCCTGACTCCTTCACTTCCCAGCCAGGCGGGGACTACTCTCCCTCCTCAACAACTGGGAGATGACTCAGACATTCAAGCACTATTGCGGGCCCTCCCAATGAAAGCAGATCTGGAGGCCCTTCCTACCAAGGCGGACATGGAGGCTCTGGTGCTCCGGGTGGAGGAACAGCACCGCCGGGACCTTCAGGAGATCCGATCCGAGGTGCAGGGGATAGACGAGCGACTGACCAGAGAAGAGGCCACGGTGGGGTCCCTGAAGTCTCGTATTTCGCAGCTGACCACCTGAGGCATCAGGAGCAGCTGGCAGAGGCCCAATTGCATGCAGAAGACCTGGAGAACCGCAGCCGTCGACAAAATTTGCGGCTTCGGGGAATACCAGAAGCAACGGGCATGGAGAATCTGGTAGAGACTGTGCGGGCGATTGCTCATAAGCTGTTAGGGGGAGACCTGCCTGCGTCACTAGAATTTGACAGGGTACACCGATCGCTTGGCCCAAAACCCACACACATGGATCGGCCACGGGATGTAATATGTCGCCTTCACCGTTACAGCCATAAGGAACAAATCCTGCAAGCAGCAAGGCTTAAGGGACCGGTGGACTTTGATGGAGCTCAGATCTCAATATACCCGGATGTGGCTCGCTCTACGTTGATTAGAAGGGCTATGTTAAAGCCGCTGCTGGAAAGATTGTGCCGAGCTGAACTGACTTACAGGTGGGGATTCCCCCTCCAACTGACGATCCGGAAAGGAAGTGCTTCCTTCACCCTGCGACGCCATGCGGACCTCCCTGAGCTATTCAGATTCCTCGGGATGGAACCGTTCCCGCTGCGAGACTGGCTGAGCCCTCTATCGAGCAGAGATCCCCGTCCGGCCCACCAGGGCGCTTTAAGGGGTTTGCCCCGGTGATCTTCGAGATGCAGGCAGAGGGAGCCTACCCCGATCGGGAGAGGCGATCAGGAGCAGTAAGACGGACAGCCCACTATACGTGAGTTGGGGACACAGGCCGCTGCTATGTTGAGACTGATAGTACCTACTGCAAGCATTGGGACCTAGATAATGATTTCCCCTGTGTGCACATCTTGGATGGCTTTTTCCCCTCCTGGGTGCCCCGCCTCCTTTGCTTTCAGTATCCTCTCCCCCACAACACTGCCGGACCAGGTGGGAGGAAAGGCGAACAGCGCCAGCCCTGAGTCGTCCCCTCCTCTCCCGTGGCCGGGGTGCTCTTGGGGGGGGATTCTCCTATCATCTCAGGCCGGGTAGAGGGGGGGCCACCCCGAGGACACCCGGGCCGGCCATTCCGTGAAAAGGGGACTGAACCACCCGGGGAGACCGTGGCACTCGGAGGAGAACAGTCCTGCAGTGGGCTCCCCAATCCATGTGACGACACAGACATGAGTTGTAAATTAAAAGGGGGCCCGCAGGGAGCCCACATGTGGGCTAGCAAACCTTGACTCGACATGATCAGGGAACACAGGACATATGCGTTATTGCTGGCTATCAGCGCCTGGAGGGGGCGGGGGCGGGATGGTGGGGGGGAGTGGAGCCTATGTCAGAGTGTTGGGTTGAGTAGCCCTGTGCTAGGCGCCATCTGGTACAGCTGTCGGAGCCTGGGGAGAAACGCTTCTTTGGGGAGCCCCCCTGCTCACGCTGCCATGGGCAGTGGGCCCTCCGGGTGGTTTAAGCAGTGATTGGTTGGCTGGATGCGTGAGTGGGATGGTTGGCTCCGGGCTGTGATATGTGTGACACTTTAGGGGAATGCACAGGAATGTTATAAACTTGCATAAGGGTACTATCTATGAAATAATATTTGTTTTGCCACTATAACATGGCTATACCTGTGCCCTTAACAATTACTGTCTTGCTGCTTATTTCTGATGCTGGCTGGGAGGATGCCGGCCGCCTGCCACGCATCCACGCTGAGATGACCTTACGGAGAATTCCTTCGAGGCTCTATTTACCAGAGACTCACAGTTAACGGTGGTGGATGTTTGGTGGGCGCTATGGGTCCTTCGGAAGGCACACAAGTTATGTCCTCTGCCTAACATATGGGTTGATGCGGTAGAGGCTGGTTTGGCCTTTTTTGCTTAGGAAATTAATTTGTTGTTGTGCTGGTGTTTTATGCATAGTTTAATTAATGCTATGGGTCTGGGTAGGGAGCTCCTGACCCCCATTGTGCCCAGTCACTCACCCTAATAGGACGACACCCCTCTGGGGCTCTGTTTGAGAGCCCTAAGAGTGTATCAAGATATAGTCTCGCAAACGCCGTGGGCGTTTTAGGTAACAGGGCTCACTGACATCTCAAAGCCCGTTTGACCACTTTTCTGCTTCTTTCTATCTCTTTCCCCCCCTACTTCTTCTCTGCTACCTCCCTCTTCCTTTCCCTGTTGTACTCCCTACAGCAAAATCTAGTAACCCCTCTCTACTATCCCCCCCTCCACACCCCCCCCCACTCTCGTTGCCCCAGATCCCCATCCTCCAGCCCAGTCCACATGGGGCCCAAAAACGATCTCCGATTTATGTCCATTAACGTAAACGGTCTCAACACCCCGGAAAAAGGTTCCATGGTCTTATCCAACCTGAGACATTCCAAAGCACATATATGTTTTATCCAGGAGACCCACTTTCGAGCTGACAAAATGCCAAAACTCCACGACCGGTACTTCCCGACCGTCTTCCACAGCTGCTCCTCTGAGTCCAAGTCCAAGGGGGTTAGCATACTGATCTGGGCCACGGTGCCCTGGAAACTGCATGACCAGTGGAGTGATGGGGAGAGAAGGGCCCTGTTTGTCAAAGGAACTCTGGGTGACACCATGGTGACTTTGGTCAACTTATATTTCCCCAACACGGGACAGATAGGTTTCCTCGAACCCACACTGACTAGACTGCAGGAATTCTCGGAGGGGGCGATGGTCCTGGGGGAAACCTTAACTTTACTCTAGACCCTTCCTTGCACTCTTCCAGGCAAGTGTCCCAGGTTTCATACTCAGCCCTCAAACGTCTTAAGAGGAACTTCCATGCCTTCCACTTGGTTGATGTTTGGAGGGTACTGAACCCCACCCAGAGGGACTACTCCTCCTATTCCCATCCCCACGATTCTTACACTAGGATCGATCTATGGATGCTACCCCAGTTACTGCTCGCCAGAGTGAAATCAGCCTCCATAGGGCCTATAACCTTCTCAGACCACGCCCCAGTGTTTATGGACATAGAAATTCTTGACCCAGTTAGCAAACAATGGCAATGGAAGCTCAACAAAAGTTTGATCCAGTCCCCCGAGGTAGCGGAGGAGATCTCCAGGGAGTTGAAAAACTTCTTCACCTCAAACACGGACATGGGCAGTTCGCCACTGATAGTCTGGGAGGCCCACAAATGCACCATTAGGGGTGTCCTCATAAAAATAGGCACCCGTCTCAAGAAAGCAAGGGCCCAGCAGACTTCCGACCCTTTGAGTAGGATCAGGACACTGGAGGCAGTACATAAACAATCTTTGGCCACGCAGGTGCGACAGGACCTTACGGGCTTAAGGAATCAACTGAAAACTTTGGCACTGTTTAGGGCTAAAGCAGTCATAGCAAAATGTAGACACACATTTTACGAACACAGCAATAAATGTGGCAAACTGCTGGCAAGGGCCCTGAGGGCCCAACGGGCACAAACCTTCATTCCAGAACTTAGGAAGGGGGGGGAACTAAGGTTCGCACCACCGAAGAGATTGCAGACCAGTTTTGCACATACTATACCTCCCTCTACAACTTACCGCGACAACACTCTGCCAGAGGGCAATCCCTAGAAAGAGAGGCAATACGGGACTATATCCAGAAGTCGGGCCACCCGCAATTGGTGGAAGAAGCCTTAGGGGTATTAGAGGTTCCGCTATCGGAGGACGAGGTGACCCTAGCAATAGCAAGAATGCAAACTGGCAAAGCCCAGGGCTAGGACGGATACTCGTTGGCGTATTACAGAACCTTTGGCGACATTCTGATACCTCATTTCTTAGCTGCTTACAATGAGGCTGGTGAGGGAGCAAACCCCCCGGTGGACTCATTGAGGGTCTTTATTTCTGTAATACCCAAGGAGGACAAAGACCCCCTACTGTGCCAAAACTAAAGGCCGATATCCCTTCTGAATGTCGACTTGAAGATCTTCACAAAGCTTTTACCAATGAGGCTTTCGGAATGGATCCCATCACTAGTACACTCCGACCAGGTTGGGTTTGTGACATCAAGAGAGGTGAGAGACAATACTACGAAAGCCATTAATCTGATCTACGCTGCTAAAACACTGAATATCCCGATGTTACTGCTCTCAACCGACGCAGAGAAGGCGTTCGATAGGGTTCACTGGCCTTTTTTAATGGAAACCCTCCGCCACATAGGATTGGGACAGAGAATGCTAAATTGGGTCCAGGCCATCTACTCCAAACCTTCTGCCCAGGTGAAGGTCAACGGGCGGCACTCCTCTGCCTTTGACATAACCAATGGTACGAGGCAGGGTTGCCCCTTGTCCCCGCTGATCTTCATCCTCTCTTTAGAACCCTTCTTGTGCACGGTGAGGGATAATCCCAACATAACCGGCATTAAACTGAGTGGTTCCCTCTCTCCCAAAGTAGCAGCTTTCGCTGATGACCTGCTCTTCTTCGTATCTAATCCCCTGATCTCAGTGCCCAACTTAATGTCGGAATTGATGAAGTATGGAGCATTGTCCTTTTTTAAGGTCAACTTCCAGAAATTAGAAGCATTAAACGTTTCACTGCCAGCCTCCTTGTACTCCTTGCTACGAGAGGATTTTCCTTTTAAGTGGGCAAGTTCTCACATTAAGTACCTGGGCATCCGACTGCCCAACAAACTGGAGGACATCTTCTCCATCAACTTCCCTCCCCTACTGCAAGACATTAAAAAGGACCTTCAGAGGTGGCAACAAGGCATGTTCTCGTGGTTCGGGAGGTGTAATATAATAAAAATGAACATTATGCCCAGAATACTATGCCACCTTCAAGCCCTCCCGGTTAGGATCCCAAATACCTTCCTCAGAGCAACAAACAGAGCATTGACTATGTTCATCTGGGCAGGTAGGCATCCACGCTTGGCACAGTCCATCCTGCGTTTACCAAAAGCGCTGGGGGGAATGGCTTTTCCGGATGTCTCATTATATCGCACAGTGTGCCACCTGAAAAGGATCATTGACTGGTGTCGACACGAGATGCTCAAGCAGTGGATCCAAATAGAACAATACCTGACAGGGGCAACCCTGGTGGGGCTGCCCTGGTGCCAGAAATGCCTCCCAGACCAAGTGACAAAACACCCTACGGTGGGCGAGACCTTGAGACTGGCTCAAAAAACCTACCGAGAGCAATCGATTGCATCACTGCCCTCACCATTGACCCCAATAATAGTGAACCCAGACTTTAAACTGGGATTGACAGATACCAGGTTTCAGATTCTCAGAGATAAAGATAGACATCTACTACGCCAATTCATCAGAGGCGGCAGGTGGATGTCTAGAGATGACATAATACAAGACCCTCTTTTGGAAGACCTCCCCTTTTGGCAGAAAATACAACTAGCACACTTTATTAGAGCGCAACCCCAACCGCAGCTATTTTTGAGAAACCTTACACCCTTCGAGCTTCTTTGCTCGGAACTGGAGCCGATTAGGCACACGATATCGCTAGCTTATCAAATCTTGGTCACACCCCCCAAGGAATTTAGACTTCCTTATATAGCTAAATGGGAACGGGACCTGGGAATACAGCTGACCGAGAGGCAAGTGGAGAGAATACTTCTCTTCACGTACAAAACATCGATGAGTGCCAATCAACAGGAGGCAGGATACAAAATCTTGTCATGCTGGTACTATACCCCAGTCAGAATACACGCCATGTTCCCCCAGAGCTCGGACCGCTGTTGGAGATGTGGAGAAGAGGCAGGCAGCCTCCTTCACATCTTTTGGTCCTGCAGGCTTCTGACACCATACTGGACAGAGATACATCGCATTATACAAAAGTTTACAGACAGGAAACTACCCAAGACCCCTGAGCTCTTTTTAATACACCACCATGACATACCAAGCAAAACGTACAGAAGGTCCATCCTCCCAGCACTGATCACGACAGCAAAAAGCTGCATCCCCCTTTTCTGGAAACAGACGGAGCCTCCGAGTGTGGCGGTGTGGTTGAAGCGAGTAGTGGAAATGCAGACTATGGAGGACCTCGTGGCCACAGACGTGCCTCAGGGAGCAGTTCCTCAAAAAATGGTACTATTGGCTGCAATTCTACTACTCAGAGGAATATGCGAGGTTGACAACATAAATAAGAGGGCTCAGGGACCCCTAATTGGGTGTGGCGACACAGATGGGGGGCTGGAGGATGGGCGAATCCCACCTCTACTCCCCATCCTTCTTACCCTCTGGGCCTACCCTTCCTGCTGGAGTCTACCCCTTCCCCCTTCCCTTCCTCTTTCCCCCTCTTTAGCTTACTTTACCCTCACATTTCTTTCTCTATCTATCCCTTTAAAGGAATGTTGACTCATGAGTCGACATCAAATTTCACCCCATACTTGCTAATGAACCAAAAGTACCAACACAAGGGACATAAGGAGCTTCATATTCACGAGACTGTTATCCCAGAATGGGAGCACAGTAGTTTCGACCCAGGGACGTAAAATGTTTTAATTTTCACGTGCTCTGGAAGTCGAGATGCACAGACATTGTAATTACAAGTTCTGCCCTTTGTAACCAAGTATGTTTACAGCTACTGTATTGTTATTTTGAAAATAAAGAATTTGAAAAAAAAAAAAAAAAAAAAAGAATAAAATGGGTAAACACAGAAAGGATTATCAGTCTAGAATGGTTTACATTAAATAATGAAATTTATTTAGGAAAACATTGTTTTTATAAGAATTTGATACTTGTTTTAATTTTCTTTTATAGATATGTCTTTCAATTCTAAATTTAAAGAAAATTATAGATAAATAAATAGAAAAATAAAAAGCAATAGATAGAATATATAAAAAATATAACAATATCAAATAATGGGAAAGTTATATTTTTTATGTATCTACAGACGAGTAGATTACTTATTATGTTTACAATATTATATATTGTTCAGTGTCAAGGATAATGTATAGAAACGTATATTGTATAAGTTATTTTGTTTATTGAAATTTCCAGGAATGGAAGAGATTTTATTTATTAATTAATAATTTATATTACAAAGCAATATAATTTGATATTTCAAAGATATTTATTTCTCCTTTATATTAAAATAGTTATAAGATATGATGAAGGTTATAAGAGTTTCACAAGAAGTTAAATACATTTATGAAATTGAAGGAAGAACATCTTTAATATTACATGATTTAGATGGAGAATTAATTAAAATTAATAAATAATATAATAATTTATATTTTCTCAATGGAATGAAATAATTAAATATTTTTCATGAGAATATCTCAGAATTTTGGAAAATGCTTATGTACAATATCGGACACACTAAATTGTATTAATGTTTATTTTATTGTTTGCATTGAAAAAAGAGGATCAGAGACATTTATTATTTAAGATGAATGCACTTATTTTGTTTGTTGATTTTAGTGCATTGAGGGGGAATTGTTAGAAGATTTTGAGTTGATTAATATTTTAAGTGATAAAAGTTTCTGAAAAATATATGAAACACATGAATGTTAGAATGTAATTAGTGTAATTAGTGTTAGTCTCTGAAGGTTACAGGACGGAGGACAGAGAGAAGTCATTTTGCTGTGTGGGTACTTCTATTCTGAGTTACTATGTCAGGACAATGGGTGGAGTTAGGCAACTTATCTGTAGACTGTAGCCAAATAAAGCATGTATGCAAACATGGGTGTTACTAGGAAATGCTGACATACCATTATGAAACAGTACAAGAATTTGAAGAGGGTTGAATAGTAGTGGGGAAGAGAGGTGGGAAGAGAGGGAAGGAATCCTACACTTTGGAGAATGTAACATCTGATATTCCTCGTTCTGAAGCCATCACCATGCCATATATTGCCAGATTTCATTATGTAAGTCTTGTCTGCTTATATATGAAGAATAAAATAACTTTTATTGAACAAACTGAGGATTCTACAATTTCTAATATAAAACAAATACCTAAAAGTATGGTGGAGATGCTGCCTTGGATAAAGACAGACACATTTCTCCTTTACACAGCGGAGAGAGGACACTGACATATTACACAAAGACTTTGCTATTCATCCAGAAAACGCCCCTGAGATACAAGAATATTAGATATCAATCTTCATTCTTCAGTCCCTGAAGAAGTTCACTGTGTATGTCGAAACGCATTGGACTCTGTCTTCTCGAGAGTTGATTTGGGCCATTCCAGTAGCTGGTCCTATGCTGTTCCTTTTATCATGTGTCTGATTTTTTTATTATCTGTTTATCATGTGTTCTACAGTATGTGTTATGAATAAATTTGTAATTTTTACGAGTCCAACAACTGTTTATGGTCCATTAAAATCCCCACATTTTGAGGAACATTCTTGCACAGGGGACAGTAGCAGGTAATTACTAAACTAGAGTGCAAAAATCTGGTGCAGCTCTGCATAGAAACCAATCAGCTTCTAGATTTTATTGTCAAAACTTAAATGATCAAGCTGATGTTAGAAGCTGATTGACTACTATGCATAGCTGTACCAGATTCTGAGTGCTCCAGTATTAGTAAATATCCCCAATAGGGTTTATGGGCCAGTGGTAAATAATGTAAATTTCGGAGAGGCTAGGAGTAAGCAATGCAGAGTTCAGAGGTCAGTAGTTAGTCTTTCTTAAGTTGTATGTGTGGATTGATGTAATAAATATTTGTGAAAGACATTTTTTAAAGAAACTGAAATTCTTATCAGCAAGGTGTTTCGACAATAACTTTTTTCTCAGAGTGACAACACTTTTCAACATAATTCAGACTGAGTGTTGTCACCTTTTTTCCAGTGTGCTCCCAACTGTGCCGATGCACATTTCTCTAGCACATTCTCTCATAGTCACAGTGGTAATACTTTGATGGTACACAGACCCCGGAGCAAACACATATCCACAGGTCTTCTAGATATGCACATTGCTGGGAGAGAAAGTATGAACAAAATATTCTGTTTTACTTACAACGCTCTTAAAAAGTATTCTTTTGTGATAGTTTACTTCTATGTTAAAGCAGACATTTCCTCCACTTTTATAGTAAAAGGAAAAATGGAACAAACAACTGTTGCATAAAGTAGGATCATTAGATAAGGAAAATAGTGCAATGCAGTATGCAAGTGAAATACTACACATAAAAAATACAATATGTAAAACTAGGAAGGAACAGCCCTGATAAATATTTTTTGTACAAGCATAATGTTTGTGCTATTAAAAACCGTAGAAACCAGCAACTTACATGAAAGACAGCATACAGGGGTCAATTTACTAATATTTATTGCATGCAATATTTGTGTGTTATTTGAAATGTCAATTCACTATAGTTACATTCTGTATTACCTGTGGTAAATTTCACATAAAAAGCAGTGGCGGCTGGTGAAGATTTAGGATGGGGGCACCAGACCCTGTCTTTCCTTTTTGACCCCTTCAACTTCTCATAAGTTACCCCTTATAGAATCCACCCACTCCGTCCCCTGTATTCCACTTGCTTCCACCCATAGTATCAGGAGTATACAGTCCCAGTATCACAGGACAGAGTATACAGCCCCAGCATCACAGGACAGAGTATACAGCCCCAGCATCACAGAACAGAGTAAATATCTCAGCCTCACAGATCGGCGCAAACAAGCTAAAAAATTACACTGTTAGAAATAAAGGACTCTAAATAGGCATTTATCAGGTGATTATGTCTACATTCTGCACCCTGTAAATAGCACATGTCTAAATTCTGCACATTGTAATTCGCACATGTCTGCATTCTGCACATTGTAAATAGGACATGTCTGCATTCAACACATTGTAAATAGCACATGTCTACATTCTGCACACTGTAAATCACACCTGTCTGCATTCTGTAGCCTGAAAAAAGTCTCTGCAATTGTTTGTAAAAGACACACGACAACCTGTCCACATCTGGCTGAGGAGGAAGTAGAAGGCTCAGCATGTCCTGCCAGTCATGAGCTATACCAGGGTATGCTGGGACATGTAGTTCCCCAGCGGCTGGACCGTGATGTAGCTGTCCATAAGCCAAGATTGATTTTGGGAACCCCTTTACTATTTCTTACTGTTGCTGACAACCAAAACGGGGCATCAATCTAGAACATCGCCATACACACCCCAACATCCACACAACAGATATCTGCTATACACCGGAATTATGCAGTGACTGATAAGAGAATATTGCAACATCCAGAGCCCATAGAAGCAGCTGGGACCCCCCTAAAGAAGAAGACAGGATCCTCCTAGAGAAGAAGACCGGATCCCCCGGAAAAGAAGCTGAGACCCCCCCGCCTCCGTGCCTGCTCGCCTCCCCCCTGGAAGCAGCAGCAACATCGCTCATAGATCCAGCACAGAGAGCAGATAGGGGGGTCACTTCTACTCTTCATCATCTCCTAAATCCTATCATGACCAGGGCAAAGCAGGGGCACCGGAGACCAAGAGACACACACAGTGTCCAGAGCTCCACTCGGGTCGTGCATTCCATGGAGCTTGTGACGTCTCTTCCGGTTTACCACTGGCAAAGGGAAACCGGAAGTGACATCTTCTTAACTTTGAGAACAAAGCACCCGGCTGCCCATAGTTGTCCAGCGGGATACATTGTGCCACAAGCCAATTCAACACCCTGCAAATGAAGCGTCTCGTCTGCAATCTCATGATTGCATAGTTGTGGCGCTTCCCATAGTGCACTGTGTCTGGCACCCGAACACACTTAAAGGACATTTTTTTCTATATTTTTTTTTAAAGGGCCTTTTTTTGAGACTGTTGGGGGAGCGCCCGTGCACCCCCTATATACAGCCGCCACTGCTAGAAGGGTGATATTATATTGTAGAATCTCTAACCTCTTCCAGTGTAATGATAACCTTTGAGGCCACAGACCGCTGACATCCTTCAATATGTAGTCGGTTGTGAGGCATAGTGGGTGCAAAGGTGGTAAAAGTCATTGGGCGCCAGACACTTCTTGGATGCAAAAGAGGTTTTATTTCTTTTAACAGTCCTTTTATAGTTTGCAAGGGAAAGAGGGTTAAGGTCAGGACACCCTTAAGTAGTGGCAAATTCAATAGGCAGACTCCCTGGCTTCAATAGGAGGACAGCCATACAGGGAAAAGCCCCTGCAAGGTGCCACTTCTGCATGTGCAAGTTTGCTGTCCCCTATGGCTAAAGTACTTAACAGTTCCTAATTCAAACGCAACAGTTCTCTCAGCTTTACTACAACTTCTACTTGTAGTTCTTCAGCCCCTTGAGCTCCTGGTCTCTCACGGTACCCTCTGATTCACTAACTCTGAACCCTGAGCTCCTCAAGGCTTTTGCGGTGGTATCTCCCTCAAGCTTGCTGTCCCCCTATTGCAAGTTTGCTGTCCCCTATGGCTACAGTACTTAACAGTTCCTAATTCAAACGTAACAGTTCTCTCAGCTTTACTACAAATTCTACTTGTAGTTCTTCAGCCCCTTGAGCCCATGGTCTCTCACGAGACCCTCCAATTCACTAACTCTGAATCCCTGAGCTCCTCAATGCTTTTGCGGTGGTATCTCCCTCAAGCGTCACCCACGCTTCCCTGCTGGGTCCCTAGCTTGGCACTTCGATACCTTCAAGCCTCACCCCTGCTGACCAACTTGGTCCCTAACTTGACACACAAGGCTGCTCTGCAAGTGTCACCTCTGCTGGTTGGGTCCCTGACTTAATCACCATTGGAAGTTTCCAGATTCTCCTCCGTGCCTGTGCAGTGAGAATACTGCTCCAGTATATGCTTCAGTTACTCACTGTGGTCCCTGGTAAAGGTGGTTGGTTCCTTGGTGGCGACAGCTTGTCTTCTACCTCTGACCACGACTGGTTCTCCAGCCGGCAGAACCATCACTTTTGGTTGGACGGCAAGCCGCAGTCCCAGCCCTTCGCTGCCCTCTTACTTCTCGATAGGCCCTCACACAGCCTGGCAGCCAGATATCCCCCGGGATAGGCCCAATCTCCGGCCTAGCAGCCTGGGGCAGACAACATACATCTACTCAGACGGAGGTCCAGTGGCACAGAACATAGATCACCTGACTCCACCCAAATATACAGGCTCTCCAAGCAGGCCAAGGGTTTTCCCATATACCCATAACCTGACCTTGAGTTAACCTTCTCAGTACCACCAAGTGCCCGGTCACCTAGTGGTAGAAGAGAAAAGTACAACAAGGCCAAACTTAGGGAGAAATTAATGGATCTCTAACAATTCAACTATGATAGCTACCACTGACAAGGAATTTGGTGAAGAGCTTCTTGACAAAACCCCAGGGCAATACATCATTAACCCCTTAAGGAGCGCCTCCTGCACATTTACATCGGCAGAATGGCACGGCTGGGCACAAGCACATACAGGCACGTTGCTCTTTAAGTGGCCAGCCGTGGATTGCGAGCGTGCTCGCGACCCAGTCCTAAGCTCTGTGACCTTGCCCACGGGACCAGTGGACCCAATCGCCGCTGGTGTCCCACAATCGGGTCAGAGAGCTGAAGAACGAGGAGAGGTCTGTGTAAACAAACCTCTCCTTGTGCTTCCTACTGAGCCTGTCACTGATTGTCTGTTCCCTGTTAGAGGGAAAGACGATGAGTGACGTCAGATGCCAAGCTTCGCCCCCCTTCATTTAAAAAAAACACACACACTCTTAACCCCTCCCCACCCCCTAGTGGTTAACTCCTTCACTGCCAGTGTCATTTACACAGGAATCAGTGCATTTAAATAGCTGTATAAATGGCAATGGTCCCAAAAATGTGTCAAAAATGTCCGATGTGTCCACCATAATGTAGCAGTCACAATAAAAATCGCTGATTGCCACCATTACTAGTAAAAAAAAAAAATATTCATAAAAATGTTATAAAACTATCCCCTATTTTGTAAACGCTATAACTTTTGCGCAAACCAATAAATAATCACTAATTGCGATTTTTTTTTTACCAAAAATGTGTAGAAGTATACGTATCGGCCTAAACTGAGGAAAAAAAATATTTTTTATATCTTTTTGGGGGTTATTTATTATAGCAAACAGTAAAAAATATAGAATTTTTTTAAAATTGTCGCTCTATTTTTGTTTATAGCACAAAAAATAAAAACCGCAGAGGTGATCAAATACCACCAAAAGAAAGCTCTATTTGTGGGAAAAAAAGGATGCCAATTTTGTTTGAGCCACGTCGCGCAATTGTTAAAGCAACACAGTGCCGAATCACAAAAAGGGGCCTGGTCCTTTGGCTGCAAATTGGTCCGGGGCTTAAGTGGTTAAAGTCAATTCACAAAGAAAAAACTTTTTTTTTTAATCTTGTGGAATAGACACTCAGTATTCAACAAATGTACAAAGTTTGAATTGAAACATTTTATTATTACCCCTGGAGCTAAATGTGACAGTTCCACCCCAGGACTCCTGGTTTTTAGGAATTCAGCACACCAGCATGCTACTAGTGACTCATCTCCAGCTGGCTCATTCAGTTGAAATAAAATGTGCTCTCATAACCCCCCACAATAAACTAAGGTGTCATCAAAACATGCATAAACATACAACTAAAAAGTCCATAAGAAAAGTAAAATTAAATTGCTCAGTGCAAAAAAACTCCAAAAGTAGTACAATGTGACACCAAAAAAGGAAACCGTGGTCTTCCTCTCCACCAGATAGGTACACAGCACACTCCTCAGAGATCTATGATCCCTTTTTGTTCAAAGGAAGTCACAAAAAACTTTATAGATCCCCAACTTGCAGTATCTCAAACCAAGCCGTGGAGTTCAGCTCTCTGTTCCATCTAATAGAGAATCCAATACGCATGGATAAATGGATACCAGCCTACATTTATTGGCACTCCTTTAAGAGACTCTATAAGCAGCGCAGTAACATGAAGAGGGAGATAAAGGAGCCTCTCATAGTGTAGTACTTTAAATGTATTAAATAAAAGGTTAAAGTGGTTATAAAGCTTGGGTTTTTAAATAAAATAAAAAAACAAACTTGCCTATACTTACCAGCTCTATGTAATGGTTTTGCACACAGCAGCCCCGATCTTCTTCTTCTGGGGTCCCCCATTGGCGCTCCAGGCCCCTCCTCTTCATCAGGTGCCCCCAGGAAAGGACTCACCTGCTGGTGGCACTGTGGCTCCCGGATTCATTGGATGCCATTCCAGTGTCCACCAGTGGGTGTCTCCCAGAAGCCAGCAGGCTGTAGTAATCTGTCACATTAGTGTTCAGCTGCCGTGGGGGCTACCTAGGCTGCTCCTGCCTTCCCCGGCATGTCACAATTCTGATTCCTTCCTTGCTACCTGTTTCTGATGCCTAGCTGGATCCCTTCTATCTTGTTCCTGCATCCCCCTGCCTTGCCTCTGTTCGAGTACCCCGTTGAGATCCCTCTTCCTTGCAACCTTGCATTCCCTGTATCCTTGTCCCTAGTTTGGTCTGTATGTAGTTAGTTGTTCAGGTTCAACCTTTCTTGTCAGTGTGGGGTTTGGTTTTGCTTGTTGGGGTTGTCATGTTTATCGTTTGCTGTGTCTCACTGTTAACCACTTGCCTACTGGGCACTTAACCCCCCCCCCCCCCCAGCTTTCAGTGCTCTCACACTTTGAATGACAATTACTCATGTAATACTGTACCCAAATGAATTTTACATCCTTTCATACAAATAGAGCTTTCTTTTGGCGGTATTTGATCACCTCTGGGTTTGTTTGTTTTTTGCGCTATAAATGAAAATAGACCGAAAAGTTTGAAAAAAAATGCATTTTTCTTAGTTTCTGTGATAAAATTTAGCAAATTATACATTTTTTTTCATACATTTTGGCCACAATTTATACTGCTACATATCTATGGTAACAATAACTCAAATTAGTGAATATTATTTGGTCTGTATGAAAGTTAGAGAGTCTACAAGCTGTGGTGCAAATCATTAAAAAATAAAATAAAATCGATCACACCTGATATACTGGTGGCCTCATTTCTTGTGACCCAAACAAGCCAGGAAAGTACAAATACCCCCCAAATGACCCCTTTTTTTAAAGTTGATGTAGTAGGAATATAATGATGTATTAATGCAATAAATGTGAAATACAATGTAAATCTATAGACAATGTATTCACTAGTATTGGATGCCATCTAGTGACCAAAAACTGGAACTGGACCTTAGCTATTTTTCTTTTTTATGGTGTTCAAAGATAACAGGAAGTGACTGTGTTTACTTTGGTCATCTGACCTCATTTAACCAGGAGTCTGCGTGACCTACCCATGAACACTTTGATATGCAGTGCGAGTGGGGAGGGTATAAAAGGGACTGCAGCAGCCATTGTAGGTCTCTTGGATCCACGTTGCCTGCCTGTGCGGAACTGTGTGTAAGGTTCTCGGACGCATGGTAGATAGTCACTGTGGAGTGCAAACTGGTTTGCTGGGTGAGTGGACAGAGCCAAGAGCTGGTAATCAGACCGACGGGGATCGGAGACACTGGTTGGAGCAGCGGAGAGCCGGATCCAGGTGGTGGAGTGACGTGGAGCATCTGGCCTAGTCAGCGGAAGCAAGCTGCAGCTGTAGGACACAAGCCATTACTCAGAACTCTAATCCGATTGGTGAGCGGTTTGCGGACCACCGTTTAATCTATTACACGTACTTAGACTTACTAATAGTCCTTGTTGGAAGCTGTTGTTCCACGGAAGTGCAACTGAGCAACTGACACTTAGTAGGCCCAAGGCCCGTTACACTTTGGTATCTAAGTGTGATTACAAGTTTCTGGACTTACACCTGGAGTGTTCTAAGTTAACTTTCTCTACTTACCCCCTTTGGATTACAATTATTTAAGAAACTATTTAAGCTAGCGAAGAAAGAAGATAAAGGAGGAAATACATTAAGTGAGGCCTCACGTTAGACTTTAAATAAGGGGAGCTCCCAGGTCTACATAGTAACATACCTGCATGCTGTTTATTGTATTTGACTGTTGATTTAAGCTGTGCTGACGTTCTATGTTGGAACAACAGTGCAAACTCTGTAACCATCTATTTGGTATATTCAAGTACCGCCAGTACACCAATACACTGCTCTGTTAACATATGTCACTCACGAGACAATGGATAGAAAAAACAGGCATCAGAAGGTTTCCAGGTCCGCACCTTCCATGTGCGTTCCACGGGAACCAGAAGTAGCGGCACTGGTTCACTATACTGGAATTACGTCATTCAGTATAGTGCCGCTACTTCCGGTTCCCGTGGAACACAAGCGGAAGGTGCAGACCCGGAAACACACTGATGCCTTTTTTTTCTATCCATTGTCTCATGAGTGACATATGTTAACAGCGCAGTGTATTGGTGTACTGGTGATACTTCACATGTATACTTTCTCTTTTTATACTTAGTTATATTACAACATCCTGGATCCATCTGAGACCCTCCACTCTGAAATAAGTTCTTGAATAATTTGTGTTGCATCCCCCCAAAACCTTAAGCCTATTTGACCCCTGGACTGCAAAGCTGACGGTCCAGCAACTCTGGCTCAGCCTCTCAGTGAATCACTGAGAGGCTGAGCCAGTTGCCAGTCCAGGCATCTTGGGTATTCCGGCCATCAGCTGACGTTAGCTGACAGCAGGCTTTAGCCCGGTGTTGTCTGAAAACAGGTCACAGGAGTGCGATCCATTGAAGAAGTTTAGCCAAAAAAGCTTTGGCCATACTTCACTCTGAAGGCTGTGAACAGATCCAATAATGACTTTGCAGGGGTAGGCATGAAAGCACATGTTCTCTGCATTCCGAGTCAGCATTGAACTGTGCCATTGGGTCCAAAAAAATTTGTTCATGACTACAGTGAAATCCTCTTGGCATAGATCTAGCTAGCTATCAGTGAAGTTGACAGTGGGCAAAGCCTGATGGGGAAGCTGAGACACTAGCCCCCTATTATATCCCTCAACCTTGTAATTGATAGCAGGTAGTGGCTGAATTCTACAGCCAAAAACAGACTGTTATTTGGCTATGGATCCACCCATTGCTTGCTGTCAATCAAAAGGGGAGAGAGGGGACAATATATATATATATATATATATATATATATATATATATATTGCGTTCCCTACATCTCTATTCTTATACTGTATATGTACATACATTTATACCTATAGGGGACTGGTCTTACAAAATGTAGCTTTGCAATACTTTATCTACATTGTATGTGCTGTTCTTTTATATTACGAAGAATACATATTATGTGAGAGGCTTCTGGATACCAGAGCTACAATTTTATTTTTTTTATTATTATTTTTGTTATTATTAGCTATTCTCCATTTGCATGAAAGGTAAAATTAGCCATAATTAGTGATTTTAGACTTTTTGGAACTAAACAATGTTCAGAAATATTAGTACTGCAATAAGAAGGTATATAATAGTAACACTGAGGTGGAAGCATTCTGTACTATTGAAAAAGCAGAACTGTGTTATTAAAATGAATTATTAACTATCATTAATCATTAACTATTTATTTTTGTTTTCTCACCAATAAACTGAGAAGAATGTACATCTAATGCTACCGAAAGAGTGTTCCTGGAGCATTGCACCAACCAGACTATAATGGTGTGTAAATTTCTGTATCTTTTTTGTAAATATGCCATAATAAATACAAAATCATCAGATTTGATTCTTATTGCAGCTACCCTGTTTCCCTGAAAATAAGACCTAGCGTCATTGTCAGTGATGGCTGCAATATAAGCCCTACTCCTCAAATAAGCCCTACCCTGTTTCCCTGAAAATAAGCCCTACCCTGAAAATAAGACCTACAAGGACCTTTCAAAGGGATTATTTGGGGGTAGGACTTATATTGCAGCCATCACCGACAATCACGCTAGGTCTTATTTTCGGGGAAACGGGGTATGTTTCTCTTTTTACTAAAACCTGAAGCTACAATCTCAGAATCCAACTGCAGCACCCCCTGCTGGTAGAAAGAGGACTATGGCTTATCTAGTCATATACAACAGTGCTTTACGATATCAGAATTTTAGTCCACTCAGAAATGTAAACAGGGTAATGAAGCATCATATTTACCTAGTCTAATACGTTTTTAATACCTCTGTTCTACAACAAAGTAAAATAAAAGAAAATTAAAAAGAATGAATTTGTTCTCAGTCGAGAAAAAAAATTCTTGACCTCAGCAATGGAAGCAGATTAGTTCTGTTGATAGTTAAAAAAAAAATTGATACGTTTTGCCAAATACAGGTAGAAATGCTATTTGTAGTCAGAAACTAGAGCATCAAGAACCAAGAACATCTGACTATAGTCAACATTTGACTGTTTCTGCTCTGGTGACAAAATCTTTTCTTTGGCTATCCACTTGAGTTCCAATAGTGAAAATTATATTTCACAACTCTTTATTCTGATTTCTTTTTTGTTTTCAAAAAAGTTTATTAAAGCAATAAACAGAAGACAGTGTCCTCAACAGAATAAGATGACATCCACATGGTAAAGAGTTAGAATGCAAGAGTACAAAAAACTGGTAGACAAATTATACAACTTCAAGTACTATACAGTGCTCGGTGACATTGATACAACTCTTACATCATTATAAAGTTGGTGAGAGAACCAAAAGAAAAAGCGATGTCATGGTATACATTTATGTAATGTTTCATAAAAAAAGAACCAGGTAAGAAAAAAAGGGGAAAAATAAAAGCAAATAACCAGAGACATGAGGTGTGGTCAAGTTTGTAATCTAAATAGAAACCAGGGATTCCACTTCAGGTCATATATATGAGTCGTGTCATGCAGTGTATGAAATATCTTTTCCGTAATCATCACCTGATCTGTTCTTGAGAGAACCTGAGATAACGGGACCGACTGGGACTTCCAATGTAGTGCTATCGTCCATAGCATAGATACACAAATAGAATGCACCAGCCTGACCAGAGGTTTAGGAACATCCGGAGGGGTTTGGAAGAGAAGGCAGTGCTGATAGGTTAGGGATAATGCGCGACCAGCTAGTCTATCTAAGATTTTTAACACCTCCTGCCAGGCTGGGCAGATTCGCTCACAGTCCCAGAAGGTGTGGATGAAGGTACCCAGATGATTGCAGCCTCTAAAGCAGTTAGGGGAAGTATGAGCAAACATTTTGTGTAAACGAACCGGGGTGTAATACCATCTGGTCGTAACCTTAATGGCTGTTTCCCTAATGGTTAGGGATCTGGTACACTTACACATGTTATTCCAACCCTCCTCCCAATCTATAACATCGGCTCCCAATTCCAGTTCACTTTCCCACTGAGACCTGTATTTCAGTGTATGAGAATCCGTCACTCCTTCCAGGGCTTTGTAAATCAGGGAAATCAGCCCCTTTTGGCGTGGATAGTTGAAACATAGGTCCTCAAAGAGGGTAATCTGATCCGAGTGCTGGATCCTGTAATGGGAGAGGAAGAAGTGACGGATTTGCAGGTATCTGTAAAGTTCAGTGTCAGGGATCTGGTGCTGGGTCTGTAATGTCAAGAAAGGGATAAAATCAGAACCTTTCACAAAATCCCTTAGTTGGGTAAGCTTGCAGTGAACCCACAATTGGAACGACTCAGGGTGAAGGTATGCTGGGGGGAATTTCGGGTCGCCCAAGTAAGAGGCGCCCATAGAGCGTTCAGAGGTAAGATTGTACGTGTTTTTGTAGCGGTGCCACAACTGCAGACCATCTGCTACTATGCCATTCATTGTACTTAGTGTCGTGTGCGATTGGTAAGTAGACCACATAAGCCCAGGGAGGTAAAAGGGAGTTATCGAGTCATTTTCAAATCATACCCAGGGGACTTTTGGGTTAAGGATCGACCATTGTGCTTGCTGTGTGAATCTACATGCTAGGTAATACAACCAAATTTGGGGGACACCTAGACCGCCACGCCTCATAGAACGGTATAAGACAATCTTAGCAAATCTGGGAGACTTATCATTCCAGATAAATCTATTAAAATGGGATTGGAGGTTGTTTAGAAAGGATTTAGAAAGTTTGATTGGTAGGGAGCGAAACAAATATAACAGTCTGGGGAGAATAACCATTTTGAGGGCCGTGATTCTACCTATAAAGGGGATATGCAAGGGAAGCCAGTTTTTGAGTGTTTGTTTCAATTTCAAAATCAGCGGGGGGATAATTAACCTTAAATAGTTCACAAAAGTCTCCGGGCAGGTTTACCCCAAGATATGACAGATGTGAAGTGGCCCATGTAACAGGGGCGGATCCAGGGGGGGGGCAACGGGACAATTGCCCCCCCCGAGATAGTAGCACTGTCTGCACTGATATTACATGTCTCCCATTCTCTGTCGCTGCCTCTGCCGAGTCTCTCTCACATCAGACGATCAGCGGTGCAGAGAGAGAGACTCGACTAATACCAGGAGCAGGAGGAACAGGTGGGTGGAGCCTCTTCCCTGCACTCGTTGCTAACGCCTAGGCCGCCTGGCGTCTAGCAACGAGTGACGTCAGTGAGTCACGTCGGACTCCAGTCTCACTCGACGCGACTCACTGTAACAGCGGCCAGGGAGAGAACAGTCGCACTCGCAGTTACACTGAGACTTGAGTCTCAGACGAGTGACGTCAGTGAGTCACGTCGGACTCAAGTCTCAGAGCCGATGTGACAGGAGCTGAAGCCTCAAATAGGGGAACAGTTGTTGCTGCAGTTTACAGTTTAGACTGTTAAAATGTCCAGCGTCCACTGTAAGTGGCTGAGCGCCAGTATTCTTCCTTCTCCGCCCCCAACTTGTGGCAAGTGACAATCTGCAAAGTGTGGCAGGTGACGTGGCAAGTGACGTGGCAAGTGACAATTCACAACATGTGGCAGATGACGTGGCAGGTGGACAATCCGCAACGTGTGGCAGGTGACGTGGCAAGGGACAATCCGCAACGCGTGGCAGGTGACGTGGCAAGTGACAATTCACAACATGTGGCAGGTGGACAATCCGCAACATGTAGCAGGTGACGTGGCAGGTGGACAATCCGCAACGTGTGGCAGGTGACGTGGCAGGTGGACAATCCGCAACGTGTGGCAGGTGACGTGGCAAGGGACAATCCGCAACGCGTGGCAGGTGACGTGGCAAGTGACAATTCACAACATGTGGCAGGTGGACAATCCGCAACATGTAGCAGGTGACGTGGCAGGTGGACAATCCGCAACGTGTGGCAGGTGACGTGGCAGGTGGACAATCCGCAACGTGTGGCAGGTGACGTGGCAAGGGACAATCCGCAATGTTTGGCAGGTGACGTGGCAAGTGGACAATCCACAACACGTGGCAGGTGACGTGGCAAAAGACAATTTGCAACATGTGGCAAGTGACAATCCGCAACGTGTGACACGTGACGTGGCAGGTGGACAATCCGCAACGTGTGGCAGATGACATGGCAAGTGACACGCTCAGGGCTCCCACTGATTCTGCATTAAGGTGAGTTGAACCATTTCATTTTATATTGCAGTGTAATAATATAAATAATGCTCTTCAATCATCCTGACACCATAACAACTATGGTGCCATGATGATTGAAGCGCCAACACCAGCCATTTCCCTCATAAATTGCCCGCAAAAAAACAAACTTATTTTCTGGCAGTGCCCCTCCCGAGACTAGACTCTGGATCCGCCCCTGCCATGTAAAGGAGTGATTACTTTTAATGAAGGCCAGGTCAGTAGGAGAATAGCCCACAGGGAGGGCGACAGATTTGGAAACATTGATAAAAAGCCCGGAGACCTTCGCAAAACTCGACAGCATCCCAAAAAGGTTGGGGAGCGGGATATGAGGATTAGTTAAGAACATCAAGACGTCATCCGCATACATGCAGAATTTGTACGTCGCCGTACCCTTAGTGTATCCGGTGACGTCAGGGTTTCTCAAAAGGGCAATAGCGAGGGGTTCAAGAGCTAAGGCAAAAATTAAGGGGGAAAGGGGGCACCCTTGTCTTGTGCCTCTACCTATAGGGAAGAACTCGGAGCAACAACCAGGGAGTTTAATACGGGTCTTAGGCCGCGTACACACGCGCGGACTGTTCGCCCAACCTTGTCCGCTGAACAGTGTTTGGGCGGACAGTCCGCTCGTGTGTGGGGCTTCAGCGGACAGTTTCAGCGGACAGTTGGCCGAACAAGGTCTTACGGAAATTCCAAAAAACTGTCCGCTGAAACAAGGTTTCAGCGGACTGTTCGCTCGTGTGTAGGCTTGTTCGGCCAACTAAGTCTCGCGCATGCTCAGAAAGGATTTCCACGTCGGAAGGTTGCATTGCAGTGTATAGGACGTCGTATTTTTCGTCCCGTCGTACGTGCCGTTCACGTCATCGCGCACGGTTTCAGCAAACTGTTCGTCCGTCGTGTGTGGCCATGTCCGTCCATGCTAAGTTTGAGCGGACTGTTCGCTCAAACTGTTGGACGGACAAAGTTGGGCCAACAGTCCGCGCGTGTGTACGCGGCCTCAGGATTGCAATAAAGAGCCTGAAAGCCTACTAGGAACTCCCCTCGAAAGCCCATACGTGGTAGAAGAGGGCCAATATAATCCCAAGAGACACTGTCAAACGCCTTCTGTATGTCTAGGCTTAGCAAAAGGAGTTTGCGGGAAAATAGATTAGCATCCTGAATAATATCAGTCACTAAGCGTATATTATCAGTTATTAAACGATGTGGAATAAACCCTGACTGGAAGGGGGATATCAAGGAAGGGATAAATTTGGCCAGTCTATCCGCTAAGATTCTACTGAAGATTTTTACATCATTGTTCATGACCGAAATGGGCCTATAGTTTTGGGGCAAATTGTGATTTCTATTCGGTTTTGGGATTAGAGACATGTTGGCCAACAACATTTCTTTAGGGAAGTGGTTGCCTAATAGGACTGAATTAAAGAGGTGGGCCATTCTTGGGGCTAGAAGTGTAGAGTATTTTTTGTAATACAAGGCGGTGAAGCCATCAGGGCCTGGGGCGGAACCTGTTTTAAGGGATTTAATTACGCCTAGAATTTCAGGGACTGTGATAGGGGCATTAAGTTGCTCAATTTGTGTGGTGGAGAGGGTTGGGATAGGAATGTTTTGGAGCCATGTTAGGTCATCTAGGGAGGGGGGAATATGCGGGGCTGATAAAAGTTTGGTGTAAAATTGTTTTATTCTGATTTCTAATAAGCTCAAAGTGTACCTAAACCAAGAAAAAAAAAAATATATAGCAGCTTACCAGTCATTTGATGTGGCAGGTGCAAAAGATTTTTTTTTTTTTAGACTTTTTTCCTTTTCACCTGGTAAGAAGAACACACTTTCTGACTATGACAACAACACTGCATAAATGTACTGTATCTATTGAGGACTGGAGCAGTGTTGTCACCCGAAATTGCTTTCCTGAGTTCCCACTCTCCTCACCTCTATTACATAATGGGGATTTATTTTATAGCTCACAGAAGGTAGCTGGGTACGCTGATAATATTGTATGTGATTTACATTTGGTGCTGAGGACATTATTGGATTTTTCTGTACTTTCAGAACATGTACTTGACCTGAAAAAAGAAACTGAAGCATCCATAACATTTCTGTTCTTGAGTAGATATACTCTAGAAACATTAACTGGAACTTTTCTAATATGTCGTTTTAGCTTGTCTAAAATTACAGTAAAATCCATAATCTCCATCCCTTTAAGTAGTATTGGTAAACAAACTTAAAGTGTTACTAAACCCAGAACCTGCAATCACTATATCTGGTCTCTCACAGTACACAGAAGAACATTATGCAATTATTTTAGTAAATATAAACTGCTAAATACCCTTTTTCATCAGCAGTATACTGTATAGCAGTCTTGTGACTTCGATAAGTTCCTAGTTAGGCCCCTTTCACACTACCGATCCGTTCAGATTTGCCTGTCAGTTTTTAAGGTGGACCTGAATGGATGCTCCATAGAGGTCTATGGAGCGTCGGATGTCAGCGGTGACATGTCCGCTGACATCCGACCTGCTCCGATCTGAAAAAGTGTGACGGAGGAAAAAGCTATTTTTCCATCCGTCATCGGATCGGGTGACGACGGACCCTGCGGTCCGTCGTCACCCGATCTCCCATAGGGGAGAGCGGCGCTGTGACAGGTCCGTCCCTGCGCAGTGTGCAGAGACGGACATGTCATCTTCCTGCTCAGCGGAGAACGCTCCGACGATCCCCACTGAGCAAGCGGATATCCAAGGACCCTAAAGATTGTTGGTGGAGTTTTCCTTTTCCCCCACCCTCTATCTGGACAGTGCTGATTGGCCCTGTGCTGATTACATGCACTCTCCCAAGAAAAAATAAAAACGGTCTTGCAATACACACCAAACTGAGCATGTGCAGTCTGACTCCTAATGCTGTGTTCTATCACGAGATGGATTGGAGTAAGTTAAAGAAGAAGAGGGTCAGAGAGACAGGATCACACAGCCTTTACACACAATGCAGAGGATTAACCCCTTAGGTTCCACAGTGAGTATAACAAGCATGCTTTACTGCATACACAGATTAATTTTACTGTTATGGGTTTGGTAACACTTTAAGTTATTCTATTTTCTTTTTGTAGATAAGGGTCCAAAACTGTACAGTGGTATAGTATAATACACCTGATGATTATGCTAATTTTATAGCAGCTGTTTGGCACTTCAGCTGAATTTTTAAAACTCTACTGTGTATTAATCTCTACCTGTCTGTGATTGAGGAGGGCAGCTTTGACTTTTATCTTTTGTTTTTTAGGATACATTTTGCTCTGTGCTTGATGTAGTGTTTCGTTTTCTGGATTTTTCCTGCCAAAACAATGAGAGGAACATCACTAAAGAGGTGGAACATATAGTATGTGTGTGTGCGTTTGTGGGGGATATGCAGAGTTGGATTTTAAAGGCAAAACACCTTTTCGGGAATAATGTGAATAATTCTATGCACTTTTCTTCGTATTCTAGTGGTTTGGCTAGCAGACCATATTAAGGTCATACAAAAGCTTTTGTGTTAGTTAAAATAGTAGTTTAGATAACGTAGAGATGATCATCAAAAGGAGCAACAATTTAAGCTTATTTAAAATGATAAACGCATTCTTTAGCAGAAGACAGATTATTGTGCCTATTGGATTATCTGGGGTCCTTTATCTGAAAAAAAAATGTTTTTGGTTGAAGGAAATTTTATTTACAGACACTTTTATATACAGTGGGGAATTCTGGATTAGGCACCCCAGGCTATGGCCTAGGGTGCCACAACCACTAGTGGTGGTACTATGCATCTCAGACTGTTTTTTCTGTTCTCTTGCCATCCCACTGATTTATGGAGCCTGCCCACTTATGAAGCCATATCGCTGCCAGACCTCCTAACCCCCTTGCCTTTTTTTATATAATCTGTATTTATATATGCAAATTGCATGAAAAAAAACAGTTAGAAAAATTTTAAAAGAATAAACCAACTCAAATAAGCAATGATCATAAAGTCCGATTCATACAACATGGAGGATGCTGAAGCATGGAGAGCAACATAACCAATACTGTATATATGAACCCAATAGTATACTGCTCCGTACCCATCTACATACCTTTTCAGCAACTGTGACCAAATATTAGCCATTGAATACAAGGAATGACAGCCAAATGAGTAGGCATAGACAAAGAAAGGACAGGGAGTGAGATGGAAGAGGGAAGGGAGAATAAGGACGAGGAGCAAGAATACCAAATGTAGCACTCCATTATAACATCAGTTCTATCTTACGTCACAAAAGAACAAAAGAAAATTCAGTGGATAAGATCAGGCCGTCTCTAATAGTGGAACTCTCAAAGTTCAAGTGGGTCTGGCAGGGTCTTGCCAGTATAGTGAATCCATATGGCCCAAATACTATAGAATTTATCGTAGTGGCCTTTGCATGTCGCCATCCATTCCTCTGCTGCCATTATGTCATTCACCATGCAGATCCAGTCTGCTCGGCTTGGAATTTGGGTCCTCTTCCAGTATACAAGAATAAATCATCTAGCCACATTTAAAAGGTTGGGTAATACCGACTTGCGATAATGGTTAAGAGGGATGGTGGCATCATGAGGCAAAAGCTCCATTGGGGAGTCAGGTAGATCAACATCTAAAATTACTTTTATTTGAGATCTGATGTCTTGCCAGTAGGGTTGTAGTTTGGGGCACTCCCACCAAATGTGTAGGAACTTATCCCAATGTCCACATTCCCTCCAGCAAGTATCAAGATTCTAGCAAGGCTGGAGAGGCGGGATAGCATTCCATTTTTTTGCATTTTCGTATCAACAGAGCTAGAGTGGGTGAGGTGATATAAATGATCAAGTTGTGTCTCAGTGAACATGTGTTGCAGGTCTCTCTCTCACTCTCTTATATATATCGGCTTTACTTTGAATGATGAAGCCTGCAACATCTCATACAAAACTGAGATGAAATGTGGGATCACGGTAGGGGCCATGCAAAACTTCTCAAAAGGAGTGGTGGAGGTGGGTGAGCGAATGGCCTGGAGCAAACTGCGAGCAAAATGTTGGAGCTGCCTGTATTGCCAGTCTTCTAAGGGAAAACGGGCATATTGAGGTCTAAGGGCATCTAACAATAGCAGGCCCTGATCTTGGACAAATCTACCACACCTCTCAATCTGCCGCCCAAGAGTGAAAAAAGAAGAGGTGTTTCCATGGAGTGAACCAAGGGAAGCCTTCCAGGGGAGCTAGGGGGAAAACTATAGGGGCTAACTGACCCAATTTATTTAAGATATCCCACAAGTGCAGGGCATAAGTATTGGTCGGAGAGGTGAGCTCGGACAACCCTCTATGTTGCCGGGTAGCCGGGGCGCATGGGATAAGTAGTGACCAGCTAGAAATTTTTCTAAAGGGACCCATAATTTAGTGGAAACACTATAAAGCCAGTCCAATATCCATTGCAGGGCAGTCGCCTCATAATATTTGCAGATATCGTGTACATCTAAGTCCCCTATTCGCTTAGCTCTTTGCAGTGTGCAAAAAGCCAAACGTGGGCTCCACTCATGTCATATTTATAGAAATGAATGGCTTGGGGATGTTATAATTGTAAAACTAGAAGTGTGCACCCTCATTCCAGTAAGTTAAGTTAAAAGGAGGTGTTGACATCTCTGGTCTCCTATTAGGCCACGTACACACGCGGGGACTGTTCGCTCAACTTTGTCCGTCAAACAGTTTCAGCGAACAGTCCGCTCAAAATTAGTATGGACGGACTTGCCCACACACGACGAACGAACAGTTTGCTGAAACCGTGCGCGATGACGTGAACGGCACGTACGACGGGACGGAAAATACGACGTCCTATACACTGCATTACAACTTTCGGCGTGTAAATCCTTTCTGAGCATGCGCGGAACTTAGTTTGACGAACAAGCCTACACACGAGGGGACTGTTCGCTGAAACCAAGTTTCAGCGGACAGTTTTTCGGAATTTCCGAAAAACTTTGTTCAGCAGACTGTTCGCTGAAACTGTTCGCTGAAAGCCCACACACGGGCGGACTGTCCGCCGAAACACTGTTCAGCGGACAAAGTTGGGCGAACAGTCCCCGCGTGTGTACGCGGCCTTAGAGGCATCAACAGAAAAAAGTGAGCATAGGGACTATTACGGGGCACATGTAGATTTTTTCACAATAGATTGGTGTCGAGACACTAAATCATATTAAAAACAATTTATTCAAATAAAATATACAGGAATATACAAATAAAATATCTCAAAATACAGTTGGTAGAGACGAATAAGGTAATTGCTCAACTAGTTTAGCTTCGTAGCGTCATCGGGACATTACCTAAGTCTGGAGATATGTTAGTTTAGTATAGCAAGTCATTAGACATTAATAATCACAATATAATATAATATACTAGATATTAATCATCCAAAGATAGTGACTCTAGAGATTCTAGGGTTCATCCACTATCTTTGGATGATTAATATCTAGTATATTTTTCCCTACGGTTATTTTCATTCACTTCCTTCACTCTTTCCACATCTCTTTCCCCTTGTGGCCCCCTTTTCATTCACACCTTCGCAACCCATCATTTGTCATTAAAAATCATGTTTATATTTCATATTCTTATATACTCAGCCAATATCAATTATATTTGGATCCGAGTCGGTGCTTTGAAATATTCCCCTCCCAGTCGCCGGGAAAGACCATTTTCCTCTTTTTGCACCATTGAACTTGACCTGGAGCTGGAATAGGGCTGGAGAGGTAGGAACGTGCTTTCATGTCGAAATGTTCTAATTATGTCTCCATACTAAAATGATTATATCTTTATATTGTGATTATTAATGTCTAATGACTTGCTATACTAAACTAACATATCTCCAGACATGTCATATTTATTTCAGAAATAGGCTATTAACCCCCCTGCCGGTATTCCGAGTCTGGTTCGGGGGGGGAAGTTTTATACCAAAAGCGGTAACCCCGAGCCAGACTCAGAACCGCATCGCTGAATCCAGGAGGAGGTTTACTTACCTTCTCCCCTGGATCCAGCGATGTCCCCACGCTGTACGAGCAGCTCATCCTCCGCTCGATTCATCACAGAGCCGATCTCCATTCCCTGCGAGGAAAAGGACAGAGGAGGAGTGGCATTACCAGACTTTAAAAAAATATTATGAGGCAATAGTAATATCCAGAGTAGCGGACTGGTCACATAATCAGAAAGAGAAGAGTTGGGTGGAGTTAGAAACTAGACTGTGTGGGGCAGAAATAGCAAACATGATATGGATACCACCTCACTTGCAGAACTTAGGAGCAAGCACCAGCACTTTAACAAGACATACACTTAAAATTTGGGACAAAATTAATAAGGAACACAACTGGAATCATAATTCTCCACTAATGTCACTGTTGGATACAAATAATTTTTTGCCAGGGAAGGAGGAGCGTTTATATTTTAGTAGATGGGCAAAGAGAGAGGAAATAATACTAGGGTAGGTGATTAAAGGGAAATCACACAAGATTGGGGTCACAAACCACTAGACAGATGGAGACACACTCAATTATTACACTTTACACAAGGACTGCCACAGCCCTTACGAGGAATGACACTGTTAAGACCATTAGAGAAATTGCTCAAGGACGCACAATGTCTAGTGAAAAGGGTATCGAAAATGTATAAAATATTAAGGCGGGAGGCAGATTCTGAGCTACCGCCATATCTGGGAAAATGGGAAGGGGAATTATGTCCACTAAAAAATGAAGAGCACAGGATGAAAATAATTAAAATGACTCGCTCGCTCCCAAGAGATATCCGAATGCTTGAAATGTCATATAAATTAATAGTGAGGTGGTATATGACGCCCCAAAGAATGCAGAGGCTCAGAGGGGAAGAGCAGTCAACTTGCTGGAGGGAATGTACAGAACAGGGCTCCCTTAAACATTTATGGTGGGAATGTCCTAAAATAATCCCTTATTGGGATAAAATAATAGAAATTATATTTTTGGTGACAGGAAATAGGATTGGAAAATGCCCATGGGTATGTTTGTTCCACGACACAGAGAAAGGAGTAACGCAATATAAGGGCACGATAGTCCCGCATTTACTGAATGCAGCCAAAGCACTGATCCCATGTCATTGGAGAACTACACAGGTTCCAACAATACCGGAGTGGGCGAAGAGGGTGGAGCAAATCAGGCTAATAGAAGAGTCGATACATAAAACACAAGATACAGAAGGGAAATACCACAGGTTATGGCAACAATGACTGACATTCTTGGAGGTGGGAGATTGTCGTGCAATGCTTGAGTGATAAGAGGACCGAGAGGGAAGTGAGTGAGAAAAGGGAGTTAGAGGGGCATCCCTTTTCCCTTTTTTTTATTGCCCCTGGGTGGGGGGAGGGGGGAAGAGGGTAAAAGAGGGTTGTTTAATTGGAATGTAATGTGTAAGAAGAGGTTGCGAAAGAAGACCTCTTAATAAATTGTATAAAATGCTTTTACAAATTTGTATGTATAAAGAGGAAAAATAAAAATAAAGAATATATAAAAAAATATATATATTGAAAAGTAATGACAGTGACAATTCTGCAACTGAGCAAATCTCAGTGTTTTTGATTTGATTACATTATTGAATAATTTTTATTATTGTTATATTATTATTTGGTATAATTATTTATAGTTATTTATTATATTATAATTTATGATTTCATTTTTCAAACTTTATCATACCCGGGATGTCTGCTAGACTCTGGTTTGGACAGCTTTAAGTGAGTTATTCCTAAGAATTACAGGACTACAATATAAAATGCCAAATTTTCATGAAAAATAATTGTACCGCTTTTAGCACCTAAAATCCGAAATAATCGTACTGCCAGGGAGGTTAAGGACCGAGAAGAAATACCTGGGTAAAAAGATATGCACCATTTGTGGGTAAAAAAGAATCCAAGGTAAGAAATTTGTCTTTAAGACACTGACTTCCACGGTTTTCCGATCCCAGTTCTGCAAATCTGATCTTATGGTAGAAAGTAGTGGAGTACAGTTATAGGTGTATAGAGGGCAGTGGGGAGTCAGATGAACCCCTAAGTATTTTAAGGAAGCGTGACAACAGGTAAAGGAGAATGAGGATTGCAGCCCTGTACGTAATTCCAAAGGGATATTCAAAGACAGAATTTCAAATTTGCTGTAATTGATTTTGAAGTTTGAGAGCAAGCTGAACCTTGCAGCTCTGCCACGATATTGGGAAGAGAGATCAAGGGATCAGCAACATAAAATATTACATCATCTGCATAAGCAGGTAGCTTATGTTCCCCTGTCCCTACACAAAATCCTTTAATATTAGGATTTAAGCGTACCTTGTTAAGCAATGGTTCGAGACTAGGCGTGAAAATAAGAGGGGGCAATGGGTATCCTTGTCTTGTTCCATTATGGATAGGGAACGTATCAGACTTCATTCACCTTCACCGGAGCCTCCGGAGAGGCATACAGCGACACCATCCAGGAGAGCATGTTGCGGCCATGGCCTAATCTAGTCAGGACCACTCGGAAGTAAACCAAATCCACTCGGTCAAATGTCTTTTTGGCGTCTGTGGAGAACAGGAGATATGGTGTTTGGTTGGACTGTGATCATGCCCAGTGTACTACCCCCTTGCCTTTTAATGGGGACAATGGGGGTTATATACTAAAGGTAAATCTAACTTTGCACTACAAGTGCACTGCAAGTGCACTTGGAAGTGCAGTCATTGTAGATCTGAGAGGGACATGCAAGGAAAATAAAAAACATAATTTTTGCTTGCACGTGATTCACCCAATTTCAGAGCTTCCCCTCAGATCTACAGCGATCTACAGCTACTGCACTTTCAGTGCACTTGTAGTGCAAAGTGGATTTGACTTTAGAAAATCAACCCCAATGTCTGATAATGTCTACACATAAGCTGTCCACTGCCAAGGCTGCCTAGCCTTTACATTATATGCTTTATATAGTGAATGTTCACCAAAGTATTTCAGGCAATTGTCAGGCTTATTGACAGTTTAACCAGTGATAAATATGTATGTCTGTCTTATTACAGAAAGCAAAGGAAGAACTCAAGCAGACAGCAGAAAATGTCAGTCAGGCTCTCAGAAAACACAGTGTCATTGCTAAGAATATCCAGAGAGGGAGATTCATTACAGAATTTTTACAGAGTGTGGAAAGAGTCGTGTTCATATCATTTTTGGAGGCACCAAGAATCCAGCATATCAACACCTCTGAATTAGGTAAAGATGATGCACAGTGTTGGGCTTAAATGTATGGAATGTTAAGTTCTATTTAGTGGGGGCAGAGCAAGCACAAGTTGGATTTAGGAATATAAGTAGGGTGTTAGTATGCTGTTTTTACAGACATAGGCGCAACAAGCATTCTCATAAACTGTATTATATTGTGAGTAGTAGTTCAAAGACTAGGTGTTAGTTATATTATATTGTTCTCTCTGGTGGAATTACATAGTTATGATATTGTCTGTGTCTGCGCTCCTGTCATTTTCCAATAAAATAAGCGATATGCAGATATGAGTCCAGCACCATGTTGAGCCGTAAGTGTCATATGTTGCATTTGCAGCAACTTTCCAATAAAAGGGATTCAAGAAAAATATCTTGGTCAATATTTGTTCAGTGAGATAACCCTATATATTTGCAAAAAGATTTGCCAGCTCTAATGAAATTCTAAATTATTATTAAGATTTATTTTATAATAACTTTACCATACTCAGATGTGGGCATGGAAAAAAATAAAAACATTTTGTGTGATAAAGGTAACTGCATGCAATATGCTGGCATTGCTTTGTGAACTAGAATCAAGAGTTTAGTCTCTTCTATTGTCCTGTTTAGCTGTGTTCAAGATAAGTTCTGTGTACGCTAAAATGTGTAACTGACACAAGGCTATGGACTCCTTGTGTGACAATGTTAATTGGCATACTGTGAAACTTGTGACATCAGAATTCCTGATAATGGGGTCCAAGAGGGTGGCAGAATGGTGGGGCGGGACTGATAGTAGTGCACCACCGTTAATGGTGGGTGTGGCATAATTGAGCTAACATTGGGAGGGGCTTAAACCTGAGCCTACGTACATAGTGCAGGAATCAGAAGTATTTAACGTACCTAATGCAGAGGTTTTGGTTGGGTAACATACATACTGCAAGGTTCCAGGTTGAGTACTGTACATAGTATTGGGACTTGGAGTGGGTAACATACATAGTGCAGGGATCAGGTGTGTAATATACAGAGTGTGGCAGTCAGGATTGGCTAAAGCACACAGTGCAGTTGCCAGGTGTATGTAACATATATAGACAGGGGTTGTAGCCTTCCCCTACCCTACTATAGAAATACATTTTAATTCTATCTATATTGCTGTTAGAGAGTTCCCTTCACTTTAAGGCTGGTAAAACCATTGTCAAAATCTCTTTACTGGAGCTCTGGATAGCAGTAAAATCTTAAAAGGGGTTCCAATCCTTCTTCACTAAAAGTGGACGTGCACTTCAAACTGAACCTGTTGATTTTCTTTAAATGGGCAAAATGAAGATACATTTTAACCAACCCTCTACTGGCCACTGTATATATTTACGTCCTGGCAGGGAGGTGGTTATAACGGGATCATGGCTGAGGTTACAAACACAATCCTGCTAAGCACTTTTACAAAGGGCAGAAAGGGGTCACACCCCCCCCCCCTCCCGCTGCCATCACCGGGCTCTCCCAAGCAACTGGGAAGCCTGGGAGGGATCCAACCGGTGGCATCCCTCTCTGGCTACACAGTGAGAGGAACTGAAGCCGTTCCTCCTATTGTGTGATGTCAGAACCGGCAAGGGTTGACAATGTTGTCCCTTCCGGTTCCGGGTCTTCGTTCCTTCATTGCTCTGGGGCTAGGGAAGCAGCAGTTTAGACGAGTCTGTGTCATTGGAGCTCAAAGGAGAAATGGGGGGGTCTAATAGAACCCCCATCTCTCCATAAAGGGTAATTGTCAATGTTTACATTCCTTTTGACAGCAATAAAAGTGATCTAAAATATATATTTAATAAATAAAATAAAACAAAATAAATCATTAAAAAAAAAAAAAAAAATTTTAAAGTGCCCCCATCACCCTGTTCTCTCACACAGCAGCGAACGCATAAACAGTGATCGCAACACACATGTGAGGTATCATCGTGATTTTCAGAGTGAGAGCAATAATTCTAGCACCAGACCTTCTCTGTAACGCTAAACCGGTAATCTGCAAAGGCTTTTAAATCATCACCTATGGATAATTTAAATTATTGTAGTTTGTCGCCATTCCATGAGCGCGCCATGTTAAATCGTGACATGTTAGGTATCCATTTACTCGGCATAACATCATCTTTCACATTATCTAAAACAATTGGGATAAATTTACTGTTTTGTGTTAATTCATTAACCACTTCAGCCCCGGAAGGATTTTCCCCCTTAATGACCAGAGCATTATTTGCGATAGGGCTTTAACTGACAATTGCACGGTCGTGTGACACTGCACCCAAACAAAATTGATGTCCTTTTTTTCCCACAAATAGAGATTTCTTTTGATGGTATTTGATCACCTCTTGGTTTTTTATTGTCAAATAAGTGTGCCATAAAATATTTTAGTGACCGCCATTTTATTCTCTATGGTCTCTGCTTTAAAAAAATATATAATAGTTGGGGGTTCTAAGTAATTTTCTAGCAACAAAAAAAGTAGATTTTTACATGTATATGAGAAATATCAGAATTGGCCTGGTATTGAGGTTGTTAAAGCGTAACATTCCCCCCTGGGTGATCTATGTACATTGCAAGGATTATAACAACCTTTGTTACAGATTCCTACCTTTTGATATCCTGAGGAAATCCATGTCTGTTTCTCTGGGCCTCTGTGCAAAGTGGGTCTAATGTGAGTGCTTTCATAATTATCAGTCAGCTGTGGCAGTAGCAGGGCACTAATGAGGAAAGCTGCTGGGCCTGCATCCCTTTAGATGTGTTCCTATTGGAAATATCTCACCAAAAATTACATTTTTGTTGCAGGGGATGCCTGAAATCTGACTTGTATTTTAGGCAGACTTCTAGAAAAATTGGTGAGCCAATCACACCAGCAGGAAATTGTGTTTCTGGGGAGTGGTCAGTACACATTCTGTGTACACAAGAACTCAATGTAGCCATATTGCATTGCATTTACAAAATGGAAAATTCCCTCACGAGGGTTTTTTAACAGCCAAGAAAAATATTCAAAATTGTTGATTAAAATTATTTTATTTTATCAAAAAGCAATTAACAATTTCATGAAAGTTGTAAAAAATGAGCTCTGGCATTTACATGAAAATAGCATACCCATCATTCATAGTGAAACTACACATTGGGGGTTATTTACTAAAGGTAACTGCACTTTGCACTACAAGTGCAAACTACAAGTGCAAACTACAAGTGCAAAGTGCACTTGAAATTGCACTGAAAGGGCACCTGGAAGTGCAGTCGCTGTAGATCCGAGGGGGACATGCAAGGTAAATAAAAAACAGCATTTTAGCTTGCACATGATTGGATGATAAAATCAGCAGAGCTTCACCTCATTTCAGATCTACCCCTCAGATTTACAGCGACTGCACGTCCAAGTGCACATGCAGTGCTGTTTCAAGTGCGCTTTGCACTTGCAGTTTGCACTTGTAGTGCAAACTGGATTTGGCTTTCGTAGATAACCCCCATCAGTGGCGGCTGGTGACGTTTTTGGATGGGGGGGTGCCAGACCCCGCCCATCATGACCCCGCCCATCATTATGGCCCCTCCCACTTCTCATAAACCACGCCCGTTATGTAATCGGAAAAAAAAATTGGTGTGGGTTCCCCCCTCCGAGAGCATACCAGGCCCTTAGGTCTGGTATGGATTCCAAGGGGAACCCCAATGCCGAAAAAACGGCGTGGGGGTCCCCCCCAGATCCACACCAGACCCTTATCCGAGCACGCTACCCGGCCGGCCAGGAAAGGGGGTGGGGACGAGCGGGCGCCCCCCCTCCTGAGCCGTACCAGGCCGCGTGCCCTCAACATGGGGGGGTGCCTTGGGAGAGGGGGGGCGGGCGGCCCCCCCACCCCAAAGCACCTTGTCCCCATGTTGATGAGGACAAGGGCCTCTTCCCGACAACCCTGGCTGTTGGTTGTCGGGGTCTGCGGGCGGGGGGCTTATCGGAATCCGGGAGCCCCCTTTAATAAGGGGGCCCCCGGATACCGGCCCCCCACCCTATGTGAATGAGTATGGGGTACAATGTGAAAAAAAGTACAAAAAAAACACAACACAGGGTTAAAATATTATATTGCACAGCTCCGGGGGTCTTCCGTCTTCGGGGGTCTTCTCGCCGGACTCCTCCGCTATCTTCTTGTAGCTCTTTTGCTAGCGGAGGAGCCCGGCTTTCTTCCTCGCCGCCGGCCTCTTCTTCCGACTTCGGGGGTCTTGTCCCCCTCTTCGGTTCTTCTGCCGGGCCACCGTGCCTTCTTATAGCTCTTTTACAGGCGGTGGCCCGGTCTCTTGTCTACTTTTTTTTTTTTTACACCTAGGGGGAGGGGGGCGGCGCCCGGGCGCCCCCTATGGGCGGGCGGCCACTGACCCCCATTATATGAAACCCGTTATTAGCATTTTACTGCAACGTGGTCTTCAACATGATACTTCCGCGTTTTGACCCCTCTAATTATGGTCTTCTTCAAGGGCGATTTTTTATTCTATGCAGGGAAAGAAAAATATTTTTTCATGTTTCAGTCATCATTTTGTATTTAAACATTACCTCTAGCCACACACAATAGTGTATATTTACCAATTATGATTGTGGAGAAGGAAAAGACATGTCCTGTAGCCAGAGACCATTCATGTGTCGTCTCTGCTCTCCCTGGGACAAACCCCCCCTCCAAAGAACTTACAAGAGACCAATTTACAAATAAATTCAAAAAGATTTTTTAAAAAGAGAGTTTTTAACTGTTGAAAGGTTGCCAAAATGGGCAACCACTAACCAAATAATGGAATCAGAAATTTTTTATGTGTTAACTATAGATGATTTTATTTATTGTTAACCCCTGCAGGTTGATGTGTTTTCCGTCGGAATGTCCGACCAACAAAGTTTGAGAGCTGGATAAAAAAATTTCCGACAACATGATCCGATCGGACTTTGTCCGATTGTTTGTAGAGAATTTCGATCGGACAAAGTGCCACGCATGCTCAGAGCTACTGGCCGTAACGTAGTCCCGTCGCAACGAACGAACGTCATCACGTTCTGAACTATCGGATTTTCCGACAACTTTGTCTGACCGTGTGTATGTAACACCAGTTTCGGACAAAATCCGTCAGAAAAAATCCGACGGATTTTGTTGTCAGAATGTCCAACCGTGTGTACAAGGCCTAACAGTAAAGAAACCACAGAGATCATTGTGTGTGTATATGTATATGTATATGTATATATATAGATATATATATATATAGATATAGATATATATATATATATATATATATATATATATATATATATATATGAGAATCAGTGGAAATGCTGTGAGAAAATTAACTAATGTTGAATAAAATTGAAATGAATAATTGTGATAAAATCTGTGAGAAACTAAAGATTGAATTGGTGTGAGTTGATTGGAATTAAACAAATGATTGTAGTGAAAAAAATAGTATGGGTATATAAAAAGTTGAAATTAATTACCTTAAAGTAATTACCTTAAGGGAATTATGAAATTTAGTCATGACACGCAGTGAAGGTTGTAAAACAAATTTATAATGCAAATGACAGGACTCAAGTAGTTTCCAAACATCCGTTTCTGTATTAAGATTAAGTCAGAAAAGAATTTCCGCGTTAATCATTCAAAGCATTGAAGATTTTGAAGTGGTTTGGCACACCTCACCTTAGACACTTCCTTGATGATGAGATTTGCCCAATATGTCTGTGTGTCAGCAGCTCTCCTGGTATCACTGTAGGATCCACAGGCACTTGTATTGTTTTATACTGACTCTAAATTAGGTATAGGTGCTTGATCCCCCAGAAACCTCCTTCCCCCCTGTGTATGTCCTGGCTGCCAGCATGGCAGTCTCCTTGTGGTCTCCCCAGCGTTCCAGAAGGCATTGCCCCGGCCATTGCTGCCATCTCTGTGGCAACCGAATGATACCGCATTGCATTCATAGAAATTTGCAATGGCTGCAGATTGAAAAGGAAAGATAATTTTTCATAACATTCAATTACAATATGACTTGTATCGCAATTGTACACGCTATATTATTTTTTCTTTATTTGCAATTTTTTTTCCCCACGAAAGTGGAGTTACCCTTTAAGTACAGTGAAGTGAGAAAGATAATCAAGCTGAGCACATTTTATCTATTGCCAGACATTACCTTGAAGCCTTTCCATGACATCTGCAGTTCCGGTGTCCAGTCCTTCACCTTGGTCTCAGTTAATAACAGTATGGAGGTGCCCTGCAGTCTGGTGTCCAGAGAAAGAGGTAATATAAATTAGAATGGCTCAGTAGCTGATAATATGATATAAACCAACAAAGACTCCAAACACACTAGAGCACTGGCAGAGCTGGTGTGTGGTCCAAACTACATGTCTGAAATGAAATAAAAATTTGGGGTAGCTTAAGTTGCCATACATGGATCAAACTTTTGCTGCTGCAGCAGTAACTGACCTAAATCCGATCCATGTATGGGTACCCAGGTCATACAAAAGTGTATATATATTGAAATACTTCTGTCCAACCATCCTGTTGGGTTTTTCCTGAACGATATACTGGAGGTTATTTACGAAAGGCAAATCTACTTTGCACTACAAGTGTACTGCAAGTGCACTTAGGATTGCAGTCGCTGTAAATCCGAGAGGGACATGCAAGGAAAATAAAAAACATCATTTTAGCTTGCACATGATTGGATGATAAAATCGGCAGAGCTTCCCCTCATTTCAGATCTATCCCACAGATTTACAGCAGATTTACAAGTGGATTTGTCTTTCATAAATAACCCCCACTGTGTGTTTTTATATATATATATATATATATATATATATATATATATATATATATATATATATATATATACAGACCACAATACCACAACAGGAGTAATTCCTTCACCCATCTAGAATGTACGGATGGGTAAATCGGCACAACCCACTGGTTGAATGAACAAAAGTGCACAATGTAATGTATGGACTGCATTAGGCTCCAGTTGATAGCAGTAAGCAGAGCCTAATATCTGCCGGTCATTGCAACATTACTCCTCACCAGGGCCTGCATTTTGTGACCCATTTATCAAATGCAGGCTGCTAGAGAAATAACCCTGTGACTAGAAAAGAGGCTGGTCACATGACTTTGACAGGTCATGTGACAAAGCTCTCCTACTGGCCCCTTTTTCCTCCATTCTTATTTATAGATGTGCTTTATATACTGTTAATGCAGTGTGTATTTTTTAATTGAAAGTAACATGCACCAATATGGTTATACCTCTTTTTTCTACATAAGGTTCTTAGTTTGAGAAAACTCAAGACAAATATCACGCAAAATAAAGAACAAGGGGGAGGTATCAGCAATTTTGTAATTTCTGGGATAATTTCTATTATTTTAGTCTTATTTTTCAGTCTAAGGGCCCATTCCATATGGTGATTCAACATGTTATCAAGTTTTAAAATGTTCAGTGTTAGAGCAGCCCATTTTTATTGAGCACCAAAATGCAGCAAAAGACTGACTTGACCCTTTTTTAAATTGGTGCACCACAATGGGCGGTATGCATGTTTTGGTGATTTGCAGTGTGGGTGTGTTCACTTCTATTGTAGTAACACACCACATCGTAGTTCTTGGGTTAACTTGCATTGCAGTAACTTGCATAAATGTAAAATTTTGACTTTACCGCGTTAGTATGAATAGGCACTTAGTAGTGGAAATAGTTTCTCCAGTAATAATACATTTGTCAGTACAGTTTCAAATCAGAAATATGGAATGCAGATTAGAAGTTTTTAGGCAAATTAGATGTTTATGGGAAGGACCGCATTTAAATGTCCTGTACTAGAGCTATAAGGAAGTCTGATGTGCTTCTAAATTATATTGGTTTTCTATCTCACAATCTTTGCTTCTTTCATCTTTAGGTGGTGCTATTTTGATTACCTACAAAGAGTTTAATTTATTTAATGGAAATGATCCTGGACAGAATAATAAGGCAGCGATTAACTCAAAGGTGGTAACTGGAGCCATCACAAACTCTGATAGCAAAAGTCTGAAATCCCCCGTTATATTAAGACTTTCCCATCTGCAGGTCAGTATGTTAAACATAAGGGGAGGTCACACATGGGATTTTTAGCCACCGTGTTTTTAATAAGCTAAACAGTTTTGCCCTGTTAAAGTGTAAAGTATATTTTCCGTTTTGAATCAAGTGGACCTTTGTGAGGTTATTTTTGCTGTGTCCCCTCTGGGAATATTCACCCATCTATTTGTCTTGACCACTATCATTGAGACAAAAATGGAGAGGAGATCCAAGCATTTTGAGTTGCCAAAAGAGTAAGAGGTGAGGGAAAATACTCAGAAGGGGTTGTATGCTCCTCTGATATCTCTCACTTTCATGTTGCATTTCTAGGACAGAAAATAAAGGGAAATCTCCTCCCTTATTCTATCCATAACTAAAGAACATTTATTTTGGCTTTATATACAATTTTAAGTCGAAGTAGAAGCCTCAGTATTTATTACTGCAATACAGTCTCTATATATAGTAGTACATATGTGTTTCTTTATTACTAAGTGGTGTAAAACAATATTTAAAGAAAGGCACCGCTTGCATACAACAAATTAAGCATTAAAAAACAATGTTTATTATTGTATCCACGATGATATTAAAAAAAAACATTAAAAAAATGTCTGACATATCGGGGTTGATTTACTAAAACTAGAGAGTGCAAAATTTAGCATATAAATCAATCAGCTTACAGGTTTATTTGTCACAGCTTGATTGCGCAAGCTGAAGTTAGAAGCTGACTGGCTACCATGCACAACTGCACCAGATTTTGTACTCTCCAGTTTTAGAAAGTCAACCCCATCACATCTACCTGATACACCAAATCCTTATGCAGTGTCCATGTTTTGCACATCAATCTAAATGAATCCACACTGAGTTACAATAATGTCCATATGGTGGAAGCCCAACGCGTTTTGATAATTCGTTGTCAGGTGCAGAAAAATACAAGGAATATAAAATAATGTAAGGACCTCTATAGCATAGGGCAAAATAGGATTACTTTCCCATTCTAGGGTGTGCTCTCATACTTACAGGTAGATGGAGAATTAATACTTATCAGGCAAAGTTAAAAACAGTCCTAACCAAATAACCCAGGGAAAACAAGGTAGCCACAGGAGGAGCAGAGTGCGCTCAAAGGACCTCCAGGAGATCGGAACCAAATGTAAGAATGTAAAGATTTAATTATTAGAATCACTCCTAATCCACTATAACAGCCAGTACAAGGGAAATTTGCATTAAATGTAAGTAACATCCCTTGTGCAGATTTAATAAAAAAAAAAAGACTAAATGTCGGCTTTAAATTAATAGTGTGTAAAGGTGACACACAAGTCAAAAAAACTATTCAGAAGCTTTTGACAATGACTCCCAAAAAATAAATCATGTTTCCCCCACCCTACACCAGCCATTATACATCTGAAAAAGAATCAATTAAAAGTTATAACCAATCATTTTGCCTGCTTACACTCAGGTATAAACTCCCTTTTCTCATCTGTTTTGCATTATGTGACAAGGTGCCTATATAGTATAACCCTTTTTGAGGGGCCACATTCCAAAACACTCTATGTCACCACAAGCTCCCTAATCCATGCCCTCCTCCAAACTTTCCCCAAGCAGGCATATTTTTGGGTATCTTATTTGAGCTTGGCTATGCTGTTATTTATCTGTGATATTTTGTTTTGACTTTTCCTTGTTCAGGTGGTCCCATAAAGGGACGCAGATATTTAACCACTTAAGGACCGCCGTATTGCCATTGTACGTCATCGCAACGGCACAGGCAGGCACAAGCACGTACATGTACGCGCCTGCCTTCCAGCGGGTGTGGGGCCCAATCGGACCCCTCCCGCTGGATACGGCGGTCCGGTTCGCTTCAGGAGCGATCCGAGATGAGGAGATGGCCGTTGGTTTCTGGCCACCCCCTCTCGATCGCTCCTGGCGAATGAGAAGCTTCCTCCCACTGTGTATTGTATACACAGGCAGGGGGGAAGTGATGTCATTCTTCTTGGGGCGGTCTTTTTGACCAGATTACGAGGAGAAGACAAAGTAAGTGTGCACCAACAATACACTGACATGTAGGCACACACAGGCACACAAACCCCCCCGATCGCCCCCGCCCCCCCTGCCCCCCCCCCGTCACAGTGTCACTGATTGCAGTGATCATTTATTTACTGATCACTGCATTCAGTGTCAGTTGTAACAGTAAAAACTGTCAGGGCAGTTAGTGTTAGGTCCAGGATAGCCCCCTACCACCCCCCAATAAAGGTTTAACCCCCTGATTGCCCCTAGAGTTAACCCTTTCACCCCCTTTTGCCAGTGTCACTAAGCGATAATTTTTCTGATCGCTGCATTAGTGTCGCTAGTGTCGCTAGGTAGCTAGTTATTTTTTTAGGTTCACCGCCAGGTTTTTATATCGCTAGGAACCCCGATATACTACCCAATAATGGTTTTAACCCCCTGATTGCCCCTAGTTAACCCTTTCACCCCCTTTTGCCAGTGTCACTAAGCGATCATTTTTCTGATCGCTGCATTAGTGTTGCTAGTTTCACTAGGTAGCTAGTTATTTTTTTAGGTTCACCGCCAGGTTTTTATAGCGATACGTATCCCGATATACTACCCAATAATGATTTTAACCCCCTGATTGCCCCTAGTTAACCCTTTCACCCCCTTTTGCCAGTGTCACTAAGCGATCGTTTTTCTGATCGCTGCATTAGTGTCACTAGTGCCGCTAGGTAGCCAGTTATTTTTTTAGGTTCACCGCCAGGTTTTTATAGCGCTAGGTACCCCGATATACTACCCAATAATGGTTTTAACCCCCTGATTGCCCCTAGTTAACCCTTTCACCCCCTTTTGCCAGTGTCACTAAGCGATCATTTTTCTGATCGCTGCATTAGTGTCGCTAGTGTCGCTAGGTAGCTAGTTATTTTTTTAGGTTCACCGCCAGGTTTTTATAGCGCTAGGTACCCCAATATACTACCCAATAATGGTTTTAACCCCCTGATTTCCCCTAGTTAACCCTTTCACCCCCTTTTGCCAGTGTCACTAAGCGATCGTTTTTCTGATCGCTGCATTAGTGTCACTAGTGCCGCTAGGTAGCTAGTTATTTTTTTAGGTTCACCGCCAGGTTTTTATAGCGTTAGGTACCCCCATATACTACCCAATAATGATTTTAACCCCCTGATTGCCCCTAGTTAACCCTTTCACCAGCGATCACAGTATAAGTGTCACTGGTGATGCTGGTTAGCCAGTTAGTTATTTAGGTTCCCCGTAAGGTTTTTATATAGCGCCAGGGACCCCCATATACTACCTAACAAAAATTTGAACCCCCTGATTGCCCCTAGTTAACCCTTTCACCAGTGATCACCGTATAAGTGTTACGGGTGACTCTGGTTAGTTTGCTTTTTATAGCATCAGGGCACCCACCATTTATTACCCAATAAAGGTTTAACCCCCTGATCACCCGGCGGGTGATATCAATTAGGTTTTAGGGTCAGGGTCTGCGTCGCCCCAGGCAGTGCTAGGTTAGTGCCAGTACCGCTAACACCCACACGCAAAGCATAAACCTCCCGTAGTGATATAGAATCTGAACAGATCAATATCTGATCTGATCAGATCTATACTAGCTTCCCCAGCAGTTTAGGGTTCCAAAAAAACGCATTGTTAGCGGGATCAGCCCAGATACCTGCTAGCACCTGCATTTTGCCCCTCTGCCCAGCCCACCCAAGTGCAGTATCAATCGATCACTGTCACTTACAAAACACTAAACACATAACTGCAGCGATCTCAGAGTCAGGCCTGATCCCTGCGATCGCTAACAGTTTTTTTGGTAGCATTTTATATTTAAATCAGGAAGGCAGTGCTTGGTTTTCGGGGTCCCGTACGTGGCTAAGCTCCCAAAAAGTCCCCCACATGTGGTATCCCCGTACTCGGGAGAAGCAGCAGAATTTATTTTGGGGTGTAATTTGACTTCTGCCCATAGCATGTGTGAGCAATATATCATTTAGTGCCAACTTTGTGCAAAAAAAAAAAAAAATTGTAAAATTCCTGCTTGTGGCAAAATATAAAATATTTAATGGACTCAAAATGCCTCTCAGTAAATAGCTTGGGGTGTCTACTTTCCAAAATGGGGTCATTTGGGGGGGTTTTGTGTTATTTTGGCATTTTATGGCCTTCGAAACTGTGATAGGTAGTGAGGAGTGAAATCAAAAATTTGCACTCTTAGAAACCCTGAAGGCAGTGATTGGTTTTCGGGGTGCCGTACGCAGCTAGACTCCCAAAAAGTCCCACATATGTGATATACCCTCGTACTCAGGAGAAGCAGCAGAATATATTTTGGGGTGCAATTCCACATATAACTATGGCATGTGTGAGCAATATATCATTTAGTGACAACTTTTTGTAAACTTTTTTTTTTTTTTTGTGTCATTATTCAATCACTTGGGACAAAAAAAAAATATTCAATGGGCTCAATATGCCTCTCCACAACTTCCTTGGGGTATCTACTTTCCAAAATGGGGTCATTTGGGGGAGTTTTGTGTTATTTTGGCATTTTACGGCCTTCGAAACTGTGATAGGTAGTGAGGAGTGAAATCAAAAATTTGCACCCTTAGAAATCCTGAAGGCAGTGATTGGTTTTCGGGGTACCGTATGCGGGTAGACTCCCAAAAAGTCCCACATATGTAGTATCTCCGTACTCAGGAGAAGCAGCAGAATATATTTTGGGGTGCAATTCCACATATAACTATGGCATGTGTGAGCAATATATCATTTAGTGACAACTTTTTGTAAACTTTTTTTTTTTTGTGTTATTATTCAATCACTTGGGACAAAAAAAAAAATATTCAATGGGCTCAACATGCCTCTCCACAACTTCCTTGGGGTGTCTACTTTCCAAAATTGGGTCATTTGGGGGGGGGGGGTTTGTACTGCCCTGCCATTTTAGCACCTCAAGAAATGAGATAGGCAGTCGTAAATTAAAAGCTGTGTAAATTCCAGAAAATGTACTCTAGTTTGTAGACGCTATAACTTTTGCGCAAACCAATAAATATACGCTTATTGACATTTTTTTTACTAAAGACATGTGGCTAAATAAATTTTGCCCTAAATGTTTGACTAAAATTGAGTTTATTCGATTTTTCTTATAACAAAAAGTAGAAAATATCATTTTTTCTCAAAATTTTCGGTCTTTATACATTCATATTGCAAAAAATAAAAATCGCAGAGGCAATCAAATACCATCAAAAGAAAACTCTATTTGTGGGAAGAAAAGGACGCAAATTTCGTTTGGGTACAACATTGCATGACCGTGCAATTACCAGTTAAAGCAGTGCAGTGCGAAATTGTAAAAAGACCTATGATGCTTAGGCTGTTTATTGGTCCGGGGCTGAAGTGGTTAAGACAGCAGGAATAAGATTAGCGTTTTCTAATTATTATGTTGTTTCACTGTATATTGATTGTCACTGTTCCTCTAAGAATTTTTTCATATGTATATGCATATGTAACCTTTCTTGATTCTTTTTGTTCAATTGTACATATTTGATATTGGAAACCAGTAATATTATGTGTAGCGGATGACATTTTGCCTCAGAACAGTAGGGGTTCTGAGGGTTAATTATGTAGGTTGATTTTGACATCAGTTTGACTGGGCTATGTTAGAAGTTCTGCTTGGTCATGTGTGTAGTGAGGTGTACATGACAAGCTAGAACCAGGCCTGGTTGGACATTTTAGGTATCAGCCTTCTCAGAACCAATTGGTGGGTGTGCCGGGCCTCGCTGAGGAGTCTGGGAAGGGGTACTTAAGATGTTGGACGTCATGTGTTTAGAGAGAGGAGTTCGTGAGGCCTGTGTGGTCTGTTCTTGTTCCAGGCTGGGGTAGCCCTGTGAGGGGTCCCGATCACGGGGTGTTCGACATCCCACAACATGTTCCTGTTAGTTACCCCCAATAGACCCATCTGGTCTGGGGTAGGGATCCGTCTGTTCCCGAGTCTCGGAACCGGCTGGTCCGAGGCTCAGTAACTGAGGGAGGATTCAAGGTGTCCGGGTGTGCTCTCGGCTTTGAGAGGCACTGCAGCTTGAGTGGCATCCTGAGAAGTGCCTGGAAACTGAGTTGGGAAGGACATTGACGAATCCATGCTTTTTTCCAGTACTATTAAGGAGACAAAGAACATTCCAGGTACTAAGAAAAAAGGTTCCTGTTCACTCATAGTTACAACTTGTAAACGTTCATAGGATTGTTCCAAGCTTTGAATCAACGTGCTGACTGCCATGATCTCTGGCTAGAGATTTGTTCAGCCTTGAAGTGCCCAGCTGCGAGTGGCTACTCTCTGGGTGGAATTAGAGACTTAGTTATATCTGCAGTTCAAGGTACTTGAGTTTTTCACTCTGTTCCCATGAGAGACTGTGTTATTGGATGTTATCACTGCAAAATAAAACCTTTCAAAAGGACTTTATTGGTGTCAGCATTCAAGTTGTTGGATATCAACCCTGGGAACCCCTAGACATGGAAGAACAAGCCAAGCAAAGGTAACCGGTAAGCCCAATAAGTTAAGGCCGCCCTACAAAGGGTTATGGCTGCTACATATGTTTTCTCCTTTTTTGTGGAAAACCAACAAACATGATTTAAATAGGAAAGTTATAACCAGTTTAGGTTTGGCAATTTACCTATTTATTTTACTTAATATCTGGGATTTCCACTTAATAATTTTTCCAGGGAACCTTTTTTTTAGGTTTCCTTAGAGTACAGAAGGATTAGAACCCCTGTCAAATGTAATTGCTTTTGGGGTTCTATTAGAGAACAAACAAATGGCAACCACCCCAACTTTTAACTGGCCTTTGCAGCAAGGAGCACATGAATGGGGTGATGCATGTCAAAAAATGCAAAAAATTCAAATTCATAGCTCACTTACTAGCCAGCCTACAACAAACTGAATTAACCCTTTCTAAGACCCCTTTTACACTGAAGGTGCTTTACAGGTGTTTTAACACTAAAGATAGAGCCTGTAAAAAGCACCTATAAACTGCCTCCCATGCTTCCCCAGTGTGAAAGAGTGGTTTCACATTGGGGCGGTGCACTTGCAAGACAGAAAAAAAAAATCCTGCAAGCAGCATCTTTGGGGCAGTGCGAGACCGGTGTATACACCACTCCTAAACCACCCCTGCCATTGAAATCAATGAGCAGCGCCAAAGAGCCTGCTTTTAACCCCTTGTTATCCCCTTCTATGGGGTTAAAAGTGTCCCGCTCCCGCCCACACAGCACCGCCAGAACTAGTGTGAAAGGGGTCTAACAGTTCATGTTAAAATAAGGGGTTTAGTGTGCACACATTAGCAAATACATGCAGAATCTGTAGAAGCCACTTCACAGCACCCCAGTGTACTGCAGTCCTAACTTAATTTAACTATAAATTTTGAGAATCTCCAAGTCAGAGCACAAATTCTAACATTTCCCCATCCTATCCACAAACAAACAAAAAAAACAGTTTGCCAGAACATACAGTATACTTTAAGATTAAGGCAAGGAAGGTGAAAGGAGATTGAAAATCCTCAAATATGGCTTTATTTATTAAAATCTTTGAAGGTATGGCTATCTGTCAGTGCTGCCCCTCAGCAACTAATGTGGTCAGAATATTATTGGCTGCAATGAGAGAAAACTGTCTCTCATTCTTCCATTGGACACCTCCAAGAACAGCATGGCATCGCTTTTCCACAAGTCTGAGCAACAAGGAGCTCAAGCCAGTCATGCTTTGGATTGAAATTCAGCTGGTTTAGCAGGGACCGGCTGAATTTTGATCCATGTATGGGCAGGCTGGTTGTACAGAAGTCGATCTGCCGGCGGCACTGATCAGTGTATTCTGATGGCAGGGAAGTCTCCCCACTGTCAAAATACAAAGGCACAGAGGGAGGATTCCCATTTTTCTACAATGAGTATGTGAATGGAAAAATCATTTTTTTTTTGTTTTGTTTTTATCCCGCTAGTTGAATGAAAAAAAATGAATGTAGAGTATGGACTGCATTACTTTTTGGACAGTGGGCAGATAATCGTACATCCATCCTTTATGCCCCTTGTGGCCATAGGGCATCCAGATCTTTTTTTTCTGCACTTATTATAGGAAAAATGACATTAGAATACCTAGGCTTATTTAACCAGACCTCATCATTTACTAGGATGAAACATTTTGAAAGTACTGTATGTATGAATGACATCACAAAGTCACTCAAATGTATAAAATATAAAACTTTCCATTGCAGCCACTGCAGCCCCATTTTAAGGTCATCTGTGTATTTTGGGACCCTGTAAGGGATGGCTGGTCAGATAAAGGTTGTGAAACGGAACAATCCAATGGCACCCACACCAACTGCGCCTGTACCCACCTCTCCAGTTTTGCACTTCTCATGGCACACCATGAAATACAGGTAATTACAGGGCGTGGGAATGCTGATAGAATGTAATAGTTAAAAATGGTAACTTTTCTATGGATAGACTCACCCAATCTGGATTCCAGGCAGATAGAAAAATTCCAGAAAGACAACTTGCAATAGTATGCTAGGGCGTCTGTGCCCCCCAGACTTTAGTTGTGCCTCTCCAGGTCTCTGAAAGTGCACTAATCCATGAGCCAGTCTGATGGGGACAATTAATGTAAGGGGGCACTGTGATGGGGGCAGTGATATAAGGGGGCACTGATGGCACTAGGGATGAGCTCAGTGTTTGAGTCGAATGCATGTTCGACTTGAACACCGGCTGTTCGCCTGTTTTGAGAATCCAGAACTTTGTGGGGCGTTCGTGTCATATTCGCGTGGCGCTCACGGGCCACAATGCACTGCGCCATCGCAGTGCATTGCTGGCTCATGATTGGCCAAACATGCACTGTGACACTGCATGCTTGGCCAATCACAGCGCCGGCAGCGGGGAGAGCCATAATTGGCCACTCAGGGGGGTTTAGTACATGCCCCACACTATATAAAGGTGCCAGCATGGCGGCTTTGTGTAGTGTGTTGGCGTGCAGGGAAAGAGCAGGATAGGCAGGGACAGTGTCTTTTTGCTTGGGAACCTAGCGCTGTTACAGTGGGTGTGGTGTGCCTCCTGCACAGTATACACCTGAAGATACCCCTTATTACTGGTGTTCTGTTTCTGTAATACAGGCATCTGCAGCAGTGAAAGTGGGTGTTGTGAGCCTCCTGCACAGTATACACCTGGAGATACCCCTTATTGCTGGTGTTGTTCTTTTTCTGTAATACAGGCATCTGCAGCAGTTAAAGTGGGTGGTGTTTGCCTCCTGCACAGTATACACCTGAAACTACCACTTATTGGTGGTGTTGTTCTTTTTCTGTAATACAGGCATCTGCAGCAGTGAAAGTGGGTGTTGTGAGCCTCCTGCACAGTATACACCTGGAGATACCCCTTATTGCTGGTGTTGTTCTTTTTCTGTAATACAGGCATCTGCAGCAGTTAAAGTGGGTGGTGTTTGCCTCCTGCACAGTATACACCTGAAGATACCCCTTATTGCTGGTGTTGTTCTGTTTCTGTAATACAGGCATCTGCAGCAGTTAAAGTGGGTGTTGTGTGCCTCCTGCACAGTATTCACCTGAAGATACCCCTTATTGCTGGTGTTGTTCTGTTTCTGCAATACAGGCATCTGCAGCAGTTAAAGTGGGTGTTGTGTGCCTCCTACACAGTATACACCTGAAGCTACCCCTTATTGCTGGTATTGTTCTGTTTCTATAACACAGGCATCTGCAGCATTTGCAGTGGGTGTTGTGTGCCTCCTGCACAGTATACACCTGAAGCTACCCCTTATTGCTGGTGTTTTTCTGTTTCTGTAACACAGGAATCTGCAGAATTTACAGTGGGTGTTGTGTGCCTCCTGCACAGTATACTCCTGAAGCTACCCCTTATTGCTGGTGTTGTTCTGTTTCTATAATATAGGCATCTGCAGCAGTTAGAGTGGGTGTTGTGTGCCTCATGCACAGTATACACCTGAAGCTACCCCTTATTGCTGGTGTTGTTCTGTTTCTGTAATATAGGCATGTGCAGAAGTTAGAGTGGGTGGTGTGTGCCTCCTGCACAGTATACACCTGAAGATACCCCTTATTGCTGGTGGTTTTCTTTCTCTGTAATACAGGCATCTGCAGCAGTTAGAGTGGGTGTTGTGTGCCTCCTGCACAGTATACACCTGAAGCTACCCCTTATTGCTGGTGTTGTTCTGTTTCTGTAATACAGGCATCTGCAGCAGTTAGATTCAGTGTTGTGTGCCTCCTGCACAGTATACACCTGAAGCTACCCCTTATTGCTGGTGTTGTTCTTTTTCTGTAATATAGGCATCTGCAGCAGTTAAAGTGGGTGTTGTGTGCCTCCTGCACAGTATACACCTGAAGCTACCCCTTATTGCTGGTGTTGTTCTGTTTCTAGGCATCTGCAGCAGTTAAAGTGGGTGTTTCAAGTCCCAAGAAATTTCTCCTCCAGACACCATTTTTGCTCCTGGGAATTTCCTTCTGCTTCAGGAAGACCTTTGTTCCCAACTCAGACAAGCCTCCGTGGGGCAAATAGTTTCTCCTGAACCAGAACTGCAAGCCAGGGACGGGATACTGTGGCACAAAGACAAGATCTACATTCCCGAGGGCCTACGGGTAACCGTTTTAGACCTATGTCATGACCACGCACTCACCGGGCACTTTGGCATCACCAAAACCACTGACTTGGTACAATGTACCTTTTGGTGGCTTCTGTTTCGGGAGGACTGTAAGAAGTTTGTGGATACCTGCACTATGTGCATCAGGAGTAAGAGCCTTAGGACTAAGGCCTGGGGCCTACTCAAACCCCTGCCTGTTCCGGACAGGCCATGGAGAATGCTGTCCCTGGATTTCATCATTGAACTGCCCCCGGCAGAAGATTATACCACTATCTCTCTGGTAGTTGATCATCTGTCGAAGATGGCACACTTCATTCCCATGAAGGGCACCCCCTCAGCCCCTGAAACGACACAGGTATTCATCAAGGAAATCAGGCTCCATGGGGTACCAGCCAATATAGTTTCTGATCAAGGGTGCAGTTCACCTCTCGGTTCTGGAAGCCTCTCTGCAAGGCTTTGGATATTGAATTGTCTTTTTCATCCACCTTCCATCCTCAGTCCAACAGGCAAACTAAGAGGACTAACCAAACCCTGCTTGAACAATACCTACGCTGTTTCTCCTCTTTTGCACAGGATGATTGGATCTCCCTGCTTCCAGTAGCCAAATTCGCCTACAACAACTCTATCCACTCCGCCACCAAGCAGACATCCTTTTTCGGCAATTACGGCTTCCACCCTTCGTTTCTACCCAAATCCCTTCCCGAATGCACAGTGCCAGCGGTTCAGGAAAAGATGGATTTCTTCTCAACCAATAACCAACTTCTGCAAGAAACCATAGCTAGAACTCAAGAGCACAAAAAAACGACCTTCGACAAGAAGAGACGAGGGGAATTGGTACTGGTACCCGGTGATTTGGTGTGATTATCCACGGTGAACTTGAAGATGGCATACCCTTCAAGGAAACAAGGGTCCCAAGTTCTTAGGACCTTTCCCAGTTAGAAGGAAGATTAATAAAGTAGCCTTCGAATTGGAACTCCCAGACTCTTTAAAGGTCCACCCAGTATTCCATGTGTCCCTGTTGAAACCTTCCGTTCCCAACCCATTTCCTAACCGAAGTACCACTCCTCCTGATCCGGTCTTAGTTGACGGTGAGGAAAAATTTGAAGTGAAAGCTATCCTAAACTTCAGAAAAAGAAGAAACCAGAACCAGTTCTTAATTAAATGGAAGGGGAACGTCCAGAAGAAAATTCTTGGGAGCCTGAGAACAACATGCACTCTAAGGCCGCGTACACACGGGCGGACTGTCTGCCCAACTTAGTCCGCCGAAACACATTTGAGCAGACAGTCCGCTCGTGTGTGGGCTTCAGCTGACTTTTTCAGTGGACTGTCTGACGAACAAAGTCTTATGGAATTTCCGTAAAACTGTCCGTCCAAACTTGGTTTGAGCGGACAGTCCGCCCGTGTGTGTGCCAGTCCGCTGTACTTTTGAAATGAGCGGACTTTTCCCGCCCGGAGAAAAGTCTGCTCATTTCGAGCGCGTCTCCAGGTAGGCGGGGCCCGCGAAGGAGACATCGCGGGCCCCGCCGCCTGGTATGGACTTAAAGGGGAACCCCAACGCCGAAAAAAATCGGCGTGGGGTCCCCCCCAAGTCCACAACAGACCCTTGTCCGAGCACGCTACCCGGCCGGCCAGGAAAGGGGGGCGAGCGAGCGCCCCCCCCCCCCCCCTGAGCCGTACCAGGCCGCGTGCCCTCAACATGGGGGGTGCCTTGGGGAGGGGGGGGCCGCGCGGCCCCCCCACCCCAAAGCACCTTGTCCCCATGTTGATGAGGACAAGGGCCTCTTCCCGACAACCCTGGCCGTTGGTTGTCGGGGTCTGCGGGCGGGGGGCTTATCGGAATCCGGGAGCCCCCTTTAATAAGGGGGCCCCCGGATACCGGCCCCCCACCCTATGTGAATGAGTATGGGGTACAATGTACCCCTACCCATTCACCTGTGAAAAAAAACACAACACAGGGTTAAAATATTTTATTGCACAGCTCCGGGGGTCTTCTGTCTTCGGGGGTCTTCTCGCCGGACTCCTCCGCTATCTTCTTGTAGCTCTTTTGCTAGCGGAGGAGTCCAGCTTTCTTCCTCCCCGCCGCCGGCCTCTTTTCCCGACTTCGGGGGTCTTGTCCCCCTCTTCGGTTCTTCTGCCGGGCCACCGCGCCTTCTTATAGCTCTTTTAGAGGCGGTGGCCCGGTCTTCTGTCGCCGCTGTCGCTGTCGCCGCCTTCCGTTCTTCTTCTTCTTCTTCTTCTTCTTCTCCAGGAGATGTTGACACGATGCTCTCTCCGGCCGGAATGCCAGAGCCGCGCTGCGCTGCCACTTATATAGTGACAATGGGGCGGTGTCACATGGTATATGTCACATGGGTTGGTCACATGGTGACCCCGCCCCCTTACGATGTCATAGTCCCCATGTGACATCAACCCATGTGACCAACCCATGTGACATATACCATGTGACACCGCCCCATTGTCACTATATAAGTGGCAGCGCAGCGCGGCTCTGGTATTCCGGCCGGAGAGAGCGTCGTGTCAACATCTCCTGGAGAAGAAGAAGAAGAAGAAGAACGGAAGGCGGCGACAGCGACAGCGGCGACAGAAGACCGGGCCACCGCCTCTAAAAGAGCTATAAGAAGGCGCGGTGGCCCGGCAGAAGAACCGAAGAGGGGGACAAGACCCCCGAAGACGGAAGACCCCCGGAGCTGTGCAATAAAATATTTTATCTCGTGTGTTGTGTTTTTTTTTTGGTACTTTTATTTTACAGGTGAATGGGTAGGGGTACATTGTACCCCATACTCATTCACATAGGGTGGGGGGCCGGTATCCAGGGGCCCCTTATTAAAGGGGGCTCCCGGATTCTGATAAGCCCCCTGCCCGCAGACCCCGACAACCAACGGCCAGGGTTGTCGGAAAGAGGCCCTTGTCCTCATCAACATGGGGACAAGGTGCTTTGGGGTGGGGGGGCCGCGTGGCCCCCCCTTCCCCAAGGCACCCCCCATGTTGAGGGCACGCGGCCTGGTACGGCTCAGGAGGGGGGGCGCTCGCTCGCCCCCCTTTCCTGGCCGGCCGGGTAGCGTGCTCGGACAAGGGTCTGTTGTGGACTTTGGGGGGACCCCCACGCCGATTATTTTCGGCGTTGGGGTTCCCCTTTAAGTCCATTCCAGGCGTCGGGGCCGGCCTACCTTGACACGCGCTCGAAATGAGCGGACTTTCCTCCGCGTGTGTGGGCGAGTCCGTTCATTTCAAAAGTTGGGCGGACTTAGTACGGCGAACTAAGTCTGCCGTATTAGTCCGCTCAAAAAGTGCCGTGTGTGGGCAAGTCCATTCATTCAAAAGTTTGAGCGGACTGTCTGTCGGATTGTCTGACGAACTTAGTTGGGCAGACAATCCGCCCGTGTGTACGCCGCCTTAGAGTCTGGTTCAATCTTTCAAGAGGACCCATCCCGAGAAATTTGCCCGAAGGGGCATCCGGAGGCTGCCCCTTGGGGGGGGGGCAATGTCATGGAGATCCTGCCAGAAATCTGCACCCCAGGAGGCACTCTGGCTCGCGGGCGCCATCGCACGTGAGCAAGCCCCTATTGGCGCCAGACAGGCTATTTAAGCCTGTCTGTCACAGACGGTCCCCACTGTCTGCTCTACAGCGTTGTGTGCCCGAGAACCTGATCTGAAATACTTACCTGTGATTAAGACCCGGTTAGTCTGTGACCAACCTGTTATCTGCCTGCACCCGACCCTGGCCTGTCTGTGACTACTCTCATGCCTGCTCCCTTGTACCTTTGCCGCCAGCCTGATACCTGACCTTGGCCTGTCTGTGACTTCTCTCCTGCCTGCTCCTTTGTACCTTGCTTCCAGACTGATACCTGACTCGGCCTTGACGATCCAGTCTGCTAAGCTGATCCAGTTTGCTAAGCTGATCCTACCTGTCAAGCTGTTCCAGTCTGCTGAGCTAATCCAGTCTGCTAAGCTGATCCAGTTTGCTGAACTGATCCTACCTGCCAAGCTGTTCCAGTCTGCTAAGCTGATCCAGTTTGCTAAGCCGATCCAGGTTGCTGAGCTTATCCAGTCTGTTTAGTGGATCCTGTCTGCCAAGCTGTTCCTGTTTGCTGAGCTGACACGGTCTGTTCATCCTTTCCGGTCTGTTCATCCTGCCAGGCACTTGTGCGCCTCCTTACTCCTGTGTCTCCTGTTACCTTACCAGGGAACCGGGAGTGGGAGCCACAAAGGAGGCCTCCCTCTGCAATTCGGGCTCAAAACCATTAGGTACGTGACATACCCCTTATTGCTGGTGTAGTTCTGTTTCTGTAATACAGGCATCTGAAACAGTTAGAGTGGGTGTTGTGTGCCTCCTGCACAGCATACACCTGAAGCTACCCCTTATTGCTGGTGTTGTTCTGTTTCTGTAACACAGGCATCTGCAGCATTTACAGTGGGTGTAGTGTGCCTCCTGCACAGTATACACCTGAAGCTACCCCTTATTGCTGGTGTTGTTCTGTTTCTGTAACACAGGCAGGCAGCTGCAGTATTTACAGTCGGTGTACTGTGTCATCTGCTCAGTGAGCACCTAAATTGGTGGTTTTCCTATCTCCTTGCAGGCCATTACTATGCCTGGAAGTCCAACAAGGAGAGGCAGACAGTCACGAGCCAATAAAAGAGGGCAAGCAGGCTCTGTGTCTAGAGACAACATTGCTGGTCGTGGATGCTGTGCATCGTCATCAGAACGTGGCCATGTGACACGCTTGTCCTTATTTTCGGCAGCTGGACGTGTTGAGCCACATCATGCCAAAGACTTGGTAGAGTGGATGACTAAGCCCTCCTCATCCTCCCCATCCTCTCTCACCCAAGCTCAGGGTACTAGCAAAGCAGCTGCCAATGCGTCCTCTTCCCTCGTCTCAATGTCATCAGTCACTCCTTCCCTAGACCCACCATGTCCTCCTGAGGAGTCCCCCGAACTGTTTGAGCACAGTGTTGGGTACATGCTCCAGGAGGATGCCCAGCGTTTTGAAGGCTCTGATGATGATATCCAGCTAGAGGAAGGCAGTAGCATGAGCGCAGAGAGGGGATGCTCAAGAAGGACAGCATTCTGGCAGTCATGTTCCACCAGCTGTAGCATACTGCCAGGTTTGCTCCAGTGATGAAGAGGGAGGGGATGATGAGGTCACTGACTCCATGTGGGTGCCTGATAGGAGAGAGGGGGAAGAGGAGGAGGAACATCTCCAATGAGGCAGGATGTCCTCCAGGGGCCAGCTTAAGGGCAGCACACCGACTGAATCAAACCACAGAGCTCCACCTGTGTAGTGCGCTGCCTCTGCACGTTATTCCAAAAGTTCTTTGGTGTGGGCCTTTTTTGAGACGAGTGCATCAGATCGCACCGCTGCTATTTGCAACATATGTCTCAAGCATATCTCGCGTGGTCAAAACATCAGCCGCTTGGTCACCACATGCTTGACCTGACATATGTTGACCTGCCATGCAGCTCTTTGGCAAGCGTACCTTAAAGACCCACACCAAAGAACAAAGTGGACCTCTCCTTGCTCCTCATCAGCTGGGATCTCCAACCCCACTATACCTTCAGTCCTCTCTGAAACCTGCACTGAGAGGAATGAAGGTGTAGAATTAGGTGTGTCATAGCCATGTACTTGCGGGCACTCTGCTAGCAGTACACCCACATCCGATTGTAGAAGGAAAATTTCCCTGCCCCAGCTGCTGGACCATTGAAAAAGGTTCACTCCCAGCCATCCATATGCCCAGCGGCTGAATGCTAGCTTGGCTAAATTGCTAGCACTTCAACTGCTGCCTTTTCAGTTAGTAGACTCTGAGTTTGTGCAATGTACAGTTCCTCAGTAGCAGGTTCCCAAACGCCACTTTTTCTCACGGAAGGCGATTCCGGCTCTCTACTGGCATGTGGAAGGCAATTTGCATGCCTCGCTGGACAGGGCGGTCAGCGGTAAGGTGCATATTACCGCTGATTCATGGTCTAGCAGGCATGGACAGGGACGTTATCTATCTTTCATGGCCCATTGGGTCACTCTTCTGGCAGCTGGGAAGGCTGCAGGACAAGGTGCAGTAGAGTTGGAGGTTGTTCCGCCACCACGCCTCCAAAATGCTACTACTGGTTGTGACACACCTCTCTACTCCACCCCCTCCTCTTCTTTTTCCTCCATGGCCTCTTTCTGTGCTTTGTCCTCGGAACCAGCGGTGCTCCGTAGGCGTTCAGGGGACTACGCAAGTACACAGGCAAAAAGATGCCATTCCGTGCTTGCGCTGGTTTGTTTGGGAGACAGGAGCCACACTGGTCACACTGGACACACTTGTCAGCTCTGCAGGGGCAGGCCGAGAGGTGGTTGACGCCACGCCAGCTTAAGCCAGGAATGGTTGTTTGCAAAATTGGCACCAACATCCTCTCCGCCCTCCGGCAGGGACAACTGACCCATGTGTCCTGTGTGGCTCACGTCCTTAACCTGGTGGTGCATCGGTTCTTGGGCAGGTACCTGGGCTTACAGGACGTCCTGAGGCAGGTCAGGAAAGTCTGTGTGCATTTCCACTGATCATATAATGCCAGTGCTCGGCTGTCTGAGCTCCAAAAGGAGTTGAACCTGCCCAAGAACTGCATGCTGCATGGGGCATGGGGCATGATCAGGGATGCATGCACTGTCCTGTCACCATTTAAGGAGGCCACAATGATGGTGAGCAGTGACAATATATGCATCAGTGACACTGTACCTCTTGTCCACCTGTTGGAGCATACACTGCATGGGATAATGGACAGGACACTTGAGGCAGAACAGAGGCAAGAAGAGGAGGACTTCCTTGCCTCTCAAGGCTTCCTTTATCCAGACGGTGTTCCTGCTGTCCCACCCATCACACAGGAAGAGGAGGAGGAGGAGGATTGTGTCAGCATGGAGGTGGAGCCTGGCACTCAGCATCAGCAGCAGCAGCAGCAGCAGCAGTCTTTAAGGCTGGGTTCACACTGCTGCGGGGGGAGATCCGGATGTGATTCGCACCGCAAATCACATCCGATCTCCGTAGCGATGCGAGTTCAGCCATACAGATAGTATGGCTGAATTCGCATCGGTCCCGCAGCAAACTCGCACGGGACCCTTTTTTTGGTCCGCAACAGAATCGGATCGCATGGGGGTTCACACCATGCGATCCGATTCCTGTGCGAGTCGGCAGATCGCACTGCGATATGCGGACGGATCTGGGGGTGTCATTAACATATCATTGACACTCCCAGCCGTCCGCATAGGGCAGTGTGAACTGCCGGCGGGAGTAATGCGATGCGGGAAAACGCCGCGGATTCGCGGCGTTCCCGCATCGCAGCGGTGTGAACCCGGCCTTAGGGATGATTTACAGTCCCAAGAAACCAGCGGACTTGTACATGGCTGGGAGGAGATGGCTGCGGATGATGTTGTCCTTAGTGACCCAGAGGACTCCGGACCGAATGCCTCAGCTAACCTATGCTGCATGGCCTCCCTGATCCTGCAAAGCCTGCAGAAGAATCCTCGTATTCTTCGGATCAAGGAGAGGGACAATTACTGGCTGGCCACTCTCCTTGATCCACGGTACAAGGGTAAGGTTGCGGACCTTATCTTGCTGTCGCAGAGGGAGCAGAGGATGAGACATATCCGGGAGCCCTTTCAGAAAGGTCTGTGCAACGCGTTCCCAGAGACTGGGAGGTTACAAACTCCTGCTCCTGGATGTGTTGCTGAGGCTTTGGTCAGTCATAGAAGGAGCGGTGGATAAGGTGGCCATCTGACCGATGCGTTCAGACAATTTTTTAGTCCGCAGCCCCAATGATCGGTTCCAGCACCCATCGCCAGCGTCTGATTTACATGGTGCAGGAATACCTGGGGCAAGGTCAGACTTGGACACCTTTCCCACGAAAATCCTCTGGCTTACTGGGTCTTGAGGATGGATCACTGGCCAGAGCTTGCACAGTATGCAAGTGAGCTACTGGCCTGTCCTGCATCTAGCGTTCTTTCGGAACGCACCTTAAGTGCTGCTGGAGGCTTTGTAACTGATCACAGGGTGCGCCTGTCCACCGACAACTGGACAGCTTCCAGCTTGGAAGAACATTTTTGGTTCTGGGTGACACCACCAGTGGCTAAGGCCCAATTTTTCAGCCCCTGTTTAACAGGGGAGTGTAATTACAATTTTTGATGCAATGCTTTGCAGCAGAGCTCATTCCTGCACTCCAACTAGAGAATCTTGGAGAGGTTGCAGTGTCGCGGCACCAGCACCAGTGCCTAAGGCCCAATTTTTCAGCCTCTGTTTAACAGGGGCATGTAATTACAATTTTTGATGCAATGTTTTGCAGTAGGGCACACTCCTGCACTCCAACTAGAGTATCTGGGAGAGGTTGCAGTGTTGTGGCACCAGTGCCTAAGGCCCAATTTTTCAGCCCCTGTTGGGGAATGTAATTACAATTTAATGCAATGCTTTGCAGCAGGGCTCATTCCTGCACTCCAACTAGAGTATCTGGGAGAGGTTGCAGTTTCGTGGCACCAGCACCAGTGCCTAAGGCACAATTTTTCAGCCCCTGTTTAACAGGTGCATGTAATTACAATTCTTGATATAATATTTCACAGCAGAGCCCGTTCCTGCGCCCACCGAGAGTAACTCTGAGGACTTATAGTGTTGTGGCACCACCACAACCACCAAAGGCCCAATTTTTCTACCACTGTTCAACAATGGCATATAATTACAATTCTTGATATAATCGTTCACAGCAATACGCTCCAGTGCCCATCAAGAATCACTTTGAGGGCTTACAGTGTTGTGGCAACACCAACACCTTAGGCCCAAATCTCTGCAGAGCATATAGGGCAGGCCCCTACTTTCAAAAATCCAACTTACAAACATCTCCCACTTGCAAACAGAAGGAGACAACAGGAAGGGAGATTAAAAAAGGCGGACGGCAAAAAAAATTATACAGGAGTGATGACCCTTCCCTATGTTTTCCAAAAAGCTTTAAAATAGATTTTTTGACTGGAGCTACACTTTAAAAATGTACCAGTTCAAAATTACAAACAGATTCTACTTAACACAACAAATCTACACAGTCCCTGCCTGTATACTGCTGTTCTGAGTATATAGGGCCTGGGGGGCTCACGCCTTTCCTTTTTTTTATTTGGGTACGGGGTTCCCCTTAATATCCGTACAAGACCCAAAGGGGCTGGTAATGGGCAGGGGGGCTAACCATGCCATTTTTCTCAATGATTTTCATCCATGTTGCCGGACCCAGACATTACATTAAAACCGCAAGCATTTTTAAATGACTTTATTTCCGTTAAATGTAATTTTGTGCAGGGACTGTTCTAAACACGTGAAACACGTGCCACTTCACAGGCATACTATAGATACCCCCCAGGCACAATATTTAAAGGAATATTTCACATTTTTTTTCACTTTAATCTTCATTAAAATCAGTGCTCCCGAAAAAACAGCCTTTTTAAAAAAAAGTTTGGCATTGATCCATGTCCTCCTGGGGCAGGAGCCGGGTCCCCAAACCCTTTTTAGGACAATATCTTGCATATTATCCTTTAAAATTAGCACTTTTGATTTCGAACATTTGAGTCCCATAAACTTTAATGGGGTTCTAAAGTTCGTACAAATTTTCCGTCCGTTCAAAGGTTCTGGTGCAAACCAAACCGGGGGGTATTCGGCTCATCCCTAGATGGTACTGATGGGGGCATTTGTTGCAAGGGGCACTCTGATTGCAACAGTTGATTTAAGGGTGCACATTGATGAGGACAGTTGATTTAAGGGGGCACTGTGATGAGGACAACTGATGTAAGGGTGCACTCTGATGGGGACCATGGTGTAAAGAAGGACTCTGATGAGGACCCTGAGGTAAAATGGTACTCTAGTAGGCACACATAGTGAGCAAGGGTTCTTTTTATTCATCCTAATCTAATGACAAATACACACTAGTGTTCTATGTTTACTTCTTGCATTGCCTCTGCAGCACCAGTCAGAAATTACTGACTTTTTTTTTTACTGCACCCCCAGGCTAGATCTGGCCCTGCCTTTTAATACCCTGTACAGAAACTATGGGACTGGCAAAGAGAAGGACAGCACTTGCGGCCAGTCAGCACGTGTGCTTGCAAGGAATATGCCAACTGGAGAACAGAGCAAAGATATAAGTTTAATAGTTTTCTGCTGCACCTTTACCGTACAATTATAGATTGGGGCGAGGAGGTAACACACATAGCTGCAAGAGAAAATTACAAACTGCTTAACTACAACAGAATAATGTAAAGCCACTTGGCTTGCTCTGCTGTTGCTCATGGCTATAAAAAATTCAAGACTGGATGGATAGAAATATAAAATCCTCTAGAGGAAAAAAACTAGCCCCATGTCTGTATTTCAGTGATTTGTTTATTCTTTGCATGTAGTTCAGCTTTGAACTAACAAATGGATTGTTTCAATTGGACAGAATGGATGGTAGCATTTTCAATAATTGTATTGTCGTCAAATGTTCACCTAATTAGGCTGCTCTACAAAAAAGAGTTGAGAATCCTCATAAAAAATTATGTGCATATTCACTTCAATTATTCAATGATGTGAAAAGCATCTGTAGGCGATTGAGATGGGAATTTACTTTTCATGTGATTTAATAACTGAGAAATAAATATTTATCTGAATTTTTTGAGTAAAGGTTCTCATCTCCTTTAGTTTGACCAGCCTCCTTGTCTCTATTTGTACAGGAGGATTTTATTCTTACCATTCTCTCCTACCTTGGACTGAGTATATCCCTAGTCTGCCTGTTTCTGTCTCTTCTCACATTCATCCTGTGTCGGACTCTGAGGAGCGCTCACACCTCCGTCCTCTCAGCTCTATGTGGATGCCTCTTCCTAGGACAACTTTTATTTATGGTGGGCATTCATCAAACCTGGAATAAGGTAAGTCTTCATAGCTGTTCTAAGGACTGGAGTTCTACTGTAGTAGAGTAGTCCATCGAATCTGCCCGTTTTGTCTTTTTTTTTCCGTTAACTTAGATCTATGTTTGTCCCAAGCATTTTTTTGGAAGTGTATTCCAAGCATCAACTACTCTTTCAGTAAAATAATGCTTTCTAGAATTAGTTTGAGGTCATGTCCTCGTGTTCTTGATTTTGGTTTCATATTGAAAAAACTACCTTCCTGCACCTTATTCACTCCCTTGATGTATTTAAAGGTTTAAATCATGTCTCCCCTTTCTCTTTTTTCCTCCAGACTGTACATATTAAAGTGGAGTTCCACTCAAAAGTGGAACTTCCGCTTATCTGTCTCCCCCCTCCAGTGCCACATTTAGCACCTTTCAGGGGGGAATGGGTACCTGTTTTTGACAGGTAGCGTTCCCCACTTCCGGAAGACCGGGCCCCAGCCCAGTCTCTGGAAAGTTTGGGCCCCCCCTCTTTCCTTCGCAGCTGCAGTATTTGAGGGGGGGGGGGGCTGGACCTCCTCTTTAAGTTCAGAAAGTCGCTCTGGATATGTTTCATCCCCCAGACCATTTTTGTTACCTGTCTCTGGACTCATTCTATCTTATCAATATCTTTTTGTAAGTGAGGTCTCCAGAACTGGACACAGTATTCTAAATGAGGTCTCACCAAAGATCAGTATAGGGCAATCAGAACCTCCTTCCTCCCACTGGTGATCCCTCTAGTGATGCATCTTAGAATTCTTTTCACCGGTAGGTGTTAGAAATGCAACAGGCTGAATGTATTGCGTACCCCTTTTACTCAGAAACAGCCCGGTGGGAGTAGTTCACCTGCTGTGCATTCTGGATAAGGGTACTTAAGGTACTGACGCCATTTTTGAGTGGTTATTTTTCGGGGTTCGCTATCCCGACCTCATGGCCCTCCTGGCCTGAGGGGCGTGCTTCTTGTCTCCATGTCTCGGAGCCGGCTGACCCAAGGTCTTGCAACTGAGAGGGTAGGCCCAAAAGTCTTGGGGCCTACCGATCCAGGTGTGGTCCTGTGCTGTCTTGCCTGCGGGGAGAAGCTAAGTGACTGGAGAATCCAGGGGAGGACTTTGTTCAGGAGAGGACTGAGCATCAAGGCTGGTATCTCTGGAAGAGCCCGGAGACTCAGTTGGAGGACGCATCCTGGGTCACCTACCACACAGTATCGCCGGATCGGCTGAAAGAAACTGGTACAGTGTGACAACTCTTTAATTTCTCAACAAGTTGCTGGTTGTGCTTTCCTGTGGCAGAGGATTGCTTAACGATTTCATTTGAATTGACAAGTCTGTGGCAGAGACTTTGTTCAAACATCCCACTGGCTAACAGGTCAGAGAAAGGCCTATCCGGTGATTGCTGGATCCAGCCTGTAGAAGCTGTTTGTCCTCTGGATCAAGAGAATACCTCTAACCCGCAATTACAAGGTACCTGAACTCCCCTTAACCCTCTATCCCTCTATTGCACAACTTCATGTTTCTTGCAAAATACATCTTTGGAAAAAGGACTAAGTGTCTGAGCTAACATTCTTTATTCCATTATACAATGGGACCCCTAAGACGGACACAGTGAGCAGGTGAGGTAACGGTAAGCCCAATAAAAAACAGCCGCTCCTACGGGGGTTAGTGCTACAGTTATTTCACTTACCATACATATAGGTTAAATAGAACAGGACCCAGTACAAAACCTTGTGGTACAGCACTAGTGACTGGTGTCTGTTCCGAGTGAACCCCATTTACAACCACACTCTGGTATCTATCCTTTAGCCAACTGCATATCCACTGAACCACCCAAGGGTTAAATCCTAACTTGTATAACTTTAGTATTAGATCATTATATGGAACTGTATCAAAGGATTTGCTGAAATCAAGATATGCTATGTCTACAGCACTACCCTGGTCCAAAATATTGGTAATATAGTCAAAAAATTAAATCAGATTAGTCTGACATGATCTGCCCTCAGTAAAGCCATGCTGCTTTGGGTCCAACAAGTTGTGTATTTTTAAGTGATCAATGATCCTTCTTTTCAGGAGTGATTCCATTTACTTGACTAAAACAGATGTTAAACTCGCTGGACTGTAATTGCCAACTTCTCCTGTTAGAACAGATTGATTAAAAAGATCAGTTAATGGTCCAACAACTGTATCTCTAAGTTCTCTTAGAACTATGGGATGAATATCATCAGGACCCATTGCTTTATTAAGCTTTAACCAAGCCAGTGTCTCTGCTAACTCTGTCTGTTTTACATGTTTATTCATGGAATCCAAAGGATGAAGCCTGCTGTATTTTTTGGAGTGTTTTCTGCACAATACTGCAGAAAGGACAGAAGAGAGCCCTGTCACATGACCTCTCAAAATCGTGTGAGAGGTTACATCTCCTCCTGACACTCTTTCCCTTTTTTCCTATGCTGCGTACACACGGTCGGAATTCCGACCAGAAAAAGAGAGATGAGAGCTTTTCATCGGAAAATGCGACCATGTGTATGCTCCATCGGAATTTAGCTGTCCGAATTTCCGCCAGCCAAAAATTTATAGCATGTTCTCAATTTTCCCGATCGAAAAACGTTCTATCAGTAATTCTGTTTGTGTGTATGCACTCCAAAAAATCACACATGCTCAGATTCAACTATGAGACAGAAGCTATTGGCTACTGGCTATTGAACTTCCTTTTTCTAGTCACGTACGCGTTGTACGTCACTGCGTTCTAAACTATCGGAATTTGGTATGACCGTGTGTACGCAAGATAGCTTGAGCGGAATTCCGTCGGGAAAACCATCAGAGCTTCTTCCGAAGAGAATTCCGATCGTGTGTACGCGGCATTAGAATAAATGCACCTTCACAAAGCAAGTGAAATGGAAAGAAAATTAGTACAGCCACACCATTGCTTTATAAATTGGCCACTTAGTGTTTGCAACTCTGTCTTATCTACAAAAAGTAAAAATCAACACAAAAAGTTTTTTTAATTGCATAAATTCATTTGTCCAGAATGGACCAATGTAAATATGCATATTCTATAGCTGTGCGACTGCTCTAAAAGCAAATAATTACTGTATGAAAGTAACATTGAAGCATCAGTTTTTTTTTCCTTTAAAATAAAAAACATGTTATACTTACCTGCTATGTGTATTGGTTTTACACAGAGCAACCCAAACCTCCTTTTCAGTGATCTCCCACCAGTACTCCTGGCTCCTTCTCATCATTTAGTGCTCCCATAGGAAGCTCCCATGGGCTATGGCTTTCTCAAATCACCCCACTCTGTAGCATATTTCGGAGAAAGTCCTTAACCTCCTGGCAAAGGACTGTGGAATGTGGTGGTACTGCTCCCAGATGGTTGGAGCTTGGTACCAAGCTGCCTTATCTGAGTCCATTGATTCAGAGAGGGCAATTAGGCCCTGCCCCTCGCTCCCTCATCACAGAATTCGATTGGCACTCCATAAATCCATGTGAGGAGGGACAGACATGGAAGAGCTGCTGCTCTCATGCCCATCGTTTGATCCAGATCAGTTTCAGGTAATATATGCTGCACAGAAGCTTTTTTACCTTAATGCATATAATGCATTAAGGTTTAAAAAAAACTAAGGCATTAGAACCACATTAATTAGTGCTACTATAGTGACCACCAGTGTCTTCTGGGTCCTTTGCTGACCCTTATGCCTTACTACATAGTTAACACAGAAGGTAGTTCCCTTGGCATGGCCAAAATTCACAGAACACCTTGTATTCTTTTCATTGTATACAAGGCGTTCTGAGTGGACAAGGTGGAGAGGCATGGTGGTGACATCACAATCTCCATCTCATCCAGTCAGAAAATATGCATACTTAAATGCTGGACCAATATAACTATGTAAGAAAAACCATATCTGGAGTTCAGCTTTACATCACTGGACTTTTAAAGTACAATTGTATGTAAATGTCGGCAGGACAGGAGAATTTTAAAGAAATGAAACAGTTGTCAAGAACAGTATTTCAAATAAGTATTATGATGTTACATTTTATACAGTAAAAAGAAAAAAATGTATACATAGAATAAGAAAACTAGCCTTATATGTAGTTTATAACTTATATTATTCTTTATCATCTCAGCTCCTGTGTGCTTTTATTGCTGGTGGGCTTCAATTCCTGTTCCTCTGTGCTTTCTGCTGGATGTCTATTGAGAGTGTTCTGCTGTTCATGACTGTCCGAAACCTGAGGGCTGTCAATTATATGGCCTCCCGAAAATCAAACTTCCAAATGATGTGCTTACTGGGGTTTGGGGTTCCATCTGTGATTGTGGGGATCTCAGCAGCTGTTCGTCCACATAAATATGGTACAGAAAAAAAGTAAGTTTTAGTCTTATTATCTGTATTGTTTGAGAGCCATGTACAGTATTTCACAAAAGTGAGCACACCCCTCACATTTCTGAGAATTTTTTTTTATATCTTTTCATGTGACAACTCTCAAGAAATGTAAAGTAGTGAGTGTACAGCTTGAATTACAGTGTTAATTTGCTGTCCCCTCAAAATAACTCAACACACAGCCATTAATGTCTAAACCACTGCCAACAAAAGTGAGTACACCCCTAAGTGAAAATGTCCAAATTTGGCTTTCTCAAATCACCCCACTCTGTAGCATGTTGCAGAGCAAGTCCTTAACCTCCTGGTGAAGAACTGGGGAATGTTGTGGTACTGTTTCCAGATAGTTGGAGCTCGCTCCTGAGCTGCATTAGCTGCGTCCATTGATACAGAGAGGGAAATTCGGCCCTGCCCCTCGCTCCCTTATCACAGAATTCGATTGACACTCTATTAATCTGTGTTTCCAGTTTATGGTTTAACAGGACAGGTTGCACTCAGAACAGGCCTTGCCGTGGTCAACCAAAGAAGTTGAGTGCATGTGTTCAGCATCATATCCAGAGGTTGTCTTTGGGAAATAGACATACGAGTGCTGCCAGCATTTCTGCAAAGGTCGAAGGGGTCAGCCTGTCAGTGCTCAGACCATACACAGCACACTGCATCAAATTAGTCTGCATGGCTGTCATCCCAGAAGAAAGCCTCTTCTAAAAGATGAAGCACAAGAAAGCCCACAAACAGTTTGCTGAAGACAAGCAGACTAAGGACATGGATTACTGAAACCATGTCCTGTGGTCTGATGAGACCAAGATAAACTTATTTGGTTCAGATGGTGTCAAGTGTGTGGTGGGAACCAGATGAGGAGTACAAAGACAAGTGTGTCTTGTCTACTGTCAAGCATTTTGGTGGGTGTGTCATGGTCTGGAGCTGCATCAGTGCTGCCAGCACTGGTGGACTACAGTTCATTGAGGGAACCATGAATGCCAACATGTACTGTGATATACTGAAGCAGTGCATTATCCCCTCCCTTCGTAGACTGGGCCGCAGGGCAGTATCCCAACATGATAATGACTCCAAAGACCTCCAAGATGACCACTGTCTTGCTAAGGAAGCTGTGGGTAAAGGTGATGGACTAGCCAAGCATGTCTCCAGACCTAAACCCCATTGAGCATCTGTGGGGCATCTTCAAAAGTAAGGCGGAGGAGCGCAAGGTCTCTAACATCCACCAACTGTGTGATGTCATCATGGAGGAGTAAAATAGGACTCCAGTGACAACCTGTGAAGCTATGTCGAACTCCATGCCCAAGAAGGTTAAGGCAGTGCTGGAAAAATAATGGTGGCCACACAAAATATTGACACTTTGGGCCCAATTTGGACATTTTCACTTAGGGGTGTACTCACTTTTGTTACTGGCAGTTCAGACATTAATGGCTGTGTGTTATTTTGAGGGGACAGCAAATTTACACTGTTATATAAACTGTACACTCACTACTTTACATTGTTGCAAAGTGTAATTTCTTCAGTGTTGTCACATAATAGATAAAGATATAATAAAATATTTACAAAAATGTGAGGGGTGAGGGGTGTACTCACTTTTTGAGATACTGTATATCTATTTTGCTTTCACCTGCAGAGCTTGCATGTAGTATCTAGTACAAGTTTATAACAGTCTAGCTAAGGGTTAAGCCCTTCCTTCCCTCACAGCCTTCTGGGACACACCACAGGTCCCAGAAGGCTGTGGGACCATCACAAAGCGCAGGGTGGCTTGAGCAATGTGCAGTGGGAAACCAGCTGTGAAGCTGCAAGGCTTCATTGCCGGATTTCTGATTACCCTTACTTAAGATGCCAGCGCCTTGACCCAAAGCTGATTGAGGTGTTTAAACAAGCCTAATCTACACCATTGTGGTACTTAGAGCATGCATGTAAATGCAACTGAGTAGAACAAAAAAGCATTGCAAACTCTGCATGTTAACATGCATGTGGAACTGAACATGGCGGTCATGATACAGGAAAACTCTTTTTATTCTCCTTTGTATTATTTGAAATGGTTAGCTATACAAATTAAAGTGAATCTAAGTCAAAATAAAATTGTAACATAGGTAACATATTGCAGGTTAACTGTCCTTAGATGTGGTAGCTCTATTTGTTTTCATTTGTTTTTCCTGGTGATTCTGCTAGTAACACAATTCCTATTCTAGGGTGACAAACCTCGCTCAACAGGAACAGGACTACTGAATCTTTCCCTTTCCTCTTCCCCATAAAATAGTGGGGCATGATCTGTAGTCCTCAGAGGTAACTGGAAACAGTGTAACTAATAAGACCTCTTTCAGACGAACGATCCGTTCAGGTCCGCCTGTCAGTTTTTTAGGTGTACCTCTACGGAGCGTCGGGTGTCAGCAGTGACATGTTCGCTGACATCCAACCCGCTCCGATACTAAAAAGTGTGACTGAGAAAAAACTACTTTTCCTTCCGTCTGCGGATCGGGTCCGTTGTTATCCGATCTCCCATAGGGGAGAGCGGTGCTCTGACAGGTCCTTCCCTGCACAGTGTGCAGAGACGGACCTGTCATCTTCCTGTTCAGCGGGGATCGACGGAGTGATCCCTGCTGAGCAAGCGGATGTCCGCGGGGTGGATCATCTCGGATCCGTCCCATGTGAAAGAGGCCTAAGGATGCAGTATAGTCAGAGTGCTTTGTAACTTATGAGCTGACATTTATTTATTAATTAGGTTTTGGATATAGTGCCTTGAAAAGGTATTCACACCCCTTGAAATTTTACACATTTTGTCATGTTACAACCGAAAACATAAATGTATTTTATTGAGATTTTATATGATAGACCAACACAAAATGGCACATAATTGTGAAGTGGCAGGAAAATGATAAATGGTTTTCAAATTTTTTTACAAATAAATAAAGGGTATCTGAAAAGTGTGACCTGCATTTGTATTCAGCCCCCTTTACTCTGATACTCCTAACTAAAATCTAGTGGAACCAATTGCCTTCAGGAGTCATCTAATTATTGAATATAGTCCACCTGTGTTGCAATTTAGTCTCAATATATATACAGCTGTTCTGTGAAGCCCTGAACAAACAGCATCATGAAGGCCAAGGAACACACCAGAAAGGTCAGAGATAAAGTTTAAAGCAGGATTAGGTTATAGAAAAATATCCTAAGCTTTGAACATCCAAAAATGGAAAGAGTATGGCACAACTGCAAACCTACCAAGACTTGTCCACCTAAACTGACAGGCGGCGCAAGGAGAGCATTAATCAGAGAAGCAGCCAAGAGGCCCATGGTAACTCTGGAATAGCTGCAGAAATCCACAGCTCAGGTGGGAGAATCCGTCCACAGGACAACTATTAGTCCTGCACGCCACAAATCTGACCTTTATGGAAGAGTGGCAGGAAGAAAGCCATTGTTAAAAGAAAGCCATAAGAAGTCCCGTTTTCAGTTTGTGAGAAAACATGTGGAAGAAGGTGCTCTGGTCAGATGAAACCAAAATTCAAAATTATAGAAAAAGTAAATTCTATCAGTACAATTGATAGGGATGGATACAATGGTCTATTATTAGCCATTGCCTCATTCAAAGTCCCAATATTATATTTTTTCTTTAAGATCCCTTTCACACTGGAGGCGTTTTTCAGGCCCTACGGCGCTAAAAATAGCGCCTGCATAGTGCCTGAAAAAAGCCTCAGCTGCAAACCCAGTGTGAAAGCCCAAGTACTTTCACACTGGGGAGTCACAAAAAGTCCTGCTAGCAGCGGTGGAGGAGCAGTGAATACACTGCTCCTCCACAGCTCCTGCCCATTTAAAACAATGGGGCAGAGCTGCCATACCGCCAGCAAAGCGCTGCTGGAGCGGCATTTTGTGGATGGATTTAACCCTTTTTCTTGCTGCTAGCAAACAGTTTTAACCCCCGCTAGTGGCCGTATAGCACCATTAAAACGACAGTGAAGCAGCGCTAAAAATAGCGTGGGGGTGGCTCAGTGTGAAAGGGGTCTAAATTCTATCATTGTTGTGCAAACTGTTGGCGTTATTTAAATCCTGTGTAGTCATAATTTACTATGCATCTTGCTGAAAGTGTGTTATACACCGTTTCAGCACCATGGGCAACAGTTGTTACCCAAAAAATTTGCCTAAACAAGAAAAATTCAATCCAACAAGATTTGCCCAGCCAATGCCATATAATACATTCTTTTATCTTATCGTGAGTTCCTTCAGGCCCCACATCCAGTCACTCTACAAATCTTGCTTCCTTCATTTCCGTAACATTTCCAAATTTTACTAATTTACACCCTAGTTTTCTCTCACCGCAACCCTTCTCATTCACCTTCTGTTATGCAGGCTATCGCATCTTCAATCTATCATGAATATTACTGCAAGACTCATCCACAGTACATTCTGTGTCTGCCACTCCTGTCAGCTAATAACTTCACTAGCTTTCAGTAACCAAACATATAAAATTCAAAATATTAACAACAATCTACAGAGCCATCCACAACTCTGTCCCCAGCTACAGTATATCACCAACCTCATTGCAAATTGTCACACAAACCATCCCCTTTGCTCTTCCCAGTATTCCCCCTCACAACTTCCCACGCTTGCCTCTAGAGCCTCTCCTGTTTTCTGGATCTCCCTACCCCAATTTGTCCTATCTGCACCTCATACCATATTTCTACTTTCTCCAGCAGCTTATACTTTTTTTTTTTATCACTCACCCCTCCCCTTTATGTTGTAAGCTTTCCCAAGTGGGCCTCCCTAACCTTCAAATATTGAACTGTATTGTAACTGTACTGTCTTCCTTTACTTTGTAAAGTGCTGCACAAACTGTTGGCAATATATTCTGTAAATCCTCTATAATAATAATAATAATCTCATTACGTTTACGCCATTATTTTTGTAAGCCATTGTTTGCCATTTAACCTCCTCCCGCCCGCCCTATAGCCGAATGACGGCCTTAGAGCGGGCGGGTTCCTTCGCCCCAGTGCCGCCAGCGCCAGTGCCACCTGCCAGTGCCACCCGTCAGCCCCAGTGCCGTCCGTCAGCCCCAGTGCGGCCAGTGCCGCCAGGGCCAGTGCCACCTGCCAGCGCCACCTGCCAGCACCAGTGCCACCTGCCAGCGCCAGTGCCATCCGTCAGCCCCAGTGCCGTCAGCCCCAGTGCCGTCAGCCCCAGTGCCGTCAGTGCCGCCAGTGCCAGTGCCACCTGCCAGTGCCACCTGCCAGCGCCAGTGCCACCTGCCAGCGCCAGTGCCATCCGTCAGCCCCAGTGCCAGTGGCGCCAGTGCCACCTGCCAGTGCCACCTGCCGCCGCCAGTGCCACCTGCCAGTGCCACCTGCCAGTGCCATCCGTCAGCCCCAGTGCCGCCAGCCCCAGTGCCGCCAGTGCCACGTGCCAGTGCCACCTGCCAGCACCAGTGCCACCTGCCAGTGCCAGTGCCACCCGTCAGCCCCAGTGCCGTCAGCCCCAGTCCCGCCAGCCAGTGCCACCTGCCAGCGCCACCTGCCAGCGCCAGTGCCATCTGCCAGCCACAGTGCCATCTGCCAGCCCCATTTGCCAGAGCAATTAGCCAGAGCAAATAGCCAGCACCATCTGCCAGCACCATCTTCCAGTGACATCTGCCAGTGCCAGCCCCAGTGCCAGCCCCAGCCCCATCTGCCAGCCCCATCTGTCAGCCCCATCTGCCAGCCCCATCTGCCAGCCCCATCTGCCAGCCCCATCTGTCAGCCCCATCTGTCAGCCCCATCTGTCAGCCCCATCTGCTAGCCCCATCTGTCAGCCCCATCTGCCTCCAGTGTCATCTGCCTCCAGTGCCATCTGTCAGTGCCACGTGTCGTCAGTGCCACGTGGGGTCACTTTGTGGGCATTTCCATTGTCTTGGTGCTCCAGGGCCTTCAAAACTGTAATAGGTGGTTGAGAAATAAGATGTGTAATTTATGCTCCTAGAACGCCTGATGGTGCTATTTCAATATTGGGCCTCTGTATGTGGCCAGGCTGTGTAAAAGTCTCACACATTTGGTATCGTTCTACTCAGGAGGAGTAGTAGAACGTATTTTGGGGTGTCATTTTTGCTATGTACATGCTATGTGTTGGAAATATCTTATAAATGGACAACTTTGCGTAAAAAAAATGCGGTTTCATTTTTTTTCCACATTTTCCCAAAACTTCTGGAAAAAAAATGAACCATTCAAACGACTCATTATGCCTTATAGATTATACGTTGGGGTGTTAGCTTTCCAAAATGGGGTCACTTTGTGGGCATTTCCATTGTTCTGGTGCTCCAGGGCCTTCAAAAATGTAATAGGTGGTTGAGAAATGAAATGTGTAATTTATGCTCCTAGAACGCCTGATGGTGCTATTTCAATATTGGGCCTCTGTATGTGGCCAGGCTGTGTAAAAGTCTCACACATTTGGTATCGTAATACTCAGAAGGAGTAGCAGAACGCATTTTGGGGTGTCATTTGTGGTATACACATGCCATGTGAGAGAAATAACCTATTACATTGAAAATTTTGTGAGGAAAAAAAAAAAAAAAAAATCTTCATTTTGCAAAGAATTGTGGGAAAAAGATGACAACATCAAAAACCTCACCATGCATCTTAGTAAATACCTTGGAATGTCTACTTTCAAAAAAGGGGTCATTTGGGGGGTATTTGTACTTTCCTGACTTGTTCGGGTCGCAAGAAATGAGATAGGCCACCAGTACATCAGGTGTGATCAATTTTGTGCGATTCGCACCACAGCTTGTAGACTCTCTAACTTTCACAAAGACCAAATAATATCCACTAATTTGGGTTATTTTTACCAAAGATATGTAGCAGTATAAATTGTGGCCAAAATTTATGAAAAAAAAATTATAATTTGCAAAATTTTATCACAGAAACAAAGAAATATGCGTTTTTTTTCAAAATTTTCGGTCTTTTTTCATTTATAGCGCAAAAAATAAAAACCCCAGAGGTGATCAAATACCACCAAAAGAAAGCTCTATTTGTGGGAAAAAAAGGACACAAAATTCATTTGGGTACAGTGTTGCATGACTGAGTAATTGTCATTCAAAGTGTGAGAGCACCAAAAGCTGAAAATTGGTCTGGTCAGGAAGGGTGTTTAAGTGCCCAGTAAGCAAGTGGTTAAGCTCAGAGTACTGATGTCACTGTTACTGTACATATTTTAGAGAAAGTACTGGTTTGTTTTGCGTTATATCCTTTTGGGTTCTAATCATATTGTATATAGTAGATGTGAACTATATTTTTTTGTTCTTTTGATCAGTTGCTGGCTCGGTCATGGTATTGTTTGGAGCTTTCTAGGTCCACTCTGTGCATTTATCACAGTAAGTACAGCAAATTATTCATACATTTTCATCGTTGTTAAATTACTGTTGATCTGATTTATCCATGTCCAATGAATGAAGGTACTTTCAATCAATATATAAATTTTTAGGGTCCTTTCACACGGGGCGGATCAGTTCTGATCCGCCCCGTGGATATCCGTTTGCTCAGCGGGGATCACTCCGCCGATCCCCGCTGAGCAGGGAGATGACAGGTCTGTCTCTGCACACTGTGCAGGGACGGACCTGTCACAGCGCCGCTCTCCCCTATGGGAGATCGGATGACGACGGACCGCAGTGCCCGTCGTCATCCGATCCGATCCGCAGACGGATGGAAAAATAGCTTTTTCCTCCGTCACACTTTTTCGGATCGGAGCGGGTCGGATGTCAGCGGACATGTCACCGCTGACATCCGACGCTCCATAGAGCTCTATGGAGCACCCGTTCAGGTCCGCCTGAAAAACTGACAGGCGGGCCTGAACGGGACGTTAGTGTGAAAGGGGCCTTATTGTCATCAGCTTGACACTGTTTATTTTTTGGTCAGCGTTGAGAGCAATGCCTTTACATTTAACCTCCCTATAACCCTCACATGAAATCTATCTGTAACCCTCACACCACCTCTTTCTGTAACAAGGACTTGTTATACTAACCCTCCTTGAATTCTCAGCAGCTAAACTAATGCCGCGTACACACGACTGGACTTTCCAGCAGACTAGGTCCGACAGACTTACCGACGGACTTCCGGCGGAGTTCCGATGGACTTTCCGAATGAACGAACTTGCCCACACATGACCGGACTTCCCGACGGAGTTACAACGGACTTCCAAATGAACGGACTTGCCTACACACGGACTAAAGTCCGTTCATTTTGAACGTGATGAGTTACGACGGGACTAGAAAAGGAAGTCAATCTCGCCGCTTTTATCAGCGAGATTGACAACTTGCAAGCCGCGTCGCCTGGTATAGATTTTAAGGGGAACCCCCTACACCGAAAAAACGGCCAAACCCTTATCCGAACACGCAGCCCGGCCGGTCAGGAAAGGGGGTCGGCACGAGCGAGTGCCCCCCCCTCCGGAACCGTACCAGGCCGCATGCCCTCAACATGGGGGGGTGGGTGCGGGCCTCGCACCCCAAAGCACCTTGTCCCCATGTTGATGAGGACAAAGGCCTCTTCCTGAAAATCCTGGCAGTTGGTTGTCGGGGTCTGTGGGCGGAGGGCTTATCGAATCCGGGAGCCCCCTTTAATAAGAGGGCCCCCAGATCCTGCCCCCCACCCTATGTGAATAAGTATGGGGTACATTGTACCCCTACCCATTCACTTGGGGGAAAGAAAGTCAATAAAAAAACACACTAGACAGATTTTTAAAGTAAATTATTAGGCAGCTTCGGGGGTCTCTTCCTTCTTCAGGGGTCTCTTCCTACTCCTCCGCTCTCTCCAGCCTCTTCTCCCACTCTCTGGCCTTCTCTCCCTTTCTTCGGTTCTTCTTCCGCTCTCTGGCCTCTTTTCCCTCTCTCCGATACTTCTCCTGGGCTCCTCCGCTATCTTCTGCTCTTTTGCTAGCTGGTGGCGCGGTCTCTTCCATCGTCTTCTTCCCTCTTCTCTTCTTCCGATGTTGAAACACTCTCTTCCGCTGTAATGCTGTGTACACGGTGCACAACGACTTATACAGGCATGGGGTGATGTCACCCGGTGACCCCTCCCCTTATGACCGCACAGTCCCAGCATGCCCCAGGCGGTGACATCATGCTGGGGGGGGGCTCGCTCGTCCTCACCCCCTTTCCTGATCGGCCAGGCGATGTGCTCAGATAAAGGCCTGGTATGGATCTTGGCATGGGGGTTCCCCTTAAAATCCATGCCAGACCCAAGGGACATTGACGTGTTTTTTCCTATTGCAGTGAGCGCGAGATGTATGGTAGCCTGCAGCCGAGAACCAGCACGATAGGATGGATTCTCGCAGGCAGGTGCTGTAGCTGCCCTTGTATCATATGTGGTCCGTTGGACCAGCATACAGACGAACAGGTTTCCCGCTAGGAACTGGGTCCAGCAGAGTTCCAGCAGGAAGATTTAAAACATGTTCTATTTCTAAAGTCTGTCGGATTTTGACAGCAAAGGTCCGATGGAGCCCACACATGATTGAATTTGCTTTGCTGTCAAAAAGTCCGGTCATGTGTACGTGCCATAACTCCCCCTCTGGTAAAGTTAAAGGAGAAGCGTGAGCTCATTCGCTGGACTTCTTCTATGGGTCACAGGAGTGCAATTAGTTTTGCACTACTGTGACCCATTTTCAGCAGAGGGCGGTCTGAAGTTCGCTCTCTGCTGACATCAAACAGATCAGTCCAGGCACTGCGTCATCGCGACTTCGGAAGTCTGGATCTGCCAGGTGCCTGGACTGATGGCAGTCTCAGCCCCTCAGCTAGCCGCTAAGATGCTCGCTCCTCACCCTTCCACATTTCTGCGTTACAACGAGCGTGGAGGAGCAGAGCAGGAGAGCTGCTGACTGACAGGTAGCACCTCTCCGCCCGGGGAGGTGAGAGAACTGAGCCATCGGCGGTGTTCAATGGCTCGATTCTCAGTGAAGAGGTGACTGGGGGACAGATGCAGCACCGGTTAGATGCTGCATCCACCTAGGTAAGTATGATCATGGGATGAACAAAAAAAAATCCCACACTTCTCTTTTAAGGTAAAATCTTGATAGCTAAGCGTCTCTCTGTTTCACCATGAGAAGTAGCAGTGGGTCTTAGGTGTGCCAACACCAGCTGTCTCGAGGGGCGGAATGCTGCCTGACCGGACTGTACCCAATTGAGGAAGCCTTGGGGATGGATGGCGTGTCCCTGGACTTTGATTTGTGTGAAAATGGTGCACTTGCTCAATTAACTAAATAAATAAGATCATGAATGAAAAACATAAAATAAATTACAAAATTGTGTAATAAGTCCAGAAAAGGATGAGAAAAGTAATTTATAAAGTGCAAAGGATGATATATAAACAACTGCTCAATCCATATCCTTATTAAAGGTGTAATCCAATGAAAACAAAAGGTGAAAGACAGCAACCAGCACCACCTATAGATGAAATGACCGCTCACCTCAGGAAATGACCATGAGGTCAAACAAAGCTTTAACTCCCAAAGAAATTGCTGCAAGGATCCATGCTACACATCTCCAAAAATGCTTGCTTAAGCACTCTGGTTCCTTGCCAATCAATCGACAATCACTCCATAAATGTGGAATTTGCCAGGCGCCATTTTGTGAGAGTGTGCCGTTATGTGACATGTGAAGTCTTGTCATCTGCTTTGGAAGAGCAATCACCACTTAATGCTCAAAGTCTCAACTGGTTGCAGCATATCTTGACCAGTGTAGTTCAGAGGTACCCAACTTGCCTCTTACTGCTATACCACTTGTACTCCACCATCCCCATTTCTTACACTTCTAAAATGATGAGACCACACCTTAATTTTGGAGTATAAATGGCCATAGCAGCCTATTTATTATTCACACCATATAAATAACTCCAATATCAAATATATACCAAAATATCACCTCCGTAACAACTTGTTCAACTCCAGTCTGTTGGTCTTTGACGGCACCCCGGAACTCCAACACATATTCCACCAATACACTGCGGGACCTTTTTCCACACGATAGGCCTCCAGCGGATAACCTGCTCGGAGACAACCCCCTTCCCGCAGTGCAACCATTACAGTATTCCAGCTAACCTTTCGCTGGAATACACCGGAGGGGCACATACTACCGATGAGCCCCCCACTCCTTTCCATCACATATGTTTACTGCCACCGTCAAAGACCAACAAAACACCGCCAATCCACAGCTGCCATGACGACCATCTGCCATGCTCCTGAAAGAAAGAAAACACATAAACCAACAAACACAGACAACATATAGGGAGGGTGGGTGGGAAAAACTGCCTCCTCATTTCTTTATCCACAACTTTCTGTTTCCCAGCCCAGCCCCGCCTCCTCCTTATATATTACCACTCCCCCTTGGACTTTTCTCACTGTCCCCTCCCCTCTAATCTCTTCATATTAACCCATGCATTGTCTCCCCTAAACACATGGTCATGCCCGGCCCTGCACTACTTTTTCTTTTCTGTCTTTTCCGTTCCGGGCCTCACTTGACCAGTGTAGTTCAGAGGTACCCAACTTGCCTCTTACTGCTATACCACTTGTACTCCACCATCCCCATTTCTTACACTTCTAAAATGATGAGACCACACCTTAATTTTGGAGTATAAATGGCCATAGCAGCCTATTTATTATTCACACCATATAAATAACTCCAATATCAAATATATACCAAAATATCACCTCCGTAACAACTTGTTCAACTCCAGTCTGTTGGTCTTTGACGGCACCCCGGAACTCCAACACATATTCCACCAATACACTGCGGGACCTTTTTCCACACGATAGGCCTCCAGCGGATAACCTGCTCGGAGACAACCCCCTTCCCGCAGTGCAACCATTACAGTATTCCAGCTAACCTTTCGCTGGAATACACCGGAGGGGCACATACTACCGATGAGCCCCCCACCCCTTTCCATCACATATGTTTACTGCCACCGTCAAAGACCAACAAAACACCGCCACAGCCCGCAAGGATGACACCTTACCCTTAAGGGCTCCCCCACACCCCCGGGGCCCGCTGGATCCCATCTTTGAGTCCCAGAGCCCAGAAAACTATCCCCACTACCTAGAGGTGTATTCTAACACCCTCAATTACAGGCCCACATTAGTTTCCACCTCTACTTTCCTGATCACCAGGCCCCCCATTCTGAGCCACAACCTCCCGACCACCTGAGTGTTAGACAACTGTACGAAGTCGTAAAATATCTGACTTAACGTCCGAGATCAGCTCCCTGATCATTCGAACCCAAAAACATTACCCCTTGCATGCATAACCCAAATGGCCGGCGGTTTATCCCGCTGCGCCTAACGTTCCACTTCCCATATCACCTTGCTGCACCTCAACCCCCATACACCTAGCCAGTGAACACATGCCTCCCTCCTCTAACTACCCAACTGTCTGCCAACCGATCTCGCATCTGCTCTCCTGGCCCCCCCAACAAACATACAGATAACAAAGAAAATCCAGACAAGGCGTATAAGTCCTCCATCTGGACAAAAACAAAACAAAAACGGCAAAGGTAGCACCAACTTTAAAGTAAACCAATGTAACCCCATACCACAAACACAGCTCGTATGTACAGACTACTCCCCCACTCATGTGTTTTTTTTTTTGTTTTTTTTTATTATTATTATTATTTATTCCACCACCACATGAAGGCATAGGTAAGTGCGTAATCGCTTTGCTTCCCACCTACCATTCCTCCTTACCGCCGCCTCATCCAACCCATATCTGGCAGCTTCTAAAGCTGCCCCGATGTGGAAGGAGTGTGAAGCGTATTCTGCACCATCCAACCTTGCATCCCAGTGGCATTTTCAGAACACCCACCCAAACTGGAACCTCGACCAATACTTCCCAGCCTTGTGCCACATGAACTGCCCCCCATGCCATCTGTTCCAAACCCTAGAAACCCTCTAAACGTTTTATCCCTTTTTTTTTTTTTTACATTATTTGATGATTTATATATTTTATTTTTATTTATTTTTTATTACTCCGAATCCTGGTAACACAAACAGCAGCACCTCCACCCCTCTAACCCTTTGATCATTTTTTTTTTTTTTATTTATTGTCCAACCCAAACTCCTTTTTGAAATCCACCCTGCACAGCAGGTTAAACAAAAGCCAAAACCCACCAGTTTCCGCTCGATGGCAGATACCAACCCCGTTTACCAAGTTCCTGGAACCACAGTACCACCAACAACCTTACCCCCCACACAGCCATGTTCGACCTCAGACTCCTGCACCGAACAACCTACCCTTCTCTTCATACCTTTACATAAGCCGCCCATGTGGACTCGCTGGCTGACTGCCCTGTTACCTCCCGTGGTGACTCCAATGCCATCTCCCCTATCCAGCCCGAGTAGGGAACCCCTCCCCCTCTGTGTCCGGCTAACTCTCTGAACCTATCCCACCGAAAATAGATGCACGAGTAAGCCCCCCGTGTTTCTGAAGCCTGCAAGATGAATATCATACAGAAAATGTTCAACTGCACCTAACGCAACACAAAATGGCATAGCCACCGTATGACCAGTTGTGACAATGCGGACATGTGGTTGACCACGTAACCACACCCACATAATCACAATTCAACTCCATGTCAGGTTCCTGCATGACCCTTACCCCAGCTCCATAGCCGCAACCACTGGAAAAATTCCAATAGCACAAATTCACGAATGAACACCCCACTTCCACCCAACAAACTTGGGGCCAAATTCCTCACTCTATTGCCCCTGAAAGAGAAATTTCCCCCAAACCTGTTTACCCCGCCGTGTTCGTGACCTCTTTTCCCATCGACCTGGCATCCACCCATCGTCCGTTATATGTGGCCAAGAACTCGTACCAAACCTTCGAACCCTCCCCGTGTTCCGCATTTAACTGTTTAAATTATCCAGGGCCTGAAACCCCCACTGTAGCAGACGGCAGCCGTCGGCCAAAACCCGCTCATTGGAATAAAACCGGCAGGTGAAATTGAACTTACCCAGCAATGAATGCAAAGTCCTCAACTGTACCTCACGCCGTCCCTGGGCCTCACACACCCCCTTCTATAGTACCTCCAACTTGGTCACTGAGAGATGACCCTCCATAACCCCTGAAACAATCGCAATGCCAGAACAAAATAGTACAATATCCCTCGTCAGCCCCCTGTGTTTTGCAGCCAATGGCACTAATGAACCTACCTGCAATGTGCTGCAATGTATAAAGTATAATCGCACACACATCGGAGGAAGGCGGCCCAACACACAAACGTCCAAGCCATGGATGATTGAATCAGGGACCGACACGTCTCTACCCCCCCACTCCGGTAAAGAACTAAACATCTAACCATAGCCCACTAAATTGAGAAACCCATGGGCAGGCATCGTTCCAAGTAAAAAAAACTCCTCTTGCCAGCATCTATCCAGCAGCCAAAGCTCTCCGAATAAACTGGAAGCAAGTGAACACGGATTCCTAGTTTGCCATAGGTGCCCCTTTTCCATCCCACCTAACCCACCTTATAGCTGTGTACATGAAGTATCGGACACAGTGCACCGCATCGGATTATGATAGAACTCTTCTTTTTTTTTTTTTTTTGACAGATAAGTGGGGAAATGAGGCGAAACGTGTCTGGTTCCTTCTCAGGCACCACCCCCACTGTAGACCCCATTAAAAACCCCGGAGGCAAGCAGCCACGCTATTTCCGTATCTACTTACGAAAGGCTGCAACCTTTTCACCCCTTTCCAAAAGTCATCCCTTGTGTGACTAGGCTCGCCTGTACATTGTCCTCACATGAAGCCACAATACAATGGATGGGTCCCCCCACCCTTTTAACACTCGTGTTTAACTCAACTGACAGGAGCTAACATTGCACTGCCAACCCACCCCTTTCTTTTCAGCCGAGGGGGGTATAGTTGCCTCTACTACTACAGAAACCGCATGCAGAAGCCGCTATCCATTGATCCCCATTAAGAAACGGCCATACCGACCTGCGCGGTCTAAACCGCTCATCATCCCGTAGCCAATCAGATCCCCCTTTTTAACATGTGCACCTACCAATGGCCTACATATAACAGAACAACGCCGAACCATGTTCGGGTTCTTCCCCCCATGACAATCGCATAATGGCGACTGCCTTCGGCAAAAGCGATCGGTACCTCCTCTTACCTTCATCCTTTTTCCCTTGATCTTCCTGCTTGACCCTATACACTTAAAATGTAAATTCCCCCCTTTTTTTTTTTTTTTTCTTTTTTTTAAAGGTGGCCATAACGAGAAGATCTCCACACACTTGGCTTTTCAAATCGTATCCCGGACCCCCTATTTAATTGTGTTCCCAGGGGACCCTCAAAGCACCCGTACATCTCACATTTTTATTTATTTATTTATTTTTATTTATTTTATATTTATTTATTTATTTTGCATCTGCAATCCTTACCATCTCCATCCTACCATTACCTGACAACCCCACCACTGCCCCACTGTCCCCAAACTGGCAGGTGCACCGCCCGCCACTTGTGGGCCAGCATCCACCAACCCTGTTCAAGGAGGAGCAACTACTGCCGACATTGCACCCCCCTTTCCAACCCCCCAACAAATCCTGCAATGCAACTTAAACGAAAAACATTTAGACATTATTTGACTTACCAGGCTGACTGGAACCCCAACAGCCGCCTCGCTTGCCTCCATCGCTGGCTTGCATTCCTGCGGCTCCTCCTCCTCGCACACTGACAGCTCGCCTTCCGACCTGCGGTCCCAGACCAGGACCGGTGGTGTCATCAGCCCCCCAGGCAAAGAGGTCCTGGGGGCCGTGGAGTCCCTCCGTTGTACTGCCTGTCTCACCCCTGAAGCTCCGCCTCCTGCCACAGTTCCACACATGCCCTCACATACCATGACCTGGAAGGTCAACCTCGTCCTTCCACCGCCATCTTGTGCCATCTCGAGCCGCCGGTATAGGCCACGCCCACCCGCGGAGCCCCGCCCCTTTTTTTTGTATAAGCAGCCTGATGGCCATACTAATAAGTCTCCCTCCTAAGCCTTCCTCCCCGCGCAGCGATGCAGGCAGAGGAGGTAGTAGTTCTGCGATTCATAGGCGAGGAAGCGGCACCATAACGGCCCGTGGCCCCGCCCACCGAGCTGGGCTGGTGGCGTGGAGTCCACCCAGACCCCGTTCAGGCAGACGGCTGGCTATGCTTTGCTGGGGGACCGGATTGTTCCCCCCAGAGGGCTCCTTGCCTGGCGCATGGTCCCAAATGAGGGCCCTGGTGAAAACAGAGTGCCAGAGGCTGCAAACTCTGCATGCACAGCAACCATCACCTCCCAGCCTCGATCAGCTCACCTGGTCATCCATAAAGGCCCTCATCTGAGTGACATCTCAGCCATGCTGGAGAAGCAGAGCAAAAAACTGCCTCCTCATTTCTTTATCCACAACTTTCTGTTTCCCAGCCCAGCCCCGCCTCTTCCTTATATATTACCACTCCCCCTTGGACTTTTCTCACTGTCCCCTCCCCTCTAATCCCCTCCCCTCTAATCTTCGATATCTCATCATAAACAGAAGTCAGTAAAAAACAGCCAGCATTCAGCCTGTGTGTATGGCACTGGATCCAAGAAAAAACCAGCAGCTGACCAATTCCTGATCAGCGCTTTCAGCCCATGGCGGACAGCGCTGATTGGAGTGTACAGTGGCTCCGACTGGAGCTGTCAGTTTTTATTCATTCAATTCGGTGGGTTGAACAAAAGAAGAAGTAGTGTGTACCAGACATAACACAGACTCAAACCTGAAATCTCCTAGACATCCCTCCATTAAGTGTTGGAACATACTGGGCATTACCAGGGGTGTACCTAGAGCATTTGCCACCCGGTTCTGGTCCTATATCTGGCACCCGCTTTTACTGATTATGCCTGAATGCATTCAGCCCCCCTCACACCTGTACGCACCCAGCCCCTTCATCACACCTGTACGCACTCAGCCCCCCTCACACCTGTACGCACTCAGCCCCCTCACACCTGTACGCCCTCAGCCCCCCTCACACCTGTACGCCCTCAGCCCCCCTCACACCTGTACGCCCTCAGCCCCCTCACACCTGTACGCCCTCAGCCCCCCTCACACCTGTACGCCCTCAGCCCCCCTCACACCTGTACGCCCTCAGCCCCCCTCACACCTGTACGCCCTCAGCCCCCCTCACACCTGTACACCCTCAGCCCCCCTCACACCTGTACACACCCAGCCCCTTCGTTACACCTGTACGCACTCAGCCCCCCTCACACTTGTACGCACTCAGCCCCTCATCACAACTTTACGCACTCAGCCCCATCATACCTGTACTGATACAGCCCCCTCACACTTGTACACACTCAGCCCCCTTCATACCTGTACACACTCAGCCCACCCACACACCTGTAGACAGTGAGGCCACCCTCACACCAGTAGACACTCAGCCCTCCTCACACCAGTAGACACTCAGCCCTCCCCTTACACCAGTTGACATTCAGCCCCCCCTCACAGATGTAGACACTCAACTACCCTCCCTCTTTACACCTGTACACACTCAGCTGCCCCCTCATACCTGTAGGAACTCAGCCCCCCTCACACCTGTACGAATTCAGCCCCCTCATCACACCTCTATGCACTCAGCCTCCCTCATACCTCTAGGCACTCAGCCCCTTCGTCACACCTTTACGCACTCGGCCTCCTCATACTTGTGTGCGCTCAGCTCACCCATACACCTGTAGACACTCAGCCCACCCTCACACCAGTAGACACCCCCCCCCTTTACACCAGTTGACATTCAGCCCCCCTCACAGATGTAGACACTCAACTACCCTCTCCTTTTACACCTGTACACATTCAGCTGTCCCCCTCACACCTGTATACACTCAGCTGCCCCCCTTAACACCTGTACATACCCAGCTGTCCCCTTCACACCTGTACACACTCAGCTGTCCCCCTCACGCCTGTATACACTCAGCTGTACCCCTCACGCCTGTACACACTCAGCTGCTCCCTCACACCTGCAGACACTCAGCTGCCCCTCTTCGCACCTGTACATACCCAGCTGTCCCCCTCACACCTGTACACACTCAGCTGCCCCCCTTCACACCTGTACACACTCAGCTGCCCCCCTTCACACCTGTACACACTCAGCTGTCCCCCTCACACCTGTACACACTCAGCTGCCCCCCTCACACCTGTATACACTCAGCTGCCCCCCTTCACACCTGTACATACCCAGCTGCCCCCTTCACACCTGTACACACTCAGCTGTCCCCCTCATGCCTGTACACACTCAGCTGCCCCCTCACACCTGTACACACACAGCTGTCCCCCTCACGCCTGTACACACACAGCTGTCCCCCTCACGCCTGTACACACACAGCTGCTCCTTCACGCCTGTACACACTCAGCTGCCCCTTCAAACCTGTACACACTCAGCTGCCTTCCCCCCTCACAGCTGTACACACTCAGCTGCCCCCTCACACATGTAGACACTCAGCTGCCCCCCCCCCATACCTGTAGACACTCAGCTGCCCCCCTCACGCCTGTACACACTTAGCTGCCCCCTCAAACCTGTACATACTCAGCTGCCTTCCCCCCTACATCTGTACACACTCAGCTGCCCCCTCACACCTGTACACACTCAGCTCCCTCCTCACACATGGAAACACTCAGCTGCCCCCCTCACACCTGTACACACTCAGCCCCCCTCACATCTGTACATGTTCAGCTGCCACTCTCACACCTGTACATACTTAGCTGCCCCCCCCCCATCTGTGCACACCTGTACACCAGTACACACTCAGCTGTCCCCTCATGCCTGTAGACACTCAGCTGCCCCCCTCGCACCTATAGACACTCAGCTGCTCCCCACACACCTGTAGACACTCAGCTGTGCCCCCTCACACCTGTACATACTCTGTGGGGGGAGCACACGGGGGCACTGTGGGGGGGAGCACACAGGGGGACACTGTGGGGGGAGAGCACACAGGGGGGCAGTGTGGGGGGAGAGTATACGGGGGGCAGTGTTGGGGGAGGGTATACAGTGGGGACAGTGTGGGGAGAGAGTATTAAGGGGGGGCAGTGTGGGGGGAGAGCATACAGGGGGGAAAGTGTGGGGGGACACTGCGAGGGGAGAGCAAACGGGGGGCAGTGTGGGGGGAGAGGATACAGGGGAGATGGTGTGTGGGGGAGAGTATACATGGGGGACAGTGTGGGGGGGGACAGTATACAAGGGGGACAGTGTGGGGGGGGAGTATACATGGGGGACAGTGTGGGGGGAGAGAATCCCGGGGGGCAGTGTGGGGGGGCATACAGGGGGCACAGTGTGGGGGGAGAGTATACAGGGGGGACAGTGTGGGGGGAGAGTATACAGAGGGAAGTATACAGGGCGACAGTGTGGGGGGAGAGCATACAGGGGCGACAGTGTGGGGGGAGAGCATACAGGAGGGACAGTGTGGGGGAAGAGCATACAGGGGGGACAGTGTGGGGGGAAGGGCATACAGGGGGGACAGTGTGGGGGAGAGAATACAGGGGGGACAGTGTGGCAGTGTGGGGGGAGAGCATACAGGGGGACAGTGTGGAGGGAGAGCACAGAGGAGGGGGCAGTGTGGGGGAGAGCACAGAGGAGGGGACAGTGTGGGGGGAGAGCATACAGGGGGGGCAGTGTGGGGAAGAGAGCACACAGGGGGACAGTGTGGGGGGAGAGCACACAGGGGGACAGTGGGGGGAGAGCACACAGGGGGACAGTGTGGGGAGAGCATACAGGGGGGACAGTGTGGAGGGGAGAGCATACAGGGGGGACAGTGTGGGGGAGAGTATAGAGGGGGACAGTGTGGGGGGGGAGAGTATACAGGGGGGAAAGTGTGGGGGGGGAGTATACGGGGGGGACAGTGTGGGGGAGAGAATACAGGAGGGACAGTGTGGGGGCAGAGTATACTGGGCAGACAGTGTGGGGGCAGAGTATACAGGGGGGACAGTGTGGGGGCAGAGTATACAGGGGGGACAGTGTGGGGGCAGAGTATACAGGGGGTACAGTGTGGGGGCAGAGTATACAGGGGGTACAGTGTGAGGGGAGAGTATACAGGGGGGACAGTGTGGGGGGGACAGTGTGAGGGGAGAGTATACAGGGGCACAGTATGGGGGGAGAATATACAGGGGGGACAGTGTGGGGGGAGAGTATACAGGGGAGACAGTGTGGAGGGAGAGTATACAGGGGGGACAGTGTGGGGGGAGAGTATACAGGGGAGACAGTGTGGAGGGAGAGTATACAGGGGGGACAGTGTGGGGGGAGAGTATACAGGGGGGACAGTGAGGGGGCAGAGTATACAGAGGGGAGAGTGTGCGGGGAGAGTATACGGGGGGCAGTGTGGGGGGAGAGTATACGGGGGGCAGTGTGGGGGGAGAGAATACAGGGGGACAGTGTGGGGGGAGAGTATACAGGGCGGACAGTGTGGGGGCAGAGTATACAGGGGGGGCAGCAGTGTGGGGGCAGAGCATACAGGGGGGACAGTGTGGGGGAGAGCATACAGGAGGGACAGTGTGGGGGGGCAGTGTGGGGGGAGCATACAGGGGGCACAGTGTGGGGGAGGGTATACGGGGGGACAGTATACAGGGGGAAGTATACAGGAGGAGAGTGTGGGGGGAGAGTATACAGGGGGAGAGTGTGCGGGAGAGTATACAGGGGGAGAGTGTGGGGGAGAGTATACAGGGGGGACAGTGTGGGGGGAGAGAATACAGGGAGACAGTGTGGGGGGACAGTATACAGGGGGGACAGTGTAGAGGGAGAGTATACAGGGGGGACAGTGTGAGGAGACAGTGTGGGGGCAGACTATACAGGACGAACAGTGTGGGGGCAGAGTATACAGGGGGGACAGTGTAGGGGCAGAGTATACAGGGGGGACAGTGTGCAGGGAGAGTATACAGGGGGGACAGTGTGGGGGGAGAGCATACAGGAGGGACAGTGTGGGGGGAGAGCATACAGGGGGGACAGTGTGGGGGAAGAGCATACAGGGGGGACAGTGTGGGGGGAGACTGTACAGGGGGGACAGTGTGGGGGGAGAGTATACAGGGGGGACAGTGTGGGGGCAGATTATACAGGGGGGACAGTGTGGGGGGAGTATACAGGGGGCACAGTGTGGGGTAGGGTATACAGGGGGGACATTGTGGGGGGAGAGTATACAGGGGGAAGTATACAGGGGGAGAGTGTGGGGGGAGAGTATACAGGGGGGACAGTGTGGGGGGAGAGCATACAGAGGGGACAGTGTGGAGGGAGAGCATAGAGGGGGGACAGTGTGGAGGGAGAGCATACAGGGGGGACAGTGTGTGGGAAGAGCATACAGGGGGGACAGTGTGGGGGGAGAGCATACAGAGGGGACAGTGTGGGGGGAGAGAATACAGGGGGGACAGTGTGGGGGAAGAGCATACAGGGGAGACATTGTGGCAGTGTGGGGGGAGAGCATACAGGGGGGACAGTGTGGGGGGAGAGTATACAGGGGGGACAGTGTGGGGGGAGAGTATACAGGGGGGACAGTATGGGGGGAGAGCACAGAGGGGAGACAGTGTGGGGGAGAGTACAGAGGAGGGGACAGTGTGGGGGAGAGCATACAGGGGGGGCAGTGTGGGGGAGTGCATACAGGGGGGACAGTGTGGGGGGAGTGCATACAGGGGGGACAGTGTGGGGGGAGTGCATACAGGGGGGACAGTGTGGGGGGAGTGCATACAGGGGGGACAGTGTGGGGGAGAGTATACAGGGGGACAGTGTGGGGGGGAAGAGTATACAGGGGGGACAGTGTGGGGGGACAGTGTGGGGGGACAGTGTGGCGGCAGAGTATACAGGGCGGACAGTGTGGGGGCAGAGTATACAGGGGGGACAGTGGGGGGGAGAGTATACAGGGGGGACAGTGTGCGGGGAGAGCTTACAGGGGGGGACAATGTGGGGGAGAGTATACAGGGGGGACAGTGTGGGGGGATAGTGTGGGGGCAGAGTATACAGGGGGGACAGTGTGGGGGGAGAGTATACAGGGGGGACAGTGTGGGGGGAGAGTATACAGGGGGGACAGTGTGGGGGAAGAGTATACAGTGGGGACAGTGTGGGGAGGGGGGAGAGCACACTGAAGTGTGACCCGGGCCCCATACATCTGTACTACCCCTGTAATAATACTGCTAATGGTGCGCTGATCCCCCCCTGGCCCCGAGCAAGCATTGCACTGTATCACTTAGGAGTCTAGGATGGACGAAATGAGAGGAGGGGCCGGCGGGGAGCAGTGCGCCATTAGCGGTATTATTACAGGCATCGGGTGTGTGAATCACCTGCGATAATACCGCTAACGGTGCGCTGCTCCCCGCCAGCCCCTCCTCAGCTGCCCCTTCACACCTGTACACACTCAGCTGCCCCCCTCACACCTGTACACACTCAGCTGCCCCCCTCACACCTGTACACACTCAGCTGCCCCCTCACACCTGTACACACTCAGCTGCCCCCCTCACACCTGTACACACTCAGCTGCCCCTTCACACCTGTAGACACTCAGCCCCCCCTTCACACCTACAGACACTCAGCTGCCCCCCGATCTGTATATATCAGGCCCTCACACACGCATCAGTAAACACATGCACAGCTCTGACACCCCCCCCCCCCACACACACACACACACACACACACACACACAAACAGCCTCCTCCCTTAACTTGCACTCACAGCTCCCACTTGTAAGGTGATATTCCTTGTCCCAGGTCTTGTTTCTACATGTCCCTGTGAAACACGAGAGGAGCTGCAATCCAAAAATGCATTACAGGCAGGCAGCACACAAGAGGGGCACACATACAGAAAGAAGCCAGAGGTGGCAGTAAAGAGCTTGATGTGAGCTCAATGACACAGAGCAGAAGTAGCTTCCGACTCACACGATAATAGAGAGCACAGCTACAAAGCACCCCCTGTACCCTCCCTGCCTTGTCTCGGCCCTGATAGCTGGACTGACACCCCCCCTCCCAATGTGTGGCACCCGAGTTGGACTGCCCCCTGTAGGTACGTCACTGGGCATTAGTCAGCCCAAAGGGCATGCGGTAAACTCAAATAATCCCAGGAGAGTAATAAAAGAAGACTTTTGACGATCTTGATTTTTCACTGGGACTTGCCAGTAGCTGCTTGTCAACTCAAGGTTGGAGAAATATTTAGCCCAGAGCCATGAGAAACTCCTCCACCCAGGGTAGCAGGTAGGCATCTCGGTGGATGCACGCATTTTACCTGCAGTAGTCCACACAGAATCGCATCCTTCTTTGGCACCAGGACCATGGGGGCAGCCCATGGGCTATGGCTTTCTCAAATCATCCCACTCTAAAGCATGTTGCGGAGCAAGTCCTTAACTTCCTGGCACTGGGCTGGGGGAATGTGGTGGTACGGCTCCCAGATGGTTGGAGCCTCCCCCTTAGAAATTGGGTGGTCGATTCACTTGTAGTCTTCTGGGCTGGTGACAAAGACCAATAGCTGTTTCTATAGCAGTTGGTGCAACAGCCACTGCTGAAGTAAAGGATAGTCCCAGGAGAGGAATGGCTAGTTGTTCCAACAGTAGTTCGTCCTGAGCCGCTGGGAGTAGAAGTCATACTCCATGTCAGTGACCTCAGACACCTTGTCATTTAGGCATGTGACCTCTTGTCCGTTAACAAGGGAATTCACCATTGGACTTGGCATGGCCCTGGACTTTGTTTGATGGGACCTTGTGCTGACTGTCCCAGGGTCATCCCTCTGTCCCAGAGATCACTAGTTACCAGCTGCCTGCGGGTACTTCTTGATTCAGGCCAACCACAGTTCTTGGCTACATATCCACAATGGCCGCACTGCCAACACTGCCCTCTGAGTCCCTCTGTAATGGATTCTTGCCCTTAGAATGATGGGACAAATCCCATTTCAATGTGGCATTTCTTGCTTTAAAGAGGCCATGTCTTGGACTAGTGTCCTTCATGCTGACAGAGGTGAAAGGGCCAGGGCTTCTTCTTTCAAGTGTAAGGGTTACATACTTTTTTGTCACTGCCACAATTGCTTCCGCATCTTGCTGTTCTTGGGCAACCGTGGGTTTCACTTTAATTTGCTACTGTAGGACTCTCCTGACTGGGTCAGCCTTCATTCCTACCGCGAGCTGGTTCCTCAGTTGGCGGTCTGAGGAGGTTATATCAGCACAGCCATGCACATCCCTCTTCTCTAAGCATTTAGAGTGTGTGTCAGTGTCAGTGCAGTGTGTCAGTCTGACACACTGCACTGACTCGCCTACGCGCCAGCATGTTGTCCTGCTGGACGTCATATGACGTCCAGTAAGGTTAACAGAACCACCGCCCGGCCGTCTTTCTGCTATTGGCCAGGTGGGAAGTGGTTAACTAAGGTCGGCTAATAAAATGTTAGCTTTGATTATTTTTAATTTACGCAAAATCATATGTACTAGAAGAGGTTGGGTTTTTTTTTAAATGATTATGCTGAGGTTTATACATGCCTGTGAGACACTGACTTGTGGCACAGCAAAGTAAGATTATTTTATGGACACAAGAACTCTTTTGTTTTCTTTAACAATTCCCCTTCCGCTATTAAGACAATTCTTCGCTGTGGCGCGCTGTATGCACCACATTACTACTCTACTTGGGGCACCCAAAGGTGTCCCGGATCTTTTACAATCCTATAGTGTATACTACAGGAAAAAAATCCTGTGCATCGCTAAAGTGTTTGGGTTTGGCCTGGAGAAAAGGTGGTAACCTTAGGAAGAGAGAGGAAGTTACCAAAGTAACACAGTTAACAAGTTGTAGTGGCCCAAAACTGCCGCTAGATGTTGCCATACTGAAGAACAACAATAATCTCATGCAGTTCAAATACAATACAAAAAAATACATAAAGGTGGGGCAGAACAAAGCTGCACTCTGACAGCATACCTCCAAACTTTTTCAGATGGGAATGAGGGAGACCTACTAGCAAAAACATAGGCATAGAACACGTAGGCATAGAACATGCCCCCTGCCATGACCCCTTAAAGGAGAATGAACCTAAAAAAAAAGATTAGTTAAACCCACAAGGGCTTTTTTTACTATGACTATTCCTTTATATTGGCTTTTGAAATTTACAAATGCAGCAATTTAGATTTTGAATGAAAGGTTTAGCACAGGGAAAAACTTTTTGAAAGATAAAAAGTGCATTTTATATACAACTATATAGATCAGACCAAAATGAGGGACAAATGTGGAGGAAAGAGGGACAGAGGGACATTTCTCCAAATCAGGGAAAGTTGAGAGCTATGTGACAGGGAGTAAAGCAAAACCTTCTGCCATCTGCTGGAGCTCCCTCTTGACCTCTGTATTGTCTAACACTTCCCCTTAAATATCAGTCCTACCCGAAAAACCCCTCACCCTCTCTCCAAACCCAACTTTCCCCATTAACAAGACCAGACTATGTTTGGAGTAAATGGCCGACAGGCCTTGATTTATTTAACCAATATATATATATATAATATATATATATATATATATATATATATATATATATATATATATATATAATCTCAAATATAAACTTTCAATAAATAACCATAATTAACGTGTAAACAACTTTCCATTAATACTGTATCGTGGGTCATAGCATATACGAGACCCTACTGGTCACTGCACATTACCTTTAAACTCTTGACCTCCAGATGGAATCCCCTGTCTCGGAGGCTATACCCAACCAATGCAGTGACGTACCCCTTTTACTCTTCCTGTTTAACTCCATGTAACCGTGAAGTACAGATCCAACCACCCCCATCACCATTGATGGGTACCACCTATTCTCCACCTGCACCACTTGACCTTCTCAACTGACCCCAAAAAACTGCCAACCCACGTAACCATACTCCGATAAACAACCCCCTAAAAAGGGTGGGTGGGAATCACTTCCTCCTCCGCTCTCCGACTGCCCCTGGCCTCCCATCTGCTTCCGAAATAAACGGCCGGCTCCGCCCACTGCCCCGCCTACCCTAAACTCTTAAAGCGGCCCCAGCCCAGCTCCTTAAGACGGCGACAGTGCATACAAAGCAGCTTTCATGCCGTCCCTACACCCACAGCCTTCGGCTGCAGCTCCGTGGATGTTCTTTATAGTTTACTGTTTCACTGAGTGCTGATCGATATACTTCCAGCGATCCAACACTCCAGCTACTGGTTCCCTACACAGCAGTCACATTATTATTTTCAGCTGCACGACCTGCCCCTCCTCTCCCCTTGGCCAGTCACAGAATGCTTTGCATTCTGTAAACCCATTCAAAAAATCGAAAGCTTTATTTGTATGGGCAAAGGAAGAGGAGGAGCAAGCAGAGTGGCTACTGTGTAGAAAAGCCATAGCTCTCCTCTTTCTTTACATACATGTAGAAGCTCTCTATTAAACTTTTATCAAGGATTAAACCATACAGGTGAATTTGAATACCAGCATGTTGTATGGTGCCAAGATTAAATGTGCAGAACAGCCATAGTCAGTACTTATGCTAGCGTTATTGATTGCTTGGGTTCAGAAAATATATGCATTGACACACTGTACAATACATTGTAGTTTTGCTTTCTGTTGCTACTGTACTAGTACTACTACTATTATATCAAAAACTGCTAATCCATTGAACCTTGACTTTGAGATTAATTGCAAGCATTTAGTTATGATCATTTATGTAAGTGCAAACTCTTGTGCTGTTAGTTAATTCAATCATTTTACTTTATTTTTATCTTAATTTTACCTTTTAATAGATAAACATGATTCTATTGGTGCTCACTTTTTGGCTTCTGAAGAAGAAGATGGCGTCTCTGAACACCAACGTGTCTACCCTAAAGAATACTCGGTAAGCATTAATTGAAATACTCTGAATCATTTGCTCTGCATTTAGAGGCTCAGCCCACCCAAAACACAAAGTTCAGTTTACGGGTGGACACTAATAAATCACTACTTATATTTCTTAAGGTATCCAGCATGAGGGTGCCTTCCTTGAGGTCTTGGCTATGCTTCTTGGCTAAGGCATGCTAATGTACTTCTATTAAAGTCAGTTAAGAGAGTTTTGTATATATTTTCCTTATCATGAGAACTAAAACAAAGTCTATAGTTCACGTGTTTTCCATGTTATCCTTAACTGCTTCTATTGAAATCAGCCTGATTCTCAGACCTCATTAGCTCAAGCTCAAATTTTCACACTTAGGCCGCGTACACACGGGCGGACTGTCTGTCCAACTTAGTCCGCTGAAACGTGTTTCAGCGGACAGTCCGCTCGTGTGTGGGCTTCAGCGGACTTTTTCAGCGGACAGTCTGGCGGACTAAGTCTTTCGGAATTTCCGTAATATTGTCCGTCCAACTTTGGTTTCAGCGGACAGTCCGCTCGTGAGTAGGCAAGTTGGACGGACTAAGTATGGCGCATGCTCAGAAAGGATTTACACGGCCGAAGGTTGCATTGCAGTGTATTGGACATCGTATTTCTAGTCCCGTCGTACGTGCTGTACACGTCATCGTGCAAGCTTTCAGCGGATTGTCTGTTCATCGTGTGTGGTCAAGTCCGTTCATTCAAAAGTAGGACGGACTGTCTGTCGGATTGTCTGACGGACTTAGTTGGACAGACAGTCCGCCCGTGTGTACGCGGCCTTAGGTGTCCTTTTATAAAGCAGTGAAAAAAATTCACTGCTTCATTCTCCGGCACTCTCAGAGGAGATTGTTATCCTCTGTGTGCCAGTTTATGAAGCTTTGTAAATCCCTTCACCTTTGGAGGAGTGAAGCGATCTACAAATGCTTCAAACAGTGGAGAACGGTCCCTGATACTGGAATCTCATGATACTTTACGAGATTACAGTACCAGAAATTCACTGAAACACTGAGGTGTCAGTTTATTAAGCAGTGATAAATTATCACTGCTCAATACACAGGCATATATATATCTTGAGTTCATTAAGGTGCACCGGATTCAGGAGGATTTGGACTCTTGTAAACAAAAAAGCCACTGGTCGACTAGGTACAACCCCTTTCACTCCCAGAAATGGGGGAAGTAGATCACAAACACAGAGGGGTGGGACCTCTGCCCCTTAATTACCTCCATGGTAATTACCAAAATCATGCTTTCTTTCTCGTTCATTTAGAGACACAGAATTTTGTAATTTAGAGAAAACTGGGATGTCCAAAAGCAGTCCAACTTAGGCTCGGTTCACACAGGGGCGGCACGACTTGCAGCACGACTCACAGACGCGACCTGCAAACGACTTCAGCGACGACTTGCAAAACGACTTCTGTATAGAAGTCAATGCAAGTCGCCTGAAGTTGCCCCAAAAGTAGTACAGGAACCTTTTTTCTAAGTCGGAGCGACTTGAGTCGCTCCTATTAGAACGGTTCCATAGTACTGAACGGAGCGCAACTTGTCAGGCGGCGAAGTCGCCTGGACAAGTCGCCCCTGTGTGAACCGAGCCTGAGGGGCGGGCAACAGAGCAAACAAAACACTAAAAGGCACACATAACAAGAGGACTTATCTGCAACTTTGATTTACAGGCCCAGGGCTTATGGTTAAACTAAGCCCCTGGTTTAGACCTGGCCTTGGAATTTGAAGCCTGGAAGAAATGAAAGGATATCTTCTTGGCATTAGTGGTAATCTTCCCAGTTTGAGGCCTAGGCCTCTTCTGCTGAGGCTAATGTATTGCCTAAGGCTGGCTATAGATGGATCAAGATCTGATTGGTTCAGCAGGGATCGGTCGAATTGCAATCAGTTTGTTTGTCTGTCCCTGCTCCACAAATGTCGCTCATTTGATTGATATAGTGATTGACTTCTGCTGAAGGAGATGATTGGGGAAGAAACCCAATATGTCTTGGCCCTTGTTTTATTCTGGCCAAATCCACCAGATAGAATCTGTGGCTTGAAAATTACTGTTCACTGACAGTCACTAGCCAACCTGGCAGGGCTAGAGCAATGTATCTAAGAGAATGAGCCAAATTGTGGGGATTAGTAGGGCTGACAGGGATCTGTCTAAAAACTCACATCTATAATTATAGCCAAAGCTTGTTCTATAAAGTATTGACTCAGGAGCTGAATACTTAGGCAACAAACCTTTACTTTTTGTTAATAAACATTATTGTCAAAGCTATAAGGCCTCATGCACACTGGATGTTATAATCTGTCATAAATACTCCAGTAGCTTTGCAGTGAGTTTTTAAAAAATTTTCAACGTTTTTGCAATAGTGTTTTTTTTTTTTTTGCATTTTTCAGTGCTTTTCAGCGTTTAGCGTTTTTTTTTTTCTTCAATGGGATCAAAAACTTAAAAAAAAAACACTGGTGAGCCATGTTTTTGAGCGTTTATAGGCGTTTTCAGTGTTTTTGACATCAGTGCGTTTTTACAGCTGAAAAACTCCTCTCAGAACCCACTAATTTGTTTTGTTTTTTACAGCCAAAAAATTGTTGATAACAGCCTATGTATGCATGGACACACAGGATAACATGCCGGAGAGTTTATTGACTGTAGAAACAAACATCTGAAGCCAAAAACAAAAGCTGTAAAAACCTCCAAAAACATCCAGCGTGCATGAGGCCTAAGAAATTACAAAAACGGTGTTCATGGGTGCTCCATACACCAGCTTTAGACTGTGCTGAACACTCAGCAGTCATATTCACTTCCCACCTATCTTCTTCTCCTTGCTTCAGGTTAATGTCATTTAAAGCTGTGGCCCAGCTCTTCATCCTTGGTTGTACCTGGGGCATTGGCTACTTCCAGTTTGGACCTCAGTCTCTGGTCATTTCTTACCTCTTCACCATCTGTAACAGTCTCCAAGGGTTGTATATCTTCCTTGTACACTGTCTGCTCAACCAACAGGTATTTTTTTCCTTTTCCTCTTACTATATTTATATAAAAAAAACTTAAATATGGAAAAAAAAAATTTAGAAACGTATTAATTTGTAATCTTGCTTTGAATGAAGGCTGAGACAGTTGCAGGTTGGGGGTTGCTGGAGTTTGGCATTTTTAGTAAGGGTGTGGATTGTGGCTAGAATCATATAAGTAATTAAAGACAACAGCAAAGTGAAAACTAAAAGTACAGATCCAGGGGTGGTAGAAATTCATAGTGGAGGTTAAAGGATAAATTCACCTTTAATTAAAAACCCTTAACCCCGATCCCAATGAAGCTTCTCTGATTGCAGCAGCCTTCTGTCTTTACATCTTGTCCTGCAAAAGCGTGGTGCTCTGTGCCTGCATATTAAGCCACAATTCATGTAATCCTAAAGTACTCTGTGTCCTAAGGACGTATTGCTAGGCAAACCCCTTACTGTACAGCAGAGGTATACACAGGAAATTAGTTGTGCAAAAGTAAGAATGTAAAACGATGGGAGCAAGAACTACAAAAGAGACATATAGACAGACACTATAATAGATACAACAGCTAGACATTGATGGGGAGTATGATGAGTTTTTGGGAGGGCGGTATAAGTGGACCAATTCATGTACTATAGATTTTTTTCATGTTCCCTCCCATTCATAAATGATTTTTCAGGTCAGAGACGAGTACCGCAAATTGCTCTACAAAGTTTGTACACAAAAGCAGAAACAGGATACAACCACCACCAGAACTCTTCAAACTACCTCGAAATCAGTAAGTTAAAGAAATATTTAGATACCGGGTAGAGATTGTAGATAGGATAAATAAAATCTTTAAGATTGCAATATAACCGACGGCCAAGACCTGCCTATTGGGGGACATGGAGGGGGTAGAGTCTCAAAGGACACCATTGAAGTAGTGTTAAGATACCTATTTCAGGCGAGAAAAGGAATCGCACAGCAATGGCAAGCATACAAACCCCGACCCTAGAGAAGTGGGTTGAGATTATCAACTCAATAGTTGGGAACGAGAGAGTGATATATATTAGGCAAGGTATTTATAGGAAGTTCAAGAGAATGTAGAGACCCTGGCTGGATAAGATGGGGTATCCCCTATAGGGGGAGAATACTGAACGCAAAGAGATCCTCCCTGCCCTTTTTTCTCTTTTCCTTTTTTTTTTTCTCGTTCCTCCCTAATTATCTATGGCCGTTCCCAGCCCCCTTCTATTGGGGATTTTGGACGCCCCTCACTCTGACATTCCTTACGACCTCTTAGCCCCTGTACACACGGTCGGACATTATTACCACAAAAACCGTCTGATTTTTTTCCGATGGATTTCGTCTGAAACTGGTGTTGCATAAACACAGTCGGACAAAGTTGTCGGAAAATCTGATCGTTCAGAACGTGATGACGTTCGTTCGTTCCGACGGGACTACGTTCAGGCTAGTAGCCAATAGCGTTGGTCTCGTAATTTGATCTGAGCATGCGTGGCACTTTGTCCGATCGGAATTCTCTACAAACGATCGGACAAAGTCCGATCGGATCATGTTGTCAGAAAATTTTATATCCAGCTCTCAAACTTTGTTGGTCGGACATTCCAACAGAAAAAGTCTGATGGATTCCACACACGGTCGGAATATCCGACAACGCGGTCCGATCAGACGTTTTTCTTCAGAATTTCCGACCGCATGTACGGGGGCTTAGAGTATGTTTGTCCATTTATTCATTCTTTTTGGTGATTTTGTAATCAATAGAATATATATATAGTTAAGGACTGGGTGGTGTGAGGGTGGTGTGAGGGTGGGGGACTGGGTGTGGATTCAGAGGGATGGAGTGGGTAGATAAAACAGTAATAGCGTTATGCATTGCAATACATTACGCAATATTTTATAATGTTGTATTTTTTTACTTTTCTTTGTTACCTGTGTAATAATAACACAACAAATAAATAAATAAAAGTATTTGGTAAAAAAAAAAAAAAAGCCACTTTTTTCCATTTTTAAGAATTCTGGTTCAAGGGGTCCCAATTACCACTATGTTTGAAAAGATGAGCAGGGTCTCACAGCAATAGAAAATTAATTATATATATATATTTTATGTGTGAGCGGTTAATTAGCCTCTTAAAGTTTTCTGTTACATGATGTAGGCCAGAAGATCCAAAATTTAATAAATACAGATTTGTTGAAGAGTATTGCAAGCAGGTACAGTGAGGGAAAAAACTATTTGATCCCCTATTGATCAGCAAGATTTCTGGCTCACAGGTGTCTTCTGTACAGCACTCTCCTAATTTCTGCTGGTTACCTATATAAAAAAGACACCTGTCCACAGAAGCAGGACTGAAATCCTGTGGAGCCCAAAAGGTCCCCCTGCTCAAAAAAGCACATGTGCAGGCCAGTTTGAAGTTTGCTAATGAACATCTGAATGATTCAGAGGAGAACTGAGTGAATGTGTTGTGGTCAGATGAGACCAAAATCAAACTCTTTGGCATCAACTTACCGTATTTGGAGGAGGTGGAATGCTGCCTATGACCCCAAGAACTCCATCCCCACCATCAAATATGGAGGTGGAAACATTATGCTTTGGGGGTGTTTTTCTGTTAATGGGACAGGGCAACTTCACTGCATCAAAGGGATGATGGACGAGGCCATGTACCGTCAAATCTTGGGTGAGAACCACCTTTCCTCAGCCAGGGCATTGTATCACATGAGCGCGCCCGCAAGCACTCCTCACCATGTGAAGGAGCTCACATGAAGGTGTGGAGTCCTTGTGGCGGGGAGCCGAGACAGCCACCGAGGGACCCCAGAAGACCAAGTTTGGGGCCACTCTGTGCAAAAGGAGCTGCACAGTGGAGGTAAGTATAACATGTCTGTTTAAAAAAATAAAAATAAATGTTTTTCTTTAGTGATCCTTTAAGGTCTTGGAGTGGTTTAGCCAGTCTGCAGACCTTAATCCCATAAAAATATGCAGATGGAGCTGAAGGTTCGAGTTACCAAACGTCAGCTTCGAAACCTTAATGACTTAGAGTGGATCTGTAAAGAGGAGTGGGACAAAATCCCTCCTGATATGTGTGCAAACCTGGTGGCCAACTACAGGAAATGTCTGACCCCTGTGATTGCCAACAAGGGTTTTGTCACCAAGTACTAAGTCATGTTTTGTGAAGGGGTCAAATACTTATTTCACTCATTAAAATGCAAATCCGTTTATAAGTTTTTTGAAATGCATTTTTGTTGTTATTCTGTCTCACTGTTAAAATATACCTACCATTAAAATTATAGACTGATCATTTCTTTGTCAGTGGGAAAATGTACAAAATCAGCAGGGGATCAAATACTTTTTTCCCTCACTGTAAACAGTTTGTTTGTGAAGTCATTGCTTTTCCAGTACTACTCTTCTCAGTATCCCGCACAATGAAATAATCACATGAATGTACATGGGTGTTCTCTGGAGGGTTGAGTTGAACGGAGTCCTGAACATCAACAATATTGTGCAGATAACCAGACTTCTTGGGGTCTATATATAAAAAAAATTGCTTTGCGAATGTCGTTATGCTTGTGCAAGCATAATGATGATATTTGTTGTAATATCTGTGTACTACTTTCCCTTTTGCTTTTCGCCGGGCAATTATAACATTTTCTAACATTTGGTCTGAAGAAAAATATAGCTAAAGAAGAAAAAAAAAAAGCCTAACACTATAGTCTAAGAACATTCGACCAGCAGGGGAAAGAATACCAGGGAGATTTCTGCACTGTGTACAGTCTATAGAGAATCTTGTGAGAACAGGTGGGTGTTTAGCCAAACACACCTCCAGATGCAGTGTGAAGAAAACCATTTAGCAGTTTTTATTTCCACTGTTAAATGTGACAGCTTCCTTCTGGTTGTTAGGGAGCTGGCACCCACCAGTATCCTAACAACCAATGGCTCATACCAGTACATTCAGCTGTCAGCCAGGGATTGTAATCAAACAGGTGAATGTAAACAAACAGCATGGATAATGTAAATAAAAAGGCATTGGGTTCCCTCCAAAATTCCTATCAGGCTTTTAGGTCTGGAATGCATTTTAGGGGGACCCATGAAAGAAAACAGTATGGATTCCCACCCTATTCCGTACCAGACTTTCAAGTCTGGTATGACTTTTAAGGGGTAACTTTGACCATACTAGACCCCTATCCAAGCCTGCAGCCTGAGTGACCATGCGCCCCACCGCCTCCTGAATCATACCAGGCCACATGCACTCAACATGAAGATGTACCATGCCAGGAAGTACCACCTAGCAAAGCACCTTGCCTCCATGTTGATGAGGACAAGGGCCTCTTCCCCCTGACCTGGTATGTAGCAGTCTGTAGACATGTGCATAGTCCGAATGCATTTCCATCCATTTCCAATTAACAGATTCGACCTAAATTCCGATTTTTCATACAAATGCATTTTTTAACCAAACAAAATAAGAACAAATTTCAGGAGTAACTAAATAAATGTATTTTTCAGACGAAACCGAAATTCCAAAACAAAATATTTCAGTGTGCACATGTCTAGTGGTCTGCAGGCAGGGGGGCTTATTGGAATCTGAAAGCCACCTTTATAAAAATTTCCCTAAAAATTCAATGGTTAAAAAAATACACAAACACTTTTTGACGAGTACTAACAATACCAGTGCAGTCAAATGCCAGGTGCCTACAACTCGCTGAATGAAAAAAAAACACATCCACTAACATGTCCAAACCCACCGCAATACAAGCAAAGGCTCTTGGTCTCTGGGTTACGTGATTGAGCACCTGACCATATTTGGTCAATAACATTAATGGGATTCCTATGATGTGATTGACCAAATATGATCATGTGCTAACAATCAAGAAGAAGCGTTAAAATTTAGCAGTAGTAATAAAACAGCTGCTAAATATATGCTTCACAGCGCAGTTTTATTCAGTCAAACACTTATTCGTTCGCGTGTTTGCACATACTGTATATACTCGAGTATAAGCCGACCCGAATATAAGCCAAGGCACCTAATTTTACCACAAAACTGAGAAACCGTATTGACTCGGTTATAAGCCTAGGGCGATAAATACAGCAGCTACTGTAAGTGGAAAATGGGGTCAACAATGTCCATTTTCAGCCTCACTGTGCCATCTCCATTCCTCACTGTGCCATCTGCATGCCCCATTGTGCCATCTCTCTGCCTCACTGTGTCCATCTGCATGCCCCACTGTGCCATCTCCCTGCCTCACTATGTCCATCTGCAGCCACATGTACCTGATCTCCCAGCGCTGTGACATGCAGTCTAGTCGGTGGCCGTGCAGTGTAACAAAGCCCCGCCTCCTCCTCATCCCTGATGGAACACTGATTCAGTTTCCCAGCAGTGAGTCAGTGTTCTGCCTATCATGGACGAGGAGAAGGCGGGGCTTTGTTACACTGCACGGCCGCCGACTAGACTGCATGTCACAGCACCATGAGATCAGGCGCATGAGGCTGCAGATGGGCACAGTGACTAAAGCATAAGCCAAGAGGGCTTTTTCAGCACAATAAAATGTGCTGAAAAACTCAGCTTATACTTGAGTATATATGGTAGATGTACACAGTGCAGAATTCTCCCTGGTATTATTTCCTCTGCAGGCCGATTAGTGTTAAGCTATTTTCTCTATCAGTGAATGTTAACTCTCAGGCCGCGTACACACGCGCGGACTGTTCGCCCAACTTTGTCCGTCCAACAGTTTCGGCAAACAGTCCGCTCAAACTTAGCATGGACGGACATGGCCACACACGACGGACGAACAGTTTGCTGAAACCGTGCGCGATGACGTGAACGGCACGTACGACGGGACGAAAAATACGACGTCCTATACACTGCATTATAGCTTTCGGCGTGAAAATCCTTTCTGAGCATGCGCGCAACTTTGTTTGACGAACAAGCCTACACACGGGCGGACTGTTCGCTCAAACAAGGTTTCAGCGGACAGTTTTACGGAATTTCCGAAAAACCTTGTCCGTCCAACTGTCCGCTGAAACTGTCCGCTGAAAGCCCACACACGAGCGGACTGTCCGCCCAAACACTGTTCAGCGGACAAAGTTGGGCGAACAGTCCGCGCGTGTGTACGCGGCCTCATGGTCAAATGTTTTTATAGCTATTTTTCTGTTAAGACTGAAGGCTAGGGGATGTTATAATTGCTTGGTGAAAAGCAACAAAAGGACTCTAGTACACACATTACAAACATTATGGATATTATTCTTTACGCATTCACAAATATTGAGACATTCACAAAATAATTTTTTTACAAATAGACCCCCTTGTGTCAATCAACAGACAGACTCTTTATTTGGTGGGGCAGAACTTGGCTCCACCCAAGTGTAACTGAGTTGTTTTACATGGGTAACCAAGAGAGAAGATTGTATGCCGTTTGTGAGCCAAATTAGGAATGGATTAAATATTGCAAGATGCAATCTGGTCCACAAGTTTACAGGAAAAAAACAGAGCAATGCTAGCACTGTTTTTAATTTTTCAAAAAACAAAAATAGCAGTTATTGCAAGGGAACCTTATCTTCAATATTACATGGAAGCCAGATTTGCATTTGCTAGGTCTGAGTCATTTATTACCATCTTCTAAGGTCACTTTGCTTAGACTTAATTTTCACATGTTTTTGCAGCCATTAGCCACCTCCACTGACTGTCATGCTGACTGCGCCCTGACAAATCCAATAGCCTTCAGTAAAGATGTGAACAGTGCAGACAATTCTCCAGCTGAGAAGAAAGAGCAGAGCGTGTAGCTGACTTGGATTTGTGAGGAAATTCATACTGTGAAAAGAAGATGACTGCAGCAATCTGAAACAACAAAATAACCTCACTAGGGTTGATGTATAAAAGCCAGGGACATCTAAAAATGTAGCTGGCTTCTAAAACAAATAATCTTGTGGTGGCATATGTTACCATGCCTTAAAAAAATATTCATACCCCTTGAAATTTTCCACATTTTTATGCTACAACCAAAAACTTAAATGTATTTTATTGAGATTTTATGTGATAGACCAACACAAAGTGCCACATAATTGTGAAGTGGAAGAAAAATTATAAATGAGTTTCAATTTTTTTTACAAATATGTGAAATGTGTGGCATGCATTTGTATTCAATACTTGAGTCAATACTTTGTAGAACCACCTTTCCCTGCAATTACAACTGCAAGTCTTTTTGGGGATGTCTCTACCAGCTTTGCACAATCTGAAATAGCTCAAGCTCTGTCAGCTTGGATGGAGAGCGTCTGTGAACAGCAGTTTTAAAGTCTTGCCACAGATTCTCAATTAGATTTAGGTCTGGACATTGACTGGACCATTCTAACACATGAATATGCTTTGATCTAAACCATTCCATTGTAGCTCTGGCTGAATGTTTAGGGTCGTTGTCCTGATGGAAGGTGAACCTCCGCTCCAGTCTCAAGTCTTTTGCAGACTCTAACAGGTTTTCTTCTTAGGTTTCCCTGTATTTGGCCCCATCCATCTTCCATCAACTCATGTTTTACGGTGGGAATGGTGTGTTCAGGGTGATGTGCAGTGTTAGTTTTCTGCCATACATAACGTTTTGCTTTTAGGCCAAAAAGTTCAACGTTGGTCTCATCTGACCAGAGCACCTTCTTCCGCATGTTTTGCTATGTGTCCCACATGGCTTCTCGCAAACTGCAAATGGGACTTCTTATGGCTTTCTTTCAACAAGGTTTTTTTCTTGCCATGCTTCCATAAAGGTCAGATTTGTGGCGTGCATCACTAATAGTTGTTCTGTGGACAGATTCTCCCACCTGAGCTGTGGATCTCTGCATTTCCTCCAGAGTTACCATGAGCCTCTTGGCTGCTTTTCTGATGAATGCTTTCCTTGCCCAGCCTGTCAGTTTAGGTGGATGGCCTTGTCTTGGTAGGTTTGCAGTTATGCCATACTCTTTCCATTTTTGGATGATGGCTTGAACAGTGCTCTGTGAGATGTTCAAAGCTTGGGATATTTTTTTAAAATACTGCTTTAACCACTTCAGCCCAGGAAGATTTTACCCCCTTCCTGACCAGAGCACTTTGTACAATTTGGCACAGTGTCATTTTAACTGACAATTACCCAGTCAGGCAATGCTGTATCCAAATTAAATTTACATCCTTTTTTCCCCACAAATAGAGCTTTCTTTTGGTGGTATTTGATCACCTCTGTGGTTTTTATTTTTTGCGCTATAAACAAAAAAAGAGCAACAATTTTGAAAAAAAACTTTTTTTTAACTTTTTGCTATAATAAATATCATCAAAAATGTTTTTAAAAAACAAATTTCTTCATCAGTTTAGGCCAATATATATTCTTCTACATTTTATGCCATTTTTATTATGTAATTATTTTTTTTACTAGTACTGGCGGTGGTTTGCGATTTTATAGCGGTACTGCGACATTGCTATGGACAGATCGGGCACTTTTGACACATTTTTGGGACCATTGACCATTATACAGTGATCTATGCTATAAATATGCAGGGGGTTAGCACTAGGGGGCAATCAAGGGGTTAAATGGGTGTTCCCTACATGTGTTCTAACTGAATGGGGATAGGACCTGCTGGGGGAGGAGACATATCGTTGTTCCTACTTAGTAGGAACAAACAAAATGTCTCCTCTCCCCTGACAGAACAGGGATTTATGTGTTTACACACACAAATCCCTATACCGCCTCTCGTGCACGTGATCGTGCGTGGCCAGCGGGGCGATCAGTAGGTGAATCAGTTAATCTTCTGCACAACGTTATCCCTTACCTGTTTGGTGTGTTCCTTGGCCTTCATGATGCAGATTGTTCACTAAGGTTCTCTAACAAACCTCTAAGGGCTTCACAGAACAATAGTTATTTATACTGAGATTACATTACACACAGGTTACCAATTAGGTGACTTCTGAAGGCAATTGATTCCACTAGATTTTAGTTAGGGGTATCGGAGTAAATGGGGCTGAATTGAAATGCACGCCACACTTTTCAGATATTTATTTGTAAAAAAAAATGACAAACATTTATCATTTTCCTTCCACTTCACAATTATGTGCCACCTTGTGTTGGTCTCTCACATAAATTCCCAATAAATTACATTTACGATTTTGATTTTAACATGACAAAATGAGGAAAATTTCAAAGGGGTATTAATACTTTTTCAAGCCACTATACATAGTTACATACTAGGTAAGGTTGAATAAGGACAAAAGTCCATCCAGTTCAACCTGTGTTGGTGTATGTGTTTCAGTGTCAATAATAATTTCTCATATCCCTGTATATTGTTTACTAAGATGCATGTCCCGGAAGTCTTTTAAAAATATCACCACTAATTATGAAAGAGGGTTCCACCTCCTTATCACCCTGACAGTGAAAAACCTCTTCTCCTCCAATCTCATTGTATGGCCCCGTGTCCTCTGGGATCACCATTAAGGTATTTCTAAATTGCTATTATATCCCCTCTCTAGCGTTGCTTCTCCAGCAAGAAAAAGTTTAGTGCTTGTAGTCACTAAACAAGTTATAATAATCTGACCAATTTTAATTAGCTACTGGTATTCGATTTAACTGGGGAAAAAAAAATTAAAAAGGTGGCGGGGAGCAGTTGTGCCTTTCCTCTCCTTTTTATTACATTTTCCCTTCTTGTTCTATTGCCTTTTTCAAGTTATATTGCGGCTTCATAGGCAGTAGTAGATTTAAATGGGGTCCAGTTATACCAGGTTGAAGTAAACTTTGAGATGTTCTCTTGTGATATGCTGATAAGTCCATCTATTTTCTCAATGTGGTTATTTCTATGAAACCATTCTTTTTTTGAAGGAATTTTTTTGGTATGGTATACAATGTCTTGTGGCATTTATCATAATAATAGGTAAAGACTTGAGATAACGTTTCTTAGAGATTGTAGTATGGTGCAAGAGATATTGCGCTGGATTGTAGTTAAAATTTTCTGATGTGACTGAAAGAATGGTGTCATGGACCATTTTCCAGAATGGCTGGACCATGGGACACAACCACCAAATGTGAATAATGGAGCCTTTTCATTTCCGCATCTCCAACATCTACTAGAGACTTGGGGATAGAATTTATTTAGTAGGGTAGGTATTCTCTACCAACCTGTAATTTTGAATCCACAATCTGGAGTTTCAATTTTAAGGGATCCTTTGTGAGCATACAGGAAGATTGTTTACCATTCTGTTGATATCATATGGGTATTGAGGTCTTGTTCCCATGCGGGGCATGATGTACTGGAGAAATCAGTTATTTCCCCAAAAAGAGTATGTATAGGATTGAAGTTATATGTCTTTGTGGGGTTTTTTTGGGTAGTGAAAGGTCTTGTTCACGTATGTGATGCCTCATGTCTGGTCAAGTCATTTTTGATTTGTATGTAGTTCCATTGTGATATGGAGTTCAGAGTAATTTCTCTAGTAATATCTTCTGGGAAAAGAAAAAGAGAGGGTTCCCCTAGGTGGACTTTATAGGCAATACATAATTTAAATAGAGTAATATCAAAGTAATATAGTAAAAAAGGATTTATTTGTTGAAATTTAGACATGATAAAAAATGAAACATTGATTTACTGAAGGCAGTCAGTTAATATCACCGTAACAGGTATAGGTATAATGAATCCTCCCTACACCAACGCATTTCAGGAAATTCCTTCTTCAGGGATGCGAAGAGGAGAGGTTCATCTAAAGCATAAAATATATAATCAGTAACTTTTAAGATGAGAAATATTTTTCTTAATAAGATATACATCATCTTTTCAATAGTTTACTTACATATTGGTAATAGGTGATATATGTCTCAATGTTTAAGTCATAAACATTAAAAACGAGGAGATGACAGCATGTAGTTAATATGTCAGTGGGGCTAATATCCCAAGGCAAAAAAGAAGTATCAATGGAAATTTATTCACATGGAATCACTGAAAGGGTCAAACAACAGTTCCTGTGCCTCATGGTCAAAGGCCGGCCGAATGAGCACAAATTTCAACAAATAAAAAACGTTTTTACGATATGACTTTGATATTATTCTATTTAAATGATGTGTTGCCTATAAAGTCCACCTAGGGGAACCCTCTCTTTTTCTATTGTATAATTTGGATGTGGCACATAACCAGCGCTATATTTTCCATTCACCCTCCTTTCTCTTCTCTTCCGGGAATGAATCAGACTTGGTCTAAGTATATAAGGGACGTGAGTAGTGGTATTAGTCTATTTGCTAATATCTTGGTATACATTTTTACATCCATGTTTATAAGTGAGATTGGTCGATGGTTTCTGACCTGCTTTTTGTCTTTTCCATCTTTAGGGATTACCACTATGTGTGCTTCTAAGAGTTGGGGTGATGGGGTTTTTTCTGTCTGAAGTGAGTGGAAGGTTGCCAGGAAACGCAGTTTCAAAATATTTGAAAATGTTTTGTAGTATTGTAAAGGGAGACCTGGGGCTTTTCCTAATTTCATGTCCTTAATTGCTTTGTCAAATTCCACGTCAGAGATAGGAGATTCTAATTCTCGGACGGCGTCTACCGGGATTGAAGATGGACTCTATTTTTGCAAAACTCTTGAACGAGGTGAGTTCTTTTCTTTGAATTTAGTGGACATTTGGAGTTAGAAGGGCTATTGAATAGGGATTGATATTATTGTTTAAATTGTTTGGCTATGTCTTCATTGGATGAATGTGATTTGCCTTGTTTATCTCTAATTTGATGTACAGTGGTAGCGCTTTTTTGATTTTTTGTACCGCTCTTGCTAGCAGCTTCCCACTCTTGTTACCTTGTTCGTAGTATAGTTTATGTCTGAGGATATATTGCCTTTTCATTTTCATATTAAGTTCCTCTGCAAGTTGAGTTCTACCTTGTGTTAGTTCACTGAGTGTCGAGGAAGCCATAGTTAGTTTATGTGTTGTTTCAAGTTTGTGGATTTGAGATATAAGGGCATTGATTTTAGCTTGGTGTTCTTTTTTGATTTTGGCAATATTGGCTATAAAATCCCCTATAATAACATATTTGTGGGCTTCCCACTGGTTAAGGAGATGTTTTGCGATTGTCATTTCGCGTGAAAGAAAACCCCCAGGGAGTCATTGAAATATTGAATATCAATAGGGTCTTTGAGAATGAAAGTATTCACAAAAATTTAAATAACACTCCTAAAGCCACATCCGTATAAACTTGATTGGAAGAGAGAAAGGTTAAAGGGCCACAGGGCCCTAATTCGGACTTTACAAGCAAGATGGACAATGATATAGTACAAAAATATATTTTATTAACAATAAGTCGTATCAAACAGGTCAAGTAAAAAAGAATTAAAAACATATGATAGGCATATGATATGATCTTTCTATCATATGCCTATCATATGCCTATCATATGTTTTTAATTATTTTTTTATGTTTTTAATTCTGTAATTTTATAAGTTCTTGGGGTTTACCCTTGTGTGAGTTTTACCCTATAAGGTTACATTCACTAGGTTATACCAGAGTGGGGGTGTCAGGGAATTCAGTAATAAATGTTATGTAATTTTTAAACTATTCTTTTCTGTCATGAAATATGTTTTCATTTTTTTGGTTTAAAAAAATTCTTAGTATGTAAACCTTACCAATAAACATATATTTTTTGCTTCCTTTTGTGCTGTTAAATATACTACGGTATTGAAAACATGTTTTAATCAGTTGTAGCCAAGGGTTTGCTACTATAGTTATTATAGTTGAATAGTTTCTTGTTATTTCAAATGAGTTTGGCTCCCTCTAGTGGTTGCTGGACTCTGTTTTTTTTTTTAGTCCTATTTTTCGAGAAGGAATGCAGCAAAGTACTGTGGTCAATGTATTTTGGAGGAGGAAGTGACTCTGTTAGCTGGATCAGCCCTGAACCACATGACAGACAATGCAAAGTGCGCAGCACTGCCTGCTGGGAGGAGTGTTAAAAGGAGAGGCGTGGCCTATTTTCAGCCTCTCTGGATGCCATTCAACACTTGCCAGCAGGAGGTCTGTGTGTGACCAGGAGTGAGAGACTGCAGCCTATACATCAGAGAGCCAGATCGCCCGCCTCTGAGGGATCTCGGAGTACAGCCTTGCCATTATTGCAAGCAAACCGGCCTGCGCTTCAGAGCAACTGGAAGCCCCATTCCAGTAGAGATTACAGTATTGCTGAGTGAGTTCTTTATACAGACTGCTGGTTAGACTTGTAGTTCCACAGAGGTGAATCTACTTCTTCACAGGCATCATACAGCTTGGCTTTGGGGCCTTGTTTTTCTCTCCTGTGCTGTAAGGTCAGTACTGTATTGCAAGGAGGAATCTACAAGTGGTGATATTTCTTCAGTTTAACAGCCATCAGCACATCTTTTACTCTACGGTCATTTATTTTCCTTTGTGCTTGTGGATTACAAATACTGGTTTAAACATCAGGCTAGCTGAAGATATCTGGAGTTGAAAGAACTTTCATCATCTTCCTCTTACCAAGCATTGCTACTACATTTATAAGTTGCACTCTGAATTACAACCTAGGGGGAGCCATAGGATATATGCTAGGTGTTTTTGAATGTAAAGAATATATACTGCATTTTGGTCTGTGTGTTGAGGCCTCAGTGGGAAGGTATTTAATATATGTTTTGAAGATATTGAGTACCTATTCCTCTGTGCACCTGTTCGCATATACTGCTTAAAGTAATTATAAAGTTATACGTTCTGTATGTGTGCATTAAGTGATAACGCTTGCCAATCATCATTTGTGTTCATTCATGCCCTTCATTGTGTTTGACTAATTATTTTAGTAAACTTTTCTTAGTGGTTCAGTGACATTGTGTGAGTTTCTCATTGCTAACATCACATTGCAGAATGGAACCCAAGGTGTGAGAGGTAAGAAAGGATCTGCAGAGTCGGGGTAGCCAGTGGGGTATAGAGTCAATCAGCAGCCCTCATGGGGGTACCACTATACAGTCTTGCAAATAATACCAATTGATCGTGTTAGAAAGTTCAGAGCTGTTCTGTACACACTTCCTGTGTTATCTTATAGAGCATGTAAACCCAACATTTCATATTCCTGATATGTGCCTTCTGTACAGTGTACTTGTATGAGAAAGTATCCTGTTCTCTTTGTATTGCTTTCTTTATGTGAAATCCCTGGTGTTCCTGCCAGTCCATCTGCTTTCTTATTAAAAACTGAAAACACTGAATTCTCTATTTATACTGGGCACTTAGAACTCAGTGTTCTCTCCTCTAATATCAGACTTGTCCTGGCACGACCCCCTCCTCCCACACAGCCATTCACTGCAAAGATCAGTGCACTGCTGTTTCTTCTCCCCCAGCTCTTATACAGCTGAGAACAGCAAATATGTTATTACATATAAAGGGAAAAAAAAAGTATTTTATTATGTTTTTTTTATATCTATGCACAAATGTTTTGCCTTTCATTTAATTTCTATTTTAAACTGAATGGGTTGTCTTACACGATGAGGGTCTACATACAATTTAACCACTTCCCGCCAGGTCAATAGCATATTGACATCAAGGAAGTGGTTCTGTTGTCCTGACTGGGCGTCATATGACATCAAGCAGGATAACATGCCGGTGCGCGCCAGTGTCAGTCTGACATGCCGTATCACCAATCATGATAAGAAGCCTCTGTCAAAGGCTTTTTGCCACGTGATCAGCTGTGACCAATCGCTGATCATCGCGTGAACCAGGAAGTGCCGGTAAATGGCATTCCTCAGTTTGCACTGACAGGGAGAGCTGATCAGCAGCTCTCCCTGTCGGGGGGGGGGGGGGGTCTGTGCTGATGATCAGCACATTGATTATCAGCACAGCCCCCTCAGATGTGCCAATCACATACCATTAAGTGCCCAGCAGTGTCCCCATAATAAAAGACTGTCAGTGCCCATCACAATGCCAGAGCCCACCAAAGTGCCAATCAGTGCCTATTACAGTGCCAATCAGTGCCCAGCAGTAACACCTGTCAGTAACTCATCATCAGTGCTGCCCATCAGTGCCACCTGTCAGTGCCGCATGTCAGTGCCCATAAGTGCTCATCAGTGCCACCTATCAGTGCCACCTATTGGTGCCCGTTAGTAGACATGTGCACACTGAAATATTTTGTTTCGGAATTTAGTTTTCGGCCGAAAAATACATTTATTTAGTTACTCCCGAAATTCATTTTAATTTTTTCATTTTTTGTTAACAATTGCATTGTCCGAAAATCCAAATGAATTAAGGTCGAATCTGTCATTGAAGGCTTATGGTGTCTGTCGAATGTTCAAAGAAGATTTTCGGAGCAGCGAAACTGTATGACTCCATATAGTTTAGGTGCTCCGTCGAATCTTCTTTGAACATTCGACAGACACCATAAGCCAAAGATTCGACATTTGTATGTTTTTCGCTGCTTTGTCGAATCTTTGTCATTCATGTTGAATGTATATAGTTCAAACAGAAAATGGACTGGTGATAGTGATCACTGATCAGACAGGTAACAAGATGGGGTATATAGAATCTATATAGAATCTCAATCTATAATATACTGTAGAATCTATAATAATAAAAATAATAAATCCCCCCCCCCCACAACACGGGCAGCCTCTGAGGCTATCACAAAACTAGCAACACTATCAACTTCACAACACTAACACAATAGCAGCAGATTATTATGAAAAAGTTAAGTTGAACTGTAGCTTGCTTCACTATTGTTCTGCTGCTGTGCTTATGCTTAATTGCTAAATAATTTAGGTTCTCTGACAAACTGACCAGCAAAAGCCGCGTACACACGGGCGGACTGTATGGCCAACTTAGTCCGTCGAAACACATTTCAGCGGACAGTCCGCTCGTGTGTGGGCTTCAGCGGACTTTTTCAGCGTGCAGTCTGGCGTACTAAGTATTTCGGAATTTCCGTAATACTGTCTGTCATACTTTGGTTTCAGCGGACAATCCGCTCGTCAGTAGGCTAGTTCGACGGACTAAGAATGGTGCATGCTCAGAAAGGATTTACACGGCGAAAGGTTGCATTGCTGTGTATTGGACTTCCTATTTCTAGTCCCGTCGTACGTGCTGTACACGTCATCGCGCAAGCTTTCGACGGACTGTTTGTGCATCCGTGTGTGGTCAAGTCCGTTCATTCGAAAGTATGACGGACTGTCCGTCGGATTGTATGACGGACTAAGTAGGCCATACAATCCGCCCGTGTGTACGCGGCATAAGATTGACTGTCTTCTGAAATTATTCAGTGTGTGTGTCTCTCTCTCTGATTGCAATCGTAAGTGAAAGTAAGTTGGCTGTACGTGTGTACTTAGTTCTAGCTATTTTACTGCTCTTCCTCTATGGTTACAATCAGCCAATAACATTCATAATCATTATTATTTTTATTTTACTTCCCCCACCCAATTCCAGCAGCGATCTTTTCTCTGTATGTCAAATCTTTTCTTTCTATGTCAAATCTTTTCTCTCTATGTAGAATAATGTTGGACTAATAGTTAAGAGAGTTAAGGTTAGGCACATTCGACCACAGGTTCAATAGACACAGATTGTTTTTGTCAGCGTCATGTCGAATCTCCTATCTATATCGAACTGTTGTCACAACGAAAACGAAAATAAAGCATTTGTTTATGTCGGATCTTTCGTTTTTTGGATTCTGCACTTTCGTTATCGTTTGTTTAAACGATAACAAAAATACCTGAAATTCGGACGAAAACGAATACACATGTCTACCCATTAGTGCTGCATATCAGTGCCGCCTATCAGTGCCCATCAATTCTACATATCAGTGCCTCCTCATCAGTGTCCATCAGTGGCACCTCATAAGTGCCCATCAGTGCCCGTAAGGTAAGGGGAAAAACAACATTTTACGACAGAAAAACTTTATTTTTTTCAAAAATGTTGGTATTTTTTAATTTGTTTAGCAAAAAATAAAAACCCCAGAGGTGATTAAATACCACCAAAAGAAAACTATTTGTGGGAAGAAAATTATAAAAATTTTGTTTGGGTGCAGTGTTGCATGACCGCGCAATTGTCATTCAAAATGTGACAGCGCTGAAAGCTGAAAATTGTCCTGGTGTCAGGAAATGTTCCATCCGCTGATAATATCTGTCTTTTGGCGTGCAGTACTGAGGTCCACCAGCAGGTGGCTCCTGTCAGTTTTGAGCTGTCAGGAGAGCTTTTCCCTGCTGATGTTATAGCATCTTTGGGCTGCAGTACTGGCGTCCACCAGTGGATGGATCCTGGCAGTATGGAGCAGGCAGCACCTCCTGCAATCAGGTGTCACTTGAGGCCAATCACAGGCCTATAAATAGCTGACAAGCACTCATATGTTTGCCTTGGTATTGTCCTTGTGCCCTGACCTGCTGCTTGTGATCCTGATCCTGAGCCTGATTCTGAACCTGTTCCTGCGCCCTGAACCTGTGACCCGTGGTTCTGATCCTGTTTCCCTGTCCTGGTCCCTACCCTGTCCCATCTGTTACCATCATCCCTGTCCTGCAGTCTGATCCATCCATCCTCTCCCTGTCCTGTGTTCCTTACCCCATCTGCTGATCTCCTCGTGTATGACCTTGGCCTGGCTTGTATCTCTGATTCTGGACTGCCCTTGTTTATCTACTGATCCTCTGTGCATGACCCTGGCCTGCCTATCGTTTACGATCCTGGTATTTCCCATTTATTGTACATCTCTGTCTGTTGTTGTTTGGGGGTCTCTGTTGGTTGATTTATTGCACTGTGTGGTTGTTTTTATATTATTCACTTTCCTTAATAAATCATTATATTTCACTTATACACGTTTGGGTTTCCTTTGTTGCAGTCCACACAGTTCTGGTCTTATGTGATACATGACAGAATACCAAGGCCCTCCCTGACCAGAAGTGGCTACACAGAGGAACCATCTTGGTTCAGGTTGCTTACTGAAATGAATTTAGAGGTGATTCGTTATTATGCTTTGCTGGCGTCTGAGAGTAGTGACTATCTCCGCCAGACACTGAAAGAGTGGACCAGTGATCAGCTGTTGGAAACCATTCGTTTAGCTCACTCCTGGGTTGATCAGTCCTGTATGCTGTTTGGGGATGTTCAGCCATTAATTCAAATCTGCACAGAGCTGGCCCTGCCCTGCATCCTGGGGGGCCATGATGATTTTTCTCCCACTTTCAGTATTAATCAAGTCACATCACTGGTATGGCTTCTGGAAGAGGATTCCCCTTACTTTTTTGAGCATTACACAGCCTGTTCCCAACAGATGATAATAGAATGTGTTGATTCCATACAATCCCTTGTTAGACAGGCAGTATGTAACCCGCAGTTTGTACAACCACTACTTTTAGCATGGTCTGGTATTTTGCAATCAGCCACAGTCAGCCCACAACAAACCCTCTCTGCTACCTGGACAGGGAAACAGGATCAGAACCATGGGTCACAGGTTCAGGGCGCAGGAACAGGTTCAAAATCAGGCTCAAAATCACAAGCAGCAGGTCAGGGCACAAGGACAATACCAAGGCAAACATATGAGTGCTTGCCAGCTATTTATAGGCCTGTGATTGGCCTCAAGTGACACCTGATTGCAGGAGGTGCTGCCTGCTCCATACTGCCAGGATCCATCCGCTGGTGGACACCAGTACTGCAGCCCAAAGATGATATAACATCAGCAGGGAAAAGCTCTCCTGACAGCTCAAAACTGACAGGAGACACCTGCTGGTGGACCTCAGTACTGCACACCAAAAGACAGATATTATCAGCGGATGGAACATTTGCATTTCCTGACAGTAACCCCCTCAAAGGAGCGGCCTCCGGACGCTCCAACTAGCTGCTGCTGGGACAAGTCCATGGCATCAAGCTGGGCAGCAGGCGGAGTCACATTAAGCTGGATATGAAGACATAACAGGTTTAGCAGCAGGCACATCGAACTGGGCAGCAGGCTTCAGGTCGTTGGGTTGGGCGGGAGGCTCCAGGTCATCGGCAGGGTCCGGATTGTCGGACTGGGCAGCAGTCACCTTGAACTGTGCAACAGGCACATCAGGCTGGGCAGCGGGTACATCAAGTGGGGCAGAGGGCACCGCAAGCTGGGCAGAGGGCACTGCAAGCTGGACAGAGGGCGCAGGCGCTTCAAGCTGGACAGCGGGCACTTCAAGCTGGACATCGGGCGCAGGCACTTCAAGCTGAGCAGCGGGCACTTCAAGCTGAGCAGCGGGCACAGGCACTTCAAGCTGGTGCAGTGGGCACTTCAGGCTGGACAGTGGGCACCGGCACTTCAGGCTGGACAGCGGGCACCGGCACTTCAGGCTGGACAGCGGGCACCGGCACTTCAGGCTGGACAGCGGGCACTTCAGGCTGGACAGCAGACTGGAACACCTCAGGCCGGGAGGCTGGCACATCGGACCGGGAGGCTGGCACATCAGACCGGTAGGCTGGAAGGCAGGCCCCGGGATGGCAGGCTGGAAGGCAGGCACCTCAGACTGGAAGGCCGGGACATCAGACTGGAAGGCCTCAGACTGGAAGGCACTGGGCTGGAAGGCATCGGGGCTGGAAGGCCGGGACATCAGACTGGAATGCATCGGACTGAAAGGCCGGGACATCAGACTGGAAGGCATCAGACTGGAAGGCATCAGGCTGGAAGGCATCAGACTGGAAGGCCGGGACATCAGACTGGAAGGCATCAGACTGGAAGGCCGGGACATCAGACTGGAAGACATCAGACTGGAAGGCGTCAGACTGGAAGGCCGGGACATCAGACTGGAAGGCGTCAGACTGGAAGGCCGGGACATCAGACTGGAAGGCATCAGGCATCAGACTGGAGCACAGGAACTTCAGGCGGAGACACTGGCTGGATAGCAGGCAGATGTTTGGCAGAATCAGGTGGGTGATCAGGTTCAGCTGGCATGCAGGCAGACTGGAGCAGGTTGGTTGGTGTGGAGGCAGGTTGCGTTACTGGCAGGATCAAATGGGTAGGAAAGAACTTCCGTCTCTTTTTAGATTTAGCTACTGAAGTCCTGTAGGTAGCTGCAGATCTATAGGTAGGGGATGAAGCAGACTGGAGAGAAGGGTTGGAATATGGCAGGGAAGAGGTAACAGTGGCTGGGGCAAGTTCTTGAGGGATAGTGGGCCACGGGAAAGAGGCAGTTGGATTAAAGGCAGGATATGTGCAGCAGGAAGAAACAGGGTATTGATATTTGGTGGGCAGTAGAGTATATTGGGCTGAAACTGAGGTTGCCATAGGTGATGGAGGAAGAGACTCTTGGGCAGGCAGGTGTTTGGTAGCAGAGATGGTTTGTTGTGGGCTGGCTGCGGCTGATTGCAAAATACCAGACCATGCTAAAAGTAGTGGTTGTACAAACTGCGGGTTACATACTGCCTGTCTAACAAGGGATTGAACGGAATCAACACATTCTAATACATCATCTGTTAGGAACAGGGTGTGTAATGCTCAAAAAAGTAAGGGGAATCATCTTCCAGAAGCCATACCAGTGATTTGACTTGATTAATACTGAAAGGGGGAGAAAAATCATCATGGCCCCCCAGGATGCAGGGCAGGGCCAGCTCTGTGCAGATTTGAATTAACGGCTGAACATCCCCAAACAGCATACAGCCCTGATCAACCCAGGAGTGAGCTAAACGAATGGTTTCCAACAGCTGATCACTGGTCCACTCGTTCAGTGTCTGGCGGAGATAGTCACCACTCTCAGACACCAGCAAAGCATAATAACGAATCACCTCTAAATTCATTTCAGTAAGCAACCTGAACCAAGATGGTTCCTCTGTGTAGCCACTTCTGGTCAGGGATGGCCTTGGTATTCTGTCATGTATCACATAAGACCAGAACTGTGTGGACTGCAACAGAGGAAACCCAAATGTGTATAAGTGAAATATAATCATTTATTAAGGAAAGTGAATAATATAAAAACAACCACACAGTGCAATAAATCAACCAACAGAGACCCCCAAACAACAACAGACAGAGATGTACAATAAATGGGAAATACCAGGATCGTAAACGATAGGCAGGCCAGGGTCATGCACAGAGGATCAGTAGATAAACAAGGGCAGTCCAGAATCAGAGATACAAGCCAGGCCAAGGTCATACACGAGGAGATCAGCAGATGGGGTAAGGAACACAGGACAGGGAGAGGATGGATGGATCAGACTGCAGGACAGGGATGATGGTAACAGATGGGACAGGGTAGGGACCAGGACAGGGAAACAGGATCAGAACCACGGGTCACAGGTTCAGGGCGCAGGAACAGGTTCAGAATCAGGCTCAGGATCACAAGCAGCAGGTCAGGGCACAAGGACAATACCAAGGCAAACATATGAGTGCTTGCCAGCTATTTATAGGCCTGTGATTGGCCTCAAGTGACACCTGGTTGCAGGAGGTGCTGTCTGCTCCATACTGCCAGGATCCATCCGCTGGTGGACGCCAGTACTGCAGCCCAAAGATGCTATAACATCAGCAGGGAAAAGCTCTCCTGACAGCTCAAAACTGGAGGAGACACCTGCTGGTGGACCTCAGTACTGCACGGCAAAAGACAGATATTATCAGCGGATGGAACATTTCCTGGCAGTGTGTGTTTGTATGTATATGTGTGTGTGTGTGTGTGTGTGTGTGTATATATATATATATATATCTCCACTGTATCCAGTTTAGCTAGATCTGACTGTTACTAATATACTTCCAGGCAGGCAGGGGGTTCCGTGATCTGCAGTGCATACAATATATATATATATATATATATATATATATATATATATATACAGTCACCTACATATATATCCACTGCATTCTAGTCTAGCCAAGCCTATATCTGACTGCAGGCCATTCCTGGTGTTCGTTTTCAATTACACTTTCAGCCAGGCAGGTGATTCAGTGATCTGCAGTGCATAAAAAAAAAATATATATATATATATATACAGTCTCCTACTTGTATATCTACTGCATTCCAGTCTAGCCAAGCCTATATCTGACTGCAGGCCATTCCTGGTGTACGTTTTCAAATATACTTTCAGGCAGGCAGGTGATTCTGTGATCTGCAGTGCATAAACTATATATACAGTCTCCTACATATATATCCACTGCATTCTAGTCTAGCCAAGCCTATATCTGACTGCAGGCCATTCCTGGTGTTCATTTTCAAATACACTTTCAGGCAGGCAGGCAAGCAGGTTGATTCAGTGATCTGCAGTGCATAAAATATATATACAGTCTCCTACATATATATCTACTGCATTCCAGTCTAGCCAAGCCTATATCTGACTGTAGGCCATTCCTGGTATACGTTTTCAAATATACTTTCAGGCAGGCAGGTGATTCAGTGATCTGCAGTGCATAAACTATATATACAGTCTGTGCAGAGCGCTGCTGACTCCCCGCATATTTTGAAAAATTCTTTGGTGTGTGCCTTTTTTGATACATGTGCAGCAGATCGCACCATAGCTGTTTGAAACATATGTCTGAAGCGTATCTAGCGTGGCCAAAACATCAGCCGTTTGGGCACTACATGCTTGAACAGACATATGTTGACCACCCATGCAGTCCATTGGCAACAGTACTTAAAAGACCCACACCAAAGAACAAGGCGGACCTCTCCTTGCTCCTCATCAGCTGGGATCTCCATACCCACTATACCTTCAGTCCTATCAGAAACTTGCACTAAGAGGAGTGAAGGTGTAGAATTAGGTTTGCCAAATACTTGCGGGCAATCTGCTAACGCTACACCAACATCCGATTGTAGCAGGCAAATTTCCCTACCCGAGTTGTTAAACCATAGAAAGAAATTCAGTCCCAGCCATCCAGTGCTCAGTGGCTGAATGCTAGCTTGGCCAAATTGCTAGCACTCCAACTGCTGCCTTTTCAGCTGATAGACTCTGCCCCCTTTCATGAATTTGTGGAATGTGTGGTACCTCAGTGGCAGTTTCCCAAACGCCATTTCTTTTCACGGAAGGCCATTCCTGCTCTCTACCGGCATGTGGAAGGCAATGTCTTGGCCTCAATGGACAGGGCGGTTAGCGGTAAGGTACATATTACCGCTGACTCATGGTCCTGCAGGCATGGACAGGGACGTTACCTTTCTTTCACGGCACACTGGGTAACTCTGCTGGCAGATGGGAAGGATGCAGGACAGGGTGCAGTATTGTTGGAGCTTATACCGCCACCACGCCTCCTAAATGCTAATAGTGGTTATTCTGCCACACTCTCTCTCTCTCCTCCATCCCCTCCTCTTCTTCTTCCTCTATGGCCTCTTCCTCTGAAGATTTATCCTCAGAAACCAGCAGTGCTCCGTAGGCGTTCAAGGGGCTACGAAAGCACTCAGGCAAAAAGATGCCATGCAGTGCTTGAGTTGGTCTGCTTAGAGGACAGGAGCCACACTGGGGCAGAGATTCTGCCAGCTCTGCAGGGGCAGACTCAGAGGTGGTTGACGCCATGCCATCTTCAGCCAGGAATGGTGGTTTGTGACAATGGCACCAACCTCCTCTCCGCCCTCTGACAGGGACACCTAAACCATGTTCCCTGTTTGGCTCACGTCCTTAATTTGGTGGTGTCGTGGTTCTTGTGCAGGTACCGGGGCTTACAGGATCTCCTGGTGCAGGCCAGGAAAGTCTGTGGGCATGTCCGCCGGTCATATAGTGCCAGTGCTCGGCTGGCTGACCTTCAAAAGGAATGCAACCTGTCCAAGAACCACCTCATTTGTGACATGACCACCAGGTGGAACAGTATTCCTGATGGTCCGCCGATCACACAGGAAGAGGAGGAGGATGAGGATTGTGTTAGTATGGAGGTGGAGCCTGGCACTCAGCATCAGCAGCAGTCTTCAAGGGATCGTTTTCAGTCCCCAGAAACCCATGGACTTGTACGTGGCTGGGAGGAGGTAGCTGTGGATCATGTCATCCTTAGTGACCCAGAGGACTCCGGATCGAATGCCTCAGCAAACCTTTGCTGCATGGCCTCCCTGATCCTGCAAAGCCTGCGAAAGGACACTCGGATTTGTGGTATCAAGGAGAGGGATCATTACTAGCTGGCAACCCTTCTTGATCCACATTACAAGGGTAAGGTTGCGGAACTTATCCAGCCTTCCTAGAGAGAGCAGAGGATGAAGCATCTCCAGCAGGATTTGCAGAAAGGTTTGTGCAATGGGTTTCCAGAGCCTGGGAGGTTACAATTTCCCAATCCTCCTGGACAATGTGTTGATGGGGCTTCAGTCAGCAGTGGAGAAGGTGGACTTCTGACCGATGCGTTCAGACAATTCTTTAGTCTGCAGCCCCATTGTCTGATCAGTTCCAGCAACAATTGCCAGTGTCTGATTTACATGGTGCAGGAATACTTAGGGGCAAAAAAACAAAACCTTTAGCTTACTAAAAATCCAACATTAATCTGCATGCCCCCCCAGCATAAAATAGAAAAGCCAAATAAAATGTGTAAACAAAAATACAAAAATTTCCTCCTCTTGCCAGGTAAAAATCTCCTCTCTCTGATGCAACAACCCCCATCCCAAATCTTCCTTACCTCTTCAATAATCTTCTCTCTGCACATGTCTTTACTCTACCCCCTCCAATTTCTCCTCTTGCCAGAAATCTTTCTTCCCACTTCTGCCCAGGTCATTGTGGCCCCATCATAATTTCCCTAATTCTCGGTTACATTTTTTGATGTGACAACAGTGGACCATGCCTGTGTAATTTGCGCTGAAACAGCTCTATCGGAAGCATGACAGGGTGACAACTCATACCCACAAAAGGGAGAAAGGAACAGAGCGTTGTGACCCTAAAACCTAAAGTTATTTGATTTTCAAAAATAAATCTAGGAACACCCTGCTGACCACACCCATGTTTAAGTACTTAAGGACCGCCTCACGCCGATGTACGTCGGCAGAATGGCACGGCTGTACTTTGCTTTTTAAGTGCCCAGCCATGAGTCGGGAGCACGCCGGTGCGCTCAAGTCCCGGTCCTGTGCTCCGTGGCCGCGGGTCCAGTGGACCCGAGCGCCGCTGGTGTCCCGCGATCGGGTCAGAGAGCTGAAGAATGAGGAGAGGTCTGTGTAAACAAACCTATCCCCGTGTTTCCCTGTGTGGCTGTCACCGATCGTCTGTTCCCTTTTAGGGGGAAGGACAATCAGTGACATCACATGCCAGGCCCCCCCCTCCTACAATAAAAAAAAAACATAACTTCATACATAACACCTACCCCCTAGTGGTTAACTCCTTCACTGCCAGTGTCATTTACACAGGAATCAGTGCATTTAAATAGCACTGATTGCTGGATAAATGATAATGGTTCCAAAAATGTGTCAAAAATGTCCAATGTGTCTGCCATAATGTCGCAGTCACAATAAAAATCGCTGATCGCCGCCATTACTTGTAAAAATTTTTTTTTATAAAAATGCTATAAAACTATCCCCTATTTTATAAACGCTATAACTTTTGCGAAAACCAATCAATAATCACTAATTGCGATTTTTTTTTTACCAAAAATATGTAGAAGAATATGTATCGCCCTAAACTGAGGAAAAAAATGTTTTTTATATATTTTTGGGGATATTTATTTTAGCAAAAAGTAAAAAAATATTGAATTTTTTTCAAAATTGTCACTCATCCATTGTTGTGTGTTGAATGCACACTCTGCACATATCTCCAGCTTTGTGATATGGGAACGCGGGACACATTATAGCACAAAATATTAGGCAAAGTACATACCCCTGCCATACCTCCAGTAACACGGACCATGAGGATTAATTTGCTAAAAATTACTGGGTTTAGCCCAATTTTTTTATCACTGCTTTTCATTTATTTAGACTTTTCAAAAACACAAATAGAATAATTAAAATTTTGGATAAAGGATGTAGTGGAGTAAAACACTTTATTATTATACTGTATTAATAATACATTTTTGTCTTGTGTAGCGCTAACCCCCTTGAGGATCACTTGGTTAAAAATTCACTCTTGAGGCCCCAACTGAGTTTTTCCCCCTCTTTCACTGACACCCCAAACACGCACTGCTACTGACTCTGAACAGACAATGTGATTTTGTGAACCAAGCAAGATCTTTATAAAGAGAGTAAGGTCTTGAAATTTGACATTACCCTGTGATGAGCAGAACATAAACAGAAAGTAGAACTTCAGTAATTTTTTCATCTTTCAATCTATGAAATCTCCTGTACTTGCCTGGCGAACCGCTTCTCCTCTTTACTACCCGCAGTTATTCACAAAGCCATCCACCTTATCTCCTACATTCAGCAACATGACCTGAAAGCATGCCTTTTGTCCTTTGATGCAGAAAAGGCGTTTAAATTGTTGCAGACAGAATTCTGCAGCATGTTTGGCAAGTACAGAATCACAGTATATATAAAATAATATGCAGAGTGGTTGGAGGGAAGCTTCAGAATGGCAAAGATGTTTTTATTACAAATTATGTGAGCAGACTGCAGTTCCTCTAAGTATTACTCTATTCTGTAAGCATTTGACTTCAATTGTAATTCTAGTAAACATTTTCATTCAATTAGCCCTACAGCACAGAAATGTATAAACGTGCAGCCTCAGCTCTGGCTGTGGAAAAGGTCCTCCCTGAGAACATAAGCAGAGAAATAACAGTGAAAAAAAATCTCAAGGATGTCCAGAGATAAGCACTATGATTTACTTTTGTGACAGTAACCTAAAAGTAAAACATAACACATATTATTGGCCAAACGTTGGAGCTCTTTTGATGGTGCATTTTGGAATCCCTAATGTCTTTCTCTTCTGTGAAACTATTAGCAAGTGAAAAGACATACCGTGAAAAGATTTAATAATCTCTTGGTCAGCGTAGCAGCTAGTGGTATTAAAGGTATGAATTTAACCACTTGCCATCTGGGCCAATTCTGGCACTCCGCTCCTACATGTGAAAATCATAATATTTTGGCTATAAAATTACACAGAACCCCCAAACAGTATATATGTTTTTTAACAGACACCCTAGGGAATAAAATGGCAGTCATTGCAACTTTTTATGTCACATTGTATTTGCGCAGCAATATTTCAAATGTGTTTTTGGGGGGGAGGAAGTCCCCTCCTGCCGCTTGTAAGAACAATCAGGTGGCTGAACAGCCACTATGATAGATCTTACGGTGCAGGGAATCACCAGCTGAAAATATCAATACCGGGATGATGCCTGTAGGTGCAGGCATCATCCTGGTATAACCACTGAAATGGGTGGAAGTCCATGCACGCCCTCCAGGGGGAAAGTGGTTAATCTGAAGAAAAGTGTCATTATTCCTGTGTGGGAAATCTCCAGCTGCAGCTGTTTATATGTAGGGCAGGTAAGGCACTTTCAGAATGTCTCCTGCTTTAAGTACAGCTTTTTTTTTTGTATTCCAAACTGAGTGCAGAACTGGTAACATAGGACCAACAGTTCTTTAGCAATGAAACAAGCACTGGAGACAATAATCCAGATCCCAATCATTAGTGCTACTGGAGTCTCTTAATTATTGTATCCCAAACAATAATAGTCTTGCTTATAGTGGGAGTGTGTCTCTCTCTACATCCACCACATGTATTTTTTGTCCAACAGTATAGACTCCTAGCAGGAATAAGTCTGTAAGAGAGGGTTGAGTAGAACGGCAAGGTCTGGCAAAAAGTTTTTGTGCCACATCCAATAGTACTAGAAAGAGAGAAGTTCCACTGGGGGTGGACTTTTTAGGCACGTACACAAAAAACATGTATAACAAAGTACAAAATGTATTTAATCAAATAAAATCATACCATAAAGAAAATTAAACAGCATCATACGTGAAATATCAAAGATAGATCATCCATACAAAATATAATTATGGCTGGTCACAGTATTCGTTTTCCTACGCGTTTGGGAGCCTTGAGGATCTCCTTCTTCAGGGGAAGATATACAGTATGGAGTACAGTTTTATTTAAATACAAGCAGCAGAACATTAGAATAATAGACAAATTTACCAAGAAAAAGAGAGGGGAATGATATCATTTATAATAGTGTACTTAGATATCAACAAATTATGCTATGTATAGATAGTATGCCATTAATTAGAAACAGAAGGGGTAGGTCAAACAATGCACATATGTGACTCCCTGAGCTTCAAGGGTCTCGTGACGTTCAGCAAAGGGTCATAGGCATTATATAGCCACAAGTTTTTATACAGTCCCAAAGAAACAGTGGATCCTCAAGTATACACAGGGGAGTTACTGAGGCGGACAAATTGTTGTGCCCCACCTTAAAAGACAAGAAATGGAAAAGAAAAAGAAAGTAATGAAGTGAAGGAAGGAAAAAAAATGATTTAGCTCTTGGCGGCTTTCTGTGAGATCCCGGCCGATATTCCATCCTCAGCCACTCTCCATTTGGCTAACCCAGAGCACATACGCAGTGCTCAGGTGAAGCCTACTGTGTCGGTGGGTGTAGTGGGTGGGACACCGCTCCGAAACTCATGTCTTTGACATGCGCAGTCGGGACGGGGCAGTGCGCACACCGCTGGGGGGCCGGATCTGCGCCCGCCCATCTTTCTCTTTCTCCTCCTCCATCAGCTGCTGGGAATTACTCGTGGCGGCTGATTGTAGAAGCTTTCCTATATATCCTCTCAGCAGCAGACCAGTCGGCTAGTGATGGGAAGTCCGGATCTTTTAACTGAATCGGTTCATTTCGAACTACTCACTGAAATGAACCGATTCAATGAACCGATTCTTCGGTTCTTCGGTTCACTTGCTGAGTCTACTGACAAGCAAGTGAACCGAAGCTCTGACTCAGCCTTCTTAAATGATTAGAATCAAAAGAATGATTCTTCTCAGAAGGCTGGCAGGTTCTGGGAGGTTTATTTGCATTTAGTTCCTTGCTAGTAGCACAATCCTATTATTCTGTCAGATCAGCCGCATCATCAATTTTGGTGACACATAAAGCTGTGAAAATGAAAAGCGAATTTTTGTGCATATGATGGGCTAACTACACAGTTAACATTGCTAGACATATTTTCCGTTCTCTTTACAGCGCATGCACAGGAAAAATGATTGTATTTTACTTCCGCGTGCAGGCGAAGTGTCCACGGTAGTAAAATCCAATCGTTAGGCTCCTTTCACACTTGTGCGACTTGAAAGTCATGCAATTTTTGCCACGATTTTTACCGTGACTTTGATGCGATTTTGATGTGACTTGAAGGAATACTTATGTAATCTTGAGGTCTCTGCCTCAAGTCGCATCAAAATCGTACCAAAGTAGTGCAGTAACTACTTTGAAGTCGCTGAGACTGGAAGACCCACAGATATGAACGGTACTCATTGGAAATCTTGGGGTACGACTTGTCATGCGACTTTGTAGTCCCAAGTTGCATGATAAGTCACACAAGTGTAAAAGGAGCCTCATTATGCACTGTAAAGACTACGGACAAATCTGATGGCTAGCAATCTTACCTGTGAAGTTGGCCCATCAGAATGCAGAAAATACACACAAAAACACACTTTTCATTTACACGACTGTTTGTGCATCACCGAAAGTCGCAATATTGGCTGCTCCTATAGATCGCTTGATCTGACAGAACACCTGCTACCCAGGTCACTGAGCACAATCCTATACTGATATAATCATATACCAGACCCCATATGCAATAAAGAGAACCTGTCACTTCAACAAACTATCACATAGGGGCTTGTTAAGTGAAAAAATTTATAAAATAAAAACTAAAACCATCCCCACCAACCCTGATATCTGCATGTGAATAAATGTTTTTTTTTTATCGTAATTATTCCAGTACTTTCAAATAGTTTTATATTGTTCTATTAAAAACTGTTGATTTTTTCCTATTTTGTCTGTGTTATTTTTTATACCACTATTTAAAAAATGGTCATGGTTGGAGGAATTAAAATAAATAAATAATAATCTAAGGATCCAGGGGGCATAGAAATCTCAGGACCAGAACACAGAAAAATATTACCATAAAGCAGGATAAAATGTATTTTTGTGTTATAAAAATTAGACAGCTCTCTCATTCAGTTATATAGCTACTAAATTAGACACATGTCCCAGAAGGCATTCCTGTCCTTCTTAACATGAATATCTTCTTTAGCATAAACCAACTAAATATTAAAGGGTTAAATAATTAATCTGAATGAGGATATCTTCTTATCCTGACTCTGTCCTCTCTGTCTATAAAGCAGTCTGTAAGTGTACTACTGCTAGCTGATCATTGATTTAGTGTAGTGTTCTCTACTGGTGGTGACTCGCGGTTCTTTTAGTGTACTGTGTTCTAAAAACTGATATGATTCTTTCACTCGTTAACTCGGTAACTTGTACGATTCTTTAACTCGGTAACAAGTACGATTCTTTAACTCGGTGTACTGTTCGATTCTTTAACTCAGTGTACTGTGTACTCCTGGCTCTTGTTTTAAGTTTGTATCCAGTTCCTGAGTGTCGCTGTGCTTTGAGTCAGCTGATTGGTTGCAGGGAGGGGCCGAGCTCTCTCACTCTAGGATCATATTACCACTGCCAGCTCTGCTGCTCTGCTATGTACTGAGTGCAGAGTGAACTGTTTCAAACGAATCAGTTCACTGAAAAGAATCGATTCATCCAGTTCACTAAAAAGAACCGGTTCAAAAGAACGATTCGTTCATGAACTGGACATCACTACAGTCGGCATTCCACAGCTGAGCCTGTGAAATGCCAGACGGTCAAAATAAGCGCCTCTTCACCTGATCTAAGGTATTAACTTGACTACTCATATTTGTTCTTTATACTATAGCAATACTTATCATTTTACTATCTTATTGTTTCTATATGCCTCTAAACTAGTGATTAAAAAATGTGTTAAAAAAATTATTTTGAGGCTTTAACTATTTTTTTTCCTTCACTTCACTTCATTACTTTCTTTTTCTTTTCCTTTTCTTTTCTTTTAAGGTCGGGCGCAACAATTTGTCCGCCTCAGTACCTCCCCCGTTTTTTTCACTGTTTCTTTGGGGCTCTATAAAAATTTGTGACTATATAATGCCTACGACCTTTTGCTGAACGTCATACATTAACGGAGACCCTTGAAGTTTGGGGAGTCCTCTCTTTCTAAGTTTGTAAGAGAGGGGATCCTTCCCTGGACTTTGAATTATCTAAAGTGTGGGTGAACAGCAGACAGTTCAAAAAGACATATGGTGCACTGTCACCCATTTCTGTTAATTAGCAGTCTGGCAGCGTCCTCCAGTACAATGACTCTCTACAGGCTCTGGCCTAGTGTCTGTCACCACAGCGGCGCACATGGCGAAAGGCTCTCTGGCAGATCAGCACACACCGTTGTCATTGCTACACCTCTCAGTCTCTCTTTCTCCCATTGGTAGCACCTGGTCAGCCTCCCCTCACGCTCTCACATCCAGTCCTCTCCAACACTTCCCTTCCTCTCCCCTTCCTGTACTTGCCGTTTTCCTTTTAAATTGCCCCTCCTTTTATCAAAGTACTTGGATAATGTAGTCCAACTTCACCAGAAATACTTGGAGATTTCCTCCAACAGCATACAAATCCCAGAACTCCCTGGGAGAACTTTCTGTGTTCTGAAATGACTTGGTCCAGAAACATGCCATCTTGTGGCTATTTTTGAATATAGCACCTGTAACAATCCCAGGTGTTACAATTGTATAAAGATCCTTACATCAGGCCAAAAAGAGCAACAACTGAGAAAGAAAGAGGGACAGACGTTTTTTTTTTTTTAAAAAGAGGCAATCCCCCCAAATGGGGGACAGTTGGCAGGTGTGCATTGCATTCTCCCAACATAATGACCAAGCATCCACAAACGGCTCCTGGCAAAATTGTTTATGATCAGGAGCCAGTAGGATGGGTTCTAGCTCACGTGTCCACTGCGACAGCCAAACATAATGGTTGCATAATCTGGAACTTTACCTCCCATTGTTAAGATCCACTTAAAGGGCTGTCAGGTGGCATCAGCAAGGGGTAATATGCATGGCACAGCAACACCTCTATAACCATGCTATGACAAGTTTCTAGGTACCCTCATAATTGTTGCAGATCTTGTTTTTGTTCTAAAAAAGGACAAAACAGATGCTTTTACATTTTCTGACACAATTACAAGTACACAATATAAAAAGAGGAAGAGAATCTATTTAAGCTTGGGGTATAATTAAATGAAAACAAAGACCTTCTATTTTTGAAGAGAAGGGAAGAGACAAAGACATACAGAAGGCCAAATCACCTAATGAATAACAAATAAAAGATTTGCATAGAAAAAGCGCCAGGTCACAATGGAGAATAATATCTAGGTCTAAAGCAGAAAGAAAAGGGTGGTGGAAAACACATGCAAGAAGTGTAGCTATAAACAAAATTAGCTGGAAGGACACACACAAGCACAAACCTTCAAAGGTTATCGGGAACCCCATTTAGTGTTATGAGAATGAGAGGTTCAGGAAGGTGGATGATGTGCAACTTTCTACTGATCACAGGTAAATTTCTGTGTATGTCCAAGCTTTAGCTTCTTTAATATTACTTTTAGAGCTATCTCAGTCTCTTAAAGTGGAAGTAAACCTTGATGGGTTTTACTTCCTCTTTATTTCCCTGCAAAGGTAAAGAATAATGGGCTATGCATAGTAGCCCATTATGTGTCACTTACCTGAAACCGGAGCCTGCGGTGTCACCATTGTCCCCACTAGCAGCGAAAGTCCATCTTCACCCCTCTTCCTTCTGGGGCCGCAAACTCCGGCTCTGTGACTGGCCGGAGTCAAGTGACCTGTCGGTCACGGCATAACCCTCTTTAGAAATGGCATGATCTGCCTTTTCTAAAGTGTGCATGCATCATAGATATCGGCGCATGCGCTGTAGACATTGGAGCACGGCTTTATTGTAAATATCATGGAGGTTTAGGAGATATTTGCAGCACCTACAGGCAAGCCTTAATATAGGCTTACCTGTAGGTGAAAGTGTTTGTACATGGTTTACAACCACTTTAAATATCTGTGCATAAACTTTATTGATTTACTTCAATGATTTGTAAGTATGTAGAATACATTTATAAATATTTTTTCTTATATGATGATATATATATATATAATTATGTACAGTATATATGATCAACAACGATGATAAGTTCGGTTAAGGGAATTTTAGATGGATATCAGTAAGCTATATACACTATAAGGCCAGAAGTATTTGAACTCCTAGATTGTAAGCTCTAACGAGCAGGGCCCTCTGATTCTCCCTGATTTGCATTGTATTGTAATGTCTGCCCTAATGTTGTAAAGCGCTGCGTAAACTGTCGGCGCTATATAAATCCTGTATAATAATAATAATAACACTCCACCAAATGTTCAGGTGTTTGCAGTGAGAGGTACAGTTAATACTACAACATACAGAAATATTTCAGGCAATTTTTTACGTGTGGTAACAGTTTTGGGAAGACCCTTTTCTATTACAGCAAGACTCTGCCCCTGCACATAAAGCCAGTTTCATAAATACATGACTTAAGGTGTGGAGGAATTTTAGAGCACTGACCTCAACCCTACTGAACTCGTTTAGAATGAATTGGAATGCCATTTGTGAGACATGTCTTCTTGTCCAACCTCACCTGATCTAACAAATGCTGAAGGGACTTTTGAGAAAACTGTAGGTTTTTATAGCTGTAAAGAGTGGAAGGGGACTCCATGTTAATGCCCATTTTTTTGGAATAGGGTGTACAACAAGCTCATAAAGACAAATTGGTTAGGTGTTCACAAACTTTTGACCATATAGTGTAGCAATAGCAGAGCAAGCCCACAAGATAGAATGAGTAAGGGCATAAGAGGGTGTGAGGAGGATCCTCAGATCTTACAGACAACCTTTGGAAGTTTAATACTAAAGTTATTAAAGACACATACCCCCAAGAAACATGTTACATAATTATCACTTATGAATTGGGTATTGCTTCTTTGCATTTGAAAAACATTTGAAACATACAGTATATCAAGCACAGTTCAACAGATTGCGATTTACTTCAATGGACTAGGGTAGACGACAGTTCTGAGGCTGTATTCAGCATGTTTTGTGCATTACTTGGATGAAACGGTTATACTGCTCATGTATTTACATTGCTGCATTTTGAATTTCAACCAAAAGGATGGGTTTGGCAACATCGCCCATCTACACCATCCCTTATACAGTTAGGCTGAAAAAAGACACATGACCATTTATTTTTTTGCATGTATGCTAAAGAGATGGGAAGGCCATTCAAAAATTGGGAAAAAAATAACTTTTTTAACGTTTTTTTTTTTTTTTCAAAGTCGTTTTTTGTTTTTCTTTCTCGAAAAGTTGGAAAACAAGAAGTGTGTAATATGTTCTTTTACAATGACAAGTAATATACTGTATCTATGACATGGTGTTCAAATGATATAACATGAAGACCTTAATGAAAAATTTTTGACTTTATGTAAAGTTCTTGCAACTGAAGACAAGCAAATCCTGAAAAACAGTTTAAGCAACTCAAAGACATTCTCACACAAAAGAAATATGCATTTCTGCCTCTATGGGTCACTGCATGGTAAAGGCTCCAGTTTAGTTTACTTGTGTGCTTCATCTTGTGCCTCCTACAGTTGGGTGATTGTTGGGATACAGTAGACATTAGTTCCTGACCTCTCAGGCCTTAAAGTGTTACTAATCTCAAACATTTTTTATTGGTTAAAATAACAAACATGTTGTATTCACCTACTATGTGCAATGGTATTGCACAAAGCGACCTTGATCCACCTCTTCTCGTGTCCCCCACCAGCAATCTTGGCTCCTCATCTTCTTCATGTGTCCCCATAGCAAGCCGTTTGCTATGGAGGCACATGGTGTCTGCTCTGCTCACTCCTAAGCTGTGTGTCCATGGAGCCACGCTCCATAGACACACAGCGGGACTTAGCCCTGCCCCCACTTCCTCCAATGGCTCCTGCTGCTGTTCGAGTTCCTATGTGAAGAGGAATAGAGGGGAGAAAAGATGCAGCCATGCACAGCACAGGATCTCTTCTCTCCTCTCTTCCCCTTCACACAGGGAAGAGGAAGGATAGAGAGCAATAAAACATTTTTTACCTTAATGCAAGGAATGCATTTAGGTAAACAAATTTTTCGTTTTTCTAACACTTTAATTGACAGGTAATTTGTCTGACAAATTAGTTTTTCTTTTTTAGCTTTTAAATTATTCCTATTATTGGTCTCCAGGAACGTGTGGTGAGGTCAGTGACTGGTGAGGCACTGGCTAGTATCAGAGCCAGATACACACAGGTTACATACGTCACGATTGTTAGAGAGAGAAAATTCTAGCACTAGACCTCCCTGTAACTCTAAACAGGTAACCTGTAAATAAGTTTACAGCGTCGCCGAAGGAGATTTTTATGTACGGAAGTTTGGCGCCATTCTACAAGCGTGCGCAATTTTAAAGCATGACATTACATTCACATTATACAAAAAAATTGGGCTAACTTTAGTGGGGGTTTTTTAAATTTCTTTCCAAAAAAAAGTGTTTGAAATATTGCTGTGCAAATATCATGTAACATAAAAAGTTGCAACAACCACCATTTTATTCCCTAGGGTGTCTGCTCAAAAAATATGTATAATGTTTGGGGGTTCTGAGTAATTTTCTAGCAAAAAAATTATGATCTTTACATGTAGGAGAGAGGTGTCAGAATTGGCCTGGGTGGCAAGGAGTTAATTACCATAAGTAAGTAATATACAAATAATTATTATATATTGTTTTTAAGGTCAGTTACTATATTTTCAAAATCTGTACTCAAGCAGATGGCTTAACGAACAAATTACCAAAGCTTGAAGTCATAACTATGTAGCGGCGGGCTCCGAAGAGCATGCGTTTTTCAAAATTAAACTTTAACTAAACTGCAGTTTGGTTTGAGTATTATTTGCCTAAATTTGACTTCTGTATCAGTCTGACTGGACTGTGAAATGTTCAACCTGGCCACAAGGGGGCACTGTCTCTTCTGGCAGGCGTGGAACTATGGTCTGGTCGGGTGCTTAAATTACTCTCTCTCACTGAGCCAGGTCAGTGGGAGTGGCCCTCTCGCTGTGCCCTCTGGGAGAGGGTATTTAAGATACGGACGTCACGTGGTTCGGGGTTTCTGGTCCAGTATGATGTGCTGATTACATGGTCCTGATCAGTGGCGTAACTAGAACCTTCAGGGCCCCGATGCAAGAAACCATGAAGGGCCCCCCTGAACCCCAGCCAGGGCCCTTCCCTCCGAGTCCGGCGGTGGAACTCCAGGGCGTGGTCACAGGTATGACCTTTGTGAGCCCTGTATTTCCACCACTGGCATCAGTATTTTTTTTTTTTACTAGTTTTATTTTTTATTTTTAGGTGCCCCATTGGGGGACTATCCCTAGGCAGGATGGGGTCCCCGTCCCCAGAAGAGATGAGGTCCTTTTCTCCAGGGTAGATGAAGTTACTGCCCCCAGGTGAGAAGGGGTCCCTGTCCCCAGGGGAGAGGGGGGTCCCTGGCCCCACGTGAGAAGGGGCCCCTGTCCCCAGGGGGAGATGGAGGGGGTAAGTAATGGTGTGTGGGGGATGGGGTCCTCTCACTCACCATGACTAAGCTGCATGTTGCGCACTCATCCATGTTGGCCTGGGCTCCATCCAGTGTGCTGGACAGGTGTTTAGCATATCTGCCAGAAAGACCTTTCATCATCTGTGTATGACGGGGGAGAAGGGGGGCTGGCAGTGTCCTCCGGGGAGCTGGCTCTCATAGGGCTGCACCGCATCTGTGTGCTTAAAGTTTGTTTACCCAGGAGAAGTATGCAGTGCAATGTGGGCCGGACACGGGGGGGGGGACTCTGGCTGGGGAGAACAGACATCGGACTGAGCGGCAATGCATGGAGCAGGAGAGGGGCACTCTGAGGAGCCATCCGAGGACACAGGTCAGGCGGGGAATGCACAACTAAAGAGCAGCTAGTGCAATAGTCGAGCATGGAGCTCTGCTAGTCACCCTCCACCTCCAGCCACCCATGTGCATGGTGCACTGGTACCCCTAGCTGCCTATGCTGCTGCCGCCCATATGTAGAGGGGGCTGCATGGGCCCCCTGCAGCACAGGGCCCAGTTGCGGTCGCGACTGCTGCACCCCCTATAGTTACGCCCCTGGTCCTGATCCTCCTGACCAGCCCCCAGGAAGGCTATGGCCTGAGGTGCGGATCCACCCAACTTTAATGCCTCGGGCTGGCTAGCCCAGGGAAAGGAAACTAAAGGAGGATTCTGAGGCGGTTGGGTGCCGTCCCCGGTTTGGGAGAGACCCATTGTACTTCAAGCATTCCAGGGGAGGAATCTTTAGAAGAACACCACGTAAGGGTTGGTTTTCTTAACAAGAGCCTGGAAGGGCTGAAGTTACTGAGAGAATCCGTTCTTGTGGTTATCGCCAAGCAGGCTGAAAGATCCAGGTATGTGACAAAGACTTTGTTTCTAAGTAAGCACCTTGTTGACTGCTAAGCCTTGTGAGAGAGGGACTGTCCAACCTGATTGTTCATCCAGCTACGAATGGCTATTCTCTGGATGAAGTCAAAGTAAGCAAGTCCTTTAACGTTTTTGGACTTTGACATTGAGAGTACCTGAACTTCCTTTTCCAACCCCTCTGATCCCAAGTTGAAAGACTGTTCAATGGTTTGAGTTTGCAAATAAAATACGTTCAAGTGGATCTATTGTCAGTCTCAAGTTACTGGGTCATCTACCACGGGACATCCCCTAGACGCGCCACAAGGAGAACGGAAGGTAACGGTAAGCTCAAAAATAACCAGCAGCTCCTTCGGGGGTTAGTGCTACAACTACAAACCAGTAATTTCACAGTAAATAGATAAACAATAAATTATGTCAAAATACAGTGAAAACCCAGGCTTTCTTCCTCTATCTCAGCGCTATGGAGCTGGTAAATCCAACAATAATAAACACTATGCATTAATCACAGTGATTCAATAAATCAATGAACCACAAGGATACTAAAGTGTCAGCTGCTGCTTAAAATGCAATAAATAGCCAAAAAAAATGTGCATACAAAATAGTAAAATGTCCACAAGTACTTCAAAGAGTACAATCATTACTAAAGCACTGCTACCATCATCTCTTCTTATGACCAGCTTTCATATGATAAATAGCACATAAGAAAACATGAATGACAGATGGTGATAAAGGTCTAGTGAGAGATGAAGTAATGGTATCGTGCTTGTAACCATAAAGATAGAAACCCGACATAGCGTAATATTGTCACGAAAAGCACTTTAATGAATAAGCATTTAAAGAAAAACTCACACCCTAGGGTGGGCTCCTTTGCAGACATCGCTTGCCTTTTATTCATGTACATGCCATTTTGATACCTTCAAAATGTGAGTTTTTCTTTATTGCTTATTCATTAACCAGTTGCCGACCGCCGCACGCCGATGTACGTCGGCAGAATGGCACGGGCAGGCATAAGGGCTTACATGTACGTCCCTTGCCTCCCACGGGTCGGGGGCCCGATCAGGCCCCCGCCCGGTGCCTGCGGCGGTCGGTTTTCGTCCGGGAGCGATCCGGGACGAGGGGGTGGCCATTCATTCATGGCCACCCCCTCGCGATCGCTCCCGACGAATAGAAATCCCCCGTGACATCACTTCCTCTCCTGTAATGTAAACACAGGAGAGGAAGTGATGTATTCTCTCCTCCGTGTCGGTATTTTTCGTTCCGACACGGAGGAGAGCGGATCGGTGAGTTGCACCAACACTCTACACACACAGTAGAACATGCCAGGCACACTCACACCCCCCCTTTACCCCCCGATCACCCCCCCAATTACCCCTGCCCCCCAGTCACAGTGACACCAATGTCATTTTTTTTTTTTTTTTTGCATTGGTGTCATTTGTGACTGTAATAACTGTTAGGGCAGTTAGAGTTAGCCCCCTTTAGTTCTAATGTACCCCCCTAACCCCCCCAATAAAGGTTTAACCCCGTGATCACCCCCCGTCGCCAGTGTCACTAAGGCTGGGTTCACATTGCAGCGGTTTATGAGAACGAATGTGATTCGCACCGCACTGCAGTGCAAATCACATCCGATCTCTGTGCGATTCGAGTTCAGCCATTCGCCGCACCCGCCGCACCCGCCACACCCGCCGCACCCGCCGCAAATTCGCACGGGACCCTTTTTTTGGCCCGCAGCAGAATCGGATCGCATGGGTTTTCACACCATGCGATCCGAGTTTGCAGATCGCACTACGATATGCGAACTGATCTGGGGGTGTCAGTAACATTTCACTGACACTCCCAGCAGTTCGCATAGGGCAGTGTGAACTGCCGCCGGGAGGCATGCGATGCGGGAACCCGCCGCGGATTCGCGGCGTTTCCGCATCGCTCCAGTGTGAACCCAGCCTAATAAGCGATCATTTTTCTGATCGCCGTATTAGTGTCACAGGTGACGCTAGTTAGGCAGGTAGGTATTTAGGTTCGCCGCAGCTTTTTATAGCGCCAGGGACCTCCATATACTACCGCATAAAGCCCCCTGATTGCCCCCTAGTTAACCCTTTCACCTGTGATCACCATATAACTGTTACAGGTGACGCTGGTTGGTTAGTTATTTTTTTATAGTTTCAGGGCACCCGCCATTTATTACCTAGTCTCACTAGTGTACCCCTAAATTTAGGGGTGTCTACTTTCCAAAATGGGGTCATTTGGGGGGGGGTTTGTGCCATCTTGGCATTTTATGGCCTTCAAAACTGTAACGCCCTTAGAAAGCCTGAAGGCGGTGCTTGGTTTTCGGGGCCCCGTACGCGGCTAGGCTCCCAAAAAGTCCCACATATGTGGTATCCCCGTACTCAGGAGAAGCAGCAGAATTTATTTTGGGGTGTCATTTCACATATGCCCATGGCATGCATGAGCAATATATCATTTAGTGACAACTTTGTGAAAAAAAAAAAAAAAAAGTTTGTAATTTTCCCGCAACTTGTGGCAAAATATAAAATATTCCATGAACTCAACATGCCTCTCAGCAAATAGCTTGGGGTGTCTACTTTCTAAAATGGGGTCATTTGTGGGGGTTTTGTGCCATCTTGGCATTTTATGGCCTTCAAAACTGTAATAGGTAGTGAGAAGTGAACTCAAAAATTTACGCCCTTAGAAAGCCTGAAGGCGGTGCTTGGTTTTCGGGGCCCCGTACGCGGCTAGGCTCCCAAAAAGTCCCACATATGTGGTATCCCCGTACTCAGGAGAAGCAGAGGTGAGTTGCACCAACACTCTACACACACAGTAGAACATGCCAGGCACACTCACACCCCCCCTTTACCCCCCGATCACCCCCCCAATTACCCCTGCCCCCCAGTCACAGTGACACCAATGTCATTTTTTTATTTTTTTTTGCATTGGTGTCATTTGTGACTGTAATAACTGTTAGGGCAGTTAGAGTTAGCCCCCTTTAGTTCTAATGTACCCCCCTAACCCCCCCAATAAAGGTTTAACCCCGTGATCACCCCCCGTCGCCAGTGTCACTAAGGCTGGGTTCACATTGCAGCGGTTTATGAGAACGAATGTGATTCGCACCGCACTGCAGTGCAAATCACATCCGATCTCTGTGCGATTCGAGTTCAGCCATTCGCCGCACCCGCCGCACCCGCCACACCCGCCGCACCCGCCGCAAATTCGCACGGGACCCTTTTTTTGGCCCGCAGCAGAATCGGATCGCATGGGTGTTCACACCATGCGATCCGAGTTTGCAGATCGCACTGCGATATGCGAACTGATCTGGGGGTGTCAGTAACATTTCACTGACACTCCCAGCAGTTCGCATAGGGCAGTGTGAACTGCCGCCGGGAGGCATGCGATGCGGGAACCCGCCGCGGATTCGCGGCGTTTCCGCATCGCTCCAGTGTGAACCCAGCCTAATAAGCGATCATTTTTCTGATCGCCGTATTAGTGTCACAGGTGACGCTAGTTAGGCAGGTAGGTATTTAGGTTCGCCGCAGCTTTTTATAGCGCCAGGGACCCCCATATACTACCGCATAAAGCCCCCTGATTGCCCCCTAGTTAACCCTTTCACCTGTGATCACCATATAACTGTTACGGGTGACGCTGGTTGGTTAGTTATTTTTTTATAGTTTCAGGGCACCCGCCATTTATTACCTAATAAAGGTTTAACCCCCTGATCACCCGGCGGGTGTCATTTGTGACTAATAACTGTTAGGGCAGTTAGGGTTAGCCCCCTTTAGTTCTAAGGTACCCCCCTAACCCCCCCAATAAAGGTTTAACCCCGTGATCACCCCCCGTCGCCAGTGTCACTAAGGCTGGGTTCACATTGCAGCGGTTTATGAGAACGAATGTGATTCGCACCGCACTGCAGTGCAAATCACATCTGATCTCTGTGCGATTCGAGTTCAGCCATTCGCCGCACCCGCCGCACCCGCCGCACCCGCCACACCCGCCGCACCCGCCGCAAATTCGCACGGGACCCTTTTTTTGGCCCGCAGCAGAATCGGATCGCATGGGTGTTCACACCATGCGATCCGAGTTTGCAGATCGCACTGCGATATGCGAACTGATCTGGGGGTGTCAGTAACATTTCACTGACACTCCCAGCAGTTCGCATAGGGCAGTGTGAACTGCCGCCGGGAGGCATGCGATGCGGGAACCCGCCGCGCATTCGTGGCGTTCCCGCATCGCTCCAGTGTGAACCCAGCCTAATAAGCGATCGTTTTTCTGATCGCTGTATTAGTGTCACAGGTGACGCTAGTTAGGCAGGTAGGTATTTAGGTTCGCCGCAGCTTTTTATAGCGCCAGGGACCCCCATATACTACCGCATAAAGCCCCCTGATTGCCCCCTAGTTAACCCTTTCACCAGTGATCACCATATAACTGTTACAGGTGACGCTGGTTGGTTAGTTATTTTTTTATAGTTTCAGGGCACCCGCCATTTATTACCTAGTCTCACTAGTGTACCCCTAAATTTAGGGGTGTCTACTTTCCAAAATGGGGTCATTTGGGGGGGGTTTGTGCCATCTTGGCATTTTATGGCCTTCAAAACTGTAACGCCCTTAGAAAGCCTGAAGGCGGTGCTTGGTTTTCGGGGCCCCGTACGCGGCTAGGCTCCCAAAAAGTCCCACATATGTGGTATCCCCGTACTCAGGAGAAGCAGCAGAATTTATTTTGGGGTGTCATTTCACATATGCCCATGGCATGCGTGAGCAATATATCATTTAGTGACAACTTTGTGAAAAAAAAAAAAAAAAAAAAAAAAGTTTGTAATTTTCCCGCAACTTGTGGCAAAATATAAAATATTCCATAGACTCAACATGCCTCTCAGCAAATAGCTTGGGGTGTCTACTTTCTAAAATGGGGTCATTTGTGGGGGTTTTGTGCCATCTTGGCATTTTATGGCCTTCAAAACTGTAATAGGTAGTGAGAAGTGAACTCAAAAATTTACGCCCTTAGAAAGCCTGAAGGCGGTGCTTGGTTTTCGGGGCCCCGTACGCGGCTAGGCTCCCAAAAAGTCCCACATATGTGGTATCCCCGTACTCAGGAGAAGCAGAGGTGAGTTGCACCAACACTCTACACACACAGTAGAACATGCCAGGCACACTCACACCCCCCCTTTACCCCCCGATCACCCCCCCAATTACCCCTGCCCCCCAGTCATAGTGACACCAATGTCATTTTTTTTTTTTTTTTTGCATTGGTGTCATTTGTGACTGTAATAACTGTTAGGGCAGTTAGAGTTAGCCCCCTTTAGTTCTAATGTACCCCCCTAACCCCCCCAATAAAGGTTTAACCCCGTGATCACCCCCCGTCGCCAGTGTCACTAAGGCTGGGTTCACATTGCAGCGGTTTATGAGAACGAATGTGATTCGCACCCCACTGCAGTGCAAATCACATCCGATCTCTGTGCGATTCGAGTTCAGCCATTCGCCGCACCCGCCGCACCCGCCACACCCGCCGCACCCGCCGCAAATTCGCACGGGACCCTTTTTTTGGCCCGCAGCAGAATCGGATCGCATGGGTGTTCACACCATGCGATCCGAGTTTGCAGATCGCACTGCGATATGCGAACTGATCTGGGGGTGTCAGTAACATTTCACTGACACTCCCAGCAGTTCGCATAGGGCAGTGTGAACTGCCGCCGGGAGGCATGCGATGCGGGAACCCGCCGCGGATTCGCGGCGTTTCCGCATCGCTCCAGTGTGAACCCAGCCTAATAAGCGATCATTTTTATGATCGCCGTATTAGTGTCACAGGTGACGCTAGTTAGGCAGGTAGGTATTTAGGTTCGCCGCAGCTTTTTATAGCGCCAGGGACCCCCATATACTACCGCATAAAGCCCCCTGATTGCCCCCTAGTTAACCCTTTCACCTGTGATCACCATATAACTGTTACAGGTGACGCTGGTTGGTTAGTTATTTTTTTATAGTTTCAGGGCACCCGCCATTTATTACCTAATAAAGGTTTAACCCCCTGATCACCCGGCGGGTGTCATTTGTGACTAATAACTGTTAGGGCAGTTAGGGTTAGCCCCCTTTAGTTCTAAGGTACCCCCCTAACCCCCCCAATAAAGGTTTAACCCCGTGATCACCCCCCGTCGCCAGTGTCACTAAGGCTGGGTTCACATTGCAGCGGTTTATGAGAACGAATGTGATTCGCACCGCACTGCAGTGCAAATCACATCCGATCTCTGTGCGATTCGAGTTCAGCCATTCGCCGCACCCGCCGCACCCGCCACACCCGCCGCACCCGCCGCAAATTCGCACGGGACCCTTTTTTTGGCCCGCAGCAGAATCGGATCGCATGGGTGTTCACACCATGCGATCCGAGTTTGCAGATCGCACTGCGATATGCGAACTGATCTGGGGGTGTCAGTAACATTTCACTGACACTCCCAGCAGTTCGCATAGGGCAGTGTGAACTGCCGCCGGGAGGCATGCGATGCGGGAACCCGCCGCGCATTCGTGGCGTTCCCGCATCGCTCCAGTGTGAACCCAGCCTAATAAGCGATCGTTTTTCTGATCGCTGTATTAGTGTCACAGGTGACGCTAGTTAGGCAGGTAGGTATTTAGGTTCGCCGCAGCTTTTTATAGCGCCAGGGACCCCCATATACTACCGCATAAAGCCCCCTGATTGCCCCCTAGTTAACCCTTTCACCAGTGATCACCATATAACTGTTACAGGTGACGCTGGTTGGTTAGTTATTTTTTTATAGTTTCAGGGCACCCGCCATTTATTACCTAGTCTCACTAGTGTACCCCTAAATTTAGGGGTGTCTACTTTCCAAAATGGGGTCATTTGGGGGGGGGTTTGTGCCATCTTGGCATTTTATGGCCTTCAAAACGCCCTTAGAAAGCCTGAAGGCGGTGCTTGGTTTTCGGGGCCCCGTACGCGGCTAGGCTCCCAAAAAGTCCCACATATGTGGTATCCCCGTACTCAGGAGAAGCAGCAGAATTTATTTTGGGGTGTCATTTCACATATGCCCATGGCATGCATGAGCAATATATAATTTAGTGACAACTTTGTGAAAAAAAAAAAAAAAAAAAGTTTGTAATTTTCCCACAACTTGTGGCAAAATATAAAAAATATTCCATGAACTCAACATGCCTCTCAGCAAATAGCTTGGGGTGTCTACTTTCTAAAATGGGGTCATTTGTGGGGGTTTTGTGCCATCTTGGCATTTTATGGCCTTCAAAACTGTAATAGGTAGTGAGAAGTGAACTCAAAAATTTACGCCCTTAGAAAGCCTGAAGGCGGTGCTTGGTTTTCGGGGCCCCGTACGCGGCTAGGCTCCCAAAAAGTCCCACATATGTGGTATCCCCGTACTCAGGAGAAGCAGCAGAATTTATTTTGGGGTGTCATTTCACATATGCCCATGGCATGCATGAGCAATATATCATTTAGTGACAACTTTGTGAAAAAAAAAAAAAAAAAAAGTTTGTAATTTTCCCACAACTTGTGGCAAAATATAAAAAATATTCCATGAACTCAACATGCCTCTCAGCAAATAGCTTGGGGTGTCTACTTTCTAAAATGGGGTCATTTGTGGGGGTTTTGTGCCATCTTGGCATTTTATGGCCTTCAAAACTGTAATAGGTAGTGAGAAGTGAACTCAAAAATTTACGCCCTTAGAAAGCCTGAAGGCGGTGCTTGGTTTTCGGGGCCCCGTACGCGGCTAGGCTCCCAAAAAGTCCCACATATGTGGTATCCCCGTACTCAGGAGAAGCAGCAGAATTTATTTTGGGGTGTCATTTCACATACGCCCATAGCATGTGTGAGCAATATATCATTTAGTGACAACTTTGTGTAAAAAAAATTTTTTTTGTCATTATTCAATCGCTTGAGGCAAAAAAATAAAATATTCAATGGGCTCAACATGCCTCTTATCAATTTCCTTAGGGGGTCTACTTTCCAAAATGGGGTTATTTGGGGGGGTTTTGTACTGCCCTGCCATTTTAGCACCTCAAGAAATGAGATAGGCAGTCGTAAACTAAAAGCTGCGTAAATTCCAGAAAACGTACCTTAGTTTGTAGATGTGACAACTTTTGCGCAAACCAATAAATATACAATTATTGACTTTTTTTTTACCAAAGACATGTGGCTGAATACATTTTGGCCTAAATGTATGACTAAAATTGAGTTTATTGGATTTTTCTAATAACAAAAAGTAGAAAATATCATTTTTTTTCAAAATTTGCGGTCTTTTTACGTTTATATCGCAAAAAATTAAAATCGCAGAGGCAATCAAATACCATCAAAAGAAAGCTCTATTTGTGGGAAGAAAAGGACGCAAATTTTGTTTGGGTACAACATTGCATGACCGCGCAATTACCAGTTAAAGCAGCGCAGTGCCAAAGTGTAAAAAGACCTCTGGTCATTTACCAGCAAAATGGTCCGGTCTGAAAGTGGTTAAAGTGCTTTTCGTGACAATATTACGCTATGTTGGGTTTCTATCTTTATGGTTACATACACGATACCATTACTCCATCTCTCACTGGATGCTAATGAGGTTTTCGCTTAATTGATGCGGTTGTGCAAGTTTCGTCATCACGACTTCCTCTGAAGACGCTGATCCAGGTGTCATTAACTCACCCATATTTAACTACTTAACGACCGCACTATACCTGAATGACGGCTACAGCACGGCTCAATAACTCTGGGAGGGCGTACATTTATGTCCTCCCAGAATCTTGCTCCCATACTGGAGTGCACACCAGGGAACATCCGTGACCGCCAGGCGCATCACAGATCATGGTAAATGGCGTTGACAGCGCCTGTTTACCACGTGATCACTCCATCAAATGATGAAGTGATCACTTGTAAACAAACTGGCTTCATGTCCGGTTCCTCTCTCCCCTCTCTGTATAGATTGGTACAGAGAGGAGAGAGGGGAGAGATCAGATGCTGCTGCAGCGCTGTGGGCTGGATGTGTAGTGCCCACAGCGCTGATTTGTGCCCACTCCAGCCATTCACCCATCCATCCTCAGCGAGCCATCCATGCATCCATACTCAGTCAGCCATCCATACTGAGCAATCCATACTAAGCCAGCCATCCATTCTCAGCCAAGCAGCCATCCATGCTCAGCCAGACATCCATCCATCCATGCTCAGCCAGCCATCCATACTCAGCAATACTCATCCATGCTCATTCACCCATCCATACTCAGCAATACTCATCCATGCTCATCCATCCATCCATACTCCGCAATACTCATCTATGCTCATCCATCCATCCGTACTCAGCAATACTCATCCCTGCTCATCCATCCATCCATACTCAGCAATACTCAACTATGCTCAGCCATCCATCCTCAGCAATACTCATCCATCCATTCATGCTCAGTCATCCATCCATACTCAGCAATACTTACCCATCCATCCTCAGCCAGCCATCTATACTCAGCAATACTCACCCATTCATTCATACTCAGCAATACTCATCCATTCATCCATGCTCAGCCATCCCATCTGTGACAGAACCAATCCCACACTCCGATTGAGTGTTTCCGTCTATATACCGCTTCCTAAGTCCTGGAATACAAGTCCAATGGATCTGGCTATAGGAACCCCCAAGCACTAGACGACACCAGCCTTGGAGGACATCAGAAATTACCTTTATTTGAGATCTCACACAAAATATATATACAGCGGGGTGACTAAAACCTAACCTAATTAGCATGAGCTAATTATCTAATCAACACTCAGACTAGTTTGACTGAAGGGATAAGACTGTTCGGCTCCTAGCTCACAATTCAATAAACATTACTATAAACAAAGGATTAATTAGCACAAACAACATTTGGAGTGTCCTTACAAGCCAGACTAGACTCATTTATACAAGAGACAGGTGGCTGGAGTTAATGACATTAGCATCTGACAGTGTGTGTCCCAACAGCATGAGACAACACACATCATATATACATATATACAGCATTGAAGCTGACTAGCACAGATTATAATGGGGTTCTCATTCACCCTGTGCCCCTTAAAATCCAGGGCCCATAATTGATCGGCAAGAGGCTCGCACTCGCACGCAGTCCTCTCAAAAAGCCTGTGTCCCGGCTAGGTCTGTCACACACATCCATTCATTCATACTCAGCAATACTCATCCATTCATCCATGCTCAGCCATCCCATCCACCCCACCCATACTCAGCAATACCCAGCAATCCCATCCGTACCCAGCCGTACTCAGCCGTACCCAGCCTTCCCATCTGTACCCAGCTGTACTCAGCCATACCCAGCCACCCCATCTGTACGCAGCCATCCCATCTGTGCCCAGCCATACCCAGCCATCCCATGCGTACCCAGCCATACTCAGCAGTACCCAGCCATACTCATTCATGCTCAGTCATCCCATCCATACTCAGCCATCCCCATCTACGGCTCATCCATCCCCATTCATGCTCATCCATGCCACATCAGTTCTCATCCATGCCACATCCATGCCACTAGAGTGCCTCACAAAAGTGTAATAGGTAGTCAAACTAGATTTGACATTTATGCCCCTAGAACACCTGATTGTGCTCCCTGCATATTGGGCCTCTCTATGTGGCCAGGCTGTGTAAAAGTCTCCCACATGTGGTATCACCGTACTCAGGGGGAGTAGGAGAATATTTTGGCGTGTACTTTTTGATATGTACATGCTATGTGTTAGAAATATTGTATAAATGGACAACTTTGTGTAAAGAAAAAATGCGTTTTCATTTTCTTTACACATTTTCCAGAAACTTGAATAAAAAAATGACAAGTTTCAAAAGACTCACTATGCCTCATAGATTATATGTTGGGTTGTCTTCTTTCCAAAATGGGGTAATTTTGGGGCATTTCTATTGTCCTGGTGCTCCAGGGACTTCAAAAGTGTAAGAGGCAGTCAAGAAATTACATGTTGGGCCTCTGTATGTGGCCACGCTGTGTAAAAGTCTCACACATGTGGTATCACCATACTCAGGAAGAGTAGTAGAATGTGTTTTGAGGTGTAATTTGTGCTATGCATATGCTGCAATTTGTGCTATGCTGTGTGTGAGAAATAACCTGTTAATATAACAATTTTGTGAACAAGTGAAAAAGAAAAAAAAATCTTGATTTTGCAAAGAATTGTGGGAAAAAATGTCAACTTCAAAAAACTCACCATGCCTCTTAAATTCCTTGGAATGTCTACTTTCCAAAAAGTAGTCATTTGGGGTGTATTTGTACTTTCCTGGCTTGTTAGGGTCTCAGGAAATGAGATAGGCTGCCAGTACATCAGGTGTGATCAATTTTCAGAGATTGACAACAAAGCTTGTGGACTCTATAACTTTCACAAAGACCAAATAATATACAATGATTTGGGTTATTTTTACCATAGAAATGTAGCAATATAAATTTTGGCCAAAATGTATGAAGAAAAATTACTAATTTGAAATATTTGAATTTTATAACGGAAGGGTCCTTTCACACGGGGCGGATCAGTTCTGATCCGCCCCGTGGATGTCCGTTTGCTCAGCGGGGATCACACCGCCGATCCCCGCTGAGCAGGGAGATGACAGCTCCGTCTCTGCACACTGTGCAGGGACGGACCTGTCACAGCGCCGCTCTCCCCTATGGGAGATCGGATGACGACGGACCGCAGTGCCCGTCGTCATCCGATCCGATCCGCAGACGGATGGAAAAATAGCTTTTTCCTCCGTCACACTTTTTCGGATCGGAGCGGGTCGGATGTCAGCGGACATGTCACCGCTGACATCCGACGCTCCATAGAGCTCTATGGAGCACCCGTTCAGGTCCGCCTGAAAAACTGACAGGCGGGCCTGAACGGGACGTTAGTGTGAAAGGGGCCGAACTAAGAAAAATGCTTTTTTTTTTTACAGAATTTTTCTGTCTTTTTTCTTTTATAGCGCAAAAAATAAAAACCCAGCGGTGATTAAATACCACCAAAAGAAAGGTCTATTTGTGTGAAAAAAAGGACAAAAATGTCATATAGGTACAGTGTTGCATGACTGAGTAATTGTCATTCAAAATGTAAGAGCACCGAAAGCTGAATACTGGTCTGGTTAGGAAGGGGGTTTAAGTGCCCAGTGGGTAAGTGGTTAAGGAAAATAGAATTTTCTCTTTACTTTCAGGTTGTTATGCTTGTCGACGATGTCCAGCATGCAAACAGTGCAGATTTAACCTAAAAAAAAAAGCAAACAGTTTACCTCTTTTTCCACTAATAGGACTTATCAAATCAAGAATCTTATTACATGTGGCACCCATGGAGTGGTCTATATGTTGAAGTGCAGTTGTGGACTCCAATATATAGGCCAAACTTCCAGACCCCTGCGTGTTCGCATCAGGAAGCACGTTAATAATATGAAAAAGGGCCTCAGGACCCATAGTGTGTCTAAACACTTTAGACAATGGCATAATAGGGATCTTAGAGGTCTAAAATTCTGTGGTATTAAAAGGGTGGACAGACATTGGAAGTGTGGTAATTATATCTGCCACATCAGCCAAAGAGAATCATTCTGGATTGTGGAGGCTAAAGTTTTAATGCCCGAAGAGTTAAATGTTGATATCGATTTAAACTGCTTTATTTATGACAAATTTTTTTTTTTTAAATAATGAGATGTTTTGATAATGTTAATAAATTTTAAATGAAGGTTTATGATTTTTTGGTATGTTTTAGCGGCTGGCATCAGGTGAGATTTTGTATATAAAATACAAGCATGTGTTCTGGTTAGATATGCTGATCATCCACTAGGGGGCAGCGGTCTGAATGGGAACGCATTTTTAAATACTAGTTTTCTTTATACCGGTAGGTCTTTTTCAGAATTAATTGTATTTTTAGAAATATATTTGCACATTTGATATCATTAGGGCCTGTCTGGATGACTGGAGCAAAGATTGGCTGCTATTTTATGTTTATTTAAGAGCCTCATGCATTTTCAACTCATGTGAGTAGTCCGTATTTGGACTTAAATTAATTTTAAATGTTTTAAATGTTTGCACAGTGAGCACTTAGATCTCCCCTTTCTTTTATGTATACGGTTTGATGCCCCCACTGAGATTATCGATCTGGAGAAGTTAAAATTGATCTGTTTTTGCTACCTACCTTTTGTGTGGGACCTGCTTGTATGACTACCTGTTAGCTCTGGAGCCCATGCTCTGAGAACTTGAAGGTGGAGGGTCTGTCACCATTGATTGATATTGCTGATCTTCACTGGTGGAGTCATCTTTTCATCTCTCTGGGGCTTGTTGTTCATCAGCATATTGGACTGTGTTTTATTGTTTTATTGAGCTGCACTTCTTATATATTTTTATCATTTGTTATTGATTTTTGTGAAAGTATTTTATTGTTCAGCTTGCATTTTGGGGGGTTTAATATTTTTTGCCCTGATTGCACCTTCTATTTACAACTGCAAACCTACCAAGACATGGCCGTCCACCTAAACTGACAGGCAAGGAGAGCATTCATCAGAGAAGCGAAGAGGTAACTCTGGAGGAGCTGCAGAGATCCACAGCTAGGTTGGGAGAATCTGTCCACAGGACAACTATTAGTCGTGTACTCCACAAATCTGGCCTTTATGGAAGTGTGGCAAGAAGAAAGCCATTGTTGAAAGAAAGCCATAATAAGCAGTTTGCAACAACCAATGGGGGGGGGGACACAGCAAACGTGGAAGAAGGTGCTCTGGTCAGATGACACCAAAATGTAACTTTTTGGCCTAAAAGTAAAATGCTATGTGTGGCGGAAAACAAATACTGCACATAACCCTTAATCCCCACCGTGAAACATGGTGGTGGCAGCATCATGTTGTGGGGATGCTTTTCTTCAGCAGGGACAGAGAAGCTGGTCAGATTTGATGGGAAGATGGATGGAGCCAATCTTAGAAGAAAATCTGTAATGCCGTGTACACACGATCGGACATTCCGACAACGAAATCCTGGGATTTATTTCCGAGGGATGATGGCTCAAGCTTGTCTTGCATACACACGGTTGCAGAAATTCCGATTGTCAAGAACGCGCTGACGTAAAACACGTACAACAGCACTATAAAGAGGAATTTCGATAGCCAGTGTGCCACCCTTTGGGCTCCTTCTGCTAATCTCGTGTTTATCTTGTGTTAGTAGAAGTTTGGTGAGAGACGATTTGCAGGGCATGGAGGAGTTCATGGACAAAGAATTGGTTACTTCAGCGTGACCAATTCTCGCACAAGCCTTTGTTGCGAGAGATCCGTGAGAATAATCCTGATGATTTCAGGAATTATCTCCAGATGACGGACCCTGTTTTTCAACATCTGTTGGCTTTCCTGTCCCCTTATATTATGAAGCAGGACACCTGCATGCAGCAAGCCATCACTTCCAAGCAGAGACTCATTGCCACCTTGCGGTACTTGGCGATGGGGAGAAGTCTGCAGGACATCAAGTTCTCGACAGGCATCTCCCCCCAGGCTCTGGGAATCATTATTCCAGAGACCTGTTCTGCCATCATACAGGTCCTGCAGAAGGACTATATTAAGGTCAACAGGGAACCCGAGAATGCAGACGGTGGTTTCCGGCAGCTGACCATATCGACCAGAATGGCTCCAATCATCTCTATGGCCTAAGAAATCAGAAGCTACGAGCATTTTGTAACTACGGTTTTGCTGGACATAAACAGCGTCATTGGGAATTTGACAAAGCATTTTATCACATTGATCTTGGTGTGGTCAGATGCTTTTAGGGCAGAAGAGAGATCTAGGGTCTAATAGACCCCAATTTTTTCAAAAAACAGTACCCGTCATTACCTATTGCTATCATATGGGATATTTACATTCCCTGAGATAACAATAAAAATGATAAAAAAAAATCAAAGGAACAGTTTAAAAATATAATAAAAAAGCATAATAAATATTTTAAAAAAAGCACCCCTGTCCCCCCCGTGATCACGCGTAAAGGCGAACACAAGTGTAGGTCTGGTGTCATATGTAAACAGCAATTGCACCATGCATGTGCAGTATCACCGCGAAGGTCAGATTGAGGGCAGTCATTTTAGCAGTAGTAACATGTAAAGGCTTTTAAAGGCATTTAAAAATGTATGTAGTTTGTCGCCTCTGCACATTTGTGCGCAATTTTAAAGCATGTCGTGTCTGGTATCCATGTATTCGGCATAAGATGATCTTTTCTATTTCATCAAACATTTGGGCAATATAGTGTGTTTTAGTGCATTAAAGTGTAAAAAAGTGTGTTTTTTGCATAAAATAAATACTGTCTGAAAAAAAAATTGCAAAAAAAATTGAAATTGCCACACCCTCCATTTTAATCTGTAGGGCCTTTGCTTTAAAAAAATATATAATGCTAAGGGTTCAAAGTAATTTTCTTACAAAAATTCATGTAAACAAAAAGTCATTAAGTGCTTTGTCTTCAAGTGGTTAGAAGAGTGGGTGATATGTGACATAAGCTTCTAAATGTTGTGCATAAAATGCCAGGACAGTTCAAAACTCCTCCAAATGACCCCTTTTGGAAAGTAGACACTCCAAGCTATTTGCTGATAGGCATGTTGATTCCATGGAATATTTTATATTTAGTCACAAGTTTTGGGAAAATTACACTTTTTTTTTTTTTTTGCACGCAGTTGTCACTAAATGATATATTGTTCAAACATTCTGCTGTGTACGGGGATACCTCATGTGTGAGACTTTTTGGGAGCCTAGCCGTGTACAGGACCCCAAAAACCAATCACTGCATACAATTTGGATTTTACTCCTCACTACCTGTTACAGTTATGGAGGCCCTGAAATGCCCAGATAGCACAAATTGACCCCATTTTGGAAAGCAGACACCCCACGGTATTTTCTAAGAGGCATGCTGAGTATTTTGCAGATCTCATTTATTTTTGAAAATTAAGAAAGAAAATAATTTTTTTTTTTCTTTTTTCAATTTTCAAAACTTTTTGTCAAAAAACGAGTTCTGCAAAATACTCAACATGCCTCTCAGATAGCTACTTTCCAAAATTGGGTAATTTTTGGGGGGGTTTTGCGCCATCTGGGCATTCGGCCTTCGAAACTGTGATAGGCAGTGAGGAGTGAAATCAAAAATGTACACCCTTAGAAAGCTTGAAGGTGGTAATTAGATTTTGGGGTCTTGTAACCGGTTAGACTGCCAAAAAGTTCTACACATGTGGTATCCTCGTACTCAGGCGAAGCAGAAGAATGTATTTTGGGGTGTAATTTAACCACTTGCCGACCGCCGCACGACGATGTATGTCGACAGAATGGCACGGGCAGGCATAAGGGCTTACATGTACGTCCTTGCCTGCCCGCGGGTCGGGGGCCCGATCGGGCCCCCGCCCGGTGCCTGCGGCGGTCGGTATTCGTTCGGGAGCGATCCCGGACGAGGGGACAGCCATTCATTCATGGCCACCCCCTCGCGATCGCTCCCGACGAATGAAAATGCTCCGTGACATCACTTCCTCTCCTGTAATGTAAACACAGGAGAGGAAGTGATGTATTCTCTCCTCCGTGTCGGTATTTTTCGTTCCGACACCGAGGAGAGAGGATCGGTGAGTTGCACCAACACGACACTACACAGTAGAACATGCCAGGCACACTCACACCCCCCCGATCACCCCCCCCAATTACCCCTGCCCCCCAGTCACAGTGACACCAATGTCATTTTATTTTTTTATTTTTTTTGCATTGGTGTCATTTGTGACTGTAATAACTGTTAGGGCAGTTAGGGTTAGCCCCCTTTAGTTCTAATGTACCCCCCTAACCCCCCCAATAAAGGTTTAACCCCGTGATCACCCCCCGTCGCCAGTGTCACTAAGGCTGGGTTCACATTGCAGCGGTTTATGAGAACGAATGTGATTCGCACCGCACTGCAGTGCAAATCACATCCGATCTCTGTGCGATTCGAGTTCAGCCATACAGATAGTATGGCTGAATTTGCATCGCACCCGCCGCACCCTCCGCAAATTCGCACAGGACCCTTTTTTTGGCCCGCAGCAGAATCGGATCGCATGGGTGTTCACACCATGCGATCCGAGTTTGCAGATCGCACTGCGATATGCAAACTGATCTGGGGGTGTCATTAACATTTCACTGACACTCCCAGCAGTTCGCATAGGGCAGTGTGAACTGCCGCCGGGAGGCATGCGATGCGGGAACCCGCAGCGGATTCGTGGCGTTCCCGCATCGCTCCAGTGTGAACCCAGCCTAATAAGCGATCGTTTTTCTGATCGCTGTATTAGTGTCATAGGTGACGCTAGTTAGGCAGGTAGGTATTTAGGTTCGCCGCAGCTTTTTATAGCGCCAGGGACCCCCATATACTACCGCATAAAGCCCCCTGATTGCCCCCTAGTTAACCCTTTCACCAGTGATCACCATATAACTGTTACAGGTGACGCTGGTTGGTTAGTTATTTTTTTATAGTTTCAGGGCACCCGCCATTTATTACCTAATAAAGGTTTAACCCCCTGATCACCCGGCGGGTGTAATTTGTGACTGTAATAACTGTTAGGGCAGTTAGGGTTAGCCCCCTTTAGTTCTAAGGTACCCCCCTAACCCCCCCAATAAAGGTTTAACCCCGTGATCACCCCCCGTCGCCAGTGTCACTAAGGCTGGGTTCACATTGCAGCGGTTTATGAGAACGGATGTGATTTGCACCGCACTGCAGTGCAAATCACATCCGATCTCTGTGCGATTCGAGTTCAGCCATACAGATAGTATGGCTGAATTCGTGTCGCACCCGCCGCACCCGCCGCAAACTCGCACGGGACCCTTTTTTTGGTCCGCAGCAGAATCGGATAGCATGGGTGTTCACACCATGCGATCCGAGTTTGCAGATCGCACTGCGATATGCGAACTGATCTGGGGGTGTCATTAACATTTCACTGACACTCCCAGCAGTTCGCATAGGGCAGTGTGAACTGCCGCCGGGAGGCATGTGATGCGGGAACCCGCCGCGGATTCGTGGCGTTCCCGCATCGCTCCAGTGTGAACCCAGCCTAATAAGCGATCGTTTTTCTGATCGCTGTATTAGTGTCACAGGTGACGCTAGTTAGGCAGGTAGGTATTTAGGTTCGCCGCAGCTTTTTATAGCGCCAGGGACCCCCATATACTACCGCATAAAGCCCCCTGATTGCCCCCTAGTTAACCCTTTCACCAGTGATCACCATATAACTGTTACAGGTGACGCTGGTTGGTTAGTTATTTTTTTATAGTTTCAGGGCACCCGCCATTTATTACCTAGTCTCACTAGTGTACCCCTAAATTTAGGGGTGTCTACTTTCCAAAATGGGGTCATTTGGGGGGGGGGGGGTTTGTGCCATCTTGGCATTTTATGGCCTTCAAAACTGTAACGCCCTTAGAAAGCCTAAAGGCGGTGCTTGGTTTTCGGGGCCCCGTACGCGGCTAGGCTCCCAAAAAGTCCCACATATGTGGTATCCCCGTACTCAGGAGAAGCAGCAGAATTTATTTTGGGGTGTCATTTCACATATGCCCATGGCATGCGTGAGCAATATATCATTTAGTGACAACTTTGTGAAAAAAAAAAAAAGTTTGTAATTTTCCCGCAACTTGTGGCAAAATATAAAATATTCCATGGACTCAACATGCCTCTCAGCAAATAGCTTGGGGTGTCTATTTTCTAAAATGGGGTCATTTGTGGGGGTTTTGTGCCATCTTGGCATTTTATGGCCTTCAAAACTGTAATAGGTAGTGAGGAGTGAAGTCAAATATTTACGCCCTTAGAAAACCTGAAGGCGGTGCTTGGTTTTCGGGGCCCTGTACGCGGCTAGGCTCCCAAAAAGTCCCACATATGTGGTATCCCCGTACTCAGGAGAAGCAGCAGAATTTATTTTGGGGTGTCATTTCACATATGCCCATAGCATGTGTGAGCAATATATCATTTAGTGACAACTTTGTGTAAAAAAAAAAAAAAATTTTTTTTTGTCATTATTCAATCGCTTGAGGCAAAAAAATAAAATATTCAATGGGCTCAACATGCCACTTATCAATTTCCTTAGGGTGTCTACTTTCCAAAATGGGGTCATTTGGGGGGGTTTTGTACTGCCCTGCCATTTTAGCACCTCAAGAAATGAGATAGGCAGTCGTAAACTAAAAGCTGCGTAAATTCCAGAAAACGTATCTTAGTTTTTAGATGTGACAACTTTTGCGCAAACCAATAAATATACAATTATTGACTTTTTTTTTACCAAAGACATGTGGTTGAATACATTTTGGCCTAAATGTATGACTAAAATTGAGTTTATTGGATTTTTCTAATAACAAAAAGTAGAAAATATCATTTTTTTTCCAAATTTTCGGTCTTTTTACGTTTATATCGCAAAAAATAAAAATCGCAGAGGCAATCAAATACCATCAAAAGAAAGCTCTATTTGTGGGAAGAAAAGGACGCAAATTTTGTTTGGGTACAACATTGCATTACCGCGCAATTACCAGTTAAAGCAGCGCAGTGCCAAATTGTAAAAAGACCTCTGGTCATTTACCAGCAAAATGGTCCGGTCTGAAAGTGGTTAATGTACAACCATGTCATGTTTGAACAACATATCATTTATTGACAATGTTGTGTAAAAAAAAAAAAAAAAAGTTGTAATTTTCCAGAAACTGTGGCAGAATATAAAATATTCTATTGATGCAACATGCATCTCAGCAAATAGCTTGGGGTGTTTACTTTCCAAAATGGGGTCATTTGGGGGGGCTTTGTGTTATCTTGTCATTTCATGGCCTCCGAAACTGTAATAGGTTGTGAGCAAGTGAAATCACCATTTTACGCCCTTAGAAAGCCTGAAGGTGGTGATTGGTTTTCAGGGCTCCGTACTCGGCTAGGCTCCCAAAAGTGATATCCCCGTACTCAGGAGAAGCAGCAGAAAGTATTTTGGGGTGTCATTCCACATATGCCCATGGCATGTTTGAGCAATATATCATTAAGTGACAAAAATTACACCCTTAGAAAGCCTGAAGACGGTGCTTTCTGGGTCCTGTACGTGGCTAGGCTCCCAAAAAGTCTCACATGTTGCATCCCTGTACTCAGGAGAAGCAGTATTTTGGGGTGTAATTCCATATATAGCCATGCCATGTGTGAGTATTATATTATTTAGTGACAACTTTGTGTAATTTTTTTCATTTTTTTTGTGATTTTTTCAATCACTTGTGGCAAAAAAAAAAAAATATTCAATGGGCTCAACATGCCTCTCAGCAATTTCCTTGGGGGTGTCTACTTTCCAAAATGGTGTCATTTGGGGGGTTTGTACTGCCCTGCCATTTTAGCACCTCAAGAAAAGAAATAGGTAGTAATAAACTAAAAGCTGCGTAAATTCCAGAAAATGTACCCTAGTTTGTAGATGCTATAACTTTTGCGCAAACCAATAAATATACGCTTATTGACATTTTTTACACCAAAGACGTGGTTGAATACATTTTGGCCTAAATGTATGATTAAAATGGAGTTTATAAAAAAAAAATATAACAAAAAGTATAAAATATATATTTTTTTCAAAATCTTCATTTTTTTTTTGTTTATATTGCAAAAAATTTAAATTTCAGAGGCAATCAAATACCATCAAAAAAAGCTCGAAAGCTCTATTTGTGGGGAAAAAAGGACGCAAATTTTGTTTGGGTACAACATTGCATGGCCGCGCAATTGCCAGTTAACGCAGTTAACGCAGCGCAGTGCCAAATTGTAAAAAGTCCTCAGGTCATTGAGCTGCCAAATCCTCCGGGGTGAAGTGGTTAATTACCAACACAAACCCTTGTGAATCATAACAATCGCATGCACTGCAGTCATTTTAGCATGTTTTTCTGCACCTATTGCTTGGAATATTCTATACAAGCATCAAAATCTTTGTTTGTGGAATCTCTTTTTTGGTAGACGATGGACAGTTAAGTCATAGCTCAGGTCTTTATTCTATGTCCAAGGTATGTACATCTGCTGTAGCAATTATAGGGGGTCCCAATCTCTCAGTTAAATCTGTATATAATATTATAGAGCAAGCAAGAGTGGGAACACCTAATGGTGGACAGGAACCACCAAAGGTGAGCAATAAAACTAGGGACTACAAGTCTGTGACTGTTCTCATTTATCCCGGTCATGGTATAGCTAGAAGTAGTTAGTCACATTCTGATGGACTTTCTGTAATTTTAAGTCATACTTACCTAGGTGGATCCAGCATCGCTCCGATGCTGCATCTGTCCCCCTACGGGCTCTAACAGTGAGAACCGAGCGATCAAACAGCGCATTGCTCCTCTCTGTGAGTAGAGAGCTGGTGACTAGAGGTCGAGGTCTACCGATATGGGTTTTTCTCTGGCCGATGCTGATATTTAGAAATCGCGAAGGCCGATGGCTGATATATGATGCCGATTTTTTTGGGCCGATATGTTAGGCCGATTATTTTTTTCTTTTTTTTTTTTTTTTCTTCATCTCATAAAATCTAATAGTTAGACCCCTTTCACACTGGGGCGTTTTTCAGGCACTTTTGGGCTAAAAATAGCTCATGTGAAGTGCCTGCAAAACGGCTCCCCTGCAGTCTCAGTGTGAAAGCCCGAGTGCTTTCACACTGAGGCGATGCGTTGGCAGGACGTTAAAAAAGTCCTGCAAGCAGCATCTTATCGCTCCTCCACCACTCCTGCCCATTGAAATGAATGGGCACCGCTGCCGAAGCGCCTGCAATGCGATTCGGCAGCGGAAATTCACGGGCACATTTAACCCCTTCCTCAGCCGATAGCTGGGTTATAAGCGTGCTAGCGGCCAAATAGCGCCGCTAAAATGACAGTATAGCACCACTAAAACTAGCAGCGTTTTACCGCCAACGCCTGCCTGCTCCAGTGTAAAAGCAGCCTTAAGTAATAAGTGATACAGAAAATGTCTTACATTTAAACATTTATTAAACAAAACAAACCTTCAATCAGTTCACTTGTTGTTATAATTTAGATTGAAAAAAAAAACTATATCTTAAATATTAAATACACAAAAACAGGTAATCTTTTGGATGAAAAAAAATCAGCTAACTTTACTGTTTTATTATTTTTTAAATCATTAGTGTAATTTTTTTTTTGTAAAAATTGCGTTTTGAAAGACCGCTGCGCAAATACCGTGTGACATAAAATATTGCAACAACCGCTATTTTATTCCCTAGGGTCTCTGCTAAAAAATATATATATAATTTTTGGGGGTTATAAGTGATTTTCTAGCAGAAAATACAGGATTTTTACTTGTAAGCAACAATTGTCAGAAAAGATTTAGTCTTTAACCACTTAAGCCCCAGACCATTTTGCAGCTAACGGACCAGGCCCCTTTTTGTGATTCGGCACTGCTTGGCTTCAACTGACAATTGCGCGGTCCTGCGACGTGGCACCCAAACAAAATTTGCGTCCTTTTTTATTCCATAAATAAAGCTTTCTTTTAGTGGTATTTGATCACCTCTGTGGTTTTTATTTTTTGCGCTATAAACATAAATAGAGTGGCAATTTTGAAAAAAAAAAAAAAAAAAATATATATATATATATATATATATATATATATATATATATATATATATATATATATATATATATATATATATATATTTTTTTTTTTTTTTTTTACTTTTTGCTATAATAAATATCCCCAAAAAATATATTAAAAATGTTTTTTTTCCTCAGTTTCGGCTGATACGTATTCTTCTACATGTGGTAAAAAAATTGCAATAACCATTTATTAATTGGTTTGCGCAAATGTATAGCGTCTATAAAAGGGGGATAGTTTTATGAATATTTTTTTTTACTAGTAATGACGGCGATTGGCGATTTTTATTGTGACTGCGACATTATGGCGGACACGTCAGACAATTTTGACATATTTTTGGGACCATTGGCATTAATACAGCGATCAGTGCAATTAAAAATGCATTGATTACTGTAAAAATGTCACTGGCAGTGAAGGGGTTAAGTGTGACCTAATGTGTGTTTCTTACTGTAGGGGGGCATGGTCACGGAGCTCAGGACTGGGTCACGAGCCGTGCCATTCTGCTGACATATATCGGTGTGAGGCGGTCCTTAAGTGGTTAAATGGTTAAACTGAGAACTCCTACACACCACTTCAGTTGGTTGATAAGTAGAAACATTGTATCTCTTTGGTCTTTTCTTGGCACAGACTGCCCAGAAAAGAGAAGCAAGTTGTTACATGGAAGACCTTGCCAACTTGCATTGACTTCTATTACAAAAGCTGAAGTTATAATCAGCCTTTTTTATCAGCACAATCAGCCAATGCCGATTAATTAAAAAATGCCAAATATCGGACGATATATTGGTCGACCTCTACTGGTGACTGTCAGTCACTGGCTCTCTGTTCTGCCCCTGGGATGCTGGGCTGTAGAGGGGGCCAGTCCAGGCTGCTTGGTGGATCACGTTCTTTACCTGGTCGACAGCATGCTTCAGCCCAGTTAATTAATTATTTAACTATTTAACTTATTTTTCATTTATTTTTACTATTTAACTATTTAATGGCAATAACATACCTGTATATTGTGTTTCCTCAGGTTGCGGCCTCTTAATGATCTATCACATACAAGGGACCTGTATTCAGAATGGAGGTGGTTAGTAACTAAGTTTTGTTTTATTCAAACTTTTATATTGTTGTTTATTGTACAGTATTCACATAACCAACATTTGTGAACTTCTGGCTGTTTGCACCATAACTTTCTAAGTAGCTTTTTTGTGATGTTTATTGGCAATTATATGTTTTATGGCTTTTCCAAATCCTACTGCAAGCCTGCCCCCTCCATTAACCAATAGAACATGGCTGTGATATCAAACTCCCAGCCAGTGATGGCCCGTCCATTAGGGGTGCATGGGCGCCACCCCCCTACCCATGCGTCCGGCCCCCTAATCTACATACAGGGAACCGGAGCATGGATTCCAATGGGGGGGTGTTGTTTTTTTGAAGCACGTGAATAGAGCCAGAGGCTCTAATAGGCCTCACAAAAGGGTCGGCTCAGGGTGCCAAGCCCACCCAGTTGTGTGAGAATAGCGAATTAATATTCACTATTTTCACACTGATCCTCCTTCCGGCCAATCAGGAAGCGGGTCCCATTTGGCTGAAAGGACAGGTGATCCTATTGAATGCCTAGGAAGAAGAGGCAGGAGACACGCGGCGGAAGACGATGTGATGCAGAGGAGGAGGAGACCAACTGCGGGAAAAAACACCAGCTGCCACTGGTCAAAGCCATATAAAACAGCGGCAAGTAATGTTCACAAGTGATCTGCAAACATTGTTCATTCACATCTAACATGCATTGTGCCAAGACATTTCATTTACTGGCATTTTGGTGCGCTGTCAGGAAGGTGTGCTTGTATACACTGTATATGTGCATTGGAGTTCCAGTCATAATGGCAGAACAACATAAATAGCAATAGAATATAGAATTCCAGTGTTACAGAAACACACACATTGTACAATATATACTACTGTAATAGCGTGGATTATAGGATTTTACAAGCATTTTAACTCAGTTCACACTGGGGATTCCTGTCAGTCAGGGAGAGAGGGACTGTATATGTGCATTGGAGTTCCAGTCAGAATGGCGGCACAACATAAATAGCAATACATTATAGAATTCCAGTGTTACAGAAACACACATGTTGGACAATATATACTGTACTACTGTAAAAGAGTGGATTATAGGATTTTAGATGCATTTTAACTCAGTTCACACTGGGAATTCCTGTCAGGCAGGGAGAGAGAGGGGGAGAGAAGACAGTACATTACATGGTAAGACCTACCCCGAAAAATAAGCCCTACCGTGTCTTTTGTTGCCAAAATTAATATAAGACCCGGGCTTATTTTCGGGGGAAACATGGTATGTACCGCTGGACTTTTACACTATATTGCCATTTAATTACAATAAAAAAATGTTTTCCTAAGCCCTCAGTGTTGGACCTCTTGAAAATATTGTGAACTGAATGTTTTCATTAGAAAATACCAGGTTATAAAATGATAAAGATGGGTATATTTTAAAAACGACCCCTCTGTACTGCAAGGAGTAAATCCTACTTTTTTGCTTAGGGTACCACAAAAAAACAAAACAAAAAAAACACCTTTAGGGCTCCTGCATAAGGGCCGACTAACCCCCGTTTAGGGTCATTTCTGGTGTATTTCCTTCGCCCTGCCAGCCCAGGTGCAGCGTATAGCCTGTGTAGCAGGGATGGGGAAAAAGGGGAGTTTCAGGAAGTGCTGAGGTGATGGAAGAGAGGGAAGTACTGAGGTGATTAAAAGAGCGGGAAGTACTGAGGTGATTAAAAGAGCGGGAAGTACTGAGGTGATTAAAAGAGCGGGAAGTACTGAGGTGATTAAAAGAGAGAGAGACAGCACTACAGAGAGAGTGCTGTCAGCAGAAGAGAGGGTGGAGGAGAGGTGACAGGACTGTGTGGTGAAACTCCACCTGAAAGAAGAAGAAAGAGCCACACTGTCTAGTGGCACCTGCTAGCCATGCTTTTCCTGCGACTTCTGCGAGAGTGCTGACAGGTAAGAAAGGGCCGAAACACCCCACAGTTTGGTTTGCACCAAAACATACCGAACAGGCAAAAAATTTGGCAGAACACACGAACACTGTTAAAGTCTATTGGACACGAACATGAATAATCAAAAGCGCTCATTTTAACCACTTAAGGACCGAGCCTCTTTCTGAGATTTGTTGTTTACAAGTTAAAAACAGTT